>NC_141687.1:1527110866-1527710866 GCF_964263255.1 Lissotriton vulgaris | reverse complement strand
ACTTTTTTGACTTAGAGCTCGCTCGCAAGTTACATCGTACACATGTTCCTAAGAAAGAACCAGAGCCTGTAAGGGCTGTAGATGGGTCAGCATTGTCTTCTGGCTTAATACGTTTCCAGAACCTCTCCATGACTGCAGCTGTTCCGCCGTGAATACTTTAGGCTGGTCCCCATGGGGTAGCCCTACCAAGGGTAGCATGAGTGAGTACCACTGGGTCCCACCCAGCATATGCACGCACCGTTTCCATGTGTGTATGGCTGTGAGCTACAACACCGACTTCTATGGGACACTAATTGCCGGTCTCAACAGTTTGGCCAGCAAAAGTGCAGAGTCACCGTCTAGTTCCATTAGCCAGGTCCCCTCCGCATTCACACCCTCCATCCATTGTGCAAAGCTATTGTAACTGGGCAGCCAACATATACAGTTCAAAATCTGGCACTACCAGGCCTCCTTGTTCCATCGGACATTGTGACGTCTGCAGGGAAACCCGGCGCCTATCATCCCACCAGATCAGGTCCCTCACCAGGGCATTCAAATGGCTGAACCATTCCCCGGGCATCAAGGTAGGCAAATTAACAAAAAAGTACAGCAATCTCTGCAGCATAACCATCTTACGTAAAGAAACTCTCGCCATGATAGGCAGCTGCAGAGTGCACCAGAAGTGCACGCATGCCCCGAGAGACCGCAGCGGTTCCCACTTCTCAGGTCTTCCAGGCAAAGAAAGACATGAATCCCAAGATATTTGAATTAGCGGGGTGCCCAATTGATGTCAGCTGGTAGACATACTGGCCGAGGTGTTAGACCTAGTAAAGGAAACAAGTAGGTCTTTTTCTTGTTAACCTTCAATCCTGACAGCGCCTCAAATCGCTCCAGGAGTGTAAGAGCTGTTGCTTTTATAGGCATCCAGCCACTCCCAAGCTGCTTTGGGATTATCACAAAAGTGCATCTTCCCGTTCAGCAGTATCCGCAGTCTGGCCGGGAACATCAAGAAGTATTGGATCTCTTCATCGCGCAGATCCCTTTTGACCTCAAGGAAGGAGGTGTGGTGCCTCTGAACCTCCAATGTATAGTCAGGGAACAAAGACACTTTGCTACTGTCAAACCACATATGGTTCCTCCGTGCACGCTTTCTTCAATAGCAAATCTCTGTCTTAGAAGTGGAGCAGTCTGGCCACCACTGGGCGTGGGGGCCACTCTGGTGACGGCAGCCTGGCCGGGACGCGGTGCGCCCTCTCCAAGGTGTAAAACTGTGGGTGTAAAACTGTGACAAGCCCTCTGGTGCAACCACCTTACGGAGACATCCCTCCAGGTACTGGATCATGTTGTTATCCTCGACCCCTTCCAGTAAACCCAGGACTCTCACTTTATTCCTAGGATTCCGCCCCTCTGCGTTCTCGGCCCTCTGCTCCAGAACAGCAACTCGGTTGGACAATTCCCCCATCTGATTAGTCAAGGATTGATGTGCCAGAGTAATGACTGTCAGGGAGGATTCGGTCTGCTTGACCCTGTCTGCCAGCTTTGCATGCTCTGTCCTCAACAGGCCCAGACCCAATGCCACGGTGCTGATGTCTTGGTAGAGCATTGCCTTAGTATCAGCAATGGCTGTTAGTATTTTAGCAAATTGCTGTTGGACAGGGATGTCTGTGGACTCACTCTCCAACTCCTTGTGCACCTGGTCAGATGCTGTGTCCTTGTGATCAGGGAGAGGCCCCATCTGCTTCCCTCTGGTTTTCTCCATCGCCAGCGGGGTAGAATACCCAACAGAGGATTTGGTGCGCCCCTCTCTAGGCGGTAGAGGGGCAGCCGCCAGGATGACAGCCACCCATCGCTCCAGTGCAGAGTCACAGAGTTCCTACGATGTGGGTGACTTGTCACTGCACCCTGCACCCCACTGAAGCACCCCTCACCGTTGAAAATTCCCCTGGGGTCTTCTGGCCCACTGCACTTGTGTATTGCTCTTTTGTCCTGCAGTTGTGATGCCTACGACAGGCCTCAGAACCAGGTCCTCGAAAATCGTCGATCTCAGGTGGACGGTTCAGTGGGAGCCACACATTTCTACCACACCTCCTTTTCATCTCTGCGCCAAGGCCGTGATCCATAGTATCAGCCAAGGACTACACTCAGCCCTAAGTCTCAGGAAGCACTACACTCCCCAGCCCAGCCACAAGTCTAAACTGGGTGGAGCACGCTCTTCCACCATTTCCAATGACATGCACACCAGCCCAACTCTGTACTGTGGGCCTTTTGGCCCCCAGAGCCAACAGTAATTTGCACAGCCCCACCAGGCCTCCAATCCGGGCTAAGGTTGCCACTCCTTCGCTCCACCATGGAATCTACAATTCCACACCTCAACTCCGCCGCCCCTCTCTGTTGCCACTTACTGAAGCGCCAAGCCCCTCCACTCCACTCAGTTTATCAGGAGTCCCTGGTGTCACCTTCACACTCAATCGGGCAGGGGCCACCAGCTACCACAAAGGGCCCCACACCCCAGCCAGGCACTCTCCGCTCCGGGCCACAGGCACCGATGGGGTGCAACCCACAACAACCCAGCCAGCTCTTCAGTGCCTCACTTTGTGCTGCACCCAAGGCTTCAGGCCACCAATGCCACACCACTGACCGCAATCCACTACAGGCAGAGTGCACCGACGTCCGTACTTCGGCCGGGTCTGACACTTCCCCTGGCGGTCGGAGAGAACTTCAGGCCACTGCTTTGCCCAGGTTACAAAGGCCAACCCCTGCTTCCCACTCTGCGCCCCCGCTCCACAATTCCGGCTGAGTAATACCTCGGGGGGGAATCCGGCCACAGCTTCTTATTCCAATAGAGCAGACGCCCCAGGCATCGTTGCAGCTCTCCTCCACTCTGCAGGACCGCGGCGGTGGCTCAGCGCCTCCCGGCGCACTCATGGCTTCGCCTCTCCTTCGATGTTTGAACCACAGTGCAGCACTCTGAGCAGCTGGTCGGGACAACAATACTTCCACACGGCCAGTCGGTGATGGCCCCCAGCGGGGATACAAGGCGCCAGCATTACTCCATGCCCCAGGGACCACAGTCTACGAGCCTCCCTGTCCCCAGGCTCAGGCTGCAGTTCCGCTCCTCTTCCATTTCTACGGCAGAGACTCAGGCCGCCATTTTGCCTCAGCCTCGGCAGATTTACATGCTGACCCACTGGCGATTGTCCTTCAATCCCGGATCTCCAAGCTGCGTGAATAGGGTCCCAGCTATCTTCAGCGGGTCGGGCACACAGTAGCGCTTCCCCAGGCCCCAGCGGACACCATGATACTCAGGATAAATGGCCCAGCTGGTGCGGAGCTCCCAGCTCATGCGTCTGCCATCGTTGGCTCCTAAGCCAAGCCCCTCCTCCATAAGTATGTATGATGATCCTTTTGTTATTAGGGTGTTCGAAGGAGGCTTGATGTTTGTAAACCAGGTAATCTAGTTTTCAAATGAGTGCAATTTGCCAAGTGACCTATGTACTAATATATTCCATCGCAAATTGCCCACTGAAAAGTGGGTTACAAAGTGATCTACCTAATGAATATTAATAAGGAAAGCCACAATATTCGACCCCCGTAATAGGCTGCAAAAGCAGGGATGGTGGCCCACAAAGAACAGCAGACCTGCATCCCTGACTTCACTGTCCCAAATGGGAAACCTTTTTTTAAGTGACCAATGTCCATTTAAAAGGA
The DNA here is from genome assembly GCF_964263255.1 of Lissotriton vulgaris. Classification (NCBI taxonomy): domain Eukaryota; kingdom Metazoa; phylum Chordata; class Amphibia; order Caudata; family Salamandridae; genus Lissotriton; species Lissotriton vulgaris. The sequence continues at coordinate 1,527,707,179 of NC_141687.1, read as the reverse complement.
CATGTGCTGTTTTAAAAAAAAAATCCATTTGAGAACACTTCAGAATTGGGGTGGAGGCAGTGGTTAAGTGGATCAATGCCTACTCCCCAGAAGACAGGCAATATGATTTGCAAAGAGGAATCTGCCCCCAGGGCACCTCCACTTTGCCATCAGTTACCACCCAAACTTGGGGGCCAGAAACTATTCAATGCTTTGCAACCACAATTTCGGTGACAAACCATGGATACATACCATTGTGAATCAGATATTAGAGCAGGCGCCCTCTTTCCTGCCCCCTCCTAAATGTGGTACATGTAAATATTTTCTGACTTGTAAAATGGTTTTGATACAATATGGTGAAGAGGTGTGCTGCAGGGGCCAGGGCTGTTAAGGTTACTCATGCTCACGCTGTTATGAACTCTATAAGTGCTTGATGGCCATGCTTCAAAACCCTTGTTCTAGTCATTGTAGATACCAATGATTTGTTTTATCCTGTTAGGTCATTGCTGATACCAATGCTTGTAGATACCAATGCTTGTTGTTATTGAATTGACAAGAAGTCAGTGTTCTGGAAGGATTACACGTGTATAGAAAGCAGGTTGGGCTCCGCGTGTTTAATATGCTAATTTTCAAACTCAATCTTACGGAGCCCATAAAAGGAACGCTTGCGCTCGTGACGATGCTTCGTCTCTTTGCATCGCATCACGTCAAGCGCTCCAGGCAGCTGCTACCGGCATCTCCAAAGAACTCAGCGGCCCGCTCTGCCATTTCTCCGGCCCTCTTCAGCCTTTCTCCTGCTTCCTCACGGTTCCCTACTTGTTTGTTTCCCCACAAGCAGCCAAGCCCTTTCAATACAGCTCACCTCTTCAGGACGGATCTCCAGCGAATCGGCAGCCATTCTCGACGTTCGCCGGATGTCTTCTTGCTGGGCTGATCTTCGCAACTCAGACACTAAAAAAGAAGGACAGTAAGACTAAAGGTTGCTTAGCAACACCAGTATAAACATCGCGTTATTTAGAGACAATATGCACCGCATTTCCTGTTCAAATTAGGAGTCTTGTATTGTAAATGCTGAAATAAGAAACCGAATACTGTGATTGAGATTTTGCTGATTTAACAAACTTAAAACAATTCAAGGATTGATTATCAAGACTATTGTGAAATCAATGTGAAATCAATACATGTTCCAACCTTATGATTCAAATAATTTAAAGGGATACTGCAATTAGCTTATGATATAAATAGGCTGAAGTATTTCTATTGAGCCAACAAATGTTTTAGTAGTGCACTTTACACTAAAGATTGCTAGGGTAGAGTTTGGTGTTTTCTTTCTCGTTTATTTCACAGATCCCCTTTTTTCCAGTAATCAAGCTGGGCTTCAAGGTATGTGCATGGAGTGCTAGTTGTATTCTAACAACTAACTCTCACTAATCACTTTCACCTGGTATTTGAAGGCACTTTTTATAATCTACTTGTTGTTATTATTTTTAAGGAGGTATTCAAGAATTAGAATACTCTCTAGACCCAGTGAAGTGTTAACAAGGGCCGGTCCTTTCAATGGTTAGTAATATTTATCAACAGATCAGTCAATATAATTGATAGAGAGTCACGTTTTCTGGAATTCAGTACTTATTGTATTTTTGGTGACATTCAGAAAATCATGCGCAAGTCAAAAAGACAAGAAACCGGTCCTGAACACTTCAAAGAGAAACAGCGACCGAACAAGACTTGTGTTTGTTTGTTTGTTTGTTTGTTTCTCTATCCACTTCCCCTTTCCCTTGGGGACAAGTTAATTGAGCAAGAGTTTTTCTGAAGGCTTGCTTGTTGACTGGTTCTGAATGGAGTTGGGACTTAACGACATCAAGAAGGAAACAACTGGAGTGTTTCGGCGTGATTGCGCAACAGAAGACGAAGCCACAGCTTGTTTCCTCTTGATTTCGTTGTCTCGCTCCCATGGATGTCCCTCAGCTCACTCAGTTAGTGCAGAAATTGGCTGAAGAGATGGAGGAATTGCGAATGGAGAATCAGTCACTTCGACAAGAATTAGACAAAACAAGAGTAGGGTTTACTTCATGGAGGGACACGTCTGAGGAGAGAAAACCGATTATAGCTCTTTCCAAATTTGGTACAACTACTTTCCAGACACACTCTCCTAACATTCAGTCATCAGAGTCTCCTGTACAGCTCACTGTAGTCACTCCTAATCCAGTCCCTTTAGCTAATCCTGAAAGATTCACTGGGGACAGTAGCAAGTATACTACCTTTATAAGTCAATGCCAATTGCACTTTATGTGCAAACCACAGGTCTTTACCAATGATACAACCAAGGTAGCTTTTATCATTTCCTATTTAGGTGGGGTGGCTGCAAACTGGGCCATGCCTTTGGTTCACACTAATGATCCTCTTCTCCATAATTTAAACAATTTCAAGATAGCCATGTCCAGTTTGTTCGCCAAGCATGTGTTTATCCAGGCATCAGATAACACATTTTTAAATCTTCGTCAGGGTTCAAAAGACTTAATCTCCTATGTGACCACTTTTAACAGACTCCTAGCCGAGACACGTTGGCCTGTAGAGAAAAGGATTTCTTTATTTTATAGAGGTCTTAAAGATGATCTGAAAAACTCGTTAGCTCATATTGTGAACCTACATGATGATTTCGCTGAATTCCAGGATTTAGTGATAAAATTAGACCACAGGTTAGGAGAACGTAGAAGCGAAAGGCCTAGAGGAGATATAAGAAATTTACATTTTAGGTCAGACAAGAAAGAGGCTGAGGACAAATCCTCTTTAGTAGAACCCATGCAAATCGGAGGTGTCAGAGGGCCTTTGACTAACGAAGAAAAAGATAAAAGGCGCAAAGGAAATCTGTGCCTTTATTGTGGAAAGCCAGGACATTTTGCCAAGGACTGTTCGGTAAGACCGGCCAAGAAAAAGGCCTTAGTGATAGATTCAGTTTCTCATTCTCAGTCGGAAAACTAGATTCCTCGGAGAATGATGAGATCGCTTCTCCGAGAAATGTTGTCTCCACCAAGATCTCTCACTACGCCACCAATGTTGTTTCTTGTGTTCCTAAACATTTTACTATATGGGTGATGTTCATCCTATCCATTCAGCAAAGACATAGTATCCCAGTGCTTCTTGATTCTGGTGCCACAGGAAACTTTTTTGACTTAGAGCTCGCTCGCAAGTTACATCTTACACATGTTCCTAAGAAAGAACCAGAGCCTGTAAGGGCTGTAGATGGGTCAGCATTGTCTTCTGGCTTAATACGTTTCCATACAGAACCTTTAACTATTGTAGCAGACAACAGTCATGCAGAACAAACAGTTTTTGATCTAATTGATACTCCATCTTTTGGGGTTATTTTGGGAATTCCTTGGTTGGAATTACATAACCCCAAAATAGATTGGCATAAAAGAACTGTTACCCTGGATTCCTCCCATTGTAAATTGCACTGTTATCAAGAAATCAAAGACCCGGTAATGCCTTTATTTTGTGCCACACTGACTCCTGAAGTCAATAGCCTCCCTACAGAGTACCGAGATTACTCTGATGTCTTTGACCCTATAAAAGCCACCAAACTTCCGCCCCATAGGGTTTATGATTGTCGGATTGATTTAGTTCCCGGAGCAGTACTACAGTGTAGCAGAATTTACGCTCTGACGGAACCAGAAAATGAGTACCTGAGAAAATATCTGGACGAATTGTTTGAACTGGGATTTATTCGACATTCAACCTCACCAGTCTCATCGCCACTTTTCTTCGTGGTGAAGAAGACGGGCGATTTAAGGGCTTGCATTGATTATCGCGCTGTCAACAAGGCGACAATCAAAAATAGATACCCATTGCCCCTAATTCCTGTACTGCTCAATCAAGTCAAAGGCTTCAGCATTTATACTAAGTTAGATCTCAGGGAGGCCTACCATCTGATTCGCGTTAAAGCTGGCGACGAATGGAAGACTGCCTTCCGCACGAAGATTGGCCTATTTGAATATACGGTCATGCCATTCGGTCTCTGTAATGCTCCAGCAGCATTCCAGTACTTCATAAATGACGTCTTGCATGACCTACTGGACGTCTGTTGTATTGAATACATAGACGATAGTTTGATATACTCAAAAAATACTACCGACCACATTCAACATGTTCTTTCAGTCCTACAAAGATTAAGAGATCACTCCTTATTCGGAAAACTTGAGATATGCGAATTTAACAAAACAAAAGTGGAGTTTTTAGGATATTGTTTATCTCCAGACGGGATTCTTATGGATCCAAAGAAAGTAGATGCAATTTTAAATTGGCCAACTCCAAGCTCTGTTAAAGAAACACAACGAACCTTGGTGTTCGCAAATTTCTACAGGCGGTTCATTGCTCGTTTCTCCGAAATAGTATAACCCATCACTCAGCTACTAAAAAAGGGGAAATCCTTTCACTGGACTGAGGAGGCAAACACTGCGTTCCTCTTGTTAAAAAAAGCATTCACTTCTGCACCCATTTGAGTGCATCCAGATCCTGACAGACCATTCTTTGTGGAAGCAGACGCTTCTCAAACTGCACTCGGAGGCATACTTCTTCAGAAAAATCCTGACTCTGGCCATTTACATCCGGTAGCCTTTCATTCAAGAAAACTTCTGTTGGCTGAACAGAATTACACGATAGCTGAACGTGAACTATTGGCCATAATAGATGTTTTCCAAGAGTTGAGACACCATTTACTGGGAGTCAAACATACAATAACTGTCTATTCTGATCATAAAAATCTGCAATTCTATTCCACAGTAAAAGCTTTCACACCAAGACAAATGCGATGATTACAATTCTTCAGTGAATTTGATTTCATAATTACCTATCGACCAGGGAATAAACAATTACTTTCAGACACTCTTTCACGCTTAGTATGTAAAAAAGATTATGATCAGATTAAAGAATCACCAAGTATTCTTCCCAAAGAAAGGATCGTGGCTGTAATTCAAATGAACAGTTTTCTCGATTTAGTCAAAAAAGAACTAGAGACCCATGATACGCAAGAATGGCTATCTAAAAAGAACAATACAATAAGTGAAGGGTTTTTCTTTCATCAAGACAAACTGTTCATTCCGACTAAGGAATTGCAAGAAAAAATTATGCAATGGAATCACGACTGGGCTATAGCTGCCCATCCCGGAGTAAACAAAACTCTAGAGCTATGTTAACGTTATTTCTGGTGGGAACACATGGTTTCGGTCATCCAACAATATATCAGGGCTTGTCCTGTTTGCACGAGACAGAAATCGTTACATACACCTCCTATGGGATTACTTCATCCTATGAACCTTCCTCCACAACCATGGCATACCATTAGTTTAGACTTCATCACAGGTCTACCTGAATCCAACGGTTACACTACGGTCTTAGTAGTGGTTGATGTGTTGTCAAAAATTGGACATTTTATTCCATTACCAAAACTACTAACAGCAGCAGAATTTAGCACCATTTTCTTATCCACCATAGTTAAGTTGCATGGTTTACCAACTAAAATTATTTTGGACAGAGGTTCTCAATTCGTATCTAGATTTTGGTCACAACTCAGTAAGCACTTAGGAATTGAACTGGCTTTGTCGTCTTCTTTCCATCCACAGACGGACGGACAAACAGAAAAAGTAAATCAGTATGTAGAGCAAGGCTTACGTTGCTTAATCTCTACCACTACTACAGCTTGGGATGAAATGTTACCTTGGGCAGAATTCTCATACAATAACACCTCTCACTCAGCCTTAGGTTGTTCTCCATTTTATTTCCTGACAGGACAACACCCTCGATCTCTTCCCATCCTATTGCCTAAAAAACAACAAACCATGCCGGCCGTGGTAGATAGATTAACCACATTGTTAGACATTCAAGAACACACAAAAAGACAATGGATTAAGAGGAAAGTAACAATGAAACATTCAGCAGATAAACATAGGATACCTGCACCATTATATAAGGAGGGACAAATCGTTTGGTTGTCCAACAGAAATATTCAATTAGAAGGTCCCAAAAAATTAAAACCAAGATTCATTGGTCCCTTTGTTATTGAAAAGATAGTGAATCCAGTATCAGTAAGATTGTGCCTTCCTGATGAGTATGCAATCCACCCAGTATTCCATGTTTCCCTTTTGAAACCTCACGATCCAACAACACGACCAGACAATCCACCTCCTCCGATAGTAACAGGAGACCACCTTGAATACGAAGTAAAAAAAATCTTAGATGCTAAACATATACGAGGTCGTCTCTATTACCTCATTGACTGGAAAGGGTATGACCCCTCGGAATGATCATGGGCGCCGGAAAATAATGTACATACCCCCAGGCTCATTAGATCATTCCATGCCTTGCATCCGGACAAACCATGTCCAGTAAGACGTCCTTTGGGGGGGAGAACTGTTAAGGGTACACATGCTCACGCTGTTATGAACTCTATAAGTGCTTGATTGGCATGCTTCAAAACCCTTGTTCTAGTCATTGCAGATACCAATGCTTTTGTTTTATCCTGTTAGGTCATTGCTGATACCAATACTTGTAGATACCAATGCTTGTTGTTATTGAATTGACAAGAAGTCAGTGTTCTGGAAGGATTACACGTGTATAGAAAGCAGGTTGGGCTCCGCGTGTTTAATATACAAATTTTCAAACTGAATCTTACGGAGCCCATAAAAGGAACGCTTGCGCTCGTGACGATGCTTCGTCTCTTTGCATCGCGTCACGTCAAGCGTTCCAGCCAGCTGCTACCGGCATCTCCAAAGAACTCAGTGGCCCGCTCTGCCATTTCCCCAGCCCTCTTCAGCCTTTCTCCCGCTTCCTCCCGGTTCCCTACTTGTTTGTTTCCCCACAAGCAGCCAAACCCCTTCAATACAGCTCACCTCTTCAGGACGGATCTCCAGCGAATTGGCAGCCATTCTCGACGTTCGCCGGAAGTCTTCTTGCTGGGCTGATCTCTGCAACTCGGACGCTAAAAAAGAAGAAGAACAGTAAGACTAAAGGTTGCTTAGCAACATTAGTATAAACATCGCGTTATTTAGAGACAATATGCACCGCATTTCCTGTTTAAATTAGGACTCTTGTATTGTAAATGCTGAAATAAGAAACCGAATACTGTGATTGAGATTTTGCTGATTTAACAAACCTAAGACAATTCAAGGATTGATTATTAAGACTATTGTGAAATCAATGTGAAATCAATACATGTTCCAAGCTTATGATTCAAATACGTTAAAGGGATACTGCAATTAGCTTATGATATAAATAGGCTGAAGTATTTCTATTGAGCCAACAAATGTTTTAGTAGTGCACTTTACATTAGAGATTGCTAGGGTAGAGATTGGTGTTTTCTTTCTCGTTTATTTCACAGATCCCCTTTTTTCCAGTAATCAAGTTGGGCTTCAAGGTATGTGCATGGAGTGCTAGTGTTATTTTAACAACTAACTCTCACTAATCACTTTCACCTGGTATTTGAAGGCACTTTTTATAATCTACTTGTTGTTATTATTTTTAAGGAGGTATTCAAGAATTAGGATACTCTCTGGACCCAGCGAAGTGTTTCAATGGTTAGTAATATTTATCAACAGATCAGTCAATATAATTGATAGAGAGTCACGTTTTCTGGAATTCAGTACTTATTGTATTTTTGGTGACATTCAGAAAATCACGAGCAAGTCAACAAGACAAGAAACCGGTCCTGAACACTTCAAAGAGAAACAGCGACCGAACAAGACTTGTGTTTGTTTGTTTGTTTCTCTATCCACTTCCCCTTTCCCTTGGGGACAAGTTAATTGAGCAAGAGTTTTTCTGAAGCCTTGCTTGTTTACTGGTTCTGAAGGGAGTTGGGACTTAACATCATCAAGAAGGAAACAACTGGAGTGTTTTGGCGTGATTGCGCAACAGGGCAGCTGACTTTGGAGCACCGGGTTCACGGTTCAATCCCTAGAAACGGCTGCAGCTCAGCTCAGCACCATGTGACTCTGGGGAATAGCTCACCTAATTTTCATGACTGCCCCCAGCGCCTTGTGACCCATAAGGGTGAGTAGTTTGCGCTTTACAAATACGGATTTTACATTTTACAATATGAAAAGATGTTTTGAAGTTGAAAGCCCAGTGTTTTTCTGAATCAGTGTCTGCCACTAAAAACCTTTGTACGTGAATGTTAGACATGGCATCTTTTGGCGTGTTTCCCCTGAGTTTTTGCTCTCTGTTTTTTCTGGTGTAGTGTTTCTGCTGACTTTTCGCTCTGCTGATCAGTGGTAAAGTGCATGTGTTCTTGTGGTAAAGTATGTTATGGATTGGTGTTTCCATTATTGGCTGTTTGGTTTTCTTGTCAGCCGCTAGTAAAGTGCACTGAGTCTGCCAGGGCCTGGGAACCAAATGCTACACTTGGGCCTGCAGCACGGATTGTGCCACCCACCTGAGTAGCCCAGAAAAGGTATTTCAGACCTGCCTTTACAGAGTTTGCGCACAGTTTGTAACTGTCATGTTGACTTGGCCCCTGCACACTCTGGCTAGTCCCTAACCTTCCGTTTTCTTACATGTCAGGCACCCCTAAGGTGGGTCCAAAGTACCCCTGTGGTCAGGGTGCAGTTTATGTGAAAGGTAAGACAAGCCCTGGTGTGTGTGGCATGTCCTGATAGTGAATTACAGCCCATTTCATTTTTCACTATTGCAAGGCTACCTGTTCCCCATAGGGCAGAATGGGAAGTTTGTTTATAACATCTTATAAACATAACTGGCCCTGGGAACTAGGTAGGAAAATAAAATGTATGCCTGAACTCAGAATCTAACAATGCATATTTTAGTAAAGGTGATGATTTTTACATTCTGTGTTTGAAAATACCACTTTTAGGAAGTAGGTATTTTCTTGCTCAGTCATCCCATGTGCCTCTTTGGAATGCGGATTGCCTGTTTGGGTTTTGGACAATGGATGGCTAGGAAGCAAGGGTGGCTCCCGATAGTCTAGGTAGATCAGGAAACAGCTGAATAGACCTGGTCTGCAATGGGGGAAGAGGGAGATTTCTTTGCACCTGAAAGGGCCGTCTCCACCCCCTGCCGGGAAATCACACCAGAGAAGGCAGGACTGGTTCTGGCTGGGCACAGTCACCCTCTGCTTAGAGGATCAAAGGATTTTTGGAGACAAATACTGGGGCCCAAACCCCTGAACTTTGTAACTCTTTTGGATCAAGAAGACTCACAAGAAGAAGAGCTGGAGAAGCTGTGAGGAGGGACTACACTTTGCTGTGTGCTTTGATGTGTTGGCCTACAGTGGCTTCTTCTGTCTTGGGCAGTGAAAGGACTGAACTTTCTGCAATCTACTTTTGTGAGTTTCTCCAAGGGCTTGAGGTAGAGCTTGCCCCCCTGTTCAAGAAGTCCCAGGAACAGCAAAGACTTCAAGCTCTTCTGCCCTCAGCAGTGGGGACTGTGTGTTTTGTGCTGCGACAGACGAAAAGCAACTCCAACACGTCTATGACGCTGCTGCCAACTCTGTGTCCTGAAGGCACCGCAGAGGGCACTGCCGCAACGCTGCACCACTACCCTGGTGTCACCGACGCCGCCTGCTGACGCTGCCATGAGCCGCTGCTCGAACCGTGACCCGTGGGCACCGCACTATGCACCACCTCACTTCACGCCGAAGCCTGAGGCACCACAGAGAGCGCTGCCACAATTCCGCAACCCGACCCTGGCCTCACGGACGCTGCCTGCTGACGCCGCCACCGAGCCGTTGCTTGCACTGTGACCTGTGGGCACCGCACTCCGCTCCGCCTTGCTTCACGATGACGCCTTTGCCTCCCTGAATCCACCACTCCACGCTGAAATCAACGCCGCTGCTAACACTGTGGTCCGAGGGCACAGCTCGTAAAGTTACATGACGCACCACCCTGATCCCACACCGCAGCCTTGGCCTACCAACACCGGCACCATCGACTCCCGTTCGTCAACCGACAACAGTGCTTCAACAATGCTGCTGCTTGAACCGTGAACTGCCAGCACTGTGACGAACACTGTCTTCACCTCGCACCGCAACCCTGGTCTCACTAAAAATGCCACTTAATGCCGCTACAAGCCGCTACGAGCACCGCGACCTGAGGGCACCGCACCCCGCACTGCTGCACTTCGCACTGCAGCACTCAACGCCTGCCGATGCCAGGGCTCCTGATCAAAACAGAAAGGAGCTCGACCTGCAATGTGAGTGACTTCAAGGGCCTCAGCGCCCTGCATTTTTAACAGGTACTGTTTGCTGGTCTTCCCGACACCGTAGCTGGTATGCTAAGCCGCAACCAGCCTGACCTGTTTGGATTTGTTTACTCATGACACCGTGATAGCTCCGGAGGGAGCTATCAACACCAAGGAACTGTTTTCAAAGCGTATTTTGATAACTGTAGATTTTTAAGTACTGTATTGTGGATTCTTATAATTTTTGATCTTGTATATAAACATATTGGCTATTTTTATAAACTGGTGTGGTGTCCTTTCGTAGGGCTTACACTGTATTACAGTCAGTTATGTGAAAATGCTTAACTCACTGCCTCTAAGATAACCCTGACTGCTAGTGCCAAGCTACCAAGGGGGTGAGCAGGGGTTATTTTAGGAGTGTAACTCCCTTATCCTGACTAGGAAGAAGGGTCCCTACTTGGACAAAGGTGCAAGCCCTTGCAAACTAGAGACCCCAATTTCTAACATTGGTTGTCAGCGGTGAGGATAGGACTTGCGTTTGCACTTGACTTACAGTGATTGGTGTGCACTACTACCATATTGCAGACCATTACGTGCCACATACTTGTCCTTTTTCTTTTTGGCCTATTTTTTGATCTTGCCAGTTTGAACTTGCTACTTTGTCATGCCAGAATCAAGAGCATCATCTGTTGCATCCATGGAAATTGCCTTTGAGGATGATAGGTTGGAACTCTACAATGTTATGGAATTGAAATCCATATGCAAGAGCCTAAAAGTCCAAGTCAGAGGCCTCACTAGGAAGGACGAGCTATAAAAGGTGCCAAGGGCCTGGATAGCAGCCAGAGATGCAAGTGGGCAATCGGGTGATCTTAGTGGAGAGGCAGAGGGGCCTATTCCTAGGGTGGATGTGCTTTTGGGAGGGGGGGGACCCTTCAGGCCAGGCAGCAGTAGCCTGTCCCCAGAGGAGCTGGAGAACAGGCGGGAAGCAAGGAAGTTCGAGTTGGAAAAACTCAGGATGGAAAGTGAGAGGGAAAAGAAAAGAATAGCCATGGAGGAAAGGAAGATGATGTTAGACCATGAGCGAGGTCTTAAGGAGCTGGAGCTAAGAAGTAGACCTGGCTCAGATGGTGGCAGCAACTCGTCAAGACAGGCAGCCAGAATCGTGCACATCCATAAGTATGTGGGCAAGGAATTCAAGAAGGGGGATGACATACAAAGGTGGGTTCAGGGGCACAAGGCAGCAATCCACATGAATGGGGTCACTGTGGAGATTTGGGGAGCAGGATTGTGGCCTATCTTCCCTGAAGAAGCGAGGGACACTTTAATAGCTTTGGGTAAGGGGTATCACCTCACCTATCCAGACATTAAGGATGCTCTCCTCACTAAGTATGGTCCTACTCCTGAAAAGTACAGGGATCAGTTCAGGTCCAGTAAGAAGTCGGATGCCAACACTTGGTTGGAATGTGTGGATGTGTTTCGCCGGTCACTTGATGGATGGGTGAAGGGCAGTAATGTTACAGAGTATCAGGGGCTCTACAATTTGATTGCATGCAAGCACTTGTCCAGTCTATGTTTTGCAGATCTGTGCCAGCACCTAGTTGATAGCAAGCTGACTGACCCTAGGAAGCTTGCTATGGAGGCGGACCGCTGGGTGAGTACCAGGGTCCACAGGAAAGCAATCGGGGGAGACTCAGCCAAGGTGGGCAGGGTCCCAGCAGAAAAGTGGGGGGGACAAGAGTAAAGCACAGGAGTTTTCTAATGGGCCCCAAACTAACACCCAGGGTAAAGGTCCCTCCGCCCGGAGATAAGGAGCAAGGGGTCTTGTCAGGAAAGCCTGCCGAGACCGACGCTGCAAATGTTTTGCATGTGACCAGGTGGGGCACATGAAAGGGGACCCCAGGTGCTCTAAAGCATCACAGCCACCCACTGGGGGATAGTCCAAGATGTTGGCTAGTGTAGCGCTTGGGGACGAGATGGAGTACCCACAGGAGGGTAGGGACCCATTGAAATGACCCTCGTCTCACTAGGGGACAGTGAGGTGGTCCCAGGGACCCTGGTGCCCACTAGCAAAAAGAAATACAGCACCTGGGTGACCATCAATTGGAGAAGGGTAGAGGCTCTTAGGGATACTGGAGCCAGTGTGACCTCAGACCGGTGTCACCTGGTACCTGAGGAGCAGGTAGTCCCTGGGGCATTCCACCAAGTAATTGCAGTCGGCAATTCTTAGCGCCAATGTCTGGTGGCGCAGGTTCCCTTAGAGTGGGGGGGGTCACAAGTCCCTTGAGGGTGGTTGTGAGCCTTTCCATGCCTGTAGATTGTCTGCTCGGTAACGACCTGGAGCAGTCCTTGTGGAAGGATGATGAGCTCAGGTCCCACTTGGAGATGCTTGGGTTGCCAGAGTGGGCATCCATGTCCACTCGGTCCATGGCAGCCAGAGAGAGTGATCAGTGGAACCTGGAGCCTGAAACAGTGGCTAGGTCCCTGCCAAGAGAAAGGGCAATGGGCCTGGGAAACCGGCCCCTGAAGTTCCCACGGCCCGGGAGGAGGCGGACCTTGAGGGGGACACCCTGGTGCCTGCAGGGGAAAAGATAGCCGAACTTGGGGAAATCTCTGAGCTGACCCCTTGGCAGCAAGAAGGGGGTCCCCCCAGGGAGGAGTTCTGCCGGGAGCAGAAAGAGTGCCCTTCTCTGGAGGGTCTGTGGCGGCAGGCCAGAGTCAAGGTGACTGGTGATCAGTCCGGATCACATTGGATCTACTGGGAGAATGGTCTCCTGTACAGCGAGCCTAAGGTCGCTGAGCCTGGGCCAGCCTGTGCTCTGGTGGTAGCCCAGTGCTTCAGGACCTTCCCACTGGGTCTGGCTCATGACGTGCCTTTGGCAGGACATTTGGGGCAGGACAAGATGTTTGACCGGCTTGTCACCCACTTCTGGCCCTAAATGCGAAGGCAGTCAGATGTACATTGGTGGTCTTGCCAAACTTGCCAGGCAAGTGGTAAGATTGGGAGGATGGTCAAAGCTCCTCTCCAACCATTCCCTGTTGTTGGGGCAACCTTTGAAAGGGTAGGGATTGACATTGTGGGGCCACTGGATCCCAAGACAGCCATGGGCAACAGGTACATCCTGATCTAGGTGGACCATGCTACCCGGTACCCGGAGGCAATGCCTCTCAGGACACCGACGGCACCAATGGTGGTCGGGCATTAATGGGGCTCTTTTCCCGCATGGGGTTCCCCCGAGAGGTGGTTTCCGACAGGGGAACCAATTTCATATCAAAATATATGACTCCCTGTGGAAGAAGTGGGGTGTCACTTACAAGTTTACCACCCCTTACCACCCACAAGGTAACGGTCTGGTAGAAATGTTCAACCAGATCTTGTAGGGCATTATTAAGGGTCTAACAGAACCCATGAGGCGTAAGTGGGACGTCCTCTTGGCATGCCTTCTCTTTGCCTACAGGGAGGCACCCCAGAACTCTCTCAGGTTCAGTCCCTTTGAGCTTCTTTATGGTCACCCTGTGAGAGGACCTTTGAGTTTGCTGAAGGAAGGCTGAGAGGCAGCTTCCAGGAAAACTCCCCAGGATGTGTTTAGTTACATGCTGGCCTTCCGGAACCAAACTGCCTGCTTCAGGAAACTTGCTCAGTTGAACCTCGAGGCCAGCCAAGAAGAAATGAAGAAGTGGCATGACCAGAATGCCACTCTGTTAGAGTTTCAACCTGGACAAAAAACGTGCGTCATGCCCCAGTGGAACCTTGTACATTACAGGACAAGTGGACTGGGCCGTTTGAGGTGGTGTAGCGCAAAAGTGAGGTCACCTACCTGGTAGATTTGCAGGCTCCCAGGAACCCTTGCGGGTCCTCCACATGAACCGCCTCAAACCCCACTTCGAGAGGTCCAAAGTGAGCACGCTCTTGGCGACAGTTGACGGGGTAGAAAAGGAAAGTGAGCCGCTCCCGACCACCTGTCAGCCAAGGAAGGTTATGGGTCAATGGAAGGTGTGATCCTCTCCCCGACACTGACTGCCGAGCAGCTGAGCGACTGTCACCGGTTGCTGGGACAGTTTGCCCCGCTGTTCTCCCTGACCCCAGGTGTTACTCACTGGTGTAGCCATGACGTGGACACTGGTGACAGCCCTCCTATGAAGCACAACATTTACAGGCTGGTTGACCTGGTCAAGGACAGCATCAAGGAAGAGGTCTTTAAGATGTTGGCATTAGGGGTGGTTGAGCCGTCCAGTAGTCCGTGGGCCAGCCCAGTAGTCTTAGTCCCAAAGACTGCTGCACCCGGGGCCACTCCAGAACTGTGGTTTTGTGTGGACTACTGTGGGCTCAATGCCATCACCAGGACTGACGCACACCCCATCCCCAGAGCTGATGAGTTCATTGATCGGTTGGGAGCTGCCAAGTTCCTCAGCACATTTGATTTAAAGTCTGGGTACTGGCAGATTGCCTTAAATGATGGGGCCAAGGAGAAGTTTGCATTTTCAACCCCAAAAGGACATTACCAGTTTCGGGTGATGCCCTTTGTGTTGAAGAATGCCTCTGCCACATTTCAGAGGATGGTCAACCAGGTGTTGGTTGGGCTGGAGGATTTCAGTGCTGCCTACTTGGATGACATTGCAGTGTTCAGTTCCAGCTGGGAGAACACTTGCAGCACCTCGGTGAAGTGTTGAAGGCACTGCAGAGAGGCAGGCCTCCCGATGAAGGCCAGTAAGTGCCAGATCGGGAAAGTTTCTGCGGTGTACTTGGGCGTGTTTCCCCTGAGTTTTTAATTTCTGCTCTCCCGGTTTTGACTCTGTTTTTGCTGGCGTAGTGTTTCTGCGCACTTTTCACACTGCTGATCAGTGGTAAAGTGCAAGTGCTCCTGTGGTAAAGTATGTTATTGATTGGTGTTTCCATGATTGGCTGTTTGGTTTTCTTGTCAGCCCCTAGTAAAGTGTACTGAGTGTGCCAGGGCCTGGGAACCAACTGCTACGTGTTGGCCTGCAGCACGGATTGTGCCATCCACATGAGTAGCCCGGAAAAGGTACCTCAGAACTGCAATTGCAGAGTATGCGAGTAGTTTGTAACTGTTGTGTCGCCTTGGCCCATGCACACACTGGCCAGTCCCTAACCTTCCCTTTTTTTACAAGTCAGGCACCCCTAAGGTAGGTCGAAAGTACCCCTGTTGGCAGGGTGCAGTGTCTGTGAAAGGTAGGACATGCCCTAGTGTGTGTGGCATGTCTTGATAGTGAATTTCAGCCCATTTTAGTGTTTCACTATTGCAAGGCTACCTGTTCCCCATAGGACAGAATAAGAAGTTTGTTTATAACATCTTATAAACATAATTGGCCATGGGAACTAGGTGGGAAAATAAAATGTAGTATGCCTGAACTCAGAATCTAACGATGCATCTTTTAGTAAAGGTGATTTTTACATTCTGTGTTTGAAAATACCACTTTTAGGAAGTAGGTATTTTCTTGCTCAGTCATCCCATGTGCCTCTGCTGGAATGTGGATTGACTGTCTGGGTTTTGGATGACAGATGGCTAGGAGGCAAGGGTGGCTCCCGATTGTCTAAGTAGGTCAGGAAAGAGCTGATTAGACCTGGGCTGCAATGAGGGAAGAGGGAAGAGATTTCCTTGCACCTCAAAGGGCCTGGTCTGCCTCTGACAATGCCGTCTCCCCTGCCAGGAAATCACACCAGAGAAAGCAGAACTGGTTCTGGCTGGGCACAGCCACCCTCTGCCTAGAGGATCAAAGGATTTTTGGAGACAAATACTGGGGCCCAGGCCCCTGAACTGGAGAACTCTTTTGGATCAAGAAGACTGCCAAGAAGAGGAGCTGGAGAAGCTGTGAGGAGGGACTATCACTTTGTTGTGTGCTTTGCTGTGTTGGCCTACAGTGGCTGCTTCTGTCTTGGGCAGTTAAAGGACTGGACTTTCTGCAACATAATTTGTGAGTCTCTCCAAGGGCTTGAGGTAGAGCTTGCCCCCCTGTTCAAGAAGGCTCAGGAACAGCAAAGACTGTAAGCTCTACTGCCCTCAGCGCAGGGGACTATGTGTTTTGTGCTGCAACAGAAGAAAAGCATCTCAATGAAGTCTACAACGCCGCTGCCGACTCCGTGTCCTAAAGGCACCACAGAGGGCACTGCAGCAACGCAATGCCACACCGCGATCCAGGTCTCACCGACACCGCCTGCTGATGCTGCCACCGAGCCACTGCTCGCACAGTGACCTGTGGGCACTGCACTCTGCACCGCCTCACTTCACGCCAAAGCCTGGGCACCGCAGAGAGCCCCGCCTCACCACGACCCTGGCCTCACCAGCGACACCTGCTGACGCCGCCACCGAGCCGTTGCTCGCACCGTGACCTGTGAGCACTGCACTCCGCACCGCCTTTCTTCATGATGACGCCTTGGCCTCCCCGATGCCGCTGCTCCACATCGAAATTGACGCCGCTGCTTGCACTTTTGTTCGAGGGCACCGCTCGTAAAGTTACACGACGCACCGCCCTCATCCCGCACCACAGCCTTGGCCTACAGACGCCGGCACCATCGACTCTAGTTCGTCCGGCGATGACAGCTCTTCAGCAACGACGACACCGCTGCATGCACCATGACCTGCACCGCCTTCACCTCGCACCGCAACCCTGGTCTCACCGACGACGCCATCTTACGATGCCACCGAGCAGCTGCTCGCCCTTCGACCTGAGGGCACCGCATGCTGCACTGCTGCACTTCGCTCCGCAGCACCCGATGCCTGCCACGCTCCTGATCTCAGCAGAAAGAAGTTTGACCTTCAACACAAGTGACTTCTAGGGCCTTGGCGCCCTGCATCTCTAAACGGTACTGTTTGCGGGTCTTCCCGACGTCGTAGCTGGTCCGCGATGCTGCGACCAGCCTGAACTGTTTGGATTTGTTTGCTCACGATGCCGTGATAGCCCTGGACGGAGCTATCAACATCAAGGAACTGTTTTTAAAGCAAATTTTGATAACTCTAGATTTCTAAGTACTGTTTTGTGGATTCTTATAGTTTTTGGTCTTGCATATAAAAAAGTTGGCTATTTTTCTAAACTGGTGTGGTGTCCTTTTTTAGGGCTTACACTGTATTACTGTTGGTTATTTCCAAATGCTTTACACACTGCCGCTAAGATAAGCCTGACTGCTCATGCCAAGCTACCAAGGGGATGAGCAGGGGTTATTTTAGGAGTGTAACTCCCTTATCCTGAATGAGAAGAAGGATCCCTACTTGGCCAAAGGTGCAAGCCCTTGCCAACTAGAGGCCCCCAATTTCTAACAGTGAGGCTTAAAATTATCTCAAATTGTTTCATTATCACCACTATTTCTAGCAACATGTTAATAATAAGGAATCCCAGGCAATGTAAGAACTCATCCATTTTTGCTTTAAGAGCATCTGATGCAATTTGGCTACGTCCTGCCCTTGAATTGAAACCATTGCATACCGGCACTGTCCGCACTGGAAAAAATCCAATCAAATCCAGAGTATTAAACGCCTTTCTTTTAATTTCTATTATATGCAGCAGAATTGATTCACTGATAATGCATGACATCACCAGTTTTTATACTTTAACTCTTTTGATTAAAAAAACATAAATTTTGTGGTTTCTCTCTCCCCAGAACCTGCGTCTTTCATGCCTTTTTTGTGGGGATCTTTTTTTTTATTTTTACAATTAAGTGACATAATTTCAGGTTTGTCTTGAATAGTGGTGAAGCCCAGTTCAAGAAAGATTGTTTGGATTCTTTTTGAGTGAAATGGTCTGTGGAATTCAAATGTGCTATCATAAGATCAGTATATGGGGAGCTGTGGTCTTGCGACTGGAGCTTCCAACTTTGTAACTGATGAACTAGGTTCAGTGTTAGAATCCTGTGCCTTCCTCAATATCCTGTGATTCTGGGCAAGTAAATTAACCTTTCTGTCCCTAAAATAATCTACAATATCTGGTTTTCATGTAAAGTACCATTCAACCATGTTCATGATATATAAAACTGAAAACAATATAAGGCATTTACTAATATCAATGTCTATGAAGGGGCTAAAATTTGATGCAAACCTTGTCAGTGTCTGACCCACGGAAGATCATTTTGCACTAGGGATTTTTGTATTTTGTGTCACAAAGTTTCCCGTTGTAGATTTGCCAGTACATCAATTCTCTCTGGAAGTGCTGTTAAAAAGTAACACATATTCTGCAGTATTTTTGGTTGTTAGCTCTTACCCTCAGCTGTCAAATGTTGCAAGACTGAAAACGTAGCAATCAACTCTTGTGGACATCTGGCAAGTGAAGGGACACTTTTAGTATCTCGTAAATGAGTTTCCAGCCCAGTTGGAATTACAAGTTTTGTTGGAACACTGAAGCTTCGTGATATTTCATTTGTAAATTTTACCAACTACATGCACTTGAAGTCTTTGGGTAGAATACCAGGGAAAAACATACAGTCAGGACATTTAGTCCAATTTCCACATTATTCCCTAAATATTTATAACTATAATTATGTTCCTGTCCCTCGAATTACTGGGATCCCGATAATCGCAATTCCAGAGTGAGGATATGTTATGTTAATTTTATTGTACAGCGCACATATACCGAAGTTTCATGGGGCCACACATAAATGAAAGCTTAAAGATTGCGGTTAGCACCATTATAGTTATGTGTAAAATAAGTAAGGGCCTGATTTAGAGCTTGGCGGATGGGTTCTTCCGTGACAACAGTAACAGATATTCAGTCCGCCGAAATATAAATCCCGTAGGATATAATGGAATTTATATTTTGGAGGATGGGATATCCATCACCATTGTGATGGAGTAACCCATCCGCTAAGATCTGAATCCGATTCTAAGTCTAAAACAGTTGTCTAAAGTATACTAAAGATGATTTGGTGCATAGAGATAATGGGAGAGTGTTCAAGAGGTATGCTGCAGTAACAGAGAAGGAGTGATCACTAAATTTGTCTGTTTCAGTTTGGGCAATGCACAGGAAGGAAAGGTCAGTAGATTTATTTGGACGGCAAAATGTCTGATAAATGTCAATGAAGTTAGGAGCCTGAAGATAAAGATCCTAATAGACAATAGTCACAGCCTTGAACACAAATCACTGGTGTACAGAAAGTCAGTCTAGTTGCCTTAGGACTGGTTGTATTTGGTGGAATTTAAGTGTATTACAGGCTAATATTGTGCCTGCATTTTGAATTAGCTGGTGGGAAATGATAGTTTTTTCAGGGCAGCGAACAGAACAGAATTTCATAATTGATGCTGAATTGAATCAGTGCATCTTGAATTGTTATGTGGCGGAAGCTATCCAAACATGGTAAGCTGTTGCAAATAGCTGTTAGGTGTTAGAAATATGTGTTGGCAAACCTCTTCAGATGTGAGCTAAAGGACAGTTTAGAGTCCAAGTTTATCCTGAGGTTGAAAATGGAAGAAAAAATTATTGGTGGGGGACCAATAACAGGGATCCAGTTGAGGAAATTGTAGGCTAATGCCGAAAGGACGCTGAAAATATTAAAAAGCAGTGGTGAAAGAACACTGTGGGACACAACAGTTGAGAGCTTTGAATTGTAGGGAGGAATAGCTACCACTTGATCCTGGCAGTTAAGATCAGAAAAGAGCCAGGTAAGGAACGTGACATCCCCAATTCCTGTCATCTGTAAATTTGTATGGAATGATCAAAGGTAAAAAATGGTGCCAACAGGTTCAGGTAGACCAAGGCTGTGGATGAGCCACAAGTTCAGTGCTCCTGCCTGATCGAGAGCCACACAGGAGGAGTTCCAGAAAGTTGTGGGAGTCAATGTAGTGCTGCAGTTAACTGAATGGATTTTTCCCTAACAACTTTGTCCAGTAGAGTAAAAGAGATATTGGATGAAAGTTGTTTAAGTCAGAAGGTTGCAACTCTGTTTTTTTACAGTGGTCCTTTTGCTGCTGTTTTCCTGGTTTTAGGGACAAAAGTGAATGCGAGAACAGATTGAACAACTTAAATAATTCTCCTGTTAGAAGGAACCTGAGGTATCAGAGCCAAGTGGATGGATGCAGACCTAGATTAGCAAGTCAGACTAGGGTGAACAAACTGAGAGCAACTTAGGGAGGGAGGAGAGGTGAAAAGTTGTTATCATGAGTTGCAGGAATCGGATTGTTTACAATATTTGCCCTGAGGAGATTGTTTTGCTATAAAAGAATGATGCTAGTATTTCACAGAAACATTGCAGGTGTAGATTGCAACCTCTCAATTACATGAAATCCTTGATTATATAAAAATGTTCTTTAGGTATATTTTGGCCTGGATAATATGCATGGTATAATAATAGAAGTTTGAGGCTTTTATTTTTTGGCTAATTGTATAGCTCCCACTGTAGATGGCTTTTAAGTCTGGGGCATAGTTATTTCTCCAACATCTTTCTGCATGTGTTGAACAGCGTTTGCATCTTGCCAATTCTGGAGTAAACCACAGTTTTTCCCCAAGTTTATTTGTTTCTTTGTTTGCTGTATCACGTAAAGTAGATTAAGACTGATAGGATGAAGGATATAATTGTCAAGATCTCATTTGGATTAGAGTCTGTGTCTGTAATACTAGTAAGGTATTGATAGAGATGTTCATTTAATTGCTCAGATACATTCCTTCGGGTAACTATTTTCCAATTCCTTTTGCATTTATGAATATTAGAAGGGTACTTAGGGCAAAAGGGGGTAAAGAAAGGTTAAAAGGAATAAGAGAATGATCTCACCAGGAAACAGGTTGTGTCTTATTATACGAAAGATTGTCACAGTTGGTGAAAATAGGTGCCAAGAAGGGACACTGTCAGCGTCTGCTCGCTGTAGGGATAGATGTCAAATTAAGTATTTCTAGTAAATATTTAAATTATATGACAAAAGCATACTTGCATTGAGCCATACAGTAATATCTTTGACAATTGTTATCCTGCTTCTAGTAAGATAATAAACTAGAATGTTGAGCCAGCAGTACAGTAACAGAAAGTAGTGCAGGGAGTTGTTTAATTTGTATGTAATTTCTAGCCTTTCAGCGTGGGTGCTTTTTTGAAAGGTATCGATTTTAATATCTAAAATAGAATAGTAAATGAACACTACCCCTCTCCCTTGGTTGCCCAAGTAGTCCTTGCACACTGTGTTAAAGTCCACTGGGACTAGCTCATCCACAAATGGGTCTGAAAGGCGTGAAAGTCAGGTCTTGGTTAAGAACAAAAGATCAGATTGTATTTGTCCATTAAAGTGTCATATATTTCATGTGTGTGTGCAGTGGCCGAGAGGACATTGGACAGAAATGCTTTTAAAATATCTCATAGCCCACTTTCAGCTGTGTATACGAATGTCAACAGAAATGGCTTTCTAGGAGATTCATACAACATATTTTCTTTGAGTAGTTTTAGTAAAGTGGCTGTATCAGGGACATAACTGCCAGCATTCAATGCTAATAGCAGGGTCATTGGAATAAATCAGCTGTGATTCACCATAACTGGGAGGATAGCTAGAAAGTTGAACAGTATGACTGGGTGCATCAAGGCATAGATGTACACAAAAAGCCTTGCCTTTGGCACACCAGTGGCATGCCCCCTGCACTGTGCTTCGATGACCAAATAGGGTGGGCAGCACATTCAAAGAAAGAGAATGTGCTGAGACTTGATTACTTCCAAAATGGTGATACAGCAAGGAAAAGTACTAACCACTCATTATGAGGGACTTGAAATGTATTTTTGCAAACCTTTTATGTCTTCCCTTTTTATGTATTTTTAAACACTGTGGTCATGGAAGGGATATCCTGTGTGTCGAGAGCAAAAGTAAAAGGGTGCCTGTAGGCTTGTGTATGTTGCTCTATAAGCCCATGGATGACTCTGGGTGTGTTTCTCTGTACCTAAATGTATTCCGTATTTGTGTTTATTCATCTCTTTGATTTGTGTCTTTCTATGTTGGGGCACAATATTAAATCAAAGTTAGCAGGTCTTATCAGTTTTGAATATGCTAAAATGTGTTTCATTTAAACATTATTCATGCATAAATCCACTGCATACCATACGCCACAGAGAAGCTATGAGAAAGGAGTTCAGATACCTTTCCAAGAGTTTTCTGGTATCAAGACTAGTCAGGAGACTATGGGGCAATGGTATTTTCTGTTTGAAAGTTGATGTCTCAGAGTAGTGTTTCAACGTCATGAAGACCAGAAAGCACTCCAAATGTATAACTAGGAAAGAATCAGAAAATACCATACCACTATTCGGTCCCTGGTGTGCTAACTCAACGTGCCACACTATAGGGAATGTGAATGTTCTTTGGTTTCATATAGGGATAAAATATAAAGGTTTAGAAAATGGCATGGAATCTCAAGGAACTATTTGCCGTATAACTGGCATAGCTGTGCTGAAAATCTGCCAAGGGCATTTCGTGAGGAAATTAGAATAACCCTTCATGTGGAGTTCTGGGTATTTACATTTCAGTATGGGCATAATCCAGAAAGATGAGGATGCATTATATTCAACATATTAGTCATGTTAGCTTATTTATGGACATCTAACCAGTGGCCCTGCCGGTCCACATTAAGATTGTGCCTGGTGAACTGAATTGTAGGAGGTTTGGATCTGACTCCGTGTTTGGGGAGCAGTATTGGACGGTAAATAATTCACAGGCCAATAAATGATTGGTATGGCTAGTCAGATGTCAAAGCATGCCAATGAAGCACGCTCAGCATGAAGGTTGATTGATGCAAATCTGGTGTCTCCACAGAACAAATCAACACTTTCAAAGTCACTGCTACATGAAGGTCCCTGTATGTAGCTGTCTTAAAACACCATTACAAGAGGCCATGCAAATGTGACAGATTGCAACATATACCCTTTAAAAGTGACGTGTTGCTAAGGGAGAAGAATGCCCAAAGTGCAAACTGCCATGATCCATGGACAGCGTTCCGTGTATGCTGGCTGGGTGTGGAGACGCGCTACTCCATACCTCAGAAGAGATCAAGTTTTTCTTATTGGAGGGTGTCAATTATGCATGCAGCATGTGTGGACTACTTGGTGTGATGCTTTTGGGCTACAAGTGAAGTTTGCCACTGGAGCCAAAACTAACGTCCCAGAGCTCCAATGGAGTCTAAGAGACTTACAATGGCAAATCCACCTTAGAATAATAGAGTGTTTTAAAAAACAATTATTTCTAGCTAGACAATTAATATACTTAGTTGCTGCAGCCAGAACCTTGGTGGCGGGAGTTTGGAACTCATCGTGCTTTCATTTTAAGTTTAAGTTTAAGTTTAAAGTATTTCTAAAGCGCGATATACACCGAGCGGTTTCTTGGCGCTAAGATAGCAAACTACCAGAGGGGGAAGAGTCAACCACTAAGACATAAACTGGAAAGGGGGGATGTTAAGGCAAAAAGGCCTGGGCAAACAGGAAAGTGTTCAGAGATTTATGGAAAAGGGAGTACTGGGTAAGGGATCTGAGGTAGAAGGGAAGGGATTTTAAGTTATTAAACATTTACAGAATTCACAGAATAATTCTAGATGACATCTGAGATCAAGGATGTAGACTTTTATTTGCCTATTAGTAGTGCAGTCATCTTTTGCAAACACTGTTCCACTTTTTCACAAGAAGCTCTAGAGGAATCCAAAGCTTGTACAGGATCTGTGTATACTGTTGAGCCAGGTAGGGTATGGAGGTACTCTAATTTGTGGGAAAGTGAACATGCATTGTCAGGAGTAAAAGCACAGCACTGAGGTGTATTTATTTTTTTATAGCTCATAAATGTAAGATGGGAATCATTCTGACCATTGGCCTGATGTTCTGTTCTCTGAGGTTTGTTATCTATATAGGAAGGGGTACTAGAGTTCAGTTTATTTAGCTCATCTAAAAAAAGTTGATTTTATCCTTCAGTGCTAGGAAGTAATAGAGCTTTCACCAACCATACAGAATGTGTCAATTCAATCCAATTCAATTTCAAAAGCTTTATTCTGTGTAAAATAACATCCATATAAGAAATCATAAAAACATGAATTACATCTTCTGTTGCATATTGTACAATGGACTAAGCGGAGAAACCAAAACAAATAAATTAGCAAAATGCAATTTCAATATGTACAGAATGTGTCATACAGAGACTGTCACAAGGTATACCACTGTAGAATCAATGAACTGTAAAGTAAATGGCAAAATACTAAAAAAGTTAATTCTTGTTGTAGGTATCCACAACTCTAAAGTGCATGTTGAGTCCAGCAGTAAGAACAGACAGAATGAATACATCCAGATTGTGTATTTCTCTCCCTCTTGTTACATCCCCTTTTCCACAGGTCTACTGCTGACCAGCATCAATATCCTGTATGGGTCATCAATGGGTTCAGGGAAGTCGGGATACTGACATGACTCGAGTTGAGTCTTGATCACTGGGATAGTGCATCCCGCACAGTTTGCCTAGACCACTTATCATTCTAACCAAGTAATGGATTCCAGTGGTAATGAAACATGAGCTTAGTTTAGAAAGGATTTAAAATAAGGAATGACAGTCAGAATTTATTTTACTTTAAAAAGATATTGGTACCATACAACAGGAATTTAAGTTGCACTCTAATGCTTATTCATTCATAGGTGTCATCCACTATACCTCTAGCACATCCAGGGACATTAACAGGTTAAAGAATATGATATGCATTATTCCTTATTAGGATATAGGTTACTAACGCTAGAGTACTTTTACAGGTGAGTTCTCTTGTGACGTCTAAGTCTATGTATGGGGTGCTGTCCCTTACACGCTCCCAGCAGGTATTTTTTGTAAAAATCCAACTCTTAGCACTTTATAATCTGAAATAGTTTGTTTAGAGAGAGGGGATATTTTAGATTCGGTAGAAAATGTGTGCCTAAAAAAAATGTAAAATCTCCCTACAGGGTCAGGGATCCATACCTTTCATTGTGAACTGAAATTGGTTTCATGGTGGCACATGGTTGGAATACATTTTCAAAATTTCTAAACAAATTTTCCCCAGATTGCAGTTTAAATAAACTATCATGGAGTTGTTGGCTCAAAGCACAACATAGTGAGTTAAAACAGGCATGGGTCCTTTTGAAGTGGATAAATAACATTTATGAGTATTTCTTGTCCATAGGGGCTTTTGACAGCTGGGACCCATTTCCTCAAAAGTTGATTTATTATGATGTGTTGACCTTGTCCGTAAAAAAGCACATGTTGTATTGTAGCCCAAAATCCTTCACTATCATTACAGAATCTAAGAAGTTCTGATGTGTTTCCTTACGTTCTTTATTTGCCAAATACCGTACTTTGTCACACAATTGTAAAATACAGATTTGGATGTAATCCTTTAATGGAGGCCCCATATCTCACTCCTAAAATTCAGGAACATGTATTCTTCTGTATATACACTTTAAATTGCACTACTTCTTATGATTTATGTGCTTGCCTTTTATTTTTAAACACACATCATATATTTTTATAAGCTTTGTTTCTAAAATATGGTGTAAATATGCTATAGATTGCTATGGTTTTTGATCAAATATGCGATTTTTGGACATTGCACTTCGGCAGGGACTTTTTTACAATCTGTAAGAAATCTAGAAAATCATACTTGGAATTGAATATTTATTTTATTTATTTGAAAATGTTATAAAGCGTGAACATGACCAACAGGGTTTCATAGCGCCGTAAATGTAAGCAAACCATAAATGAATTTAAGCAGACATAAGGTGATCATATGAGATATAAAGAATCAAAGCATTGCATAGTTGAAAGCTAAATCCATGCTGTAAACATGAAATTAAAGTTAGTTTGGTGACTTCAAGTCTATAGTTGCCGGCAACTTTTCAGGAACAACCCTTTGACTTCTTTTTTGAATGAGGCAGTTGAAGAGTTAGCTCTGATTTTGGGAGGAAGAGCATTCCTTATTCTTGGAGCGAGACCGGGGGAGGTACCGTTTTCTTCTTCTTTAATTTTGTGATTTCAATAGTAGAGGGTTAGAGCTTCTTAGGGTCTGGTTTAAACCAGATAGTTCGAGTTTTTTACCAGGTAAATTCGAGTGTTGAAATGACGCTCTGTGTGCGTCAGGCAGGCTATCTTGAACCGAATCCTTGCTTCGAGAGAGAGCCAATTGAGCTGAGTTAGATCTGGTGTGATGTGAGCACATTTTCTTGACCCCGTGATGAGTCTGGCCACTAAGTTCAGCGTTGCCCTTAGGGGGGCAGGTCGGGCTTTAGGCAGCACAATACCATGGTCTAGGCAGGAAATAACTCGGGATTGGACTGCCAGCTACACGTCAACAGGTGGCAGCAATGGTTTAAGTTTCCTTAATGTGCTGAGTTGGTGATTGGCTCCTCTGGTGGTTGCATTGATGTGGTCTTGCATATTCAGGTGTTTGTCTAGAATTATTCCGAATGATTTAGTGGAGTCCACAACACGACGAGCGCAATTGAGTCCCATTAGTTGTTTGAGCCATTCTTGAATGGGGGCAGAGTGATTTTGCGGAGCAATCACGGAGAATTCCGTCTTGAGCATATATTCAGGTGGTTGTGAGTTAGCCAATGTTGAGCTTTCAGAAGAGCAGAGATAAGACTTTTGATATCATCTGGTGAAGAAATGTTCAAGAATAATTGAGCGTCATTGGCGTACATGTGATATTGTATGTTAGAGCAGTGCAGAATTTCAGTGAGGGGTTACATGAATAAGATGAAAAGTGTGAGGGAGAGTGCGGATCCTTGAGACACTCCAATTGAGACTGGACTACTGTTATAAGGGAATGGCGGATTTTGATTCTTTTCATTCTGCTAAGTAGGAATGAGGCAAACGAAGTTAAAACTGAGCTGCATTACCCTATCCTTTTTTCAATGAGATAAATTAAGTTGTCATGCCTGACTGTGTTGAATGCCGAGGAGAGATCAAGAAGTATACGTAGGCAGAGTTCGTTCAGGTCAAGTATTCTCAAGGCGTCATTGACAATGTGTGTTAGGACAGTTTCAGTACTATGTCCAGATCTGAAACCCGATTGAAATTGGCCCAGGAGTTGAAACTGTTCTATATGATTGCAGAGTTGTGTGTGAACGCATTTCTTAAGTAGTTTGGCTAAAGTCATGCTATTAGAAATTGAGTGGAAGTTGTAAGGATCAGATAAGACTGCATTAGGCTTCTTTGGGATGGGGGTGGCTTTTCCTATTTTGAGGGAGTCAGGAATCAAGCCCTGCATGAGAGATTTGTGGACCGACTTAGACCAGAGTGGGAGCACGGAAGATCTAAGCTCTTTGAAGCACTTGGCAGGCAGATGAATATTGAAATTATTTGAATGTTTTAGTGTAGTTATAAATTTTGAATAGTTCACCATCATCTGGTAATGAAAAGGTATTCCACCACACATTATTTTTTGGAGTATACTCCACATAGCCAGAAAGAGGGGAACTCTCCAAGGGGATGTATGAAGTTGTCTATGGCAATGATTAAATCAAGAGTGGTGCCCTTGTTGTGGATTGGATCGTTGCACAACTGGGTGAAGTTTAGGTCCAAGAGGAAAGCCTTGAAAGTGCACAGTAGGGGGTCATTTGCATCGTTCCAGTGTAAATTGAAATCCCCAAGGAAGATACAGTGATGGTATTGCTCAGAGTTAAAGGAAATGACCTCCAATATTTGTTCAATAAAAAGATTATCACCTGAGGGGTGATAGATCACGTGGAGTGTACAGACTGTCTTGTCATTGTTCCAGATTTCTATACCCAGGTGTTCACAGGTAGACATCAGAGCAGTTTGTGTATGTCTCTGGGTAAGAGCTGAGTGAAAGATGAATGCTATGCCACCCCCAACTTTAACCAGTCTATTCAGTCTGATGATGTCATATTTGGGGGGAACTAAGATGTCCAGAATTAGTGAGGATGAGTCATTGTGCCAAGTTTCACTTAGGATCAGTAGGTCCAATTTTTGCGTAAGTATGAGGTTAGCAGTATCGGCCGTTTGCTTTTCCGTTGACCTACGGTTAAGGAGCATCGATTTTATGTGGGATTTAGTTGCTACTGTTTCTAGGTGTGATGTGGAGACAGCTAATAAATTATCCTTGTTCATACTGATGAGATTGACACTGAGTTCTCTAAGCGGGTTTGGAGGGAATAGTTTGGATCTTGAAAGAAGTAGTTGATGAGTAATTATGGGAGGAGTTGTAAGATAGTAGATGGAAGAGAATGTCAGCCTCAGTTAAATGGACATTAACCCTATGGGAGAGTGGGTGGTCTAGGGGTAGACAGTAAATTAAATCCTTTAGAGGAGGGAGTGGTGGTATGCAATATGCATTCCTCAGCGGTAAGGAAGTAAGTAGTAAGTGAGCTGACAAGAAGTGAGAGGTAGTTAGTGGGTGGTGTACTGGAGGAGGAGAGAGCAAGAGGGATAAGAGAAGGAGTCTCATTGGACTCATCGATAAGCCTCTTGTGCACTAGGGTAGAAGAAGACATGGGTCGTGGCACACGGTGGATGAGCTAGGAGCCCATTGGGGT
Organism: Lissotriton vulgaris; assembly: GCF_964263255.1. Classification (NCBI taxonomy): domain Eukaryota; kingdom Metazoa; phylum Chordata; class Amphibia; order Caudata; family Salamandridae; genus Lissotriton; species Lissotriton vulgaris. Next base: position 1,527,678,561 of record NC_141687.1, on the reverse strand, counting down.
GAAGGTGATGTATATAAAGGGCAGTTAGAGTACCTGGAGTGCCCCAGATTGTTGTTATTGAAAGCATTAGGGGGAGATCATTGTGCTTCAATGACATGTGACATGAGGGAGGAGGTAGGACCTTCACACTGGTAGTCATGCATTCTTTGGTTGTGATAGAAGAACCAGGTTAAACAACTGATCCTACTTTTCTTTTAATGAAATGGCCAGATTCCCATAGTCTTGCTTTACTTTCGGTGCCTGGGTTAGAAAACAAGTCCTGTGTCTGTTTCAGACGAGCTGGTTGGGCGCCATCTTGTGAAGTGAGATCTTCAGGGCAGAAGAGAGAGACCCCCCAAAATGGCCCCTGACCCCTGGTCAAAATAGCAGTGAACCTGAGTTACAACAGAGCACCCAAGATAGTCACTCCATTGGGAGGTGAAACCAAACTTTTCAATCTGATGAGGAAGGGACTCCTCAAGTTGACTCACCAGTCAGGGAAGGCGAGCATGTTATCATCCTGTCACTCACCTCTTCCTGGGGCCCCCCTTTTCAGTTGTAGGCATGAGGCAAGGGATCCAATGCGGCATTCCAATTTGACGGTGGCCCGGCTCCCATCAGCTGGGGCTGCAGTGCCACAACAGAAACAGGCATGACCTAGCCCTCCTTGGCTGGGATGGTGACTGTCGAGCTTCAGTAGGGCCGGCAGCACTAAGAACAGACTCGGGCAACAACAGGAACAGCACAGATCCCAATTGACAAGACCTCTGCAACCATCACACCAACGGCTCCAGGATCGATGCTCCTCATCTCACCCCACCTCTGAGGAACTTCAGAGGGCGAGCTCATTCAACTTGCACTGATTGAGCAGGCCCCACCCATAGCATCAGGGCAGCAATAGCCCAAAACAGGGCTTCCGTGCATCCAAACTCCACCAGCCGTCTGAAGCGGAAAGGCAGGCAGAGCAATGAGTCCGCTGCGGTTGTTGACTCTGCAACTGACCACAGTGCTGAGGCCACTAACAATCCCTTCGCCAACTCGGACCAAGAGAGGCTTCAGCGCCGCCAAGATCCAGGATGCTGTCTCAGGATGGCTCATCATCAAAGTGTTCCTGGGTGAGTAGGGCTTGAGCACCAAAACGATGCTATTCACTCCTGTGATATAATCCAAATTCCTTCCTGTTGCAGAGTAGTTGATTAAGGGAATCTCAGGATTTTCACCAAAGGGTACCCCATCCCTCAGGAGCTCATCTCCGATGCTCCTTTTGGTGGCCATCTTTCCTTGCTAAGACAAATGAATTCTGTAATCTGTTTTTTTTTATAGACAATTGTTTAAATAAACATATTATCCATATTATTCAATGTTACCTGCACTTTCTTGTGCAGCTCAATGTGTTTGTTTTGTCTTACGAAAAATGAATACAACCAATTGAAGTATTCCATTAGTAGAATGCAATGCCCCATTGCTGTATAATGTTTCGGGCTTCTGAGAGCAAACATGAAAGTTGTTTGATAGGAAATCATGCTCTTTTTTGGATAGTGAGTTTGAAACTTTAAAGAGGGCCCATCAGGACTTACTCTGTTTCAGAACCACGTTTAATCATTTGGAAGTTGAGACTATTTGGCTGGTTATAATAGGGCTACACTATTTTATCATAATTTACCAAATAAATTGAAGGATGTACAACAAAAGGTAGGTAATTCCCCTACTAGACCATGGGCTAGCAGGTAATAATATGACACAGATGTGTTGCCCATTTATCAGGTGCCACAATTAATGCCTATCATGTGTTTTGGGGAAGAATATCCAGATTTTGATCTTTACAGCATCATAATCAGCATGTTCCAGTAAGTACTTGGCATTTTCACCCTGATAAATATCAGCAGGTCTGACCTGCCAATATGTGTCAGGAAACTCAAAATTCAACATGTTTGAGAACAGGATCAGCCCACTCACTGTTCTGCGAGCACACATGTACTAAGCTCTTAGATCTGGTAGCACAGCAAAGTCTTCACTTTATTGTAGAATTGGCTAAGTATCACTTTCTTGTTTATTATTGATCACTTGACTAGAATTGTACACTTTATTAATTAGCCTAAGTTGCCCTCCTCAAAAAGAATTAACACAAATTTTGCGCATAATATCAATCAAATGCTGTGTCATCATTTTTGATAACAGACAGAGGTTGTCAATTCATCTCAACATTCTGGTCTACACTGTGTAAAGGGTTGGACATTGAAATTCATTTCTCTATTAATTATTATCCTGAAAAAGATGTAAATAGAGAGGGATTGAATCAATGCCTTGTAAAATTTTTGATATAGCAAACATTATTGCAAGAAGAGGATCAGCTTAAGATGTTATGGATAGCAGAACTCACCTATTCAACATTGAGCATTCTGCAATTGGGATGTTACCATTTTAAGTATGTATGGACATTAACCTAGATCAGGGGTCTTCAAACTGGGGAGGGGATGCCTAGGGAGGGTCTCTTGTGATCCGGGGGCAGGGGGGGGAGGGGAGGCAGCACTATGCTGACAACAGTGCTATGTTTTCAGCAGAAAAAAAGGAGATGCATTAAGCCGCTCTGTAATGGGCCATCACTAATATCTTTTGTTCTTTATATCATGGCTGGGAGAGTGTCAGGATTGGCCAGTCTAGAATCAAGAAAAGCAGTTCTAACAGAATTGTAGGCATTAAGAGGCCCTGTTACCTGTATTTCAGGCTTCGCAGATCCATTCCAGTAAAGCAGGCAACCTTGTGGTTGCGATTTCTGACTACTTCATTTTCGCAGAATTCCAAGATGGCTGCCGCTGCAGATTCCAGTTGCCATTCTAGTTCTTTGGCTGACAAATCCTAAGAGCTGACCTCACGCTTATTTCAAACTGTGCTGAGCACTTCAACTGAAGTTCTCTGTGAGGCGGCAACTTCCTCTGTATTGTCGGCTGCCGTTCACTGTTCTGCAGGCTCTCAGAATGAGTTTGAAGCAGTGAGTACACCATTCCAGAGACGCTTCTGCTTAGCGTCTATTTCCAGGACATTTGCAGTTTTGAGAGAGTGAAAATATTGGCGTTCAACTAAACAGAGCGACGCATTTCAGCACTAGTTAGACAGTCAGGTCTGAGGGGTTTTCTTTCCTTTCCCGATGTTCAGCAAGTAAGCTATCTCTAATTTACTGTGGTTAAGTCGAAGAATTTTCAAGGACATAATCGTCATTTGAGTTAAAGCAGAAAAATGTGCATATTGCTTATATCTAAGATTCCATGAAGCTTCATTGGAGTAAAGTGAAGCTCAGTATTTCCAAAAGACTTATTTAGAGAACAAGTAACTGTACATCAAATTTCAGAAAGATACTTGAAATTTCATTTGGATATTTCCACGCAATTAGTACTTTTGACAAGAGAGAGTAAACAGAACAACAAGTAAATATAATTATATATATTTGTACTTACCAACATTTGCGACACTGCAGTCTGGCACCTATAATAAGGGAAAGAAAATATGGAAAGTGAATTAAGACAACTAGTAAAGTAATAAGAGACAATTACACGTATAGAATTGATAGGAGGAGTCCTAAAAAAGATACACAGGTAAAGGTTAGAAGAAATAATCAAACTAAAATTATTCTGAAGCTTTTCGGTAGAAGTTATATGGTTATCGTGTTATAGATATCCCACCTACATACAAATAAGACATCACTTACACAGAGGATGTGAAATATATGCCTCCTCCTTTTGACAGGGCAAGGTCAGAAAATTCTAGATCTAAAGAGGTCACAGCTGAAGAAGAGACAATGCAAATAGGGTCAGTCTGAAGGCCCTTGACCAAGGAAGAAAGAGAGAAAAGACGAGTGGGCAAACTTTGCATGTATTGTGGAAATTCGGGACACTTTGTGAAAGAGTGTCCAAGGAAGTCTAAGAGTAATTCATGGGTAAAAGACAGGATCCACCAGTAAAAGGAGTTGATCTGGTGGAAGCTGAGGAAAACTCAACTCCAGATTCTCAACTCATTGCCAACACCTTGAAATCGGCAGGTCCTCATCTGTTTATTTCAGTCCAGAATAAATTTGGAGAAAAAGAAGTAGACAAGATCACTATCATGATCGATTCAGGAGCAACTTGAAATTTTTGTGTTATTGGATTTGCCAGGTCATTAGAAATTCGGTTCCTTAAAAAGGAAAGACCCAAATCGGTGCGTGCTGTTGATGGAACTAATAGATCTTCAGTATCAATTGTCCATGACACTGAAGAAATCTCTTTGAGAGGTCCCGGTCACCATATCAGTGTTTTCAAGTTCCGCTTAATCGATGCCCCACAATTCCAATTCATATTGTGATTATCTTGGCTCACCGAACATAATCCGAAGATTGATTGGGCCAAGAGATCTATTGAGATGAATTCAGTATGTTGTCAGGAACACTGTCTTGATTGGAAAGAGAATAATCATTCCTTGGCTCCACCGTCGATTTTGGCTAGTTTGACCCATTCGATTGGCACTGTTAAAGTTCAAGAGATTCCACGTGAATACCATGATTTGGCATCAGTTTTTGATGAACAGGAGGCACAGAAGTTACCTTCCCATCGAGAGAACGATTGCAAGATTGATTTAGAACCTGGGGCATCATTGCCATATTGTAGAATCTATGCATTGTCCGAAACGGAGAATCAGCATCTCAAGGAGTACGTAGATCAATATCTAGCAAATGGATTCATTCGGCCGTCCCAATCACCAGTCTCCTCTCCGCTATTTTTTATTCCGAAGAAGGATGGCAAACTTAGACCACGCATCGGTTATCGGGCTCTAAAACTGGTTACTAAGAAGAACCGTTACCCTCTTCCTCTAATCTCTGAGTTGTTGGAACAAGTGAAGGATGCCTAGGTGTACACGAAGTTAGATCTAAGAGGGGCCTACCATCTGGTTAGAATAGCGGAGGGTGATGAATGGAAGACAGCGTTTTGAACTCGGTTGGGCTTGTTTGAATACCAGCCATGCCTTTTAGGCTGTGAAACACTCCAAAGGCTTTCCAGCAATTCGTCAATGATGTTTTAAGGGAATTTCAGGATCGTTCTGCAGTCATCTATATTGATGAAATCCTCATTTATTCTGTCAATTTGAAAGAACATATCCGGCATGTTTGGGCAAATCTGAAGTAACTATTGGAAAATCAACTCTTTGTCAAGTTGGAAAAATGTGTGTTCCATTCCACTCAGGTGGAGTTTTTGGGTGTTGAGTTGTCCCCGGAAGGTGTGTCTATGGATGATGCAAATGTCAAGACAATCCGGGACTGGCCATCACCTCGCAATGTGAAAGAAATATTACGTTTTATTGGCTTAGCCATTTTTTACAGATGCTTCATTTCCAATTTTTCAGATAAGGTGAGCCCTCTTACTCAATTGTTGAAGAAAAACATTAAATTTGAATGGAATGCAGATACAGAGAAATCCTTCATTCAAATTAGAAGATTTTCACCACAGCTCCAGAGCTTCTTCATCCAAACTCGGATGAACCATTCTATGTTGAAGCTGACGCTTCAAATCTGGCTCTTGGAGGTATTCTGTTTTAGAGACATCGAAGCACCAGTCAGTTACATCCAGTGGCTTACAGATCTTGAAAATTGACCCCTGCAGAGATTAATTATTCCATTGCGAATAAAGAACTTTTGGCGGTTAAAGACGCCTTCCAGGAATGGTGAGAAATTTACACAAGGCATATCAGGTAGCCACTAACAATCTAATCAAGGCAAAGAGTTCCTATAAGATTCAGGCAGATAAGAAAAGATGTTTAAATCCCATTTTTGAACCAGGAGACAATGTTTGGATCTCCACTAGACTTATGCGTCTAAAAGGAAATCGCAAATTCCAACCTCGATTTGTGGGTCCATTTCGAGTACAGAAAATGGTGAATCCAGTGAGTGGTAAGATTCAACTCCCGCCTAAGTTAAGTATACATCCAGTCTTTCACGTTTCTCTGCTCAAAAGGAATCTATCTAATTTGAGGCCTTTTCCATTCAGGTTCAGTCAGAGGAAGAGTTTGAAGTAAGACGAATTCTGGATTCCAAGATTAAGAAGGGAGAATTGTACTATTTGGAGGACTGGAAGGGTTATGGTCCAGAAGAGAGATCTTAGGAACCTCAGATAAATGTGCATGCTCCCAGATTGGTTCGAGAATTTCATAAGACTCATCCGCATAAGCCCAAAGAAGCTAAGAGGGGGGCTTTGGTGGGAGGTACCGTCAGGATTGGCCAGTCTAGAATCAAGAAAAGCAGTTCTAATAGAATTGTACGCATTAAGAGGCCCTATCACCTGTATCTCAGGCTTCGCAGATCCATTCCAGTAAAGCAGGCAACTTTGTGGTTGCGATTTCTGACTACTTCAATTTTATGGAATTCCAAGATGGCCGCCCCTGCAGATTGCAGTTGCCGTTCTAGTTCTTTGGCTGACAAATCTTCACAGCTGAGCTCACACACACAATTTCAAACTGTGCTGCGCACTTCAACTGAAGTTCTCTGTGAGGCGGCAGCTTCCTCTGTATTCCCGGATGCCTTTTACGGTTCTGCAGGCCCCCAGAGTGAGTTTGAAGCAGTGAGAACACCATTCCAGAGGCGCTTCTGCTTAGTGTCTATTTCCAGGACATTTGCAGTTTTGAGAGAAGGAAAATATCGGGGTTCAACTATACGGAGTGAAGCATTTCAGCACTTGTAAAACAGTCAGGTCTAAGGGGTTTTCTTTCCTTTCCCGATGTTCAGCAGGTAAGTTATCTCTAATTTACTGTGGTTAAATCAAAGAGTTTTCAAGGACATAACTGTTGTTTGAGTTAAAGCAGAAGAATTTGCATATTCCTTATTTTTAAGATTGCATGAAGCTTCATTGGAGTAAAGTGAAGCTCAGTGTTTTCAAGAGACTTATTTAGAGAACAAGTAACTGCACATCAAATATCAGAAAGATACTTGGCATTTCATTTGGATATTTCCACGCAATTAGAACTTTTGACAAGAGAGATTAAACAGAACAACAAGTAAATATAATTATATATAATTGTACTTATCAACATTTGCTACACTGCAGTCTGGCACCTATAGTATGAGAAAGAAAATATGAAAAGCAAATTAAGACAACTAGTAAATTAATAAGAGACAATTACAAGAATAGAATTGATAGGAGGAGTCCTAAAGAGAATACACAGGTAAAGGTTAGAAGAAATAATCAAACTAAAACTGTTCTAGAGTTTTTTGGTAGAATTTATATGATTATTTGTGTTATAGATATCCTACCTGCAAATACGACATCACTTACACAGGAGACAAGTCAGACTTCCAATATTCAACTAGAGAGAGTAGCAAGCACTGGAACATTGACAGGTAACTTAGAGTCGGTAATAGTACTGTAGATATGAAATATTGCTAGTGGCTGTATACATGTATATATAAAGTTATCTTTCTGCAGGCTGCATGCACCTATCAGAAGAGTGGCACCAGGCCAGATCGAATCCAGTGGCAGTCTTTCTTTTTCTTCCCCTTCCCCTTTCCCCCTCTTAGCTATTTAGTGAGCCTCTAAAAGCTTGCTGTAGTGGAGTAGGGGATTGAGGAACTATTTGTCTGCTCCTGTGGGAATTACAGTTCTGGCTTACAGGTACTTGACAGAGAGGTGTCAAAGGGTAGTATTTTGGCAATCATGTATTTGATTGCATTTTTTAAATGGTAACATAACTTAACTGCACTGTTTAAATAAGTCTGGACATATTTAAACATTGGCAGTTTAATGGAATAATTGTGAATGTTTTGAGGGGTGGGCCCGCTGCTTTTTTTTTTCATGGAGGGCGCGGCATTAAAATGTTTGAAGACCACTGACTTAGAGTTTTTCCGTCAGATTTGTATTTATCTCTATTAGTTCCTTCAGTGCAAGAACATTTAATGACCTTAGGAAAATTCAAGTCTGCACAAGAGTCTCTAAAAATTCAAAGCTAGTTGTAAGTTCAATGCTGACAAGAAAAAAATCAGCACCCTTGTATACTTCAGGTGACAATGCACTATTATTCTAAAGATTTTGCCCTCGAAAAAAGTCTCACTACTCAACGAAATGACACACATCGGGCATCATTTATGAGGTTCTGGCACAGGACAGCACTGCAAGGAATCTTGCAGCGCTGCCCTGAATCAAAACAAAAGGGCAGGAATGTGCTGTATCCATAAGATACATCATATTCCTGCCCTTTTCCCCTCCGCCGGTGCACAACGGGCTGCCATATGCCAACACAGACACCCTTGAACCATGGTGCAAGGGTGCCTGCATTGCAGGCTGATTGATTTTGTGCAGGATGGGACACCTTCCTGCAGAAAATCAATCAATTCAGGCAATGTCCTCTTTCTATGTATGCTGCAGAATTTAGCACACATAGAAAAAGGAAAAAGCAAGGAGAAATTAAAACATTTCTCCTTATTGCACCTCCCTAACACCATACCTGAGGTGGCGTTAGATCCTGACGCGTTCCCAGGTTTATGATTTCTCGTAAATCTAGCAATGCTTCTGGTTCCATGGCTGTTGTGTGGGAACACCCACAGCAACACCCATGGAATGCCCCTTTCACACAATGTTCAGAGTGAAAGGGGAACATATATACAAGGCCATGGAAAGCCACGTAAAGTGGCTTTACGTGGCCTTATAAATATGCCAAGCACATTGCGCTGCCTGAACATCAAAAAAATTATGTTCCAGCAGCACAAAAGTGCAGCATAGTGTTCTGAGCCAAAGATTTTTGGAGTCCTGATGAAGAGGCAGTAGGTATCAGGATTTCACTGGATGGTAATCTGAATCCAACACGAATTGAGCTAGATGAGTACTCATGTTGCTGAAGAGACTGGGAGGTTGAAACAAAACCACTGAAATCAACGCATTTTTCAAACTTGTCCTTGTCCAGGGAATTTATGGGAAGATGAAAGGAATGTGGCTCTCCTAGATAACCAATGAAGTTTTTTGTTTTTGAACCTCATTTCAGGGTGATACATTGTTGTTGTCTTTGAGAAAGCATACAGTTGTGTTATACCATGTATAGGCATTACCAACACCCTGTAAATGTTCTTTAATTTTCCAAACCAGTTACTCAGTAATATAAGACGAGTAGGCAGAACAAAGGGGAAAGAAAAAAGCGACACCACTATTTACTTAGATGTGCAATAAATATTTATTTTAAATATATTAAATAAAATTACATTTTTAAAAGATGTTTTAAAAACAAATTCATGCTTAAACCAAAATGTTCATATTTAAAGTTAAAAGTTGCTAACATTTCTGCGTAGAATTCATTTAAATTAATTTAATTATTTTTAATAAAAATGTAAGTTACATTTGTTTTTTTAGAAACAAAAGGTTAAAATATTTTCCAATAGAACAAAGAGAATTTGTATTTATTTATTTCAAATGTTGAACTAAATTTCTTTCTATAATTAAAAATTCCAAAAACTTTTCTTAACATTATTTCATATGGAGGTCTATTTTGAGACCCTGCCACCATTATTTATTTTGGGGCATGTTGCCATTCCAGTGGTTGGCCAAGTGTGGTCTGGGTTTAGTTCAAGTCTCAGCTTGGAGTACGTTTACTACTGTTGTGGTCTTTTTCGGCTGTAGTAACTTTAGAAGTGGAGTCTGTGAATAGTAATAGGCTTACTCTGTTGTGGGCGGGTGCATGTCTCTCCTTAAACCCTCCTTCACCCTCCCTAAACTCCTTACGCCTCTCTAAACAACTCCCATTTTGTAGTAAGTAGTCCCGATTTTCCTGTTACGCCCAGCATTTCTTCCCACGTTTATAATTACACATATATGTATACGGAGATCTGCGATAAGAGAAGTGGAGGTGCTGACCTCCACATGTAAGTTACTGAATAGCAATCTGAAGAAAGTGAGCAGTACTATTATAGTAGTACTACAACACTAGTACTAGTACTGACTGTTGCTTAACCCTGCTGTGCTCTTGGTTGACCTGCAGTCTCATTGGATAGGCTTAGGTTTGCCTGCATGTTATTAGTGTATGCCCTGGTGCATGTGTGCTCCCACACCAGGGCTGATAACAGATTGCCCCATCAGTATCTAAATACCGTATTGTGGAGTTATGGTTTGCCGTGAATATTGTCCATAGATCATGGCGTATTCACAATTCTAAGCGACCAATCTAAACCAGGTGGCAAGCAGATCTCCTTGTCCCATAATTGTGAATGAACACTGAGAGACCATAATTTCACTGTTTTAAATTATTTCTTTCCTCCTTTAAGGTTGGATCATTTAAAGTCATTGTTGTTGTAACTTTTCTGGAATTTGAAGTCACTTAGGGACAAACTGCAAAGGCAGATGGTGATCCTCTGTGTAATTTTTACATTAAGAATACCACAACACTGTGATCTGTTCGTGATTGAAAATAGTATATATGTCTGATGCTAAGGTGCTCAGAGTGGCAAGTGCTTTTCCATGTGTTATTATGTTGATATGTTTTCCCATTTCTGTGATTTTCATTGGTTGCTTACTATTTTTCACTGTACATATCTTTATATGTTTCAAGGCATTAGTAAAGCTTTATCCATTTGTTTGAAAGAACATCTCAGGGTGGACACCCCCATCTCTAATGCGCCTATGATAGATGTACCACGACTCTACGGCCTCACCACCAACTGGATGATTTTACCCTGAGAGTTAAGGAGACGAGGCAGGCCAACTTTAGTTCCAGATTAAAGACCAATGTTCTGCTTAGTGGGCACAACGCCTCTATCGTCTCTAGTATTACTAGGTAGCGCCAGAGACTCCAAGGTTTAGGGGGGAAGCCTGATTCCCAGCACAAGGATTGTCATGACTTTCAAACGAGGATTTGCAACACCACGTAAAGATGCTGTATTTCATTGTGTTCACGGTTTTCTAGGCCACTGATGGGTTACATCGAGCAGAGACGGTGCAAGGACGTTCCCTCCACTAGGCAAAGTGGAAAGTTGCCCCCCTATTTTTTCTTTTGTAGTAGTTTAATATAGCGCGATCTAGCCCGAAAGTCTCGGAGCGATTTACACGAGCACCAGTTGCTTTACAGACGTACACATTTGTTTTTAGGCACAGGGAGATTAAGGCCTAGATGTATCAAGCCATTTGCGATTCGCAAAGGCCAGAATTCGCAGAATTCCGGCGTTTGCGAATCGCAAACGGTCTTTTTGCATGTTTTGGCATGCATCAAAAAATCGCAAAATAAGGAATCGCAATAATTTGCGACTCCTTATTTTTCTATAGCATTTAAGGAATCGCAATTTTGCGATTCCTTAAATGCTATGTATGTAGCATTTTCTAATTGTGAATTTTGGTTAAGAAATCGCAAATTACCACCAACTTGTAGTTGATGGTAAGTTGCGAATTCTTTTGAAAATGCACAATTTGGCATTTTTGAAGGTGGCATGTGACGCACATACATGCCCATAGGGCATGTATGTGCGCCATATGCACACACATGTTATTTTCAGGGGTGCAGCAGGGTGTCCTTGAGACACCCCTGCACCCTTGAAATTATTCTCATTTTGCGATTAGCAAATTGCGAATCGCAAATTGAGATGTATTTCATAATCATTCCTATGGGCCTCCTGGCCCATAGGAATGAATGGGAAATTATTCCTTATTTGCGAATTTGCAAATAAGGAAGATTGAGAGATCGCTAAAAAATAGCGATTTTTTTACATACATCCCATTTTGCGATTTCTAAATAGCGATTCCTTAAAAATCGCTTTTTAGAAATCGTAAAGGGGAATGTTGATACATCTACCCCTAAGTGATTTGCCCAGAATCATAAGATGTTTGAGCCTTCTGCCAGACTCGAACCTGGTTCCCCAGCTTCAAACTCGGCCCCCTGAGCCCACCCAGCGCCCGGGCATTATTCTCGACGACGTCATCTGTGTTCTGCCGTTGGCTTCTCCAAGTTGACTAAAAGAGGAATCCGCTCTGTGCAGGACCGACAGGCCGCATGCGCACATCTCAGTAAATGATGGCCATTAGCAGGGCTGGCACGGCTCTGTCTGACGCGAGCAGCGGCGACTGATGGCTGCGCGGTGTGGCCTGCTGCATCAGACATCTGTATCGCTGGCCCGGAGGTTAAACTCATTACACTGCTGCGGGGACGTCTGGGCTCCCTGTCAATAGATCCCCTGGCTCTGTCACTTGTCCGCTGTCTACAAATGGCCGTCTCTGTCTCTGTTGGCCTCTGTGTACGTCTCGCTCTAGCTGTCTTTGTTTGTGCCTTCACCAGCAGCGCTCTTCGTCTTACAGAGACTGGGCCCTTCTCTTCCGGCCACCTCGACCTCTGTATGATTTATCTCCCCCTTATCGGCTGTTCCTGCGTCTCGAGCTCCTGTCTCGATGTCTCAACCTCTATTAAGTAGCCCTCACCCCCGCAGGAGCGTTACTATCAAAAGTACACCAGGTACAGTGGTACCAGGGGGGGTGGGGGGGGGGGGGGGGCACATGGTTGCACCCCAACCCATTGTGGCTTCTTTTCACCACCAAACCATTGCTTGCCTTGGAACCCACAACATTGTTATGCGTCTGCCCCCTTGCCCCGCCTCTGCTATCGATTTACTGACTGATTTTATTTCTGACATCCTTACATCTCCTGCTGTTCGCTTCCCCCTTTCTGTCATCCACACACTCTCGGCCTACGTTTCATCCTCCCTTTCAATGTCTCTCCCACACTCGGTCACTCTGTACTCTTGTCTTCTTCCAATGTATGTTTATGTGCGCCTCTTTCTGATTGTCAACGCGATAATTAATCTGTATTTCTCTCTGTACTATCTCTCCATCTATTTTTAAAGCTCATAATCTGCATGTCTCTCTTTCTTCAACTCCGTGTTTCCCTATATTTTGGTTCCTATGCATGAGTGTCTTAAGATCAGGGCCAGGGGTTCTATAAGGCGAAGTAAATCAGCAGTCTTACGTCACCACCTAGTAGTGTTGCAAAATGACTGCACAAGGCCAAAAAACTGGCCTTGGTTTTGGGCCGAAAACAAGCTCTAGAGAACTGCTGAAAATCCTTCACACATTCCTATTTAGGACCCTGTCATCTACGACAAGGAAATGTGCCAGATGGTTGTATGACAGAGGAATGCATGCCTAAACTGTGCTTGCCTTTACAACCCTGCCTGAACAAGAAATGTGTCTTAACAACACGTTACTTTACCACGCATGCCTTTACCACATATGCCTTTACCAAGCAATCCTTTACCACACAATTTTGTGATAAAGAAATGACTGATAAATGCATATGTGTGGTAAAATTCACACTGCAGCCCTCTGCACAAAGCCGTAAAAATAACCCCGACCACCCCAAGCCCTAAAAACAACCCTGACAACCCCTGAGCCTTAAAAACAACCCTACCCCCCTCGTTGAGCACTAAAAACAACCCGAGCAGGAGCAGGAATCCCCCACCACAAATACAAGCCAGCCCCAATCTGGAGCAGGTAATACAAGAGAGGCGGAAGATGCTGCATTCAGCGGCGACAGTGCGCGATTGCACTCTGAGACAGGATCCCGACAGTTCCCTTGAACACTCCATCAGCGACAATAACTCCACTGCGATGTGACCATCCAGTGCGAAGTCCGGGTGGGCCCAGGATGTGACTCCTCAGATGGCAGATTACCTTATTTAATGTTGACTGGTTGTGTGTCTCTCCTTCTTCCACAGTTCCAGACGGCTCAGGAGAGTCTCCGACTTTCTGCGGTTCCCGGTCTCCAGCTTCCTGTTGATGATGTTCCGGTCTACCGAGGTCAGCACTTAGAGGGGGCCAGGTCCAGTCTTCACTCAAAGGGAATGGAGCATTTGTTCAGGTTAGTTACTCATGACTGGGGTGGTGGTGGTGGTCTCCTTGGCAGGAGGTCCATTCGTTGTTGACCAGGCCAAGGATGAATTGTGGGAGTTCTTCTATTATGCAAGGGACTCATTTATGAGGCCCTAGCAGCACTTTTGCACAACTAACATGTCACTTTTTGACATTCCGGTGGTTCCAATGTGCCACAGCATATTTACAAGGCCATGTAAAGCCACGTTATGTGGCTTTTCATGGCCTTGTAAATATGTGTCCCTTTTAAGAATAAAACTACGTAAAAGGGGCGTTCTATGTGTGTTGCTGTGGGCGTTCCCATCCAAAACCCATGGAATAGGAAGCATTCCCAAATTTACGAGAAACCGTAAACTTGTAAAATGCATTAGAATCTGACAACACCCCAAAGGTGCATTTGGGTGGCACAACGAGGATAGATGTTTTCAAATCTCTTCTTTTTTTCGTTTTTCTATGTGTGCAGCATTCTGCAACACACATAGAATGAGGAGAGAGAGGAAATCGCCTGGATTGATTGATTTTGAGCAGGAAGGTGTCCCTTCCTATACAACATCAATCAGCTCCACAACACAGGCACCCTTGCACCATGGAGCAAGGGTACCTGCGTTGGCGCATGACAGCCATTGTGCGCAAACGTAGGGGAAAAAGACAGGAATGCGCCCCATCTTATTGATAGGGCACATTCCTGCCCTTTTGTTTTCTCGCATGCAGCAAGATTCCTTGCAGCACTGTCCTGCACCAAAACCTCTTAAATGGGGCCCAAGTGTGTTTGCACCAATTTTAATACCAGCTAATTTCCGACGTTAAAAAACTGCCTCTAAAGAGACTTAGCAGCAGTTTTTCTTTTTTAGTGACATACAAGGAAATCCTTGTAAATATCGCGTTGTATTTTTTGTGGGAGTTTTTACGCTGGAATGCTTACCTTGCATCTCATTTTTGGTAAGTCACGCTAACAGAAGTGCAGCTATGAAAAAATTATGTTAACGCTGAAAAATGCAGCTGTTAGAAATCGGGTTTCTGGTTGGCTAAGGCTTGCACCAAAGCCAGGCAGAGACCACCACTCTAGTCAGGGCAAGGGAGTCGCACGTCAAGATTACCCCTGCTCCCCCCCCCCCTTGGTAGCTTGGCACGAGCAGACAGGCTTATCCTGGAGGCAATGTGTAAAGCATTTGCGCACGCACCCACCAGCAACAACATCCAAGGCCCCCCACAAAAGGAACTTCACACAAGTTTATATATCAAAAATAGCCTTAGTATTCTCCAAACACATTATAATAGTAAACACATTATGTACACTGTGCCAACTGGCACTGGGCAATATTTTCAAGGAATTATGTACACACAACAGGGTCACGTGGACCACTGTCAGAATTAGCACTTGGTAAAGGAATGGTAAAATAGATAACTTGGTAAAAGTAAAATAGGCCATAAAACGTACAATGAGTAAACACCGGTAATCACTGTAATTTGCAACAGTCTGTGACATGAAATCCATCATGCACAGTATCCCACTAGTCTAAATACATTAGACCCTAACCACCTAAGTAAAAATTACACCAGGGGCGTAAATCACACAGGGAAGTATCATCTCCCTAACACAAACCTAAACAGGTAAAACAACCTCCTATGCATGAACCATCTCTAGAGGTATCAACCAGGGTGCGCAAAACATACTATACACCATACATTTCCTAGCACCCAAAAGCATCAGCACATAAATCATAATAGCACACAAATCGCATTAGGGACTGCACCCTATAAATGTAACCATCCCCCCTGGCCTACTGGCCATCTCGAGAAAGGGGGCTCAAACGCCCTATGTCCAAAGAGTCAGGGCTGCTGCCTAAGCAGCGAGGGTCCAGGTTGCACCACTGCACAGAAACCTAACTGTTGCAGCTGCCCACTACTTGCTGGACAGCTGAGAGCAAGAGCAAGGGGCCTAAACGCTGCAGCTGGCACTAGGTGCTGCGCAGCTGGGGAAGGCCAAGGTAGGACAAAGGAGTGCATCTCACTCCTGGGTTTATAAGCACAGGTCCCCTAGAACGAAAGACCTAAACTGTGCAGCTGCCCACTACTTGCTGGGCAGCTGGGAATCACAAACTGCGGCATGGGCTCTCTCTGGCCCTTAGAACAAATTGCGCCACAGGTTTGGAGCCCGCTAGGCTCTAGGACACATGCTGCGTGGCGGGTGAGCCATCTAGGCTCAGGAACCAATGCTGTGGCACAGGTTGAAGCCATCTGGCTCTAGAATCACCACGGGGCACTTCAAACACTGTGGAGTGCTGGAGCCACACAGGGCTCTGTAAAATAAACACTGTACCCCCTGTGAGCCATCTAGCTCTCAAGATTACTGGGGCCTTGGAGCCACGGGGCTCTGCAAGGGAAACTTGCCCCCAGGAACCCACAGACTCCTTAAAGAAATACATGCCCCCAAGCCCCTCACGGGGAATCTTAAACCACTGCGGGCCATCATGGGAGCCATCTGGGCTCGGGCAAAGGTTAGAGGGAACACTGTGGAAGTGGCCCGCTGCATGACGGGGCCGCTCAAAATATCGCACTCACACTGTGCCTCAAAGGCACCAACACAGGAAAGCCCTACTCACCGTTGCTTGCCTGGGGCTGGGCGCGGCGCTCTTCTCTCGGCGCGGCGCTCTCCTTTCCAGACGCGGCAGGGGCAGGCACCGGCAATGTGCCTCGAGCCCCCTCCGCTGCTGTCACCATACCTGCGGGGCTCTCCCAGGCTCACGGGAGCCCCGCACCACTACCTCCTCACTTCCAGGCAGAACAGTGCCCCGGACAACCTCCTCTCTCTAGGCCGCACTTCTGCTTCCGTCGCAGGCCCCACCCACAACCAGGCGGGCCGCGGGCGGCGGCTGCAATCCCTGTGCTTTCCGGCTGCAAGGAGGGTTAGGCTCCCTCAGGATAAGCAAAACAACGCTGGCATGCGGGGCGGGTACCCGCTAAGGCGCAAATAGGCGGGGTAGGCACCCGCGATAACTCCACAATAAAACAAAGATGCCGGGTGGGCACCTGCGCACGGGGCAAAAATCCATAAAAGGCAAGCGGCCATAATGCAGGGTGGGCACCTGCAATAAAGCGTGAAAATAGCCGCAATGAGGTGTAAGCTCCCCCAATGAAAGGAACATTTAAGATAAGAGCGCTTCCCAGGCGCTAGGGGCAAAAGAAAACAGTTCCACAAAGTAACTGGAGCAACCAGTGTCCCAAGAAGTCCTGGACAGCAAAGATGGAGCAAGCAGCTCCCAACAAGGAAATTCCTCCAGTATCCAGGGGCTGGGCAGGGCCCAGGGAGGCAAGCCTTCCCCTGGGCCCCAGCAGCAGCATGCCCCTAGTAGATTCGAGTTGGAAAACAAGAACATTTTTAATGGGGTCACAACCCCTCTTTTTTATTAAGACATTTGCTTTGTCTCCAAAGGTACAGGCAAGGGCAAACCAGATGCAACTGGTCTTTGAGCACTTTGTTTTGCTCAGCCCCTCTCCCTATTCACAGGACAGGCAAGGGACATCAGACACACCACAGGGCTTGTAGCCAGCATTTTGGAGGGAAGGCCCAGCCCTATTCAGGTCCCAGGTGCACTCCTCCCTCCCATCAACATGCAGATCTCTCCATTCACCACCGGGGCAGACCCATCCTGACTACTGGAGCCAGGCACACCAGCCAGCTCCAGCCAATCACAAGCCAGACAGTCAATTCACATTTACTGCACAGATATGCCAACTTCTAGAAGTAGCACTTCCACACTATACACAATAGATCTACACACATCATCACGCAGCATTTAATCACACGAGTCCGCACATACCAAACTCGACGCTGCACTCCCCACATATCAGGAACTACCATGGACACACATATCCCCCATGAATTCCTATGGGAGGGCAGGCCAATCTCACTCACGCACTCAGAGAGCGCACACACTTTACACTGGGACACAGTGTCAAAGTGCGCAAAGACCAGAAATCACTATAATTATGTAATATTAAAAGTCAAAAAGTTAAGAGGTGAACCTGCCAGAAGGGCCAAGTCCAACAGCAGCTAACTGGACTTTGCGGCAACTTGACGACACAGCAGCGCTAAATCCTTGTAAAGATGCCTCAAAAGGTGATGGGAGGAATGCTTGCAATACGTCCAACCACTGGCAATTGCTTGGTGTGAAATTGAAACTCATCGTTTTTTGCCCACCATGCCACCTCAGTTTGGACCCAACCGTAGGCAAACAAGTATTGACCATGCTACAATGAGAACAGTCCAGCTCAAACCTCCAGGCCAGGTCCTCCCTGAACCAGAACACAAGCTAGCCAACACAAGTTTTGCCCCGATTGGGACTAGACAGTCAGGTGTAGCTTTTTTCTCATGGCACAGTGAGAACGGGACCCACTTCAGGGCATACCCTTGCTACTTAGGGCAGTACATCAGACACAAAAAAGCTGGTAGTAGAAATGCTTGCAATAAGTCCACCCCCGGGCAGTCTCTCGGCATAGCATTGCAAACCATCATTTTTTTGCCTACTGTGCCACCTCAGTTTGGACCTAGCCATATGCAAGTCAGTCTGTCAGTTGTAAACCTGCTCCAATGGGAACAGTCCGAACTGATCTGCCAGGACAGATCTTTCCTGAACCAAAACACAAGCAACCCATGACCAGTTTCGCAGGACTGGGACTCGTCAGTCAATTGCAGTTTGGTTCCAGGGGCACAGTGAGCTCAGGAGCCTAAGTACAGCTTCTTGAAATGCTTATGTCTTGGCAAATACATACATAAATGAACGAATAAATAAATTATAATGCAGATATGCCATGTTGCTCATGTTAAAAGTGTCTAAATGAGGCCACATTTCCTCTATGTGTAACTGGTTTATTTACTAATAATTCAACTCTCTCAAGGAGGAATGAGGACTTGAATGATTAAAACAATTAAGTGGAGAGTCTTCTATAGTGCAATGCCACCAACTAAATAGTCTCTAGGTGATTCCAAACTGCAAACATGAGCATGATTTTTATGTAGTGGTTAATGAAGGGACAGACTGACTTCTGAGTACTTCAAACTAGTAATGAGGGCAACCAGGTTGCAAAACAGATATTTGATATACCCAGGATGACATAATGAATGGTAGGATTACGATCCCTATCACCTACTTCCATAGGCGACAGCCCAGATTGTAGTTTATACTCGCAACTCCATTGAGAGTCTCTCCGTAAAGTGACATGAACCTCCAAAATTACCAGATACGCTTTTGAGTATATGGTTTGACAATTGTAATTTGACTGCTGTTAAATTTCTGAATATCGAATGATGTATTCCATTTACAAAAGAGACATTTTTTGATACAATGTTTTCGGTTTTATTGCTGCCTTTGACCAACAATAAGTTTTTTGTAGTACATTTGGATGAAGTGACGGTCCACTATCTTCCATAGTTTTGATCTGCCTTTCCAAGGAACTTAGGTACCAGTTATCATTCATGGACACTATCCTCCATTCCATTTTGTACATCTGTTTAGAGCACATATTAAATTGCCAAAGGTAATTCATTTAGAACCTGAAATGGACTAGGCTGCTCGATTACATGTTTTCAGCTTTTCTATTATTCATTACAGCATGACAATTTTGCTAGTGGCATTGGAAGTTTACTATGTGTGCATCAGGGCTAAATTTGAGCCGGTGGTTGAAGATGGGACCCAACAGCACTCCTTTTTGAGTACCAGAACTTAATTTGACTTGGCAGACTTTCACTCAGAAGACGAGAGTGAAAGGCAGCAGAGGGTGAAGAATGAGGAAAAAAATACAGAGAACCAATGGAAAAGGGAAAAAAGCAGGCATGAAAAATAATCTAAATGAGTGGGATAAAGGGGTTGGAAGTGTATGGTGGTGGCTAAAGGAGGTATAAGCTGGAATCATGAGTGGACAATATTGGTGTTCTGTAACCCTGGGACTCCGCAGTGGCACTGGCAGGCTTCTGCAAGAAACTTGGGCACATTATTTAACAGATTTAAGCACTTGTGTGCATTCATCACATACTGCTGCCCTAGATAGCAGGGGAAGTCTCCTTTCACCACATTGTCTCTTTTAAGCCCTAAAATGTCATTTATTACTGATAATGGAGGTGGAAAATGAGAAGAAATGTGAGAAGGCCAGGATGTTGCCTTACATAAAGCGAAAAGAGCAAGAATGTCTGTAAAATACTGGGCTTGAGGGGTGAGGACCAAAGGGTAACTCAGACAATGCTGATTCGTCCTTGCACTGTTAGGGCAGCAACCTACCAAGCACTTCTTCTCTCCCGTGCAGGGTGTCAGTCAAGGTAGTGTGTGAGCCACAACCCAACTAAGGCTCATATGACATGGCTCATCTGCGTCTGGGAGCTTTCAGGAGCTTGGGGGATGAATTTATGCTCAAAATGAAGGCTTCCTTCACACTACAAAGAATAGGTGGAATCTGGATCTTTTAGGCATTGTCTAATTTTTCCTGTGGTTGTCGGCCCTGATAGCTCTTTCACTTCCGCCCTCGATCATTGGGTGTTTTTGTCCAGAAGTAGGCAGTATACCTGCTTTTAAAAAAGGTGCATGGTTACTGCTCATGTCATGAATGCCCATTGTTGTCCTTTTGCCATCTTTTTACTCATTCAATACCATCTCTTTCGGGTGCATATTCACAACATATATGGACATGGACTTCTACCACAGTTTACTTTCAAGCAGTTGACCCCACTATGGTACCATCACCCCTGAAGAGGCTACCTCCTCTGAGTTCTGCATTGCACACCCAATGTATTAGCAATCCATACCATCACATTGCTCACACTCCCCTGAACATTACAATCCAGCATCACTGAAATATCCCCATCACTGCACTTGCATTTCACAGCACCAGCACCTGCTGCCATTGCACCACCACACACCTCCACTACCTTTCTACCACCCCGTATCACCAAATACTGTCTCACATAACCACACTAGTACCCCAGAGCACTTCACAACCACTGCCCCACATTGAAATACGTCTTCACTGAATAGCAACCACCCTACCCAGCGCTGCATGACCACCCCAGCTCTGAACTGCCATTGCTAAGTACTGCACTACTTCCCCACCACTGCACTTAAACCCACAGCATCACACTACCATCTAAAACGTCTCAACTACAAAGCTCACAAAATAACCATAGTAAATATCTGAGCTGGGCTACTACCCCTAGCACAGTACCTCCTCCCCAGTACTGCTGTACTTATATATTGCCATTATACTACCACCACATTACACCTTCCAAGTGTACAGCAATTCCAGCGAATATAACATGTTACTATGCATGCTATTACATTGCGTTCTATTCCAACGCTGTTGTTACAACAACCGTGTTGTTAGAACTCTATACCTTTACATCGCAAGTCATTAGATCGACTTGCTGTAGGGGGAGCGCTGGAGTTAAGAATAGTATAATTTACTATTCTAACTCCAAAGTGTGCAACAGTAGGGAAGGTGTTGGAATAGTGAACTATACTATTCCTTAGTTTAGAGCGCCGCCTACAGCAAGTCGATCTAATGACTTGCGATGTATAGGTATTGTGTACTAACAACGGGTTGTTGTAACGACTGCGTTGTAAAAGCACTGCGATGTATTGGCAGCGTTGTATACGCTGTTTCCCATTCCAGCATCTCAGTACTATCCACTGTACTGTACTGCAACCCCATCACCTCCACACACCAACATGCTGCCATCTGACACTACTGCACTACTACTCAAAGAATCCCAATAGCATCCACAACACCACACTGTCACACTATGACAGTGCTTATTGTGAGCTGTTGTTTGTAGTTGGAAACCACTGGCACTGATTTATTGTGACCAGCACTTATTTTGCTGAATAGACTTTGATCCAGTCAGTGGCGTAGCTAGACCTTTTGCGATCCCTGCGTTTGTCAACCCGCGATGGCCGCAAGTAAGAGCGAGGAAGACACTGTCCCCAAAACTCGTGCCACCCGGGGCGGACTGACCCCCCTTAACTGCCCCTTGCTACACCACTGGATTCAGTGCAAGAGAGAGAAAAACACAAAAGGGGGAAGGAAGAAGGAATAGAAAGATGGAAAATTGCAAACGGAGAAAGCAGGGCTGAAACCATCCGACAGGAGTGAGATAAAGAGGCAGGAAGTGTCTGGTGGTGGAAAAAGAGGCATGAGGTGGATTCAAGACTTTGAAGCCTTGGTACCGGAGATCCAGAACTTCGATAGAACCATCCGCGGGCTTCTGAGCAAAACTTTGGGCCCCCGCACTTAATCTTTTACAAATTAAGCACTTGGCGAGGACGATCACCTGGCACTCTATGTTCTCACACACACTCCCATCAATGCCCTGGCACTCAACACACCCTCACGAGCAATCTTATGTCCCTCGTCTCTACCCTACAGCACTGCATTAGCAACCTTCTGCAAATGCCCACAGCTCTATCATGCATTCATCCCTAAAGCAGCTAAAACTCTTCCTTGGTTACCACAACTACACAAAATCACAACACGGGGTTCACCTCACAGATGACTGCCAGCATCATAGCCTGACCTATTTGCTTGGTCATCTCCTGTTTAATTGGCATACTTAACCGCCCCATTATCTTCCCCGGTGATGCCCTATCAAACTGCAGCTGTGAAACAGTAAAACAGTTCTGCTATAATCTGAATATCTAAAAACATTCCGATTGATCGCTGGTTTTTGTCCCTTTGCTTTTGCTGGTTTCTGTATCTCATCCCGTGTATGAATCTATCTCATTTATTGCATGCAGTTTCCCTTATCATGTTGTGCTTTGCAGTCTCTGCCTAATGGGTCATATCTTGTATCCGGCTATCTCCATGCAGCGCCGCCTCTTTACTACATCCCTATCATGCGCTTGTATCACAACTTCAACCCGCAGGATGCTTTAAAAAAATGTATCTCGTACCTGATCGGATATTGTTTTATTTAAGTAATAGTGTCATTGTCTAGAAGTGTGCGTGTTTTGCTGCAGGGGCTGATCTAATAATGTGGGAGCGCTGGTTTCTCAATTATAGAAGTGCTCTTCGTTGTTGCGATGGGGCGCCGTGTGCCCTCGTACTGAAGTGTAGGGCGTGGTTCAGCGAATAATAATGAGGCCAGTCTGCTGATTGCCGCTCTTGTCTGTTCTTGGGATTAAACTGGTGTATTTGGGTAACTGGTGAGGCACTGGCTATCGATTATGGAGGAGTATTGCATTATATCATGTTTCCAAACCTGGTTTTATTTAAGTAAATCTGTGCATTCTGTGAGCTGCCATCTTGGTTCAATTCAACTGAACCAATTGGACTAAATTGAACACATGTAAGTACGGATCGTCAAAAGGAAATCTCAGCGCTATAAAGACTGTGTCCTGGTAACATGGAGTCACATGTTAACTCTAGGGTGGTGATTTGTGGGTGGGCCTTGCCTAGGGAGTTGTAGTTCATTTATTGGAACGAATAGGGGCCTTATTTATGAAGCCGTGCGTCACGTTTACACCGCCGGTGCGTCACTTTTTGTGACGCACCAGGGGCGTTAAAAATGTGCCTTGTTGCACCATATTTACAAAGTGACGCATCTAGGTAGATGCGTCACTTTGTAAACCTCTGCACCACATTATACCTGCGCCAGGTATAATGTATGCAGGGGGGGGGGCGTTCTGACGCAGGAAAGGGTCATAGAAGTGACGCATTTAAATCTATAAGATTTCACTGCGCCACTTCTAGGACGCAAATGCGTCAATATCTTACGACTGCCGCACAGCCGGCATAAGACTGACGCAGGCCTTTTCACATGAGGTTTGCCCCATGTGAAAGGACACATTGCTGGAGTTGTGTCACTTTTGTGACACACTCCAGCAATGCATCACTTTTGCGCCTTACAGATATGTCAGAAATACTGACGTATCTGTAACTCCTTGTGACATGATGCGTCATACAGTAAATATGATGCATCAATTATACACAAAACAAATCTACCCTCTAAATTAAAATCTAAAATTGTAAACTCGGATAGAGTTAGCCCTCTTGTGAAAAATAGCAACAAAGTCCCCACCACATAGATCTACCCCCAGATTCAGCCCCTCTTGTAATCATCCTCACGGGGTCCCTGAACTCACAGAAGGTAAGAGGGAAGGCTATCTAGACTTAAAGAACAAGGTAGTCTATTGGCTCAGAAACAACAGGCCACTGCCCCCTCAGCTAGATGGAGAGATAGTGAACGTGAGAAGGTTGGCCTGGGTGGGACAGAGGCCTAAAGACCTACCTGGGGATGTGGTCGTCATCAATTTCAGAGACCACAGGGTGGTTACTCATATCATTGATTGGTATGAGGCCCGGGGAGCTAACGGCATCTCAACGAGAGATCTGAGTTATTTCTACCCTCAGCCACTGGTTTCTTCTTGGCGCGGTGGAGATACATTTAATAATTCCTTACACCGTGCCTGAGTCCCTTCTCTATTTAATATAAACCCAAATATCAGGAGACCTACGTGGCACAATCCTAGATCTGCCAATAGGCTAACCAGGTTTTGGGGGGGAAACGCAGACCCTGTTCCTCTCCCTTCATATGCACCATACTGGCAAATTCCTTTAAATAAATATAACGTTTTGTCGGGCCTCGAAGATTTGGATTGACAGGCAAAACACTCTGTGGGCAAGGGTACATTTACTCCAATAAAGACGCGTAATACAGAGCACTATGACACTCCATGGGTAGAGACGCTGGTTAACATTATTAACACTGCGGACCAATCTAACCTATATCCATATGCATTAGTTACACCTAATGATGGCCCGGTTGTGGAGCCCCCAGAAGAATTAGGCTCCTGTAACTGGAACACTCCCCCCAGTGAAATATCCTCAATGCTAACTGCTACGCAGGTTACACCTGATTGTACTTTCCCAATAAGTACAAATATAAACACCAGTGATGGCTCCCTCCCAAAGAACACTAGTGAGTTACTCCATACCCTGCTTTCTTGGAATGTAGCGAGGTTAGCCAATAAGGTTTCCCTGCAAACCTGGCTAGATGTTGTCAAGACCATAGCATATTATGTTTACAAGAAACATGGTTGATGGAGGAACAGCACATTAGTGGATACCAAACATTTCACTCACCTGCCCTCTCTAGTAACCAGGGTCGAAACAAAGGAGGACTTTGTACATACGTAGCAACGACAGGGGATGTTAAAGTACGCAAGTTTCTTTCCACTTTGCATTATCACATTTTGGTGTTTAGATGGGGCCTCACACACATAATTATTTTAGTTAACTTTTATAACAATGTGTCCAGTAACATGATAGAGCCCACCCTCTGTACCCTCATGACTTGCCTAACCTCGCTCGGAGAAGAAATACCAGGGGAAAAGGTGATCATTTGGGTTGGTGACTTCAATTGCACTATCTGTCCCCATCATGCAACAGGTTTGTGCGGCCTAGCAGAATACGGGGAAGATAGTCCCACACATTTTACCCACACAAAGATAGGTAACCTCTTTAATAATATTGCCTTTCACTTTGATTTGTCTTTTGCTAACGAGTTATGCTCACCGCCTGCCTCTTTTCAACCAACCTTTAATGGTCGCGGCAGTAACTCTATAATAGATTTTGTCCTAATGACCTCCACGCCCGCAAGGTTCGTAAATAACTGGGAAATAGGAAAAGTTTTACTCAGCGATCATTATCCTATAACACTTACTGTAAAACTTAGGGAGGCATCAAGTAGAGAATTGGGCACTTGCTCCTATATCCCAAAGATCAATTTGACGGCAAGAAATGGCTATATCATTAAACGGGAAAGGGTTGAACCTGTCGGGTTTCTGAAAAATTTAATATCATCTTCTTTTGGCGACATCTTGTGGTGCCTGGGAGATAATGAGGACCCTGATGATGTATTGACCGCTTTCTCGAAAATCCAACTAGCGATAAAGAACCTTCTGTTTAGAGCACCTAGACGTAGTACCAACAAATCGCAAGGATGGTTTGATAGCGACTGCACGAAAGCTTTAAAAAACATTAAAAAGGCCCTGCAGGGTACACCTAAAAACCTAGACACAATCCGCCAAGCTAGAAAGGCCATATAAACTGTCCATTAAGGCGAGAAAATCTGTTTTGAAAAAAGAGGCCTGGGCGTCCCTGATTGAGGCTTCACGCCTAAGAGACAAAACCGCTTTCTGGAAAGTGGTCAAGTCCTCATATCTGCAAAACACGGGCGAAAATACCATAGATGTTGCAATAACAGGTGATACATGGGTCACTCATTTCAAACAACTGTACAATAAACCTATAGTTGGGACGAACTTACCTACATCAAGAGTACCCACTGTCACCTCCAGTGATTCTATTCATTGCAATCCATTTCCCATGGATATAACGTTCAGCTGTCATGAGGTACTCGTGGCCATTAAAGAAAGTGCATCAGGCAAGGCACCAGGCCCTGATTGCATTCTGATTGATGTTTATAAGGCAGAGTTGGATTTGTGGGCCCCCCTGCTTAAGAACGCTTTAAATAAGGCCAACCAGCGTGGGTTCATTTCTACTTGGCCTGGTGCCATTGTGGTTCCAGTCTTCAAGAAAGGCAATAGAAATGACCCCACCTGTTACAGGCCAATCTCTCTTCATGAAAGTGGCCGGCAGAATAATTCTGAACAGAATCCAATCCTGGGAGGAGGATCACCATGTTATTTCTAACCTGCAGTATGGGTTCAGAACAGGGAAAGGGACGATTGAACAATGTCTAAATCTGTCTCTACTCATCTCCAAATATACCCAGGCCAAATGCGGAAAACTTTACATCACTTTTGTTGATTTAAGTTCCGCATTTGACTGCGTTGACCACGGGCTCCTCTGGATAACACTTCGTGACATTGGCATCGATGATCAAATCATCACCTTTATAAAAGAACTATATAAGGATGCAGGTGCTAGAGTGAGGTTTGGCCAACAAGGAGAATGCTCAGATAAATTTTCCATACTGAGAGGGGTTAGACAAGGTTGCATATTAGCACCGCTGTTATTCACCCTATATATTAATTCTATTGGGTAATATTTAACAGACTCACTGTATGACTACCCCTCTGTAAACGGGTCCCCGGTGCCTATCCTACTATACGCCGATGATGCGGCATTAATGTCAAGCACGAGGCTCGGATTACAGCGGGCAGTGAAAAAATGTACGAGCTTCATGAGGGACAGAGAGTTAAGAGTGAACATCTCCAAAACATACACCATGCCCGTTGCATCAAAGTTAAAGAGGGTCCCCTGCTCCATATTCTTGGAAGACCAAAGAATTGAAACAGCCAACAGGTTTTGTTATCTGGGAGTAATGTTCGATAGGCGGGGTGGCTGGCAGGCCTCCATAGCAGCTAGGAAATTGGCCTTTACCTTGACCATAGGTGCCCTAAGAAATTTCTCTGTAAAAATTGGCGGTAAACACGTCAAAGAATTAATACACATATACAAAGCAAAGTGTGTATCTACGGCCAGGTATGGTGCAGGGTTATGGGGAATCGAGAGTGCCCAGTCTTTACAATGTTGTGAAAACCAGTTTATCCATTACTTACTGGGTGTATCAAAAACTACATCAACTTACATGACACACTTTGAAGTGGGAGTCACCTACATTAGTGATATTATCAGGATGTCCCCTATTCTGCTATGGCATAATGTGTGGGTTACGAAAGAAACCACACTGAATAGAGACCTAATCAGCGACTGTCTGGCACTGGACGGGGTAGTTAACATCAGATGGTTATTCTACGTGAGAAACTTGTTTATTGAATTAGGTCACCCAGAGTTCTTTGACAAGCCTACCACCTTGGAAGGGATTACTAGATCCTCACTGAAAAAGACGGTGGCCACTCACCTTGATACCATCAGATGGAATCATGAAAAATCTAAAAATACTGTGCTCAGATTTCAGGAAATTACACCTTGCGAGGGATTACAACTTTACCTTGTCCTGGTCCAGAGCCCTTACTCCCGCATGTTGTTGACACGCTTTAGATTGGGTACCTTTTTCCGTATGGTCACTCTACCAACTTGTAACGATTGGTCTGCTGCCAAACTAATTTGCCCTTGTGACAACAGTTCACCCCAATCGAACATCCACTTCGCGTTATTTTGTAAACTCTATATGAATCCCAGAAAGCTGTTTTTGATACCAATCCTTAATCTTGGGGGATTCGTACATGTAGATCAGCATTCGTGAAACTACTACAATTAGGAGATGATCATGTATGGCATTCATTGATTTTTCAACCGCGTTTGATAAGGTGGATCGGTCAACGCTATGGAAAAAACTTGCCACAATGGGCATGCCAGTATATTTACTAGAATTGGTAAAATCTCTTCATTCCAACACATGGTGTAAGATGTTACTAGGTGGGGAAAGGGGTCTTTCTCAATCGATCCCTTCCCCGAATGGGTTAAAACAAGGGTGTATATTGGCCCCTATATTGTTCTCCCTATACACGGCAGACCTACCCTCCCATATAGCATCTAGTGGAGGATTAGCCCCAAAAATTGGAGGATTACCGATATCCGTTTTAATGTATGCAGACGACATACTTGTGTTAGATTTAACCCCGAAGGGCCTGTCCAATCGCCTGCATGCATTAACACTTTTTGCAGAAGCACATTTTATGAAGATTAACGCTACTAAAAGCAAGATTATGTGCATATTCGGTAAGAAAAAATGCAGGTCTGAAAATTATAACTGGATATTAGGAGGACAGAAATTAGAGGTCGTCAAAACCTACACCTTTTTAGGAAAAATAATTGCAGCAAACATAAGTGAGACTGCCCATATAGAGCACAACTCTCGTAAAGCATTATCACATGGGATGGGATTGTGTTCTTTATACAATGCTACAGGGAAGAGACATTTCACATTATTCCTTGATGTATTTAAAGCAAAGATACCTGCTACTCTCCTATATGGGATTGAATTAGTGGATTTAAAACACTGGGGATTTGTGCAAAAAATAGAAGGAAAGATCTTAAGGAAAATATCTTCTCTTAATACGGCCTGCTCTGTCATTTCATGCAGGCTGGAATTCGGGCTGAGAAGTGGTTGGGTTCAGGGGTTGATTGCCCTTGTAAGATGGGTAGCCTGTCTGGTTAGAGGTAAAATTGGTTCCCTTAGAGAAGCTATTAAAAGAGAGCTTTTGGGGGATCTCAACGAGTTCTCTCTACTAGTAAAAAACTTTAGAAAGGCCGTAAGTCTGCTAGAGTTGGATGCAAACACCTTGTTTTTACTAGATCCTGCTGAAATCAAGGTGAAATTAAAAAATGCATCCTGGGAACTATGTTACAAACTGGATAGGCTAGCCCAATCAAGGAAAAAAGAAAGACAATCTCTGTTAAATACATACTTATTCAAACAGCCCCAACAATATCTTATTTGGAACATTCCTCATAGAGTCCGAAGGCTATGGTTTTTATTAAGACAAGACCTGCTTCCTCTAAACTCCCTTCTCGCAAAATGGTACGGTGTGTCTCCTGTATGTAATTTTTGTCATAATGCTGTACAGAATCGTAACCATGTTTTGTTTGTATGTAATGTATTGCGCCCTTTTCGCCTTAAATGGTTAAAACCAATCTGTCTGCAACTAGGAATTTTAAATGTAAATACTTTTCTCCATGCACTTTATTGCCCGCCTAATGAAATGTTTTGCTACAGAATTTTTAATTTTTTTTAAAGTTTTTTAGATATTTATTAATAATACACGGGGAGTTGCTGGGGACTGCTCGACTAATGATTGTATGTGTCACCTCGCTTATGCTCGACTGCATGGTTTTATTTTGTTTCATTTTTTGTGATGTATATTGTGTGTTTTACTTTATGTGGCCCTCATTGAGGGCCAAAACATAATAAAAATTTTGACTTTTGACTTTGAGATGATCATGTTATTTACACTGTCTCATGTTTTTTAAAAGCTGTCATAAAGGTCAGAAGTTCCTTGTAATTAGATCCTATTTTGGCTCTGCTTGATAATGCATTACTATTCATATTCATAAACTTTTATTCGATTATAAAATTGCATAATCATAAAAAGTACAGATTTATAAGAAATTCAAGAGTTACTGCGTTAAAATACATGTTATAAGTTAAAAAACAATTTCACGACGAGTTTTTGTTACTAGTTTTAAGAAAGTCACTATCATTTTAGCTTCATGCGGATTTTTCGGTGACTGAAGGTAAGCGAGAGCGGGATATGTACATCTAAGTCCACTTAGACGAAGAGGGGGAAGGATCCACTTCTTCCTGGCTGCTCTATAGTACTTGCAGAACAGTACAACATGGACAGTTGATTGATTGGAAACCCCGTCACAAGGACAGCAAGTCAGGTTCCGGGACCAGTTATTCGGTTCTGGAAATGAGACCATTCGGAAAAAAAGGTCGAACCGTAGTCTTGTTAGTAGGAACTTTTCATAGTTCGAGAGAAAGAACAACAAGTAGGGCTGCAAATACTTCTCAGACTGTAGTGAGCAAATTTTTTCATTTTGTTTTTTAACTATCTCGGCCTGGTGGCGGAGTTCTCTTAGGTGGCCCATGCATAGTTCTTTCAGCTTTTTCTTTGAGATGTCCTCTATTGATGGTGGATCGGAAAAGTATTGCTCCCGATCAAGGTCTTGGAGAAGTTTGTGGATGTAATTAAGCCAGGGTATTTTCCTCCAGTGGGCTAGGCCAAGGCATTCGGTAATGAGGGAACGCGTTATGTGACTTTCAGGGTTGCACCATATGCGGTGCCAGAGCATAAGAGGCTGGCATCGTATGGTGTCTGTCACATATTCCATCCCTAGCTCCCGATGTGCAGCGAGGATCGGGGAGCTTTGGGGAAGGGCTAAAACATATTTGATAAAAGCGTTCTCCGTTACCTGGAGATGGTCTATGTTTCCGTAGCCCCAAATGCCTGCTCCGTAGGTGGCCACACTGTGGCATTTTGCGTAGTATATTGTTAGCAATTCCGATGGAGCTGGTTTGCCGAGTTTTCTGGAGAAGGCACTTAATGCCGACACTGCTCGGCGGAAATTGAGATTTCTTGTTTCGATTGCCTTACGCCAAGTCATTGTATCATCCACAAGTATACCCAAGTAGGGGTATACCGTTGTTTTTTCCAGCCTGTTTTTGTTAATATACATGGGTTTGGAGGATCTATGTTTTGTTCCGATGGTCATTGTGAATGTCTTTTTAATATTTACTTTTAGTCCCAGGGAATCCATAAATGCCACATATTTGTTCAGCTGCCGCTGAAGTTGATTTGCTGTCCGGGCCAGGATGACCGAGTCGTCGGCATACAGGAGGATGGGTATTGGGCGGCGTGCTATCTGCGGAAGGTCCTGGCTCCCTTCCAGCATTGCTTGTTCAATTCCATTAGTGTATAGGTTGAACAGGAAGGGAGCCAGTACGCACCCTTGTCTTACTCCTCGTGTTATTTTAAAGGGGCGTGATAGTTCGCCTGCAATACCGTAACGAACTCGGCCTTCCGCGTTGGTGTAGAGTTCCCTAAGGAAGGCTAATATGGATGGATCCACTCCAAGGTTTGCCATGGTCTCCCACAGCTTGGCATGCTGAACGCAGTCGAAAGCCGCGCTCAGGTCTACGTAGACCAGATAGATTTTGCCTCCTTTCGCATGGGCGTATTTTCCGGCCAGGAGGGTCAGGTTTAAGGCCTGATCCACAGTCCCGAGCCCCTTCTGGAAACCATATTGCAGGTCTGTGATGATACTGTTCTCCTGGGCCCAAGATTGTAGTCGGTCCAGGAGTAGCCGACCTGCAATCTTGCCCGTGGAATCCAGTAGAGAGATCGGCCGGTAGCACGCGGGATCATTACGATCTCCTTTCTTAAATATTGGCAGGAGGGTGGAGGTAGACCACGATGGGAGAAGTCCAATTTCGGTAACTGCTGTCATTACCCGGGTAATTATTAGGGACCAGTGCTCGCTGTTGTATAAAAACAAGTCCATGGGTACCCCGTCTGGGCCGGGAGCCTTGCCGGTTTTTGACGCTTTGAGAGCCTTTCTAACCTCACTTACAGTAAAGCGTAGATTAATGGGATGGAAATTGTTCTCTGCTTGTGCTTGATCTTCGGTTTGAGGGAGGTCGGTTAGTGAGCCAAAAATTTTCGTAAAATGATGAACCCAGTCGTTCTCAGTTATTGCCACATCTAACTGATGTGGATCTGCGGTATTGTCTAAAAGGGGTGATCTGATGGTCTGCCAAAATGTTGTGCTGTCTTTTTTTAGTGCACTCTCGTGAAGTTGACTCCATAGATCTTGTTTTATCTGGCGCCTTCGTGTTTTCCGGGCATTGTTATACTCTTTCCTTCGGTATGAGATTTCTTGGGCGTCTCTGGGTTTCTGTCGAAGGGCTTCTTTAAGGGACGTGAGGGCCTTTCTGCAGTCGGAATCAAACCATCTCCTCGTTGGAGGTTTTGGTTTGTTTGCAGTGTGTTTAAATAGCTCGTCCCTTATTGCTCCTTGAATGTTGTGAAAGGAGTTGATAATTAATTCAGGTGAGGCCTCTGCGGACAAGCAGTCTCTAATCCATGGTTGCGTTTTTACAAGTATCCTTTGTGAGGAAATTTCAGGGTCAATCTTTGACCATTTAATGGCATACCCATTCTTCTTCTTTAGTGTTAGTGATTGTTGGTCAAGAGAGCTAACTTTTGTTGTAGAGGGACCCGCTTTTCCCATGAGGAGGTCCATGCTCAGGGGGTAGTGGTCGCTAATCGGGCTGGACCCTACTTTATAGTTTTTTAGTGATCCTTTACAGGTATTTGAGGCTAAGATGAAGTCAATAGTTGACATACAACCGCGCCCGTGGAAGGTAGGTAGAAATTTCTGGACCGGGTCAACTAGTTCATTGGCAGAATCTAGGTCCAGGGTGAAGAGAGTTTCGTTGAGCTTGTTTCCACTCGGAGTATGTGCAAAGTGTGGAATGGGATTTCCGGATTCGGTCTGTAGACCGCAGATTCCACTTTCATGATTTGGGCATATTGTTTGATTAAAATCGCCTCCCCAGATACAGTTTATTGTCGTATTTGAGTTTGCATCTTGTATTGAAGATACGTGTGCTACCATTTCATCAAGGTAAGAGCAGCATTCCAGGGTGCCTATGTTATTATAATAGTTTATGATTATAAATAGGTTTCTTGATGCTGCCGTCTGATGGGTAAATTGGATGATTTGGTAAGTGGGTGTTTCTTTTGTTAGTTTTACTGTGAGTGGTAAGGTGTTGGAAAAGTAGATCATGAGCCCGCCTTTTGGTCTTCCCATGGTGCTTGGCGTAGCTTTAGTAAAAAATGTCTTGTAGCCCGCTAGATGGAGAGGGGATGTGCACCAGGTCTCTTGTAGGCACAAGATTTGGTGGGTCCTTGCTGTATTCAGCCATAGGGGACATGATATTTTTTCCCTTAGGCCTGCTACGTTCCAGAAGGCTATGCCTATGCTCATGACCTCTTTGATTTCCTTGATAACAGGTATAGTTATCTTGGTGGTGTGAGTTTCGATAATTGTATCAGGCTCGATGTTTAATCTTTGGCTGGTATCTGCTTCTGCTAGATGGAAGCGGGTCAAGAATTTATTTAATTGAGGCAATGTTGACTCTGATGTGTAAGGTGACTCTAGTAGTGGTGTCGGATACTTATCAGAAACAGGTTGGTGTGCGGAGTCTACGTTATGGTGGTTAGATTTGACCGTAAATGGTCAGTCGACCATTTCAAGGCACTCAAAGCGGTTTTGGGTCGGGAAGCCCTGCCATCCTTCATATGCCTGATAAGGTCTGTCCTGCCAATAGGGTATTTGGCGTTCGACATATCTACCTCTTGGTCCTCCCCTATCTAGATAGTCGCGTGGGTACTCTCTCTGGCTCCATGGTGTTTGACACCAAGGGTCCTGATTTCGTAGATCTTTAGAGTGATCTTTGGGATAGTGGTGCCATTCCCATGATGGAAAATTGCGATGTTGTTTCGCTGGGGGATAGAAAAAGGAGAGGTGGCGGGCGTCTATTCCCCCTTTTTTATCAAGTTGGGGCCAAGCACAAATGTGATCTACAGTTGCGGGATCTCTACAGGTTACGATGATGCAATCACCGCGTATTGTCTTTTTTGTTTTGCCTATCCAGGCTACCCTACGGGCTGTAGTGATCCCTCCCGAGAGATGGGATTCAAGGGGTCTGTTTATGCTAAGCCACTGCATGGTCTTGTTCTTAAGTGACCATGCAGTTTCTGGGGTGTCATCTGTTAGCTCGGGTACTCCTGTTAAAACTATTGTGTAGGGGGTGGCCTCCGGAGGCATGTGAGCGGGGCGCCAAACTGTGGGAGGTTTTTTTGGCGTGTTTTTGGGTGTGTTCTTGGGTGTTTTTTGAGAAAGCGATGGGGTCAATGGCTGAGGGTCAGGCTTTTCTGTGGTGGATCTACTAGAATCTGGTTTGGCTAAAGGACCTGGGGTGCTTGCCGTGGCCTTGCCTGCAGTTATTATTTGCTGTACTTTTGGATGGGGTGGTTTCCCCTGCTGGGAAAGGGACGTGCTTACGGTGGATTTGGGTATGGTAGACGGTTGTTTTAGAGTCTTTTGTACTGAAGATGTTGTGTTTGAATGACTGACTGTTTTCTGTACGTGTGTTTGGTTTTGCTTTTTTGATGGGTGCGAGATGTTATGTTGACCCCTTACATCGATCCGAGTATTCGTATCTAGGAGAGTGGCCGAGATTATTGTTAATTGAGCTTCAAGGTTTCTAATACTTAATTGAATAGGCTTTAAATACTGGTAGAGCAGGTCCTTGGTTGTAGTGAGAACTTGTGAGGTGATTCTACAGGTTTTACATTGCTCCAGTGCACTGTCATTTGGAGTTGCCTTGTGGGGTAGAGTTAAATCAGAAATATGTAATATACTGTTTGAGGTTGAGGGGTTTGGATCAGTCGTTTTAAGTTCCTGACAGAGAGAACTCTGTGTTCCTTCATTAATTGATGGTCGTGTTTTCGGTATTGCCCCTTCTCTCTCGCCTTGCTGGGTTGAGTTATCGATGGTTCGGATATCTCCTTCGGTTTGACAACCAGCTAGGTCGGGAGTTGCTTCCAAGTCGTCCATTGATACTGAGGGGTCCGACTCTGAGTGAGTGACCGACAAGTCAACTACTGATGGAACGGTGTTTAAATCTGAGACGGGGAGAGTCACAGGAAGAGAACAGTTTTGAGTATTTAAATTAATTGGGGAGGCGGCATTTGCTATTGCACCTAGTGATGATCGCTTCGCGTTAGCACTGATAAGATCCATGGAAACTCTCTTCTCCATTAGAGCTATACTTTGGTTTATCGTCTCATTGACCCGAGATATAAATAAGTCAATAGGGCCTGTTACCTGTGCTACCTCCTGAGCGTGTTTGGATTTGGGTTTGGAGGCACTTCTTGTTTTAGGCGGCATAGTTGTTTGTTTGTTACTGGGACGGTGTTCAAAGGGAGGTGGCCCGGTCCG
Organism: Lissotriton vulgaris; assembly: GCF_964263255.1. Classification (NCBI taxonomy): domain Eukaryota; kingdom Metazoa; phylum Chordata; class Amphibia; order Caudata; family Salamandridae; genus Lissotriton; species Lissotriton vulgaris. The sequence continues at coordinate 1,527,643,252 of NC_141687.1, read as the reverse complement.
GTCTCTATCGGGCACTAACGGGCAACAACGGGCCCGCCCTTGGCCCGGGCTTCGCCCCGGGCTGCGTCCCGCGCGCGTCCCGCGCCGCGCGTTCCCGGAGTGCTTTATAGAATAAAGGGGATTGTGGGGGTGTGTCACTGGGAGGGGGCGCGGCTCTCACGGGAAGAGGACCAGCTAGAGATGGTGCATGCTGGTCCTCGCAGTCCCGGGGCCGGCGCCTCTCCCTCCTCTGCGGCCACGCGGTTTTTCCGGCGTCCCAGCCGCTTCAGCAACAGTAGGTGAAGGTCAGTTGGCTACTCCTGTAGCTTTTGGCGGTGATTAAGGCTCCAGCGAGGGACAAACAGCAGCAAAGTTTTTGCGAGTGGCACCCGCGAAGCGGGTGCCGCGAGATGTTATGGGCTTGGCTGGGGGTGTGGCACTGGGAGGGGGCGCGGCTCTCACGGGAAGAGGACCAGCTAGAGATGGTGCATGCTGGTCCTCGCAGTCCCGGGGCCGGCGCCTCTCCCTCCTCTGCGGCCACGCGGTGTTTCCGGCGTCCCAGCCGCTTCAGCAACAGCAGGTGAAGGTCAGTTGGCTACTCCTGTAGCTTTTGGCGGTGATTAAGGCTCCAGCGAGGGACAAACAGCAGCAAAGTTTTTGCATTACTAATGAAATTTCTCTGTTTTAATGATTTTTATTTGATAACTGAAGATGGTTTTTAATTATCAATCAAGCCTATTCTGTATAGTATGGATTGTATTCTGTTTATTTTTAAAACTTGTAAAAATGTGATTTTATGCTTTTATGATTTTAAATCAAAAATCGAATAAAACTTGTTTGAATTTGAGTTTGAAAGTTGCAAGGAGGGTGCACTGAAAAGTGACGCATCGCTGCTTTCACTCAGCGACGCGTCACTTCTCATAAATGAAACCCTAGAGCTCTCTACTAAGGAAAACAGATCAAGCTAAAAAGTAAGGGAGGAGTTAGGGTGCCACAGATTTTTCCAAGCCTTGCAAGAATGTCTGTCCCCATATGCTCCACACAGTACTAATATTGTGTTGTTTGGTGGATGCATCCTCTTTGTATATAGTCACCAATAATTGGTGTCTGAGGGGCACACAGACTTTAGCTTTGGTGTTTTTCAGGTGGGACAACGCCCTCTGACCCAGGAACATTCACACGAGAAAGTGCATTTAATCAAAACCTGCTACACGGAGAAAGAATGAAAATCCAAAAATACGTTTTATTGCATGGGCACATGTTCAAGAAGAGATCGAACACACAGGAGATCCAATGTGGTAAGTTTTATTGCTGCTTCTGCACAGGACAGGGTTTTCCGTAACTGTCTAACACTTGAACAATTTTTGACAGGATTTGGTTGCTGCTGAACTGCATTACCTACCAGTGATCAAACATTGCCTTTGGAATAAAGAATAAAGAGCAATTCTCCAAAAATTCCACTTCTGCCCATTTTCCTTTAAAACATACCACCTATATATACCTCTTTAACTTTCAAGGGCTCAGAGAATTTGTTCATGCCTTGCTCCCTTCTGCCAAGTTTCACCTTAACAATGTCACCAACTTCGACTTTGCTACTCTTGCTAGGATGAACAACAGGAGGACTAGACATACTCTCTTCATGCATCCACTGAGGAGTAAGTTTAGTTTTAGGTATTCTTCCATGCATTTTTACAGACGGAACTTCATTGGTAACATTATGAACAATCGTATTGTAAGACCATACCATGTCATCCACACATCTTTGAATGTCAAGACCTCCTTGAATAGCCAATTGAATAGTACCTTTGACCGCTCTATTCATGAGTTCAACCATGCCGTTGCTCTGAGGGTTATAAAGTGAGGTGCCTGACACCATTGCCTGAAAGAAAACTGCGCATGGCAAGCGACATGAGTTGAGTGCTATCATCTGTAACTAAAACACGAGGAAAACCTTCCTTCAAGAAAATGGACCTCAAATGTTTGATTACATGACTGGTGGTAATGTTCCTCAAAAACTCAACAACAACCCACCTTGAAGACACATCAACTAGGACCATAGCAAAACGATATTCTCAATAAATAAAATCACACAATTTATGAACGTGATAATCTTATCTTAATGCCAACCGCTACAAACAGGAGTTTGTCGCAGGCACAGCATGAAGATTGTTCCAGAAGCTTCTTCAGACAAATTATGACAAGAGTGAAGCAGTAAAATCATGAAAATTTGACCATATGACAAAAAGTCAGACAAAAACTTTTTTGAGTCTTTGTAAAGGAGCGAGTTTTCTTTAAGACTGTTTGCTAGGGGGAGGAAGCCTTTTACGACATGGAAAATTTTCCTCAAAGAAATATTTGACAAACACTCCTCTCTGGGCTCTGACTCTCTTACTGCTCTATGCCACCCGCCGTAAACTATAGGGACAGTAGGAAGGTCCCTACTGTATCTAGGCCTAGTGCTTGAGTTCTACAACAATAAGTGGCTGGGCCCAAAGCTTTTCTAATAAGCCTGAGGCCGGCTCTATGCATATCGGGAGTGTGGTGTACTAAGGGGTTTATTTGCAAGTCCATTGCCCCACTGGTGCATCACTTTCTTGATGCACCTGCAGCTCAGTGTGCCTGCCCATATTCATAAGGCCACGTAAAGACACCCTGCGTGACTTTTCATGGCCGTGTAAATATGGGCCACTTTCATGCATTAATCTGCGTGAAAGGGGCATTCCATAGGTGTTGCTTTGGGTGTTGCAACTCAACATCAATGAAACCTGACACATTCCCAGATTTAGAACATTTTGTAAAACTGGGAATGCGTCAGAATCCTATGCCTCCCCAGGGAAGGCGTAGTATGGTGCAGTAAGGAGAAATACTTTTATTTCTCCTCGTTTTTTTCCTCTTTGTATGCGTGCTGCCATAGGATGAGGAAAATGACATCAGTGATTGTTTTTGGGCAAGAAGATGTCGCTTCCTGCCCAAAAACAATCATCCCTGCAGAGCAAGCACCCTTGCAAAATGGCACAAGGGTGCCTGCGCTTGCGCAATGCAGACAATTGTGTGCCAGCGCAGAGGAAAGCACAGGTATGCATTGTATTGTTGTTAATATGACGCATCCCTGGGCTTTGAAAATGATGCAGCATGGCACTACTAAATGGCTTGCGGCGCCGCACTGCAACATTTTCTTGTAGATGGTGCCTAAGTGTTGAATCCACCTCATGCTTCTTTCATCCGCCTTGAGACTGCCTCTTTAGCTCACTCTTGCATGTTCTTTTTCACTCCTACTTTCTGTTTGTTACTGTTTTTCTGTCTTTCTCTTCCTGTTTCTTTTACTCTTTTGTGTTTGTCTTCTCTATGTCTCTGCATGAAAGTCAGATGAAGAAAACAAGCATTTGCAATGCAATTTTTCTCGCATTAGGACAGTTTGAGCTATTGGTCTTGTAAATGACACATTTTTAGGTCTCGCCTGTCAATGCGCATGCGCATTGAGCTTGCGAGACTATGGGGGCTTAAACAGACTTTAACCAACTTGCAAGGAATCGATGGCGATTCCTTGCAGTGCCCGTGAAATTCAAGCTCAATGCGCATGCGCATTGACATTAAAAGCGCGTGCACATGCCCCCAGCCGCCTGCCTTGCACGTCTTTTCCCTCAGCCGCACTCCTCCCACACCCCCGCTCCGCCCCCTCCCCTGCCTGCCGTGTCGCATTTCTTCAGGGCACCTCCCCTCATCACTTCCCCAGCAGCATCTGTTCCCCAGCCTGCCGAGAGCAGCTCTTCCTGCTCCGCCCTCTCCCCACTCTCTCTCCCCTCATGACGCTCCTCCCGCTCCGCCCCCTCCCCACTCTCTCTCCCAGCACACCTCCCCCTCCAGCATACAGCACGGAATTTAGGCTCCGCCAGCAGCTCTTCCCCTCCCCACTCTCTCTCTCCCAGCACACCTCCCCCTCGATCCGCCCCTTGTTTAAACCTTGAAAAGACATCCCGCCTCTCCTCCCCCTTCCTTCCCAGCATGGAATTCAGGCTCCGCCAGCAGCTCTTCTCCTCCCCACTCTCTCTCCCAGCACACCTCCCCCTCGATCCGCCCCTTGTTTAAACATTGAAAAGACATCCCGCCTCTCCTCCCCCTTCCTTCCCTCCCCCGGCTTCTTCCCACCCTCCTCCCTTTGCCCGAGGACATCACGAGAGCCGCTAACCCTCCTCCAGGAGCCAGATGATGAGGGAGGAGACGCACAACTGCGGACCTCTCCTGCTGGCACACGAACAGCAGCATCTGTTCCCCAGCCTGCCGAGAGCAGCTCTTCCTGCTCTGCCCTCTCCCCACTCTCTCTCCCCTCACGACGCTCCTCCCGCTCCGCCCCCTCCCCACTCTCTCTCCCAGCACACCTCCCCCTCCAGCATACAGCACGGAATTCAGCAGGAAGAATTGAGTCCAGGTTCCGTGGACTATTCTGCTCATTGCCTTTTTCAGGAAGATTTCATTATGACTGCTGCCAAGAGGTCCTTCACTATTAAAGCAGCTGGTTAATCCTCATCCCAAACTTTGATTCTTTCATTACAGCAACTAGCGTTCTTGTCTTCCCTCCCTCTGTCTAGGTCTATATACTGAATGTTCTGTTATTAGCGTATTTCCTCCACTGCAAATTAATTGCCCATCAAATTACTAACAATAATATTTTTGACATATAGCGCTTGGAACTCTGCCAGCAGCTCTTCCCCTCCCCACTCTCTCTCCAAGCACACCTCCCGCTCGCTCCGCCCCTTGTTTAAAGCTTGTTATTCTGAATGTCTGTCTAATTTTACCCCGTGTACAGCTGTGTTTATTCTACGGGTAAGCAACCTTGGAGACTGCAGCCCATGTCTGCTTGCCTTCAACTGTGTTTTTACTGTAATATATGGACTTCGTGGGCTTTATTTGATTCGTGTTCGGCTCTGTCTAGTCTGCTGTTCAAATGGGGGTTGTTTACAGTTCCGCAGGTAGCTGAACCTTTTCCTCCTGCTTGCATCACCAAACACGCCCTCATTGCCCAGTTGGAGGTGGGAAGCGGTGGGTGTTGATGAAAATGATCTGATAGCTTCTGATGGGCTCGTCACAATTCGGCTTCGTAGCGTATTTCCTCCACTGCAAATTAATTGCCCATCAAATTACTAACAATAATATTTTTGACATATAGCGCTTGGAACTCCGCCAGCAGCTCTTCCCCTCCCCACTCTCTCTCCCAGCACACCTCCCCCTCGCTCCGCCCCTTGTTTAAAGCTTGTTATTATGAATGTCTGTCTAATTTCACCCCGTGTACAGCTGTGTTTATTCTACGGGTAAGCAACCTTGGAGACTGCAGCCCATGTCTGCTTGCCTTCAACTGTGTTTTTACTGTAATATATGGACTTCGTGGGCTTTATTTGATTCGTGTTCGGCTCTGTCTAGTCTGTTGTTCAAATGGGGGTTGTTTACAGTTCCGCAGGTAGCTGAACCTTTTCCTCCTGCTTGCATCACCAAACACGCCCTCATTGCCCAGTTGGAGGTGGGAAGCGGTGGGTGTTGATGAAAATGATCTGATAGCTTCTGATGGGCTCGTCACAATTCGGCTTCGTAGCGTATTTCCTCCACTGCAAATTAATTGCCCATCAAATTACTAACAATAATATTTTTGACATATAGCGCTTGGAACTCCGCCAGCAGCTCTTCCCCTCCCCACTCTCTCTCCCAGCACACCTCCCCCTCGCTCCGCCCCTTGTTTAAAGCTTGTTATTATGAATGTCTGTCTAATTTTACCCCGTGTACAGCTGTGTTTATTCTACGGGTAAGCAACCTTGGAGACTTCAGCCCATGTCTGCTTGCCTTCAACTGTGTTTTTACTGTAATATATGGACTTCGTGGGCTTTATTTGATTCGTGTTCGGCTCTGTCTAGTCTGTTGTTCAAATGGGGGTTGTTTACAGTTCCGCAGGTACCTGAACCTTTTCCTCCTGCTTGCATCACCAAACACGCCCTCATTGCCCAGTTGGAGGTGGGGAGCGGCGGGTGTTGATGAAAATGATCTGATAGCTTCTGATGGGCTCGTCACAATTCGGCTTCGATAGTTTTCAGTGACACAGCCATGGCTTAGTCTTCAACTATAAACGAATCCATGCATCCATTCACCCACCCATTCACATTTGCATCCATCCATGTGTGCATCCATCCACCATCACCTCCAAATCCACCTCCACCACCACATCCACCACCACATCCACCACCACATCCACCATCACATCCACCATCACATCCACTATCACATCCACCGCCACATCCACCGCCACATCCACCGCCACATCCACTGCCACACCCACCACATCCACCACCACCACATCCACCACACCCACCACCACTACATCCACCACCCCATCCACCACGACCACCACTGCATCCACCACCACCACTGCATCCACCACCACCGCATCCACCACCACCACATCCACCGCATCCACCACCACATCCACCATCACCACCACATCCACCACCACATCCACCACCACATCCACCACCACATTCAACACCACATCCACCATCACATCCACCATCACATCCACCATCACATCCACATCCACCGCCACATCCACAGCCACATCCACCACCACATCCACCACACCCACCACCACACCCACCACCACTACATCCACCACCCCATCCACCACCACCCCATCCACCACCACCACCGCATCCACCATCACCACATCCACCACCACATCCACCACCACCACATCCACCATCAACTCCAAATCCACCTCCACATGCACCACCACATCCACCACCACATCCACCATCACATTCACTGCCACATCCACCGCCACATCCACAGCCACATCCACTGCCACATCCACCACACCCACCACCACCACATCCACCACACCCACCACCACTACATCCACCACCCCATCCACCACCACCCCATCCACCACCACCACCACATCCACCATCACCACATCCACCACCACATCCACCACCACCACATCCACCATCAACTCCAAATCCACCTCCACATGCACCACCACATCCACTGCCACATCCACAGCCACATCCACCGCCACATCCACCGCCACCAGATCCACCACACCCACCACCACTACATCCACCACCCCATGCACCACCACCACCACCGCATCCACCACCACCACATCCACCACCACATCCACCATCACCACCACATCCACCACCACATCCACCAACAAATCCACCACCACATCCACCACCACATCCACCACCACATCCACTGCCACATCCACCACCACATCCACATCCACCGCATGCACCACCACCACATCCACCACATCCACATCCACCGCATCCACCACCACCACATCCACATCCACCACCACATCCACCACCACATCCACCACCACACCCACCACATCCACCACCACCTCCACCACCACATCCACCACTGCATCCACCACCCCATTCACCACCACCACTGCATCCACCAACACCACATCCACCACCACCACCACATCCACCACCGCATCCAACACCACCACATACACCACCACATCCACCACCACATCCACCACCACTTTCACCACACCCACCACCACCACATCCACCACACCCACCACCACCACATCCACCACCACATCCACCACACATCCACCAACACTTCCACCACCACCGCATCCACCACCACCACATCCACCACCGCATCCACCACCACCACATCCACCACCGCATCCACCACCACCATATCCCCCAGATCCACCACCACCACATCTATATGTGTGTGTATGTGTGTGGCTCTGTGTGTGTGTAGGTGCAAATGCAATGTGCTTGGATTTTCATCACAATAAAATACACTGAACATAATCTTCACAAAAGTTATTTACAAACGTTTAAGGTATTGCCATTATAAATTACAATAACTTTTATTTAAGTATTAATTATTTACAAAAATAAAAGCCATTGTTATTTGTAATATCAATACATCTAAGTCACGTAAATACAACACACATTGCATTACAAATGCTATAGGTGTCACATTTGCGAAAGTTAAAACTATTGACATTGTAACTGACAAAGCTATTAATTTTGCTATTTTCAAAACCAACACATAAATAAAAAAGTGTCATTTACAATAACAATCGCTCAAACTTTCCTAATGCAAGACCTATTGCATTTCCAATGCTTGTTTATTTATGTGTTGGTTTTGAAAATTGCGAAATTAATAGCTTTGTCATGTACAATGACAATAGTTTAAACATTTGCAAATGTGACAACTATAGCATTTGTAATGCAACATGTTTTGTATTTACATCGTGATTTAGATGTATTGATATTACAAATAATAATGGCTTTTAATTTTTTAAAATAATTAATACTTAAATAAAAGTTATTGTAATTTATAATGGCAATAGCTTAAACTTTTAAAGAAGGAGGTGGGGTGGAAGAGAGCAGCCGGTCAGCACAGGAGAAGGGAACAGGGAGTTAAAGAAGGAAGCGGGTGAAAGAGAACAGTAGATCAGCACGGTAGAAAAGAACAGGGAGTTAAACAAGCATTTACAATGCAATGGCCTCAGCATTGTTAAAGTTAGAGCTATTGGCATTGCTCATGACATTTTTATTTATGTTTTAGTTTTTAAAACATATAAATGAATGGCATTGTCAATTACAATGCCAATAGCTTAATCTCTTGCAAATGTGAGACCTACTGCATTTGCAACCACACACAGAGCCACACACACAAAGCCACCCACACACACATACAGAGACACACACACAAAGCCACCCACACACACACAGAGCCACCCACACAGTGCCCCCTACACACACAGAGCCACCCACAAAGAGAGCCACTTACAAAAAAAGCTACCCACACAGAGCCCCACACACACACAGAGAGCCCCTCACACAAACACACACAGAGCCCCCACACACACAGCCCCCCCCACACACACACAGAGCCCCACACACACACAGAGAGCCCCCCACACACACAGAGAGCCTCACACACACACAGAGAGCCTCACACACACACACACAGAGCCCCACACACATACACACACACAGAACCACACACACAGAGCCACACACACAGAGCCACACACACACACACACACACAGAGCCACACACACACACAGAGCCACACACACAGAGAGCCCCACACACACACTCTCACACAGAGAGCCACACACACACACACATACAGAGCCACACACACAGGCAGAACCACACACACACTCCCACAGAGAGCCACACTCACACAGAGAGCCACACACACAAACTCACACAGAGAGCCGCACACACACTTACACAGAGAGCCACATACACACTCATACAGGGAGCCACACACACACTCACACAGAGAGCCACACACACACTCACACAGAGAGACACACACCACCTGACTTCTTAGTTATTCCTGTGTGTGCCATGGCTCAAAATGTGTGCCAATCTGTCCAGAATGACCCCCTCCTGCGTGCCATTTTCTAAGCATAGGACAATGTCTCCTGTTATTCCTAATATAGAGATTGTTTTTAATACCTCCATAATCCCCCTGTCCCCTCCTGTCCTGGTTCTTGGTGATAAGGATGCTGTCAGGCAGACCTTGTTTCCCTGCCCAGGCCAGGTCTGGCATTATGGGGTTTTGATCCCTAAAAGGATTCCAGGCGAGTCTTAGATTTGACTGAAGAGGCGGGGTGGGCGATAGAAGGGTCAGATCAATGGACAAGGGACAGGCCTTATCGATAAAGGAGGGATAGGCATCAACCCCTCCCCCCTCTGTTCTATTCACCAGTCACGCACAACAGACGGCACACGCACATACAACAATTTCAGTACCACAGCTGCACATAGACACACCTATGCACTCATGGGCAAACTGCCACAGACACACATGTACATACATTCAGAGATGCATACACAGGCACGCAAAGAAAACACGCAGAGACACACTGTGACGCAAACAGACACACACACATTAGCTGGCTTATACACACAACTACATGGCCAAATGCACTCACAAGCATGTACAGAGGCATGCAGGCACATGACCATAGGCGCACACAGAAACACATATATAGACACGTCATTACATACACAGGCACATGACCACATACACACAGAAACAAATATAGAAATACACACAGATGTACACACACATGAATAGGCACTGCCACCTACACAAGAGTACAGGCACGCAGACATGCTTCCATACGTAGATAGACGCAAACAGACACAGGTTTTAGACACAAAAGCAGACAAGCAACTCGAAGCACAACAGACACAGGCACAAAAGTACACATGGAATGGAAGCCCACAAATACAGTAAATGACAACAAGCACACATACACACACACACATACACCCACACACATACACATTACTGTTGTCAAATCAGATTTACGGCCACACACACACATCATTTTACACAATTTACACGAAGTTATACCAAGAGACAGGCACATCCCTAAACACATACGCAATACACATTGACAGAGCCACGCACACACAGAAAGAGCCACAGAAAAACCAGGATGACAAGCAGGGAATAGAGGCACAGAAAAAAACGGGATGACAAGCAGGGGAACAGAGGCACAGAAAAACCGGGATGACAAGCAGGGAACAGAGGCACAGAAAAACCGGGATGACAAGCAGGAACAGAGGCACAGAAAAACCGGGGGAACAGAGGCACATAAAAGAAAGGTGGAACAGAGGCACATAAAAACCGGGAGGACAAGCAGGGAACAGAGGCACAGAAAAACCGGGATGACAAGCAGGGAACAGAGGCACAGAAAAACCGGGGTAACAGAGGCACGAAAACCGGGATGACAAGTAGTGGCACTATTGTGTGCTAGGGTGAACACCTGTACAGAGCAACACAGCAAAGTGAGTGGCCTCTAGGCGCTTATGAACGGGGCAAATACAGTCCGGTCTATTTTTATGCTTACAACACTTTCAGTCTGTGCTGTGCGATCAGCTGTTTGCAGATCCTAGTGATCTGCTCAGGATCACACAATTCTGTCAAGAAGATAGGGCAGCTAGGATCATAACTCCGCTCTGATCAGTTTTAAAGAGACAAACTTAGCCACTAGCCTGTCCAGTGCCGCTTCTCCGTTGATGCAATGGGGTAGTTGTTGGCAAGCAGCATCGATTCAAGCCAGGTCATGCAGGTGAGATGCTACCTGTAATTACACGGTCTCTTAGCAACCGGATGGGATCTTTACAGAAGCACCCATGGGGCCAGGGGGTCCTCTCTCTTGCCCTGACATGTACCCCCGGAGTAGGTGGCGCTCTGCACATGGAGGATGAGAGGAAGAGCCTGCCAGGGTTCAGATTTCACCCGCCCCTGGCTCACTCCTGAGACCTCTGTAACCCCTTGGCTCCTGTCACCATGGGGGTGGGGGCTGGAGGGTCTCTGGTTACCGTCTGCTGAGGTGGCAGGGAGTGATGTGGAAGAGGGATTATGTGCAGGGCGGAGCCTTCTGTTTCAAGCCTGGCAGGGCCAATTCAGCCTGCAATGGAGAAAGTCTGCACTGAGTCACAACCATTTCTTTGTGGGGTTTGGGTACGTGGGAGCAGGGGCGGAGATAATACAATTTGTAACCTGTAATTGTATCCTCTTGAAACTCTACTGTTCCCATTGCGAAGCGCTCTGACACCTTCGGGTAAAGTCCGCACTATATAAAAACGCATAAAATAAAAAAATAAAAAATAAAAATGCAAGTACTGGAAACCCCAATTAACAACAATTTGCACGTCTCCAGTCTTCGCTTCCAAGACGGCTCCCTGAAGAAGAAGGGAAAAGATTGTTGTGGCAGCCCCACCACCCCCTCAACTCTATTAACCACGAGACGAATAATACACCAGCAAAATCTGAGCCTCAAACCCCACTGAAGGGGCAAAAATACATTAGCATTTCAATGAACAGGGGTGCACAGGGAGAGCGCACCCCCACCCACTGGATTTCCCACCTGCATCATTTCATTGTAGTGTTAATGACATGTTTCAGTTAGTGACCCATGTAACACAGCACCTAGACTTTGCTGTTGATAAAATACTTTCCTGTAGCTGCTGACCCTGATCTCAGTCCCCCTTTAAAGAAAGAATGGCGCCACAAGAGGGTTTGAGACCCCACCAGCCAGCATCGAAAATAGCGCACTTATGGATCCTCGCTGTGATGTATTTCGGTTGATTGGACGGTTAAAGGTCCCATCTAGTTAATAAAGTTAGACAAGGCCCTCGAGTTCGTGGAGGGGGCGGGAGGGAGGGGGGAGGTGCCTGGGGGGACCGTGGGAGAGAGGGTGTCCCAGGCTGTCGATACAGTGGTGGGAGGGCTGGGGGGGGCAGGTGCTGGTAAGCATGAGGCGGCGGGGGAAGGAGGTGCAGGAGGTGGGGAGATGGTCCTGGGGGCAGGGGGAGGAGACGGGGCAACTGGGAGGGGGGGCGCTGGAGGTGAGGCAGGGGTCCCAGGGGAGGCGCAGGGAGGGGGGCACCAGGGGGAGGGGAGGAGTGTTGCTGGGGGGGGTCGGGGAGATGCTGTACAAGGAGGTCAGGGAAGGCCGGATGGGGGGCCCTTTCAAGGAGCCGCCGCTGCCGGGCTTGATCATCTCCCCCATCGGGGTGGTGCCCAAGAAGGAGGCGGGCCAGTTCAGGGTGATACAACACCTGTCTTGGCCGGAAGGGGAGTCGGTGAATGATTACATTGCGGTGGTCTATCATCGGTGACTTACTCGTCGGTCGATGTGGCGCGGAGGCTCGTGTCGGCGGCGGGGCGGGGCGGGGCACGTTGATGGCGAAATGTGATGTGAAGTCAACTTTCCGTTTACTCCCGGTCCACCCAGCAGATCACCAGTTGCTGGGAATTCAGTTTGATGGTCTCATTTTTGTGGACAAGGCGCTGCCTATGGGGTGCTCCATCTCGTGCGCGTTATTTGAGCGTTTCAGTTCCTTCCTGCAGTGGGTTTTTTCCAGGCGCACAGGCTCTGAGTCAGTGACGCACTACCTAGATGACTTTTTCCTGGTGGGGTGGCCCGGTGCGACGGAGTGCCAGCGGCAGCTGGATGGTTTGGCTGGGTTGATGGGGGATTTTGGTGTTCCCCTGGCGCCAGAGAAGACGTACGGTCCCAGTACAGTGTTGTCATTTTTTTCTTATTTATTTTTTAATTTGTTTTTATTGCAGAATTAGAAACCATTGCATACAATAAATCAACCGGCACACTCATGGTGTCCCCCCGCATGGATCGAGTAAGCATATATCATACACAGCCATTCAGCCCGTATCCCGGGGGCCGGGCGGCGCAATGTTCCAAACTTCCAGCAAGAACATCATGGTGAGCATCCCTGAGGGACATTTGGTCGATAAACTCTTCATGTATCTGCATTTTACCCCCCTACCACCCAACCCCCCCCCCACACTGTCCAGCATATTCCAACAGCCCGACCACATGGCGATATTGCGATCCCACCCTCCAGTCCCTCCAGTGATGGGCCTCAACATAACAGTGCCACGTGTCCCTGCCCCTGCTCCGCCATCTATTCAATCTCTCCAGCCCGTTGGGACAGTTACTGGCCCGGAATTACCGTCGCTTCCCAGCCTGGATCCCAGTGCCCACCCCGCCCCTCAACAACCCCAGAACAACCCCCATCCCCTCCCCCCCAGCAACCGCTAATGATGTGGACCAGTTTCCTAACGCCATAATGGGTCCCGCTACAGATCTACTAATACCTCCCTTATTTGTAAGCCTCATGGAGTCCTTATGCACTATCTATTCAGCCCTCATCATCCACCTGGGAGTCACGCAAAGCCTGCACTATCAACTCCCACGCGCGCGCTGATTCTAGGCTCTTTTCATTGTCAAGCTTGACTGCTTGTCTCATACGGAGCACACTCTCGCAATCAGACCACCTCAGCAATTCATTCGTCCACCTCCTCACAGACGGTCCCTCCCTGGACTTCCAGTGCCAGCTGATCTCCCTCTGCGCCAGTATCAGCCCCAGGGCAATAAATTTACTTGTCACCTTAGTATGTTTCGTGTGCGGGAACCAGAGCAACAAGCACGCTGCCATATCAAACTCCACCTCCCTGTCGGTCACTACATTTAGGAGTTCCCCGACCTCCGCCCAGTAAGCCTCCAGTTTCGGGCAGCCCCATAACAGATGATCCAAATCCGCCTCCAACGTCAAGCATCTCGGACACCTCGCCTCCTGCACCTGGAACTACCGTTTGATCTTCTCCGGGGTCAGGTAGGCCCTATGCAACACATAAAAATGCACCTGCTGAAAGCGTGTGTTCCTTGTGCCCTTCCATGTACGCTTAAGGATATGACCCCACACCGTGTCCGGGATGGGCCTGACTATGCTAGCTTCCCATTTCGCTTTCAGGCCCAGGAGCGGGTCCAACCCCTCATGCAGCATCCTATTATGGAGGCAGGTCACTGCTTTAAAGGTGCCAGCAGCCATCACTACATACTGGCAAGCCATAGTCGTTTCCGGTTCAATTAGCCCCCCTCTCCAATGCTTCTGCATTGCCGCCACCACGGCCGCGTGCAAGAGGAAGCTCCCCTCTGGCAACCCAAACTGTTCTTGCAACGTCTGGAAGGGGACCAGCGTCCCATCAATATACAGATCCCCCACCACTTGCAGTCCTAGCTCCTCCCATTCCAGTAATGGAGACCAATCACCCCCATGCGGCAGCGCAGTCAGCATCCCTATCGGTATCTCTGGGGCATACGGTCGGGACGCCCTCGCTCTCCTCAGGCTCCTCTGCCAACATAACCTGAGCGTTTTCTCCTCCATGGTGAGGCCTCGCAATTCCAGTTTCTGCTGCATAATAATGTAGGCCAGGACATGGCGTTGTATACCCTGCTCACGGTCATGCTCCGGCCCTCTAAACACCCTGGCCACATGCTGTGTGAGAACCTGAAGTTGCGCGGCCAAGTAATACAACTCAAAGTCAGGGACCGCCATCCCCCCCTCAAGCTTGGGACGGAGCAACGTATTCAGTGCTACTCTACGGCGACCATGCCCCCAAAGGAAATCGATGACCATCGTCCGCAGGTCCCTAAAGATCTTCTGAGGAATCCAAATGGGCAGCGTGCGAAAGTAATACAAGAGCCGCGGGAGCGCCACCATCTTCAGCAGAGCTATCCTGCCCAACACTGACAAAGGGAGGGAGGCCCAAAAGGACATGCAGCCTCTCAGTGCCCGTATGCACTGCCCAACATTACCCTCTAATAAGTCTGTGACCACGTGGTAGATTCGAACTCCCAAATAGGTAAAGCAAGATGGCTCCCAGACCACCCCTACCTCGCGAGAGGGACAGGGCGCGTCCGCCCTGAGCGGAAAGACACAAGTCTTCGTCCAGTTAACCCTGAGGCCCGACAACCGACCAAAATCAGACAGCATATCCATCGCTCCTTCCAGGGCCCGCTCCGTATCCGCCATATAGAGCAGCAGATCGTCTGCATACAATGATATGTAGTGTAACTGCCCGCCTCTATCAATCCCCGCGTACATGTCTCACGACCTGGCGCGCGCCGCCAGTGGCTCCATCGCCAGTGCAAACAGAAGCGGGGAGAGGGAGCACCCCTGTCTCGTCCCCCTACCAACCGGATAAGCCGCAGACACCAGAGTGCCCAGACGTACTCGCGCCGTAGCCGAAGAATACAGCACCTTCGTCCATCTACGAAACCCCTCACCAATGCCGAACTTTACTAGGACTTCGTCCAAATAGACCCACTCCAGACTATCAAAGGCTTTCTCAATATCCACAGATAACACCGCCTGGGCGTCGTCCACCTCCGTTGTACCATCCAATATCCCAATCAGACGGCGGATATTAAGGGCCGTGCTCCTCGTGGGGATAAACCCCGCTTGGTCCCTGTGCACTAGCCCGGTCATATGCGGGGCCAACCTGGTGGCCAAGATTCGGCTTAAAATCTTATAGTCCACCGTCAACATGGACAGTGGCCTATACGACTTCACATCAGTCGCCTCTCTGCCGGGTTTCAGCAACGGCACTATCAACGCCTCCCTCATTGATCCGGGCAGACTCCCTAGCCTGTGAGCCTCCCCATACACCATCAGTAGTCTGGGTGCCAAGCTATCGACATATTTCTGGTAAAATTCAATCGGCAGGCCATCTACCCCGGGTGTTTTATTCCTCGCCATATGTTTAATGGCTGCCCTGATCTCGGCTAGCGTAACTGGTCCACCCAAATCCTTCGCATCGTCCTCGTCAAGCACCGGAAGCTGCATCAATTCCAAGTATTCAGCGATCTCCCAGGCCTCCGCCCCTAACCGACTCTCATATAGCTCAGCATAGTAGGCCCGAAAGCATTCCAGCACCGCCGTTTGTGAATAAACCGTCTCCCCCAGTGTGTTTTTTATGCTCAAGATCGGGCAGCCTCTGAGTTCAGGAGTAGCGAGCCTGGCCAGTAACGTGCCTACCTTGTCCCTTTCATCATGCGCTTTGATGGCATATTGTCTGTAATCATAGCTCCGCAGCCGTTCCGTTTCGGTAGCTACCACCTCTTTGGCTTCCAATAACCGGGCCTGTAGGTCCGGTCGGTCCGGCCTGCGCCGTTCCAGATCCCTCAACTTCTCCTCCGCACTGGCAAGCGCATTCAACACCGACATTCGAGCATTCGAAAACCTACCCATACACACTCCTCTCACCACCACTTTCATCGCGTCCCATTCAGTGGACCTACAAGTTGCTGTCCCCTCATTCTCATCAAAATATTGATCTATGCCCCGTTGGATCGCGTCACTAAACACCGAGTCCTCTAGGGTGTCGGGCCGGAGCTGCCATGTTGGGATCACAGATCGCGCCCGCTGCCATTGGACATGCACCAACAAAGGATTAGGATCCGAAATGGTCCTAGCTAGGTACTACGTATGGGTGACCAATGGGGCCAGGGACCCGCTGCACAGGACCGAGTCGATCCTAACATGTAGAGCGTGGAGGGCCGAGAAAAGGAGTAATCCCTACCGCCCTGGTGTTGTTCCCGCCACACATCCAACAGTCCCCACCTTTCCTGCCAATCCTTCCTGTGTGCAGCTAGCCTACGTACCGGGGAATCGACCAGTGGTGGGTGAGACCTATCCAAGGCTACATCTGTGATCGAGTTAAAGTCCCCCCCCAGAATCACAGACCCGCTAAGAAAGAGGCCAGTGAGCAGGATAAACTATCAAAAAAGCGGGCCTGATCAACATTCGGGGCATATACGCAGCATAAGACCACATCCCTACCATACAACCGTCCCTCCACCGCCACATATCTACCCTCGGGATCCACCAATTTATTCAACACCTGGAACGGTACCCCCGCTCATACCCATATCAGTACCCCTCTAGCAAACGCGGAGTAAGTGGTACCAAAGACCTGGCCTCGCCATCTCTTCTGTAGCGCAGTGCATTCCTGTTTAGGTAAATGAGTCTCCTGCAACATGGCAATCTGGACCCCCCGCCTCACCAAATAAGCATGCACTTTGTGGCGTTTGACCATAGTGCGCAGTCCTCGGACATTCCATGTTAGGCATTTCAAGTTAGGTAACGTCCCCATACCAGCGCAAAACGATCCAGTTCAGGTGTAGCCATTCATTGCCCACATCACAGCAGTTGCCCCCCCCCAAACGAACCATAGAAAAAACTCCCCAAACCCCACTCCCCAGGACAGAGCCTACAAACCCAGTTTCAGCCCCGTTCCAAACCTTAAACAAAACACACATCTGACTAACCTGTGGTCGCCACCACAGAAGGCCTCAAGGGCCCCGAGGGGGTGAGTTATCGCCGACACCGGGCAGGCGGAGCCCGCACCCCGCGCCTTCCATCCCGTAATGTTGATGCCTCACCCTACCTGGCAGCCCATCTAGTGCCAACAGGATACCTCCCCACAAGAGAGACAGTGTCCCAAGTCCCATATATGAGTCAGCCATGAAAAATCTCGTCAGAAGTCTGTGGGGTGACCACCGGGCCCTTCGAGCTCACCGCCTCCGATAAGTCCTCTCCAGTCCTGCCGCCGTCCTCGCCAGAGTCCGATCCAGCCTGGTCACTCTCCTGTTGCGACCGTGTGATGCTCGCTGTCGCTGCCAGTGCCCCTCTTTTGTCCGCAGCCATTTGAGCCTCCCGTTTCGCTCGCTGAAGTTTGTTGCGGGAGCGAATCCGTTGCGATTTCCGGACCTGAAGCGGTTTAGGCCTCTCACGCTGGCTTCTGCCAGTCCTGTCCGTGCCAGCGCGATACAATTCCAGCCATGACCATGCTTCATCAGGAATTTGAAAAAATTGAGTGTTCCCATTCATGATTATCCGCAGCTTGGCCGGGAAGAGCAACGAGTACTGGATGCCCTCCTCTCTCAGCTCCTTTTTCACCGCCAGGAAGGATGCCCTGTTCCTCTGGACCGCCTGAGTATAGTCCGGGAAAATCGTGACTCGGCTATTTTCCACCTCGTACGGACCCGAGGCCCGAGCTTCCTGGATTAGGAGGTCCCGATCCTTATAATGGAGGAGCCTCACCACCATCGGTCTAGGGGGGCGGCCAAGCGCTGGTGGGCGAGCCGGCACCCTGCGTGCCCGCTCCAATGTGAAGAAGGAAGTGAGACCCTCCGGTGCCACCACCGTCCGGAACCAGTTCTCCATGTAGGCCACCGCGTCCTCCCCTTCAATTCTCTCCGGCAGGCCTACGACCCGCACGTTGTTCCGTCTATTGAGGCTTTCGGCATCCTCCGTTCGTCTCTCCAGCGTGTCCAGCCGGCTCAGGATGTCCGTGATCTTATGTTCCGCGGTCACCACCGCCGGTTTCAGGTCTAAGAGCAGCTGCTCATGGTCCTTAACCTTATCCGCCAACTTGGCATGATCCGCCCTCAGGAGACAGAGCCCCGTGGCGACCTGCGCAATGTCTTGCTGCAATGCCTCCTTGGTGGAGGTGATGGCATCCAGAATAGCATCCAGGCGCCGGTTCAGTCTCTGCTCCTGGTCCAGCATCGGCGGGGAGGCCTCATCGGCTCTGGATAGTGCGGTGGAATCTTCCCGGCCCTGCTCCGAGATGGCCGCTCCTCCCGCGGCCGCCATCTTAGGGGCCTCTGTCGTCGTTGCCCAGGCCGGTCCGATCTTCACCAGGACCCGATATCCTCTGCCCGGGGGATGTGCGCACCAGCAGTGATCGTGGTGGAGTGCCTCCGCTGTGCCTGCAACTCTAAAATCAGGAGTTCCAGCGCCGTTCGCCCCACTGTCGCCAGATCCGGAGGGGGAGGGGGGGAGGGGGGGAAGGTAGAAACAAGTGCGTACCCCCAGTGCACCAGTACAATGTTGGTCGTCAAGCCCCCCGCTCCTCAGGTCTGTGCCAGCAGCCCCCGTAACTCCGATCTCACAGAGACGGGCCACCTCGCAAGCCGATGCCAGTTCTCCTCAGTCCTGATTCAGAGACCATCGGCCCTCACCGCCGCCATTTTCTTCGCACTCCGGGCAACACCTCTGGCATCGTCTTTCAAGGTCTCCACGGGACTAGCGGTCCCAAAAGAGCTCTCAGCCGCTCTCCAGTGGTTCCCCAACACCTCACAAACCAGTTGCGCCGACCAGGGGTCTCCCCAGGTGTAGTTTTCAGGAGAAATAGCGGGACCCTGCGCGGAGCTGCAAGCTCACGCCGCCATCCCGATCGGCGTCCAAGCCACGCCCCCAGTACAGTGTTGTCATTTCTCGGTATTGAGCTCGATTCGGTCGCCATGGAAGCACGCCTACCGGAGGACAAGAGGTCGGCTATGTTGGCCTTAGTGGATGGAATGCTGGCGAAGAGGAAAGTGACGGTGCGGGAGGTTCAGGTGCTGTTGGGGCATCTGAATTTTGCTTGTCGCGTGGTACGGGCGGGCCATACGTTCTGCCGTCGGTTGGGTTTGGCGTTGTCCGGTTTGACCTTGCCTCATCACCATGTGCGCCTGTCGGTGGGGATACAGTAGGATTTGTGCATGTGGCGAGCATTCCTCGGTCGCTTCAATGGGGTGCCCATGACACCGGCGGACGACTGGGAGTGGGACGTCACACTGTACTCTGATGCGGCGGGCGGCGGTGGTTTCGGTCTGTACTGGGATGGCAAATGGTGCGCGGAGCAGTGGCCGGCGCAGTGGCAGGCGGGGGGGGTGGAGCATTGCCTTACTGGAATTGTTTCCGTTGGTGGTGGCGGTCTCGGTTTGGTTGGCGGAGCTGGCGCACAAGCGAGTGTTGTTTCGGGTGGACAACATGTCCGTCATGCAGGTGGTGAACAGGCAGTTGGCGCGGGACCCACAGGTGTTGAAATTGATGAGAGTGTTTGTGCTGTGTTGCTTAAAGAATTACATCATGTTTCATGCACGCCAGGTCCCCGGGGTGGTCAATGACATTGCGGATGCTTTGTCTCGTTCACAGTGGCAGAGATTCCATGCGCTAGCCACGCAGCGGAAGAGGTCAAGACGCCGGTGCCGAGGGAACTGTGTTCGGTGGGCGAGGCTGGGTCGTTCAGCTGGTGAAGGCTTCGGTAGCCGGATCTACTTGGAAGGCGTACGAGCAGGCCTGGGAGGAAATCCTTCGGTCTGGCGCGGTAAGGCGAAGGGACCGTTGGCAGCGCGAGGAGCAGGTTGTGAGGTTCATGTTGGAGCTTATGGACAAGGGGTTGTTGCGGGTGACGATTGCGGATAAGTTATCAGCGGTGGCGTTCATGGGGAAAATGTGGTGGGGGTACCCCCCGTCGGCGGGAGAGCTGGGGTCCAGATTGCTGGAGGGGTGGGAGAGAGAGAGGGGTGCAAAGGTGCGGTTGCGCCGTCCCATCACGGCCGTCTTACTTGAGGGGATCCTTTGTGCATTGCCGTCGGTGTGTAGGGATGGGGGCGAGGCGGTTTTGTTTTCCACCCTAATGTCCTGGCTGTTTTTTGGAGCCTTTCGAGTGTCGGAGTTGGTGGGTGCGAGAGGGGGGCCGGGGGTGTTGTGGGAGGATGTGGAGTTGCGGGACCGGGAGGTGGCGGTGTGCTTGTGTCACTCCAAGATGGACTAGCGGGGGGTGGGGACTTGGGTGGTGTTGGGCCCAGGCGGTCAGGAGGGGGTTTGTCCCTCGGCGTGGGGGAGGAGGTTGGTGGCGACCCGGTGTGTAGGGGAGGGGGAGGTTTTTGGTCGAGGTGGCGGCGGTAGTGTGACGGCGGCTCAGGCGTTGTGGGTGCTGCGGCACGCCCTGCGGTACATGGGTGAGGACCCACAGGCTTTCGGGATGCATTCCTTTTGGATCGGGGCAGCGACGGAGGCAGCACGGAGGGGGTGGGGGACCGAGGAGATAAAGAGGCTGGGGAGATGAAA
Organism: Lissotriton vulgaris; assembly: GCF_964263255.1. Classification (NCBI taxonomy): domain Eukaryota; kingdom Metazoa; phylum Chordata; class Amphibia; order Caudata; family Salamandridae; genus Lissotriton; species Lissotriton vulgaris. Next base: position 1,527,622,000 of record NC_141687.1, on the reverse strand, counting down.
GTCGGACTGCCACCGGACGTACGTGAGGCTGCGGGAGGCGGATGGGGGGGTTGTGCATTGATTTTCGCCTTCTGACATGTGTGTCTTTCCAGGTGCTGTGGCGGGGCTGGAGGTGGCAGTGTTGAATTTGTACATTGTGGGACACTCATTTGTCAAACGGGCGGAACAGGTGGAGTGGGATAGACATCGGAAACTCAATTTGGGATTGGATGAGAGATTGTATCATTGTCATTGGAGGAGAAAGGGGGGTAGGCGTTGGCATGAGTTAATGCCTTTGTTGAAGACAGTGGTCAGGGGGGGTGTGTGCCCGGATGTGGTGGTGATACATTTGGGCGAGAATGACCTGGTGCAATCCAAGGGGCTGGCGTTGGTCAAGCAAATGAAGAGGGATCTGAGAAAGATCAAGAAACAATGGGCAGGCTGTTACGTAATTTGGTCAGAGTTTATCCCCAGGCGGGTGTGGAGGGGAGCAGAGCGCCCAGGGGCTATGGGCAGGGCTAGGAGGAAGATTAACAGGGAGATGAGGGATTTCTGTGACAAGGAGGGAGTAGGTAGGATGGAGCACCCTGATTTGCGTTACGGGCGGTCTACTTTTTCAGGGAGGATGGGGTTCATCTATCAAGGTATGGTATGGAATTGTACATAGTGCAATTGAAGGAGGCTTTGGATGGGGCGTTGGGGGTGCTCAGGTATCCTAGGGGGCAGGAGTCCTATGGGGGGTCGAAAATCGCTAAGAGGCTTTTGAGTGGCATTTTCCTAATAAGAAAGGGGGGTATTGTCAAGAGGCCTGGGGCTGTCTTGGTAGGTGGGGGTTGAGGTCATTAAGGTCACTGAGGTCATTGCCAACTAGCAGGAGGCTTGCCCCCCAGGGGAAGTTTGGGGCCGTAGGAGGGGGACAGGGGAGCGCTGAGGCCCTGTCCTGGTTTGGGCTGGTTGGGCTAGTTGGGCTGGTTGGGCTCCTTGTTGGGCTGGTGTTGAGCTGGTCCCTATAAAATCAGACATTTTGTGTCACTGCTCACCGTTTGGTGCACAGTGACACAGCAGCCAGGTGCGGTGGGGGCTCGAGTTTTTTCCCGCCCACCCTCCCTGGGGTTTGGGGTTTTGTTGGTAGTGGGTTGCTGCCGGGATCTGGGCAGATGGAGGGTTTTGTTGGATGATGGTGCACAGAGGTGGTAGGGTCAAGAGCTGTGGTGTCGCTGGAACAGGTTCTGTTATCTTGGTGGCGTTTTCCTAATAAGAAAGGGGAGTATTGTCAGGAGGCCTGGGGCTGTCTTGGTAGGTGGGGGTTGAGGTCATTGAGGTCATTGAGGTCATTGCAGTTTGGGGTGTAGGGGGGTAGGTGGAAGAGTGGATGTTTGTATTTGGGTTGCAATGTTGGGGATCCATTTAGGGGTGGGGGTGGGGGGTGTCAGGCAGTTGTTACTTAGTGAGCATTAGTTTTGTTCGGCACAGGCCAGGTGGGTGATTTTCAGGGTGCATCTGATTCCAATAAAGCGGCCTTTATCACACTACACCTGTGTCTGTGGTCAGTGCTTCCCCACCCCTCCTACTGGTGGGCCGCAAAGGCAGAGAGAAAGCACAGATTCCATGGCCACGAGATGCAAGCGGGCATAAAGCAGGCACAGAAGAAATGCAGCAGATACAGCAAGCAGCTGAGGTTGAAAGAACCTCAGCAGGCAGAGAAAGAATGCAGCAGGCGCAGGCGCAATCAGGCATATATATTACGCAGCAGACAGGCGTGCTCCGGACCTCGCAGAGAAGGGTGGCGCCGTGAAATGGCTGCCGCAAAGCTCCTCCGGGTCCTGGAGGGAAGCACTTCCGGGGAAGCGCGGCGGCCCCTTCAGGTCACTGCAGGCGGTGCATCAGAGCGCTTCACAATAGGAACTGAAATGATCCATGAGGAGATTACGATACGAGTGAACACGTTACAAAAGCAGACGTTAAGTTACATGAGGCAAAAGTGACAATTGTGAGCAAACAAAATACAAGAGGTAGCAAAATGTACATTACAGGAGGAATAGACTGGGACCTGGGCGAGAGGGAGGGTGTAACGTCCACCACTAGAAAAGGGGCGGGGCTTAAAAAAAAAAGAGGAAAACGTCCCCGAATCGCGTCAAGGCGGGGCCTGAACTGAGTGATGCCCTCTCCTCCAATGGCTGGCCAGCATTTACGAGGCCAGCCAATGGAAAAGAGGGGCGAGTTCAAGCCCCCATACTGCAAAAACATAAAATCTCGGACTCCGCCCACTGCGTGGGACGCTAGTCCGAGACCTAAAAAGGAGGCGGGTGGAAGAGAGCAGCAGATCAGCACGGGAGAAAAGAACAGGGAGTTAAAGAAGGAGGCGGTGGAAGAGAGCAGCCGATCAGCACAGGAGAAGAGAACAGGGAGTTAAAGAAGGAGGCGGGTGGAAGAGAACAGCAGATCGGCACAGGAGAAGAGAACAGGGAGTTAGAGAAAGAGGCGGGTGGAAGAGAACAGCAGATTAGCACAGGAGAAGAGAACAGGGAGTTAAAGAAGGAGGCGGTGGAAGAGAGCAGCAGATTAGCACAGGAGAAGAGAACAGGGAGTTAAAGAAGGAGGTGGGGTGGAAGAGAGCAGCAGATCAGCACAGGAAAAGAGAATAGGGAGTTAAAAAAGGAGGCGGTGGAAGAGAGTAGCAGATCAGCACAGGAGTAGAGAACAGGGAGTTAAAGAAGGAGGTGGGGTGGAAGAGAGCTGCATATCAGCACAGGAGAAGAGAGAACAGGGAGTTGAAGAAGGAGGCGGGTGGAAGAGAACAGCTGAGCGGCACAGGAGAAGAGAAGAGAACACGGAGCTAGAGAAGGAGGTGGTGGAAGAGGGCAGCAGATCAGTACGGGAGAAGAGAAGAGAACAGGGAATTAGAGAAGGAGGTGGGTGGAAGAGAGCAGCAGATCAGCACAGCAAAAGAGAACAGGGAGTTAAAGAAGGAGGCGGGTGGAAGAGAGCAGCAGATCAGCACAGGAGAAGAGAACAATGAGTCAAAGAAGGAGGCGGGTGGAAGAGAGCAGCAGATCAGCACAAGAGAAGAGAACAGGGAGTTAAAGAAGGAGGCGGGTGGAAGAGAACAGCAGATCGGCACAGGAGAAGAGAACAGGGAGTTAGAGAAAGAGGCGGGTGGAAAAGAACAGCAGATTAGCACAGGAGAAGAGAACATGGAGTTAAAGAAGGAGGCGGGTGGAAGAGAGCAGCACACCAGCACAGCAAAAGAGAACCGGGAGTTAAAGAAGGAGGTGGGGTGGAGGAGAGCAGCAGATCAGCACAGGAGAAGAGAAGAGAAAAGGGAGTTAGAGAAGGAGGTGGGTGGAAGAGAGGAACAGATCAGCACAGCAGAAGAGAACAGGGAGTTAAAGAAGGAGGTGGGGTGGAAGAGAGCAGCATATCAGCACAGTAGAAGATAATAGAACAGGGAGTTAGAGAAGGAGGTGAAGTGGAAGAGAGCAGAAGATCAGTAGAAGATAACAGGGAGTTAAAGAAGGGGGCGGTGGAAGAGAGCAACAGATCAGCACAGGAGAAGAGAACAGGGAGTTTAAAAAGGAGATGGGTGGAAGAGAGCAGCTGATCAGCAGAGGAGAAGAGAAAAGAACAGGGAGTTAGGGAAGAAGGCGGGTGGAAGAGAGCAGCAAATCAGCTCAGGAGAAGAGAAGAGAAAAGGGAGTTGGAGAAGGAGGTTGATGGAAAAGAGCAGCATAACAGCACAGCAGAAGAGAACATGGAGTTAAAGAAGGAGGCGGGTGGAAGAGAGCAGCATAACAGCGCAGCAGAAGAGAACGGGGAGTTAAAGAAGGAGGCGGGTGGAAGAGAGCAGCAGATCAGCACAGAAGAATAGAACAGGGAGTTAAAAAGGAGGCAGGTGGAAGAGAATAGCAGATCCGCACAGGAGAAGAGAACGGAGTTAGAGAGAGAGGCGGGTGGAAGAGAACAGCAGATTTGCACAGGAGAAGAACACAGGGCGTTAAAGAAGGAGGCGGGTGGAAGAGAGCAGCAGATCAGCACAGAAGAATATAACAGGGAGTTAAAAAGGAGGCGGGTGGAAGAGAATAGCAGATCCGCACAGGAGAAGAGAACGGAGTTAGAGAGAGAGGCGGGTGGAAGAGAACAGCAGATTTGCACAGGAGAAGAACACAGGGCGTTAAAGAAGGAGGCGGGTGGAAGAGAGCAGCAGATTAGCACAGGAGAAGAGAAGAGAACAGGGAGTTAGAGAAGGAGGCAGAGTGGAAGTCAGCAGCAGATCAGCACGGGAGAAGAGAACAGGGATTTAGAGAAGGAGGTGGGTGGAAGAGAGGAGCAGAGCAGCACAGCAGAAGAGAACAGGGAGTTAAAGAAGGAGGTGGTGTGGAAGAGAGCAGCAGATTAGCACAGGAGAAGAGAACAGGGAGTTAGAGAAGGAGGCGAGGTGGAAGAGAGCAGCATATCAGCAGAAGAGAACAGGGAGTTAAAGAAGGAGGTGGGGTGGAAGAGAGCAGCAGATCAGCAGACGGAGAAAAGAAGAGAACAGGGAGTTAGAGGAGTAGGTGGGTAGAAAAGAGCAGCATATCAGCACAGCAGAAGAGAACAAGGAGTTAAAGAAGGAGGTGGGAGGAAGAGCGCAGCAGATTAGCACAGGAGAAGTGAACAGGGAGTTAAAGAAGGAGGTGGGGTGGAAGAGAGCAGCAGATTTGCACAGGAGAAGAAAACAGGGCGTTAAAGAAGGAGGCGGGTGGAAGAGAGCAGCAGATTAGCACAGGAGAAGAGAAGAGAACAGGGAGTTAGAGAAGGAGGCAGAGTGGAAGAGAGCAGCAGATCAGTATGGGAGAAGAGAAGAGAACAGGGAGTTAGAGAAGGAGGTGGGTGAAAGAGAGGAGCAGATCAGCACAGCAGAAGAGAACAGGGAGTTAAAGAAGGAGGTGGGGTGGAAGAGAGCAGCAGAATAGCACAGGAGAAGAGAACAGGGAATTAAAGAAGGAGGCGGGTTGAAGAGAGCAGCAGATCAGCTCTGGAGAAGAGAAGTGAACAGGGAGTTAGAGAAGGAGGTGGGGGGAAATGGCAGCATAACAGCACAGGAGAGGAGAACAGGGAGTTAAAGAAGGAGGTGGGGTGGAAGAGAGAACCAGATCAGCACAGGAGAAGAGAACAGGGAGTTAAAAAGGAGGCGGTGGAAGAGAACAGCAGATCCGCACAGGAGAAAAGAACAGGGAGTTAGAGAAAGAGGAGGGTGGAAGAGAACAGCAGATTAGCACAGCAGAAGAGAAGAGAACAGGGAATTAGGGAAGGAGGTGGGTGGAAGAGAGAAGCAGATCAGCACAGCAGAAGAGAACAGGGAGTTAAAGAAGGAGGTGGGGTGGAAGAGAGAAGCGGATTAGCACAGGAGAAGAGAACAGGGAGTTAGAGAAGGAGGCAAGGTGGAAGAGAGCAGCATATCAGCAGAGGAGAAGAGGGAGTTAAAGAAGGAGGCGGGTGGAAGAGAGCAGCAGACCAGCAGAAGGAGAAAAGAAGAGAACAGGGAGTTAGAGAAGTAGGTGGGTGGAAGAGATTAGAAGATCAGCACAGCAAAAGAGAACAGGGAGTTAAAGAAGGAGGTGGGGTGGAAGAGAGCAGCAGATTACCACAAGAGAAGAGAACAGGGAGGTAGAGAAGGAGGCGGGTTGAAGAGAGCAGCAGATCAGCACAGGAGAAGTGAACAGGGAGTTAGAAAAAGAGGCGGGTGGAAGAGAACAGCAGATTAGCACAGGAGAAGAAAACAGGGAGTTAAAGAAGGAGGCTGGTGGAAGAGAGCAGCAGATCAGCACAGCAGAAGAGAAGAGAACAGGGAGTTAGAGAAGGAGGCAGGTTGGTAGAGAGCAGCAGATCTGCATGGGAGAAGAGAAGAGAACAGGGAGTTAGAGAAGGAGGTGGGTGTAAGAAGGGAGGGGGATAGATAGAGGGAGGGAGGGCGATAGAGAGAGTGAGGGCGACAGAGTGCGTGAGGGCGGTAGAGTGAGTGAGGGCAGTAGAGTGAGTGAGGGCGGTAGAGTGGTAGAGTGGTAGAGTGAGGTACTAGAGATGTAGAGTGAGGGCGGTAGAGTGGTAGAGTGAGTGCGGTAGAGTGAGGGTGTGAGGGCGGTAGAGTGGTAGAGTGAGGGCAGTAGAGTTGTAGAGTGAGGGCGGTAGAGTGGTAGAGTGAGGACGGTAGAGTGAGGGCGTGAGGGTGGTAGAGTAAGGCCTGTAAAGTGATAGAGTGAGGGTGGTAGAGTGGTAGAGTGAGGGTGGTAGAATGGTAGAGTGAGGGCGTGAGAGAGGTAGAGTGAGGTCGGTAGAGTGGTAGAGTGAGGGCAGTAGAGTGAGGGTGTGAGGGCGGTAGAATGGTAGAGTGAGGGCGGTAGAGTGAGCGCGTGAGAGGGGTAGAGTGGCAGAGTGAGAACGGTGGAGTGAGGGCGTGAGGGTGGTAGAGTAAGGCCGGTAAAGTGATAGAGTGAGGGTAGTAGAGTGGTAGAGTGTGGACGGTAGAGTGAGGGCATGAGGGTGGTAGAGTAAGGCCGGTAAAGTGATAGAGTGAGGGTGGTAGAGTGGTAGAGTGAGGGCGGTAGAGTGGTAGAGTGAGGGCATGAGAGCGGTAGAGTGAGGTCGGTAGAATGGTAGAGTGAGGGCGGTAGAGTGAGCGCGTGAGGGGGGTAGAGTGGCAGAGTGAGCATTGAGACACTTGGGTAGACACATGTACATCCTTTGAACAATCCAGATATCCGTCCGTGCACCAACAACCAAGTATTCATTAAACCATTCTGTTAATCACTTATTTAATCATTTGTGCATTCATTTAACCACCCCTGAACCTGCATTATCCACCTACACATCCATTACCCATCCATGCATCAATTGAAGGTTGAGAACATACGTGCAGTCAGTGTATAATTTCTGTTGTTTTGCTGTTTTCCGCTATGAAATATACATTAACGGAGCTGTGTGAGGTCTCATTTGTATCAGTCCGCCAACACTGCAGTCCAAGGCTGAGGGGCCTTGGCAGCGGCCTGTTGTTCCCTGTGATGGCAATGCTGCATGCTACCGATCAGAACTGAGGTGATTGGTCGGGCTAGGATGGACTTTCATCGGGGGTGGTGAGATTTCTCGTAGAATGGCAAGGCAGGCAGACACTGAGGTGGGGTGGGAGCAGGGCTGGTGAGAATTTAGAATATTTGTTGGTCCCTTCTCCCGGGGTGGGGAGGGGGAAGGCGGTTAGTTAGAAAGGATTAAACAAATAGTGCCTTCACCGTACTGTCTGTGGGGCACAGTTATGTGTGCATGCCAGGTGTAAGGGGCAAGACGTTTCAAAACACAGCACATTCCAGGAAAGTCCTTTTGGTTTTCTTGAGTTTAAAATAAAAATTTCACTTTTAGTACATGTCTCATATTAGCTTATGGCCGCCTGCTAGCTCGGAGCCAAGCAGGATGCGGGCTTCTCCCATGGGGTGACGGGAGATTTAAATGTGTGCAGGAGGGGTGTGTGGGTGGGAGACATAGTGAACACAGTGAGATGGTCTGGGTGAGGGGTAGTGAGAAGAGAGCCATAATGGTAAAGTGAAGGTGTAGGGAATGTAAAATTGACATTAGGTCAGAGGGGGCAGGGGTTATGGGGACGGATAGGCAAGCATGTGAAGGGAGGGTTGGTTAAAAAGGATGGCGCGAGAGAGGAGCGGGGGCGGGTGATGCGGGTATGGACGTGGGCAGCTTCTTTTCTATACTTACCTTTTGCAATCTTAGAAATCTTAGATCCGGCCAGAGGAAGGAGTGGAGGGGTTCTCTGCCAGGATCCTGCGGTACTGGCTGCGATGCGTGTCCACTGGAAGGGTACCCAAGGAGTTTTGTAGGCGATGAGCCACTGTGGATGCCAATTGCATTGTAAGGAGCAGGGCAGAGTAAGTCAAAGGTGCGACGTGGCATCGAGTTGAAAGGCTATGTGTTGTACACTATGTTTAACCAAGTTGACCTAGCCGTCTATAAGTTGAAAGGCCCATGGTGTAAACAATGTTTGACCAACCCGTATTTGCGATTTACGGACAAACGGAAAAGGTCGCAAAGCACAAAAAACATATTTTGAAATGAAAACAAAAATGTAAAAAAAGAGAAAGGGGCTCAAATAAAGGAGCAATCCTGCCACGTTAGGGTAAAAAGAGCGGGCGTAAAGAGATTGGGAAGGGGAGACTGGTGAGTTTGAGAAGGACAGAGATAAAACAAGAAATGATTTGTGTGCCATGGATCTGTGACACTAATCCACTAATCAGTGAGTGAGCTCTCTAAACAAAGAGAAGGGGTTGTGTGTGTGGGAGGGTTGTGAAGGGTCGGGCCTGCGGCTCAGAGAAGGGGCTCAGTTTCCCGAGGGAGGGCTACTGTCTGCTCGGCCCAGATGTTACAGTCTGCTCGAGAGCCTCTGGCACCGTCAGAAATGGAGATAACATTCGTCCTGGGGGGTAAATATTAGGAGGGAAGGGCGGGGGAGGAAGAGAGGGAGGCGGGAGATCACAAACAGAGCGTGAGAAATTTAAAACAAGCCGCACAGGACTAGACGCTTGACCGCCATTCTTTAAGATGTAAATAAAAAAAATTAAAAAACGAGTTGGCTGAGCCGTGCAGAAACACATTTATTGGGAGGGTGTAACACCCCAAAAACCTTCCTCATCCCTAAATATGTGCCTCTCTCCCTGCAGGCTCTGAAGAGATGGCTGTGTAATGGGAGGGACTGTCTGTGCTAGTTGTGAAGCCTTAGGGACTGTTCGGACAGGCTACGAAGAGACAGCCCTGCAGGCTCTAAAGAGACGGCTGTGTAATGGGAGGGACTGTCCGTGCTGGTTGTGAAGTCTTAGGGACTGTTCGGACAGGCTCCGAAGAGACAGCTGTGTGCTGGTAGGAGTTGGCTTTCACTGGAAGGGACAGTCGGTGATGTCTCTGAAGAGTAGCCTCTGTCTATTGGGAGGGGACAGCCGGACAGGCTCAAGAGGGTTGTCTACTGAGAGGAGCTGTGTGTGGTTGTGTGCTGTGAACACAAAGGAGCTTGTATGCAGTGGTAGAGACAGCCCCCGCTCTTCAGAGACTATTCTGTACAGAGAAGAGTTTGCATGTGCACGAGAGGGACAGTTGTCTAAGGGGGACAGTCAGAGCTAGCTCAGAGTGAACTGGCCAGCTCATAGATCACATGGATATCTAAAGCCTTCTAGTGACTCTTGAAACTGGAAATGTAAAGGGAATGTCATGACCCCGCACATAGTAAAAGGAAGGCTACAGGAAAAAATCGCATTGATCTGTCAAGAACCTCTTATCTTATCCACTTGTTTAAAAATCACCAATTAGTTTCTGGAAGTCGAAGTCAGCAGTGTCTACGCTCCGTGTTAGAAAAAATGTTTGAAATAAAAAAATTAATGTGTATTAACCTAAGGGATGACTGAAAAATGCGTAAAACAGGTGAGACATGGCGCCCATCGACTCGCTAAAGACAGCTTTCTTACCGAATGAAGTACTCCCATGTCCTGTGGAAGCCAAATGCAGCCGGGGAAGATTGCTTCATTTTAAAAGGAGAGAAGATGGCGGTCGCTGCGTAAGAGTGCATGTCTACTCTGAGAATTACATGAGCAGCCGAAAACCGCCAAATACTCAAGAAAAAATGTTTGAAATAAAAAATTTATGTGTATTAACCTAAGGGATGACTGAAAAATGTGTAAAACAGGTGAGACATGGAGCACATCCACTTGCTAAAGACAGCTTTCTTACCGATTGAAGTACTCCCATGTGCTGTGGAAGCCAAATGCAGCCGGGGAAGATTGTTTCATTTTAAAAGGAGAGAGCATGAAAGTCGCTGGTTAAGAGTGCATGTCTACTCTGAGATATACATGAGCAGCTGAAAGCCGCCAAATACTCATGTGGTGGAACTCATGCAAGGAATTCTGAGACTTCACAGCCAGCTCATAGATCACATGGAAAACTATTCTAAAGCCTTCTAGTGACTCGTGAAACCTGAAATGTAAAGGGAATGTCATGACCCCGCACATAGCACAAGCTCTCAGCATTGCTGTGGCAGGGGGGGGGCTGGGGAGCGCATTCCTTTTCAGTGTGATGCGGGGGCGGGGTAGCGGCAGCCTGCCGTGGTAAAAGCTTTCTGTTGGATTGAAAGCAGTTGAATTTAAAAGGGTGGTGGGAATGAGAACAAAGCAAGCTATCGGCATTGCTGTGGCGACAGGGTGGGCGGGGGAGCGGCAGCCTTTGAAGTCTGGTGCGAGGCACAGACAAATGGTGGTGTGACGTGGCTGGCGATGGCGTGCACGCGCATACTCACATGAACTGTACGTGATCCGCAAGTTTGGTAGAGTTTTTGAACTGCCTACTATACTCTCGCCTATCTATCCCTGCGGGATAGAATAGTCGAGACCTAAATAAGTGCCAGTCCACTCAAATGAATGCAGGTGGACACCACCTACTGTCACATGGCCCGTAGGAGCTTTGTCATTTTTCATTAACTTAGCAAGAGCATGTTGCGTCTTTATTTTTTACAATACATTTAATGACTGCTTTCACATGATAACTCATCGTTGTGTTCACTCTCTGTATGTTTCTGGGATTTTGACTGAACTTTATGTGCAAGGTCGAACAACAATGTCCCTTGTTATTTTGTTCTGGCCAGACCTTAGCCTTAGTCAAAACATACCGATGCAGCTGTTGTTTGGATAGCATACTTGGGTTTTTAGTGGAGTACATGAATAGGTGAGAGACACTTGGAGAGGGATCTTTCCAGGGAAAAGAGCGAGACAGCACCTATGATGTAGATCTAACAGCCAGAGGCCAAGATTTGGGGTCTGCTGACAAAACCCAGAGATCTTCTTTTATATAATAATAATACTTCCTAGCAATGGGAGGGAGGTTAGGCTCTACATTAATACTTCTCCATAGCAAGCGGAGGGAGGTTAGGGACTATAGTCTTTTCTCCATGTCTTTTTATGATGACATCTCCCTTCATGATTTATGGACTAGCTGCTTTGCTGACTATATTTGTACAATGCATTTTCTTGCTGGTTGTGGCACATATACTGCATGTTAAGGCACAATAGTTAAATATTTTAAACTGTTTTGTGTCTCAGATCCTATTGTGGACAAGTACAAAAGTGTGAGCCAAAGGGTGTGTCTTGTTACTGCGATTCCTGAGAGATCTGGGAGTGTTGTGTTCTGGAGTGTCTAATCAGTTGTTTCTCTGGGAGTGAGTAGGAGAGCAAGTGAGACACTATAGCTAGTCGGTCCTGGGTTTGTGGGTACTAAGGTGGTAGGAAGACTAAGGGGCATATTATCAAGGGGGTTTATCTCCGCTTTTTTGGCTTTAAAAGCCAAGAAAGTGGAGATAAAAATATCTCCCTATTACCTAGCTGTCGCTAACACCAGTTAGCGACAGCTAGTAGGAGATAGCGACCATCTTGGGCCCCGCTTTGCATGTCAGTGATATTTATCACTAATGACATGCAAAGTGGGCGTGCCAAGATGTTAGCGACTGGAAACAGCCGTTAATATTGCTATCTCCTATTACCAACTTTTGGAGATATTCGCGCTAAGCGCGAATATCTCCAAAAGCTAACACCTGCCCCTGAGCAGTTCTTAGCCATGTTATCCAATGGTAGGTGGATAACATGGCTAAGAGCATTAGCTCGCTAATGCATGAATATCGCTGACTTTTCAGCGATATTCATGCATTTAGGCCGATTTTTATCGCTTAGGAGATAAACCTTGATAATAGCAAGGTTCCTAAGCGATAAAAATCGCCGCAGCTCAGCGATAAAAATATCGCCGCTAAACCAACATAGCGATAATTATCGCTAGTTGTTGGTAATATGCCCCTAAGTCCCTATACATCAAGGTCCCATACTCCTGCGCATAGTTCTGTATTTGTGCAGAATCCCTGCAACACTACAACTACCAGCTTAAATTAAGCACTGTCTAGGCCCTAAACTCTGCAGTTACCGGTCCATATAACTGTGTAATGTTAGAAACATGTCTTTATTTCTGAAACCCCTGAAAATCTATCATTTCTACTATCATTTACATTTCTGTTTCCCTCCCTTCTGTGTAAATGATTTAATGTGGGAATAACCCTGCTTCCTTTAGCACCAGGATGGAGTTAGGAATAAATGCTTTGGCTTTAGAAATATTAAATATGCTAGCATTTTGCTTAGGGTTTGTGTTACAAAAGACATGTAAATTGCCACAAAGTGTGTTATTGGTGTTTGCGTTCCTGTCCAAAACTGTAAAATCCACCCCAAAGCAAGGTTGCCTTGTGTTATTTCGTGCTATTTCGCGCTACTTTGAGTGAGGAGGGGTACCATGGGTGGTATAATGGTCGTTCGCATGCAACCATCGTGGATTTTGAAGCAAATCCTTTTCTGCTAACATTGGTAGATGGGGATTTGCGTCACAAATGACACCTCCTTTAGGCAGGCATAGCATTGAGGAACAGTTTTATTTTCACGACGCTTTTTCAACTGTGCATTTGTGTTATACTCTACAGAACATATACAATCATGAAAAGCTTTATACTATGCTGAAAAATAGTATTGTGTACTGGAAGTGTTCTCTTCTAGTACAAAACCTATGCCAGATCTAGGAGCATCAGTGGTTCAACATTTTTTAAATCACCAGCGTTGTAAACTCGCAGCCAACACAACCTTTATTATTATATGGTTTTCAACTTGCTTTATTAACCACCATTTCTTTAAAACCATAATATATTTAAAATACAAACTTGACATGCTGGGAACTGAAGCTTCGAACTGCTGTTCACAGGGGTGGGTAGAGTTGTTTGAATACTCACAGCTGCCTAGTGTCCACACGCCACGTGTTCCACCTTCCACCAATCAGCCACACATTGCAACCTGGGTCTAGCTGGTCCAAACTTGAAAGGATCTTGAATCGATTACAACTTAAAATCGGGGCCAATGGACAGTGATACAGTTGTGTACATTTGCAGCTAATGAAAGGATTCATACTAGGCCTCTGCATCATTTCCATTACACAGACATGCTATTGTGCAAGTTCATGTTGCATACAATTCCGGAAAGCACTCTATTATGCCACTTTGCATATTTATGGACCCTTCGTGGCAAAAAGTTAGCATGAGTCCACAGGAGCAATTGGAAAGACCAGTGCTCAAGCCCCTGCCATTTGTGAGGTGCTTGTTTTTGTGCTATTTTTGTAGCGTGAAAGTTCACAGAATGTGTAATTTCGCTAGAAATTGTGTTTAATTAAACACAAAAATTAATTTCTCACACCGCAAAGGACCTCATTTAGGAGTCCCTACCGGCACTTTTGGCTGCCAGAACTTCACTTTTTGATGTTCTGGTGGTACATGTGCCACTGGCATATTTATAAGGCCATGCTATGTGGCTTTACATGGCCTTATACATATGTGCCTGTTAGAACCTGGGTCACCAATTCCAACAGTGTTGCTTGGCGCGAGGCACGAAGGCACCCGGAGGCAATGTGTAAAGCAGTGGTGCAGCACACACTCACACTGACACAGTAACTTGCACGCAATAGAATGACACCACACCAGGTTGTTTTATAAACCAAGACTCTTTATCTACTTTTAGTTTAGGCAGGTAACACTTCTCAGGTACTAGGCTAATGCAGGCAACATCTCTTAGGCATCAATTCCATAAAGCTAACACTTCTGATATTCAGGGACATCATAAGCAACATCTCTTATGCAAACCTTGGTAAAGGTAACATCCCCTCTGCACTTCCGCCATAAGGCGACACTTTGGGGGCATGAATGCAACTTCAGTAACATGAATACAGCATCAGTAACATAAATACAGCATCAGTAAACGGAATACAGCATCCTAGGCACACATTCCTAAGGGGTAACACCTTGGCGGCAGGTATTTAACTTCAGTGAGGTTTCCTAGGCACCAGCATATCCCTATAAATACATATGCATCTCTTGCAGCATATATTGCATACCAGTATTCAGGTTGGCTACGGGTTCTGTGCTGAAGTTAGGCCCCCCCTTCAGGCAGTTCTACTTGTGGGGGGCCGGGTTGGTAAACTCCTTGGGTCCCCAGGAGCCTCTGTTGCTCTCTGGAAGGGGCCCTCCAGTGGGCGTAGGCCCCAAAGCCCCACAACTCATCGGGACAATTCTTACGGGGTCTCCTAGGCAGGCCGGCCCAGGCAGATGTAGAGTGCCCCTGCCCCAGTCGGTCCGCTTCTCCTTTCCACTCGGGGCTCTGACCGGGCAGGGGCGGGTTACTCCTCGGCATTGCGGAGGAAGTTATACAAGGGGGCTCTGTAGGAGAGTAGGGTCTGCTTCCTATGGTTACCCTCACTTTTTGCTGTGATTCTCTGGTTTTTCGAATTTAGTGTGACTATGGGCCTGCCAATCAGACTCACAGCCCAGCTGTTCTCTCTCTAAATTGATACCATGTATTTTAGGTACATACCAGATTGGTTACTGGGTCACCCTTGTGAGCCCCTGTATAGTGTACCATAGGTACCCAGGGCATAGGTGCACCTTAGGCCTACCAGGGGCTGCAGCATGTATTGCGCTACTCGTGGTTTGCCTTCCAAACTGACACCACAGGTCTGTTCACAAAGCCTGGGTAAGGTGGTGTAATCACCCCTTACTTAGATATAATATCCCTATATCTATATATACATATAGATACACATACACCTATAAGTCACTCCTATGGCAGGCCTTCACAATCCTGGAGGCAGAGTCGTTGGTTGTATGTGAGAGGGTGCCCAAGCTTGAGCTGAGCCCCTCTGCAGCTTTCGGAACCATCTCCTTATAGCAGTTCTATGATATAGCCATACCATATACTCTTAAGTGCATTATAATCCTCACGGTTAATGCTAACTTTGGTCTTGCTTTATCAAAACATATTGTGTAAGGTGTCAAACACTTTGGAATACTACCCCCTCCCCCCCCCCCGCCAGTCCTGGCGGCGGGGGTAGCACTACACCCTTCTAGAGGGAGAAGACATGTAGTTACTGGTTTACCCGGTTAAAGTTAAACAGAGCCTCAGCATCATAAAATGGATGCTGCTTCCACAGACACGAGTCTGACCTCCTGCTGCTGGACGAAACTCCAGCAGGGGAGGCCTGGACAATAGGTTTCCTGTCCAGGGAGGTGCTGGCACCTCCCCAGACCGGCTTGTAGTGTATTGGGGAAGGGAGGGCTGCATTCACTGAATGCTTTCCAGACACTGCCTGGGGCACACAAGGTGCTCCATGCATAGCCCAGTTCAAACCGGTTGCTGGGGCACACAGCCCCAGCTCTGGCATGAAACTGGACAAAGGGAAAGAGGTGTAATCACCCCCTTCCCAGCTCCACCCATTGGAAGGACCTAGCCAGGTAGTCCAGCCCCCATCTTTAGTATAACTATAGGAGCTGTGTCCCTAGGACTTTAGATTACCCTGGACGAATCTTTGAAAGACATATCCTGGACCTTCGACGTTCCATTCTGACTGGAAGATGGAAGATATCTTCCTTGTGGTCAAGGAGTGACCACCCTGTTCAAACAGGCACCAACTGCAACTTTGCCAGTCTGCATTTTCAAAGCTCCTGTTTGACCCCGAAGACTCTGTGACACAGGAACTGGACTTTCAGACTTCTCTGACTCCGACCCACCTCCACAGCAAAGCTGAGACCCGTGACGGACACGAGAGACATGGGACTGGACCTCCTGGACATCCTGCATTTTGCAAGCTGCACTCCTTCAACGAGGTATCTCAAAGTTGTACTTCGGGGTGCTTGAAGCCCCAGCCCTGAGCACCAGTTGCACCAAAGCCCAGCCCCCCACACTCTGCGAGTGTTCCGTGGGCCCCGCTTTTGCATTTGAGTTAAACATGTCTTTCCAGTTCCTTGCCCGCTGGCTAGTGAGCCCCCTGAAGACTTTTCTTTAAACTTAACTTGCTTGCCTAGTTGCTCCAGGCTTGCTCCAGCTTCCCTGTGAAGGAAAAGCACCATAGACCTTGCTGGTCTGCACCAGAGCCAATCTTGACATCCTGCGTGGGTTGCGGTTGCCAAGGCTTGTTGGGTCCAATCCAGATACCAACACAGCAGTCAACTAGATCCATTGTGGGACAGCTTGAATCCAGCACCTGGTCATCGTCCATGCCTCCCCGACCTCGTCGCTGAAGAGCCAAGTTTGACTACTTCACCTGAAATCACCCGACATAGCCTGGTTCCTTCCTGGTGCCTTCCTGGTCACTGGCTAATAGTGACGCAGACACGGTCCCTTCTGCTTTCAGGTTCTTCAGATCTTCAATCCACCCTTGCATCCACCCGGACACTTTTCCTCTGGTCGCCTGCAGCACTTCTTTGCAGCTCCTCCATAGAAAACTACGACAAAACCCGATACAAAAAGACACCCTTCCCTGGGTGAGGTAACATGAGTACTTCGGTGCTCCCGTGGGTCTTGACTCTCGAAGTGTCCTAGTTTAAAAGGGTTCCATCTTAGTCCATCCGGAAGTGACCTTAAATTGTATATTTGTAACTTTTACGTTTCCCATAGAAAGTCAATGGTAACCCGCGCCTGTGTTTAGACACTGCACGCGTGTCCCGTGGGCCTCCTCCTTCCTATCCTTTGGTTGTGTAGAGTAGCCCCAGCGATTCCAGAGGCCCCAGGCCTGCTTTCTAATTCTCGTGGTTCTTATACCACTTACTTATTATATGGTTTGTGAGGCCCCTATGGCATAACGTATACTGTGCAACATATTGTATATTAATTGTATGACTTGTATTGTATTTTTACCTCTGACCTCATAAAGAGTGCAGAGGGATTGATGATTAAATACATATATATTTGATATATACCTTGTGTGGTGTCCTTTCATTGGTTATTCAAGGGATTATAATTGGTAAAACAACTTGCTTAACTCGCCTACTGAAGTCTTAGCCTGATTACTGCTGGTTCACGCTACCACTAGGATAGCTTTCTATAAGGTTGACTTTACAACCACCATCAATAAGGGTCGATTAGACTGGTGCAAGGTGCCCACTAGAACTAGCGGACATCATATGCCAGGCTAACTTCTCACATTGGTGTGCAGCGGTGGGATAAGAGCTTGCATTGTTTTTACCATATTATCTTGAGATTTCATCTGAAAGATCGTATCAAGGTACCTGTACGTACATATAAATCAAGTCTTATATACATAACTTCTACTGAACTTAGCAGTTGTAGGTGGTAAGGGCTTAGCACCCCCTGACTACAACTCCTTTTTAAAAAAAAATATTTTTATTCATTCTTTTTCACCCATTTTATGCAAGAGGAAGCAGAGCAGAGAATAATATCATTTACATGAGACAGTAACATAATGCAATTACAGAGAAAAAAAATGTAAAAAAAGAAATTTAGAAAACAACAATACAATTTCTCCTCATATCCAATCCATAATGAGGGGCCAAATCTTCATACCTATTGATCTTTTTTTCCGACCCTTAGTTCTATATATGGCCATTTCAAGATTATACATGGCTAATAGGCGAGCGCGCCAAGTCTCAAACGACGGGGGAACAGGATTTATCCAGTCTTGTGTTATACACGCCCGTACTAACGCCATGCAAACAAACAAAAATCTTTTCCTGTCTTCAGAGGAACCGTCTTCGGTTATCCCTATCAATACCAATTCCCCCGTTATAATAATCGAAGTTCCCAATAGGGTATCCAAGTATTTTTCTATAGAGGAAAATAAATCTGATAATTTTGGACACAAAAAAAACATATGTAATGAGTCAGCCGCAAATTCACCACATCTATGCATGTAATCCCAACATTCTTCCCCCATTTTGCGATCTTACCAGGCGTAAATTAAAGATCAAATAAAGCCATGAAATGCTGTGATCGCGCCCTTCTTGTAATTAAAATAGTATGAGCCAGACTCATTGAATCTTCTATATTAATTGAACTCCTACCTAACTTTATTGACCATTTGGTTTGACAAGCCACTAAATCATCCTGACATAAAGAGATAAGAAGTTTATAATATTGACCAATTGATGTTTTCCTAAACATATTCTCAATTAGGGGAATTCTCCGCAGTTGAGATTCTCCTTAGGAACCTAAAGAATTAAATTAACTGCAGATCTGTAAATATTTGAAAAAATCCCTTTCTCCTAGATTACATTTATTTTGTAAATCAGTAAAAGACAAAAGATGTCCATCAAGCGTTACATCCCCCAAGTATTGAATTCCCTTACTACGCCAACTATTGATTACAGGATCACAAAAAATCGGAGGAACAATACTGCTAAAGGTGTATAGGGAGTAATCTTAGTAATACCGATATGACGCTTAATAGATTTCCATGCCAAATAACCCGATTTCAAGATCTTAAATTTAGTTTTTTTGTAATAGCTGGGTTCTATCACTTTAAGAAAGCAGCCTCGGTATTCCTCACCCAATGCAAACTAAAAAATAGAGGGGGAGTGAGATTGTAAAATTCGTGCCCTTTCACCAATCACCAAAGGGTTAATAAATTGCAAAACAGATGCTAGATAATAAAAGAAAAAATGTGGGATACCCCAACCTCCCCAATCTTTAGAGAGAATCATCTTTTTAAATGCCCGCCTCTGAAGCTTATTGCCCCATAAGAATCGAGCGGACATCCTTTCGAATTGTTTAAAGCTTGTGGATGGGAATTCAAGCGGTATAGCCCGAAACATATATAAAAATTTAGGAAGAACCGACATTTTTAAAACATTAGCACGCCCATACAAAGATAAATGAAAATGATCTATTCTCTCCAACATTGAGTTAAGTTTTGTCACAACAGTATTTATATTTAATTCCGGAATGGTGGAGAGTGGTAACGCAATTTTAATACCTACGTATGTAACTTCTGTCTCCGTTCTAATATTAACTGGAAAGTCTGGGCGAGTATATAGTATTTGAGTCTTAGCTATGTTTAATTTATAGCCTGAAAAAGTTCCAAATTGATATGCCAAGTCCTCTATAGTTGGAATTGCTCGCTGAATATCTGTGGTCACTACAACAATGTCATCCGCATAAGCGAAAGCCCTATAATTCATACGGGAAACTTGGATTGGCTTGATATTCTCAGCCTGATTTAACTTATTTACAAATACATCAATATAAAGGGCAAATAATAACGGGGAACACGGACACCCTTGCCGCGTTCCTCTAGCAATTGAAAAAGAAGCGGATTCCTTACCGGCCAGTTTAATTGAAGCCGTTGGATAGGCATAGAGAACCTTTAATGCAGAGATTATTTTTGGACCAAAACCCTTCTGATAGAGAATGTCCCATAAGTACGGCCAAGCTACCCTGTGTACTTCGGCAACATGGCGGATGCTCATGCATCCGAGTAAGAGGTGCAAGACGCTGCTCGTCGCCACCTGCACCTAAAGGCGGCTTTTCTGGACAGCTTGGAGGTAGTTTACCGGAACGGCCGATAGCGGAACGGCTGTTCATTCCGGGAATGCTCCTTGATTTGCTTCGCTTCAAATGCCGGGTCTCCCGCGGCTCCTGTCGGCCTCCATGCTTGGTCTCCTGGCGTTCTCCGGCTGGTGTAGGCGGATTACGGTCGGCTGTTCTGGGCCCGAATAAAGCGGAGGGGGTGACTGGCATCCAGCTCAGCATTACAAAGATACGGACTGGCTCGTGGAGCCATAACCTTCTGAGTCGGATGGCGTCAAAAAACCCCACTACTTTGCAGAGAGGAGCGAGACCGAAGACGCGCGCGACGGTTGCGGTCACAGAAGGAACATCGGAGCCAGCTGAAACGCCAGTGGCACAGGACAGTAGAATGAATCTGGAGACTGGCGGTACAGGCGCGGCTAAGCCTGTTACACCTGTGCAACCAGTGAAGGCAAAAGAGACCGGGGGAATGCCGAAAATCCCGGGGATGTTTAAAAAGCACAATCAGTTGAGGGAAAAACAGCTATCCCCTGAAATATTAAACTCCCCACAACGTAATATTGTTGATTCTACCCTTGTAGAGACTGCTATGGTTCCTAGAGCTCAAACGGAGGTGGAAATATCAATTGTACAGGCTGATGCTGTTTTAACTATAAGGGGGTCCCCAGAGAAAGTATTAGCTTCTATAGAACATCTGAATGGCGGAAATCTTGTGGATGAGCCTAGAACTGTTAATACAACTCTGAAGAAGGGGGTAGCCGGGCCTCCTAATGATAATGATTTATTGGAGCTTCTTGCTGATTCAGACTCTATTGATTCCGCTAGCAATTTCTACTCCATGTCAGATTTGTCTAATGCTCTGGAGACTGAGAGTATGGAGGGAGATTGGAGGGACGACAGAAGTGAAACGAGTGAGGTGAGCTCAGGGCAGCTTGAGGAAGATGATTCCACTCCATCAAGTAGGAAGCAGTGGGGTCCAGAGGGGAGTACTGTGCGTAAAATGATAGAGGAAAAAGGAAACCTTAATTCTAATTCTACCTCTGTAGATCAAGATGTAATTGAAAATCAAGGCTCCCCAATATTGGGTTACACAGCTGTACCTATAGAGGATCATCAAACGTCTGAAGTTACCTAGATCTCATTTATCAAGCAATGCTACAACACCGTGAAGAAACTAAATTGGAGAACCTGTGAACGCAAGGAGCGGTTGGTAGGCTTCAAAATACCGTCAGGAGTGTTGTTAAGACTTGCAATGAAATGGTATCCAGAGTAGTGGAGACAGAAGGAAGAATTTCTGCAATTGAGGATGAAATTGGGCAACATAAATCTCAGATTTCATCTCTAGTGACTTTACTTGAAGACATTAAATGGAAATGTGTTGATTTGGAAAATCGATCTAGGAGGAACAATTTACGTGTCCTGGGCGTTCCGGAAGGAAGCGAGGGAAATAAAATTTGTCTCTGAACTTTTCTCAGACGCTTATCCAGAGCTAACCCAGTGGCAGTGGGAAACTGAACTTCAAAGAGCTCACTGGTTCCCCTTCCAACAGAAGAACACTAGAGGGGCTGTAAATGATAAGCCAAGAGCTACATTAATTTGTATAAATATTTTTTTAGCACATGAAGCACTTTATGATTTAGCTCGTCCTGATCGAAAACGAAAGGGGAAAGGGTTTGAATTTTTTGTTCCACCTGATTATTGTCAGGCCACGGTTTCAGTTGAGATGGCAAATCCGTCAGTTCATATCTCTTTTCCAGGCTAAAGGTGCACAGGTATTTCTTTTAAATCCTTCCAAACTGAAGGTAATATAAAAGAGAAACCACATTTTTTGACATCAGAGAGTAGTGCCAAATAGTTTTTGGCTTCATTGTAAAGTGTGTACGCATCTCACTAAACATTTCTTGAATAGCTTTCTTTCAAATCAAAGGCACTACCCACTTAATGATCTTTGTTTAGTTTGATGCTGTCATGGAGCTGGATGCAGGCGGCGAGACGCACTATGCCTTTTTTCCATCACCAAGAGGGACTTTTCAGTCCCTTTGCCTTTTTTGGATGGGAGCCAGGGAGGGTGATGGGTGGGTGAGGGTGGGTTTAGGGTGGGGTTTTGGGTGGGCACTTAGTGGGGCGAGTAAGAACAGAGCAGGTGTCATAAATGCAAGCAATTGTTGTGTCTGGCTATGTAATTCTTGAGACAAATATTATAGATGTAATTGTAGGCTTTATAACCTATGTGCTACTGATAAGTAATTCATTAATACATGTTAATGCTTAAACTTAGACTTTTCTCTTGGAACATTTGTGGTTTAAATGATAAAAAGAAAAGAGGAATAGTGGCCCATATTCTCAATTCTATGAGAATAGATTTTTTGTGTTTACAAGAAACACATCTTCCCTAGAATAACCAATACTTGCTCAATGACTTAGGTATGGAAAATTCTGGGTTGTATGAGTCAAGGCACTACTACAAGAGGGGTGGCAATTATGAGAAGGCGGGTGGACTGTCTTGTAAAGGGGTAAAAGTTCATCATTTTGGTCGCTGGGTAATCAGTGAAATTATTATAGGAGGTTCTTCATGGACTATCTGTGCTATATATGGATCTAACCTAGATGACCCAGAGATACTGAATTATCTCAGTTTTGAATTAGCTGGATGGCCCGCCCCATTATTTTATGTGGAGATTTTAATATCCACCTGGAACCACATTTTGATATAGCTAGTGATACTCCGTACCTAGGTTAAAAAAAAGCAGGTATATAAGGCTATAAGAGGTTTAGTTAGGGAGTATGGGTTATCAGATGTCGGTCATTACGCAGATAAGGAGGTTCCTGATTTTACTTTTTTTTCAGCCCCCCATCAGAAATTTGTTGCTTAGATTATTTTTTATTACCTTCAGATTCCTTAAGAATACCAGATTTGACATTTTTCCTAAAATAGTGTCAGACCATAACCCATTGATACTGGAGATAGAGTTGGAATGTAGCGACATACCCGGTATTCGTCAATGGACGTTTGAGTGCAAGTTATTGGCTGATCCACTCTATATTGAACATATGGGGAAGTGGATCACCACATTTTTGGAGTTCAATCGTGGTTCAACTTCTATACAGAGGGTCTGGGATGCTTTTAAATTTGGGGTGCGTGGTGAGAGGTTGTCTTATTCAATTAATAGTCAAAATAAATTATGCAAGCAATTAGCAGATCAACTGTTGAAAAAACAAGAAATTGAACTCAAAGTAATAACAGCTTATAACAAATTAAGGTAGAGTTGGCTATTCATAAATCAAAGATTTATGAGAACTTTTCAAGAAAAGTAGCGGCACAGATAGCAGTTAATCGCTCGCAGATCTATGAGATGGGGGAAAATACCAGTCGCATATTAGCAAAAAAGATTCGGCAAAGACAGACCTATAATACTATAGACAGTATTCAAGATGAGAGTGATCAAATTTATGAAAATCCTGATGAAATCCTGGAGGTTTTTAGACAATTCTATAGCAAATTATACACAGATGAACCAATACTGTATTCCTCAGATCTTTTCTTTGACCTCATTGGCAGTATGGAGATATCTAAAATAACGTTAGAGAAAGCTGTAGATTTAGACAAAGATATAACGTGGGAGGAAATTGAGGCTGCCATTTGATCGCTTGCAGTAGGGAAGGCAGTGGGCCCGGATGGCATCCCACTGGAATGTTATAGGATCTTTCGCCATCTTTTGAAGGAAGATCTTTTGATAACCTTTCAATCAGCACAAAAGAGTATGGCTCCGGAATCCTGGCGTCTCTCAACAATACTTGCATTCTTGAAAAAAGACAAAATATCTTCCCTGCCGGCCTCTTATAGACCTATATCTTTAATTAATGCTGATAGCTTCTTGAATTTCAGCTATAATCCCATCTATTGTTTCTCATTTCAGCACAGATTAATTCCAAATCGTGATACCACTGATCACATCCGTCGCTTTATAGCTCTTGTGGATTGGGCTCAGGCAACCGACACAGCAATAGGAATTACCCTGTTGGAAGCTGACTACAACTCCTAGAGAGGTTCTAGTAGGAAACAAGTAGTGTAGGTTGGTGCACACACCACACCACACTAGCCATGTCCTTAGAAGCAGGGCCTAGTGGACCTCTGCTAGAAGACAACCAAAGGTTGCCCTCTAAGTATGACACATTCTCTTTTCAGGAACTGAGAGGCTTGTGTGTGGTCCGAAAGTTAAGACAAGGACAGATTCCAACCTTTAACCACCTGGTAGATATCTTAGTGGCTCATGGTGTAGAGAATGCATCAGACCCAGGTAGCCAAGGTAGTAGAGAAGGGGGCCATCCCTCAACAGAAGAGAATCCTCTTGGGGAGGACCCAGTGGTCTCTGATGATGATGTGGATGCTGACCAGGATGAGGTTAATGAACATGACCTGGGCAACTCAGGACAATCTGGAGGTGGAGAGGGCCAAGGTAGACCCCCTCTAACCTTCCAAGTAGGTCTAAAGGTGGGAACAGAAGGCACAGATCACTTTCCAGTGGTTCTGAGCATTCTGACTCATCAGTAGGGTCCAATGCCTCTGCTCAGATGAGGATGACTTCCCCTCAGAGAAGAGAGCATAAAGCTAGAATGAAAGAGGTCAAGCTGAGGATCAAGAGGCAAGAAGTTGGCCTTGCAAAAGAGACCCTAGCTCTTGAAAGAGAGAATAAATTGTGTGGGCTAGAGCCCACTGGTGGCAGCAACAACCCTAGTGATAGGGAAAGGTCTCACGACCATAGAAACCTGAACAAGATTGTCCCTCCTTATCAGATTGGAGATGACTTCCACAAATGGATAACTGCTTTGGAGAGGGCTTGCAAAGTCCAGCAGGTACCCCAAAGTCAATGGGCAACAGTCTTGTGGCTCTCCTTGAAGAACCGGGTTTTAGAACCCAGCGGTGCCAGGGAAAACGCCCAATGTCTTCGAGTTCCCCTGTCTTGGCGAACAGAGACACGGGACACTTCTAGGTGACGTCAAAGACCAAGTTTATTGGCTGCAACCAGGAACAGAGGTCTACGAAGCACAACACGGGTGGTTCGCTAGAGACTGCACAATTTAGTAGAGCGAGACATCGTCTTTTATGCCAAAAATCACATTCCTGACTAGCATCAATTACTTACAAACGGACCAATCGTACAGTGACATTTCACAAGTATCGCATAACGACAAACCCACTTTCAGTTGTCCAGCCCACCAGAAATGACAAGGCAAAATCCAACATTCCTGCTCGGACAGGCTGGACAAACCCATAATTAAAGGACCTCAACCCAAATCATAAATAAGCCATAAAAAGGAAGGAACAGAAACAGATGAGAAGCAAGATAGAAGGGTGTGTGCATGTACCATAAACTCAGCAATGTCCGGCTCTTTGATCTCTATCTGACCAGCTGCCTAACAAGGAACTGGCTCAACGAGGTCAGCCTCGGGCAAGGGAGTCAGTTCGTTCAGGTCACTCAGAAGTCAGCAAAAGGTGTACGTGTCCCAAAGACTCGTTCGGCCGCAATCATCAGCCCATGTAAGGGCAACCACAAAATGGCTGCCGCACACAAAATGGAACCCGTAGGTTCGAACGAAATCCCTGCATACGTAGTGTTTCCATTGATCGATTAGGGCGAAAACACTCATACATACCGCACTCGTCATTTGCGGTCCGCTGATACCAAAATCGTCTAGATACGACAACCTTTATTGAACGGGTTCAGCATCACGGAACCTCAGCCCCTCCTTTTTGCCCTTACATAGGCAAAAAACCCAAACTCATGTCAGTCTGAATCCAGGTCTATATTCATCAGATCATCAAGATGTTGCTGTAGCATCATCCTATTACTTAGCAACTTTCTCTGGACAGGTCTCCTCGCACACAAAGTAGCACAAAGGCTGCATATAGCAGGAGCACACTGCACACAGAGACAGAACAGGAAAAGGATAGCTAAGATCATCCCAATGATCATCAGAATCTTCCATCCCCACGTGGATAAAAATCCCCAAAACCATCCCATTAATGACCAATCTCCTTCGTCCACATGTACAGACTCGGAGATCTTATGTAGCTTGGAAATGGCTTGGAAAACTGTCTTAGCGTTGTCTGGAATGAAAACGCAGCAGCTCGATTGAATCAATTTACATACCCCTCCTCTATCTGCAAGTATGACATCTAACGCAACTCTGTTCTGAAGAGTCATAAGACGATCCGACTGGAGCTCAGCAGTCAAGTTACTAAGGGCACCGGCAGTTTCGACTATGGTGGACTCAACCACTCTCGTCAACTGTCGAATGTTCCTGCTGTTAGCCATAGGTCCCCAAAACGGCAGAAACCCCTTCAAGAAATCTCTTTATTCTTGTCCTGCAGTATCTTCCTTAGTGAAGACACCTCTAACAACTCTCGTCTTGTGGTAATCTGCCGCAGCTGTATACGTAGGAGGCAACAGGAACGAGACAAAACATGTGACCGAAAAATCAGGGGGCAACCATGTATACACTCTATCGTAACAGATGAAATAGGAACCCTTAGCTTCTAGAAACGCTGGGGAAGACTGGGACACAAAAACATACGTCTCAGTACAAATACTCTTTCCTAACTGAGCTCTCGGATTCTTGCCATTACCTTGCAGACAATAATGACCCTGATGGGGCACTATCCAAATCGGAGAGGATCTTTTCGCTCGCTGGTTAACACTCAGACTAACTCCATATCCAGTAAAGTTCCATCCAA
This sequence comes from Lissotriton vulgaris, assembly GCF_964263255.1. NCBI lineage: Eukaryota > Metazoa > Chordata > Amphibia > Caudata > Salamandridae > Lissotriton > Lissotriton vulgaris. Next base: position 1,527,595,882 of record NC_141687.1, on the reverse strand, counting down.
TATATGCTTGTGTCTCATCTCTCGGGATAGTCTCATAGGAACTAATTCCTCTAATCATGTCGACTATATCCTTGACTAGAGCACTAGTCTTCGGACTATCTTTTACAGAACGTAGGGGGTAGACTTCACGAGCATAGATGAACATCGTTCTGTATGCCCACACAGAACCATTGTAGCTAAAAGGCAAAACCAGGTAAGGAATACCTTTATCGGTAGTATGAGGCATAAGACCACACACCCAACAATTAGTCGTGTTCACTACTGCTGGTGTTGGTGCAGAAGCTTAACAAAGGAATTATTAGCGAATTCTAGTCTTCTATGAGATTCATGTTCGGGCAGAGGGTGAAAAGAATGCGAAGAAACAGTAGGAGGAGGTATAGGTTGTGTAGTGGGTACGAACATCACTTGAAAAGAGAATGTCACATATCCAATTAGAAACATCATTAAGCTAAACAACATAGACATAATATTAAAAAATGTTTTCTGCTCATTACAGTACATATTTTTCTCTTGAATCTCATTCTTTCAACAGGTCTCTCCATCTCGAAAAACTCCATCCTCTAATCGCGCTGTTCGCGGCGGTAGGGTGTTCCGTGCTAAGGAATGCGTCTGTCAGTCCAGGGAACGCCCAAAGACCAACCAGAACCGTCGACCTAACGTCTTCGGCTTGCACTCCAAAGACTTGACACCGCGACCTTACAGCTGAACCCGGATGGTGGTTCGAAAAAAACAAAAATCAAAACAGTTCCTCGGAGGAGAGCTTAACCTTAAAAGTCAAAAAAGAAAGAATTTATTTGTTTATTAGTCCCACGATTTTCGGTCGCAAATTATAACGCTCTTTGCCAGGCAATGTCTGTTCTCGAAACAAAAGCTCAGGTTCAGAAGTATCCAAATGATTCGACGGAGGCACAGCTTCTTGCAGAAGATCGTCGCTTTCTCGTTCAGAGTTCGTTCCAATCAAACGTCCATCGCTAAAAGGCAGAAAACGAGCCACGGTTTCAGTCTCAGAGTCAGGAAGTCCATTCTGGACCCACCGGTCGTACGGCAGAGGCAAAGGAGCTCTCTTACAATATACACCGTGGATCCAGTTCTTTTTACCGTGCACTCGCACTGCTGAACGTGTGGATAAAAGCACCAAGTAAGGACCAATCTAGCGGGGCTGCTCGTTCTTAGTATGCTGGAAATTCTTCACGAAGATCCACGATCCAGGTTCGATAGCATGTCCTGGATCTTCAGATGCTTGTGGCAAGGTATCATGAACCTGTTGATGCAAAACACGCAATTTAGCCGTCAATTCATAAAGGTAATCAAGCAACACAGGGTTCTCTATCTCACTGAATTTGGTCGGCCGCGGCACTCCCCATATATTCGCCGGGCGACCAAAAACAACCTCATACGGACTAAGTCCCATTCGTGAATGCACAGTCATTCTTGTGGACAGAAGTGCTAATGGCAAGGCATCAGGCCATTACAGACCAGAGCTCGCCTGAATCTTGGCTAGTTTTAGCTTAAGGGTGCCATTATAGCATTCAACTAAACCAGCTGATTGGGGGTGATTTGCAGCGTGGAATTTTTGGCGAATTCCTAACCCATCACACACTCTCTTCATCACTTGACCACAAATTCACTCCCATTGTCACTCCAGACCATTCTCGGCAATCCATACCTAGGGAAAAATTCCTTAATAAGGGCTTTCGCTGTGGACAAGGCAGTATTATCTTTCAAAGGGTATGCTTCCACCCATCTCGAAAAAGAGCAAACAACCACGAGCATGTACTTCAGGTTATTGCACCTCTCCATGTGGATGAAATCTAGTTGCAAAGCCTCGAACGGATACGTTGGAGGAGCAAAATGACCAGCTGGAGTTGGAGTTCCCTTACCAGGATTGTACATAAAACAAACCATACAATTCTTAACCAGATTCTCTGCACACTTAGGAATTCCTGCATTGTGCCATACTGGAGCTAACAACTTGCAAATCCCTTTCACACTGATATGAGCCATTACATGAGCCATCGTAACCACTGGAAGTACATACGCATCGGGTAACAACCATCGCTGATGCTCTGACAACTCAATCCAACAACCATTCGAATCCAACTTATCCTTACTTTCTCTCCATTCATTCAACTCTTTCTCTGTAGCTTCAGCTTGGATGGACTTCACACTCTCTATCGTATCTTCACACATACTTCTATCCGGAACCCATCTCGCCGGACCCGCAACATACATTCGAGTCATCACATCTCTCGCCGTTTCTTTCGCAACTTCGTCTGCAAACGTATTATCACGACCAACATCATCAGTAACTTTCTTATGCGCACTGCATTTCAGGATCGCAACTTGCAACGGCAAAGTAAGTGACTCAAGCAGTTCATTCACCAACTTACCATGCTGAATCTTAGTTCCATGCGAAGTCAAGAACCCACGTTCTTTCCACAAACGTCCAAAACTATGAGCCACACCGAACGCATACTGGCTATCAGTGTACACAGTCACTCGTTTTCCTTTCGACAACACACACGCTCTTGTCAATGCAATCAACTCTGCTGCTTGTGCTGAATTATGTGGGATACGTGCAGCTTCAACAATCGTATGCAAAGTCGTAACAGCATATGCCGCAGTCGTATCACCATTCGGAAGCTTAAAGCACGAACCATCAACCCATAAGGTACCATCACACTCTGGAAGAGGAGTGTCCCTAAGGTCTATACTCCCATTCGTTTCTTCCTCTGTCCTAAGGAAGCAATCATGCTGTTCAGTAACATCTGTCTCAACTGAGATCGGCAACAACGTAGCTGGATTCAACGTGTTGCATCTCTTTATATACACATGATTCGCTAAGAGTGTCAATTTGTAACCTGACAACCGAGCACTAGTTAAGTGCTGTGTCTTGGTGCGATTCAACAAGGTATCCACTGCATGTGGAACCATCACAATCAATGTATTATCCATCACCAAGCCAGCAGACTGTCGAATAGAAACAGCCGCTGCCGCTGTAGCTCTCAAACAACTCGGCAACGCTCTAGCTACCGGATCCAAAGTCGACGAGAAATACGCACATGGACGTTCCTTATCGCCGAACTGTTGTGTCAAAACTGACAATGCACATCCCTATCTCTCGTGGACATAGAGTGTAAAAGGCTTGCTGTAGTCGGGAGTATCCAACACAGGAGCCAAACACAACGCATCGCGTAATTCTGAAAAGCTCTTCTGACATTCGTCAGTCCAAGGAATAGGATTTGGAGTATCCTTAACAGTAAGAGCTATCAAAGGTTTCGCAAGCAAAGAAAAATTAGGGATCCACTGACTACAGTACGACGTAATACCCAGAAAAGCACGCACTTCTCTCTGTGTCGTAGGCACACTCATTTTCGCAATCGCTTGAATTCTTTCTGGGGTCAATCTTCTTCCCTCCTTCGATAAGAGGTGACCTAAGTAGGTAACTTCTTGTCGACAGTATTGCAACTTTGAAAGAGAAACCTTATGATGGAAATCAGACAAATGCCGTAACAATGACAAAGTAGCCTCTTTACAAATCTCTTCATTGTCAGCCGCAACTAACAAATCGTCGACATACTGAATAAGGGCAGCACCATCAGGTAAAACAATCAAATCAAGCTGTGTTTTCAAAGCCTGACCATAGATCGATGGACTCTCGCAATAGCCTTGAGGAGCGCGCTTAAACCGGAAACTTCGGCCTCCTAAAGAGAAGCCAAAAATATCTCTACTCTCCACGGCAATCGGGATGCTGAAGAAAGCATTCTCGAAGTCAATCACCGAAAACCACGTGGCTGAAGCCGGAATCAAAGTCAATAAAGCGGTGATATCTGGAACAACAGGAAATTGCGGAACTACAATCTTATTCACCTCGCGGAGATCGATCACAAACCTATATACAGGAGGCTGTGAAGAATCAGTTCTTTTCAAAACAGGCAAAACCGGACTATTGCACACATTACCTCTCGTCTCTTCAATCACACCTTTCTCAATCAGATCAAAGATGATCGCTAAAAGTGCTCTTTCACCATCACTGGAAATCCGATATTGGGGAATACGTGGCAATCTAGCAATCGCTTTCAACGTCACAACATATGGCGGAAACTCCAAAAGATCCACATCATTAGAACCAGTAGCACAAAGAGAATCAGGGAGAGAAGACAATTCATCTGGAAGTGTATCTTTAGATAAATACATCGGAGAGATCACTCTCTTTCCCAATGTAAGCTGTACTCCTGAAGAAGAACAATGTAGCGTCGCATACAATCTTTTCAACACGTCTAATCCCAACAAGTTCTCACCACATCCTGTCGTCAGAATGAGGGGTGCTTCGATTTCACAAGGTCCAACAGAAATAGACAACGGACTGGAAATCGGATTCGTAACCGGGGCACCAGAAAAACCTACTGAAACATTCGTTTAGCCAGACAAAGGTGCGCCAGGGAGTTTAGAGTGCATAATAGAACTCTTCGCAGCACCAGTATCCAACAGAAAAGGCTCTGACACACCTGATGCAATCACTTTAACATAAGGTCCACTCTGATCTACTGGAACTGAAACAACTCCCTCTCTTTGTCTATGGCTATCCTAGCAATCATTACCGTCCATATTCTTACCTTCGACATAGTAGTCGTCCACATATCACTGAGCCGTCCTACCCGACGCACTATTCTGCTGATCAAAGCTATTCATTGAATTCTGTGGAGGCAAGGAACGCACATTCTGAGGAAACACACCACGTCCTCTACCTCTAGGAGCTTGCTGAACACCTCGACCTCTCACACCAGAAGCACCATTTGTGCGCTGTAACAGAACCGGACAACTATTCTTGAAATTACCCTCTTCTTTACAATACGCACACTGATTAGGCCTACAGGAAAACGCTGTTGAGAAGTCTCGAACCTTTGCGAGTTTCTCTGATGCTGCTGAGGTTGCTGATAATCGCACTGATTATTACAAGGCGGATACGCTTGCTGCAAAAGAACCTTCGTCTTTTACTATTTAGTCTTCTTGTCGGCTCTATCCTTCTCGTCCTTATCTCTATTCTCATAGTACTGTGCTGTAGCCAAAATCTGCGCTGACGAAGAAACAGCCCAAGCACTCTAAGAATCCCTCAACTTATTTCACAACACGGGAAGCAAATTATGCACAAACTTGTCAACGAACAACCGTTGACCACCTTCCGTACTCATGTCCTGACCACTATGGTCGACAAACGTCTCTTCGAACCGCGTGAAAAAGTCAGACACACTTTCGTCTTTCTTCTGCTTACATTCAGACAACTTGTCCCAATTAACACTTACGGCAGGCATTAAAGTCTTCATGTAATTAACAATCCTACCAGGGAGTTCCGCAACTAAAGCCTCTGGTTTAGCACCACCAACTTGTCTAGCGTCCGCGGCACCAATATTAGCCCATGTATCACCTAACTCTTGCGCATGATCCGTATGACGAATCATTCCCCATATAGGCTGTGGAACAACATTCCTAAACAACATATCTATGTCGGCTAGATTCATAATACATGAATCTGCAGTCTGTGATAATTCCTTATAATACCCTGCAGGATTTTTACGTGGATCAGGCAAAGACTGCTTAAGGGCCAAAACTTCAACACGCTTCCATGGAACATGCACCCAAACACGCTGAAAATGAGCCGGTACAGCTTGAATACCAGCTTGAGCATTGGCCACAACGGCGTATTTCCACACCGGAGGAACCTCTCTCATTGGATATTGTCGCGCCTTTCTCCTAATTGAAGGATCAGGCTCAAACAACGGCCTAGAAGGAGACTCACTCCTAAACTACAACAATGTCCCAACTGCTTTCTCAACATCAACACCCACTATAGTTCCCTTCGCAAACTCAGACTGTATACGGAACAACTCAGGCGGAGACTGTCCCAATTCACCATCTTCCCATTCTTCCCGAAGGAAAGTACACATTGTCCCAAAAACATATCTCTGTGTCGGTGCTTCCCATTGACGGAAAACATCCATAACAGACTCAAAATTATACCTTAAAGGATAAGTAACCCATTTACGCGCTAAATGAGCCAAAACTGTCCGCTCATTGGGACCAGGCAATTGGAAACAGGGGTCGTACCCAATGACCCAAAGAGAGGAGAAAAGAGACCAGTATCGGTTATTCTTTGTTGAACAGAAAGAGAAGGTGACGAAAGAACAGGAGGAAAAACTGGATGAGACAAAGTATGCATAGGAGTAGTAGCAGAAGGAGTAGATAATACAGGCTTAGGAGTTGGAGACGAAGCAGGTAGCAAAGTCGGCGGCCCTTGAGAAGGCTGCACCAAAAGAATAGGAGCCAACTGAAGAGGAGCTGGCTGTTGTAGCACCACAGGTGGCAAAGCAACCGGAGGTTGCGCAACTAAAGGTGGCGGAGGTGCTGTAGCACTCTGCACATAAGGGGGTGGCGAACTCAACAAATGTGCCATCAAAAGATCTTTCTCAAGGTCTTTCTTTGCATCTTGTTGCTGAGGTGGTAAAGCTGGATAACATTTATCAATCGCCATTTTACGTTGCCTAAGCAACTGCTCACTCTCTTGTTCTTCCTCGTTATCCCTAAACTGTATAGCAGCTTGTACCATCGAAACACCTCGTTCTCTTTTATTTCTCTTTGCTAACTTAATTTCTTTCTGTTTGGCTTCCTTTCGCCAAAGGCGGAAAGAGTCAAACATTGCCGGCCGGGCTTTCTTCTTCAACAATTTGACTTTTAAATTATCTAATATCTCAGTTTCATAGCTACCATATTGGGGCCACTTTAGGACACCGTCCTACCTAGTATATCTAATCCATACTTCATTATACGTGATAGGGCCCACACCATGTTTTAAATAGAGCTCATAGGTAAAAGTTCCAATCGGAGCACCGGACACGAGTCCTACAGTCGGGAATCCCTATTACAACCACAACAAAATATCTTTCCAAGTCTGCTAAGACCAGGCATCTTCGCTCTCTAGTCTAGCTTCAAACTTCAAGGGAATATCGAATACTACAGCCTCGTGAATACACGTGTCCCTCGGCTTTGGAGCTTGCAAGTCCCAAATCAAAGATCCCAAGGGGATACCCAAAACAAAACTAAGGACTGGGAGACGCTCCACTCATACTTATTTGAAATATCGATGACGTCGCTAGAAGACCCGGCTATGGTCTTGCACTACAAATCGTCTAATGGCTCCAAGACAGGGCGACAGTCAGGGCAGCAGTCCTTCGTAGCCGTCGGAAAGCGGGGAACCTCGCAGCAAAGACTTTCGGACCACGACGACATACAGGGGTCGATGAAGTTGGCAGGCCTTCCTCCAGAATTTTCACACGCAGCTCCTCACGATCTTCCGGCTTGGACCGGTACCGCTGAAGTCGCCCCACATTGGGCGCCAACTGAAGAACCGGGTTTTAGAACCCAGCGGCGCCAGGGAAAACGCCCGATGTCTTCGAGTTCCCCTGTCTTAGCGAACAGAGACACGGGACACTTCTAGGTGATGTCAAAGACCAAGTTTATTGGCTGCAACCAGGAACAGAGGTCAACGAAGCACAACACAGGTGGTTCGCTAGAGACTGCACAATTTAGTAGAGCGAGACATCGTCTTTTATGCCAAAAATCACATTCCTGACTAGCATCAATTACTTACAAACCGACCAATCGTACAGTGACATTTCACAAGTATCGCATAACGACAAACCCACTTTCAGTTGTCCAGCCCACCAGAAATGACAAGGCAAAATCCAACATTCCTGCTCGGACAGGCCGGACAAACCCATAATTAAAAGACCTCAACCCAAAACGTAAATAGGCCATAAAAAGTAAGGAACAGAAACAGATGAGAAGCAAGATAGAAGGGTGTGTGCATGTACCATAAACTCAGCAATGTCCTGCTCTTTGATCTCTATCTGACCAGCTGCCTAACAAGGAACTGGCTCAACGAGGTCAGCCTCGGGCAAGGGAGTCAGTTCGTTCAGGTCACTCAGAAGTCAGCAAAAGGTGTACGTGTCCCAAAAACTCGTTCGGCCGCAATAATCGGCCTATGTGAGAGCAACCACAAAATGGCTGCCGCACACAAAATGGAACCCGTAGGTTCGAACGAAATCCCTGCATACGTAGTATTTCCAATGATCGATTATGGCCAAAACACTCATACATACCGCACTCGTCATTTGCGGTCCGCTGATACCAAAATCGTCTAGATACGACACTCGGCAGACAAAGGAAGAGACAAGCTCCTCACTGTTAGAGAAGAGGATGCTGACAACTACTATGTCCTGAAGAGTGCTCTGATAAATGGGTTTGGCCTAACCACTGAACAGTACAGGTTGCTGTTCAGAGATACTCAAAAGACACAGACTCGGGACTGGACTGATTTTGTAGATTGTGCTACTAAGGCTCTGGAAGGCTGGTTACTGGGCAGTAAAGTAAGTGACTGTACAGGATTGTATAACCTTATTATGAGAGAACAAATTTTTAACAACTGTCAAAACCAGTTATTGCATAAGCACTTGGTTGACTCTGATCTGACCTCTCCCCAAGAATTGGGTAAGAAGGCAGACAAATCGGTCAGAACCAAGGTGAAGCAGAAGGTACAGAACCAAGGTGGTGATCAGAAGCAAGACCAAAAGGGTGGGGGGAAAGCAAAAGACCAGAAGTCTTCTCAAGGTCCCCAAAAGCTTCTAATGGTGGGGGTTTCCAACAATCTAAGAAGAAAGAAGGCCCAAAGAAACCATGGTGCAAGTTTTGTAAAGTAAATACTCACTGGACCAGTGATTGCACCAAGAAGGAGGCAGCTCCAGCCACCATTGCCCCTAAGGCAACTGTTCCCCCAAGTTCAGCTCCAAGTGGTGGTTCTCAACAGAAGGGCTTAGTAGGGTTAACCCTGGGAACTGAGATGGATTCTGGCCTAGTCAGAATACCAACTCAAGCTGTTTTGATCTGTGATGGGGGCATAATTATGTCCTCTACTGTGAGTCCCAATAACTTGGGCAAGTACAGACGAACTCCTTTAATTAATGATAAAGTGGCTCAGGCCTACAGGGACACATGTGCTAGTGTCACAATGGTGACCCCCAGCTTTGTGGACCCTGGACAAATCATACTAGGTGAAAATTACCTAGTGACCAATGCTAGCAATGTCACTACCACTCACAGTAAGGCAATTGTTGAATTCTCCTGGGGAGGGGTAACTGGCCTCAGGAAGGTTGTGGTTAGCTCAGACCTCCCTGTAGAATGTTTTGCTTGGAAATGACCTGGAGACTTCAGCTTGGACTGAAGTGGAGTATAGGACCCATGCAGAAATGTTAGGAATATCAGCACATGTCCTTGCTGTGACTAGGTCACAGGTCAGAAATTGCAACACTGAACAGGCACTGGATTCTGGAACAATGGACCAGTTGCCGACCAGGAGGAGAAGCAGTAGGGTTAAGGCAGTGCCTTCCCCCTTGCCTTAGGAAGAGGATCAGCCTTCTGAGGAAGCTGATTGTGAGACCTAGGAAGGGACTGTCCTAGAAGAACTTGAACCTGATCAGGTTGAGTTTCTTGGGACAGGGGGACCTTCCAGGGCAGATCTGAGGCAGGTGCAGTTGGACTGCCCTTCTCTTGAACCCCTCAGACAGCAAGCTGCTGCTGAGGCTGCAGGGAATGCTAGTGGGACCCATAAGACTTATTGGGATGAAGGGCTCCTGTATTCAAGGCTAGAGACCACAAGCCTGGAGCCACAAGGAGGTTGGTCATACCTTTGGCATTCAGGGGCTTCCTTTTAACACTAGCCCATGATATTCCCCTTGCAGGACATCTTGGCCAGAACAAGACTTGGGACAGGCTTGTCCCTCACTTTCACTGGCCTCACATGTCAGAAGATACCAAGGAGTTTTGTCGCTCCTGTGTCACCTGCCAAGCCAGTGGCAAATCAGGTGACACCACAAAGTCCCCCCCTTATACCACTACCTGCGGTGGGGGTTCCCTTTGAACGTGTAGGGATTGACATTGTTGGACCAATGGATCCCCAAACAGCCTCTGGACACACATTTATTCTGGCGGTATTGGATCATGCCACCAGATACCCAGAAGACATTCCACTTAGGGCCACAACAGCACCAAAAGAGCCCTCCTGGAAGTTTTCTCAAGAGTGGGTTTTCCTAAGGAGCGTGTCTTAGACAGAGGTGCAAATGTTATGTCTGGATACCTGACTGCAATGTGGAAGGAGTGTGGAGTAAACTACAAGTTCACCACACCCTATCACCCGCAGTGCAATGGTCTAGTTGAGAGATTCAACAAGACCTTGAAGGGCATGATTAAGGGTATCCCTGAAAAGTTCATGCAGAGATGGGACATCCTGCTGCCCTGCCTTTTGTTTGCTTACAGAGAGGTCTCACAGAAGGGGGTTGGCTACAGCCCTTTTGAACTTCTGTTTGGGCATCCTGTAAGAGGACCACTTTGTCTGGCGAAGGAGGGATGTTAGAGACCTGAAACCATATGTTGACAGGGCAGACATGGGCTTGCTCATGGCTACTGATGAGAGACAGGAGGAAGAGAGTGACCCTCTCCCAGACCTGCTCTCTCATAATCCTGATGATGGTTCAGTTGATGGTATAGCCTTGGCAGGCAGCCTCACTGACCAACAGCAGCAGGACTGCAGACAAGTTCTGCAGACCTACAGACATATGTTTTCACTGACTCCAAGTCAGACTACCTGGTGCACTCATGAAGTGGACACTGGGGACAGTCTGCCTGTTAAAATTAAGATTTACAGGCAACCTGATCATGTCTGGGACTGTATCAGGACAGAGGTCCAAAAGATGTTGGAGTTGGGAGTCATTGAGCCCTCAGAGAGCCCTTGGGCCAGTCCAGTAGTCCTGGTGCCTCAACCTCACATCCAAGATGGTAAGAGAGAGATGAGGTTTTGCGTGGATTACAGGGGTCTCAATGCTGTAACGTGGACAGATGCCCATCCAATACCCAGGGCAGATGAACTCATTGACAGATTGGCATCTGCCAAGTTTTTGAGCACATTTGACCTGACAGCTGGCTACTGGCAGATCAGACTAGCTGATGATGCAGAGCCAAATACAGCATTTTCAACCCCTGGTGGACATTATCAGTTTGTGGTAATGCCCTTTGGTCTGAAAAATGCATCTGCCACATTCCAAAGGTTGGTGAACAAAGTCCTCTCAGGTCTGGATGACTAATGTGCAGCTCATCTAGATGATATTGCTGTCTTTAGCTCCACCTGGGAAGATCACCTGATCCACCTAAAGAATGTTTTGGAGGCCCTGCAAAAGGCAGGCCTAACAATCAAGGCTACCAAGTGCCGGATAGGGAAGAGTCGGGTTGTATACCTGGGCAACCTTGTAGGTGGGGGCCAGGTTCAACCATTGCAGGCAAGATCCAGACCATAATGGACTGGACTGCTCCCACCACCCAGACTCAGGTCAGAGCTTTCTTGGGCCTGACTGGGTATTACAGTAAATTTGTCAAGGGGTATGGTTCCATAGTGACACCCCTTAATGACTTAACTTCCAAGAAAATGCCAAAGAAAGTTCAGTGGACAGTCAGCTGTCAAAGGGCATTTGATGACCTGAAGCAGGCCATGTGCACTGCACCAATTCTGCAAAGTCCAGACTACTCCAAATAATTCATTGTTCAAACAGATGCGTCTGAGTTGGGGGTAGGTGTTGTGCTTTCACAACTGAATATGATGGTCAAGACCAGACAGTAGCTTTTATAAGCAGAAGGCTGACCCCTAGAGAGAAACGTTAGTCAGCTATTGAGAGGGAGGCCTTTGCTGTGGTTTGGGCACTGAAGAAGCTGAGGCCATACTTGTTTGGTACTCACTTCAAGGTTGAGACATATCTGAGCCCCTCTCATGGCTAAAACAGATGAAGGGTGGAAATCCCAAATTGCTCAGGTCGTCCATTTCCCTACAGGGTATGGACTTTGCAGTGGAACATAGACCTGGGAGTAACCATGCCAATGCAGATGGACTCTCCAGATATTTCCACTTAGAACATGAAGACTCAACTGGTCAAGGTTAGTTTAATGTCCCTGTGTTGGGGGGGGGGGGTAGTGTAGGAGAGTAGGGCCTGCTTCCTATGGTTACCCCCACTTTTTGCTGTGATTCTCTGTGTTTTCTTTACTTTAGTGTGGCTGTGAGCCTGCCAATCAGACCCACAACCCAGCTGTTCTCTCTCTAAATTGATACCATGTACTTTAGGTACATACCAGATTGGTTACTGGGCCACACTTGTGAGCCTCTGTATAATGTACCATAGGTACCCAGGGCATAGGTGCACCTTAGGCCTACCAGGGGCTGCAGCATGTATTGTGCCCCCCCTGGTGGTTTGCCTTCCAAACTGACACCACAGGTCTGTTCACACAGCCTGGGTAAGGTAGTGTAATCACCCCTTACTTAGATATGGTATCCCTATATCTATATATACATATAGACACATATACACCTATAAGTCACTCCTATGGCAGGCCTTAACAATCCAGAGAGCAGAGTGCTTGGTTGTATGTGAGAGGGTGCCCTAGCATGAGCTGAGCCCCTCTGCAGCTTTCGTAACCATCTCCTTATAGCTGTTTTATACCCCATACTCTTAAGTGCATTATAATCCTTGCGGTTAATGCTAACTTTGGTGTGGCTTTATCAAAACATGTAGTGTAAGGTGTCAAACACTTTGGAATACTACCCCCGCCAGTCCTGATGGCAGGGGTAGCATTCCACCCTTCTAGAGGGAGAAGACATGTAGTTACTGGTTTACCCAGTTAAAGTTAAACAGAGCCTCAGCATCACAAAATGGATGCTGCTGCCACAGACATGAGTCTGACCTCCTGCTGCTGAACAAAACTCTGGCAGGGCAGGCCTGGACAATAGGTTTCCTGTCCAGGGAGGTGCTGGCACCTCCCCAGACAGGCTTGTGGTGTATTGGGGCAGGGAGGCTGCATTCACTGAATGCTTTCCAGACACCGCCCCGGGCACACAAGGTGCTCCATGCATAGCCCAGTTCAATCCGGTTGCTGGGGTACACAGACCCAGCTCTGGCACGAAACTGGACAAAGGGGTGTAACCACCCCATTCCCAGCTCCACCCATAGGAGGGACCTAGACAGGTAGTCCAGCCCCCATCCTTAGTATGAGTATAGGAGCTGTGTTCCTAGGACTTTAGATTACCCTGGACGAATCTTTGGAAGACATATCCTGGACCTTCGACGTTCCATTCTGACTGGAAGACGGAAGATATCTCCCTTGTGGTCAAGGAGTGACCACCCTGTTCAAACAGGCACCAACTGCAACTTTGCCAGTCTGCATTTTTGAGGCTCCTGCTGGATCCTAAAGAATCTGCGACTCAGGACACAGACTTCCAGACATCTCTGAACCCGACCCACACCCACAACAAAGCTGAGACCCGTGGCGGACACGCGAGATGTGGGACCAGAACTCCTGGACATCCTGCATTTCGCAATCTGCACTCCTTCAACAAGGTATCTCGAAATTGTGCTTTGGGGTGCTTGAAGCCCCAGCCCCGAGCACCATTTACACCAAAGCCCAGGCTCCCACACTCTGCGAGTGTTTCGTGGACCCCGCTTTTGCATTTGAGCTTGACGCATCTTCCCGGTTCTTTGCCTGTTGGCTAGTGAGCCCCCTGAAGACATTTTATTTAACTTAACTCACTTGCCTGGTTGCTCCAGGCTTGCTCCAGCTTCCATGTGAAGAAGAAGCACCACAGAACTTGCCGGTCTGCAACAGAGCCAATCTCATTATCCTGTGTGGGTTGCGGTTGCCAAAGCTTGTTGGGGCCAATCCGGATACTGACGCCGCAGTCAACTAGATCCATCATGGGACAGCTCTAATCCAGTGCCTGGTGATCGTTGATGCCTCCTGGACCTCGTGGCTGAAGAGACATGTTTGACTACTTCACCTGAAATCAACCGACATCGCCTGGTTCCTTCCTGGTCCCTTCCTGGTCACTGGCTAGTGACCCAGACTCTGCCCCTTCTGCTTTAAGGTTCTTTAGATCTTCGATCCACCCTTGGATCCACCGAGACACTTTTCCTCTGGTCGCCTGCAGCACTTCTTTGCAGCTTTCCATAGAAAACGGCAACGAAACCAAACACGAAAAGACACCTATGCACCCGGCTTCCCTGGGTGAGGTAACGCGAGTACTTCAGTGCTCCCATGGGTCTTGACTCTCGAAGTGTCCTAGTTTATCCCATCCTACTCCATCCGGAAGTGTCCTTAATTGTATATTTGTAACTTTTACGTTTCCCATAGAAAGTTAATGGTAACCCGCGCCTGTGTTTAGACATTGCACGCGTCTCCCGTGGGCCTCCTCCTTCCTATCCTTTGGTCGTGTAGAGTATCCCCAGCGATTCCACAGGCCCCATGCCTGCTTTCTAATTCTCTTGTGATTCTTATACCACTTACTTAGTATATTGTTTGTGAGGCCCCTTGGGCATAACGTATACTGTGCAACTTATCGTATATTAGTTGTGTGACTTGTATTGTATTTTTACCTCTGACCTCATAAAGAGTGCAGATGGGTTGTGTTTAGATTAAATACATATATATTAGATATATACCTTGTGTGGTGTCCTTTCATTTGGTATTCAAGAGATTATAATTGGTAAAACAACTTGCTTAACTCGCCTTCTGAAGTCTTAGCCTGATGACTGTTGGTTCACGCTACAACTAGGATAGCTTTCTATAAGGTTGACTTTACAACCACCATCAATAAGGGTCGATTAGACTGGTGCAAGGTGCTCACTAGAACTAGTGGACATCATATCCCAGGCTAACTTCTCACAGGCTCCCTCTGGCAGCGGAGCCCCTCCGAAGACCGTCGGGTCCAGCCTCGGGCTTCCTCGTGCCCCGGGCCCAATCAGGTGGGCCAGGCGCGGGAGCCAATAGGTATGCGGCTTCCGGTGGGCCCGGCCGCAGGAACCAATGGGGCCGCGCCTTTCACGAGACGCGGCCGATGACGTGGGCTATGAGGAAATGCTCCAGGGCTTAGTGTGGCCCTCTCCACTACCGCAGCGGCCCTCCCAGGCTTTGGGGGCCGCAGCGGGGGTCTCGAGCGGCACCACCTCCTAGCTCAGCGTGGCGATGCCCGCAAAGCTTCCTTCCTGCTCCCAGGGCACACAACGCTCCTTTCTCCAGCGACCCTGAGGTCGCAGCGGTGACTTGGTGAATATCGCTTAGAGGTCTTAACGCTTGGAAGGCAAAGCACACGGAGGGCACATCAGCAGTTTGGCCAGTCCTGGGCTGCGGCGGTGATCTGGGGCAAATAGCGCTCAAAGGGCATAGTGCTTGGCAGCATGTGCAGTCCCTTCAGGCCAGCCACCGCGTGGCAGTCAATTCGGTTGGTGCAGCACTGAGGGAGTACTGCGCCTGTAGCAAGACACAGCAAGGGCTTTTCAGTCCAGCACTGGCAGCAGGTAGCAGATTACATTTACCATAGCGTAGGGGGGGGGGGCACAGTTCTATCAATTTAGCGCTTTTTGGGCACAACGCTTTACCTGGTGACCCCCAGTAGCGGCAGCTCTCACAGGGTCCCCAGCACTTCAGTCCCAGCGGTTACAGGTTCTTTGGTTGCAGTATCTTGAGGGAAAGATAGGGGGCGAGTTGGCCGGTATCAGAGGCAGGATGGTTCCCTGCAGCACACTGGAGTTGGTCTCCTGGGTTTCCCCCTCAGTGGGCAAGGTCAGCAGGCTGGCAGGGTCCCTCAGCTATGTTGGGTACAGCAGGGCATAAGCTCAGTCAGTCTCAGTAGTGTAGGTTCCCCCTTGGCCCAACCGCCTATACTGTGGCAGAGGTTCCCCCAGGTCCAGTGGTGCCCCAACTGACTAGTCAGATTTACCTCCTTTCCTCTTATACCCCTAGATCAGGTGACCCTCCTGAAAGGCGGCAAAGCATAACTCCTCCCTGGGCTGGAAGGTTCCAGGACTCGGTCTATGGGACAAAAAGGTGGGACGGCTAAGATACAGTAACAGTATGTCCCAACCTGCACCTAACTACTAGTGCATGTACTTTTAATGGCCACTCCGCAGTAGCAGGGGCCTGTGGCAGCCATGTTATTAGGAGAGAGCACTGTTTTGCATTGGTAAGGCGTCCAGAGCAGAGGCCTAGGTCCAACAAAAAGATGGTGGCAAAAATGAGGCGTAAAGGGAAAAAATGCGGGGTAAGACCACCCTAGGGCTGACAGGTCTAACAGTGCCCCTTTCACACAGAAAACTGCATGAAAGGAGCATTCCATGGGTTTGCTGGGGGCGTTCCCAGAAACATCCATGGCTTTTTGACACTGCCCCAGATTTACGAGAAATCGTATGTGTAAAGCAGCACCAAAAACATATGCCATCTCAGGGGAGACGTAAGGAAGGCACAACGAGGAGAAATATCTTTATTTCTCCTTGTTTTTCCTGTTTCTATGTGTGCTGCATTGTACAGTACACATAGAAAGAGGAAAAAGCCTCTTGTGATTCTTTTTGTACAGGAATGTTTCCCTTCCTGCATAAAAAATCATCATCCCCGCAACGCAGGCACCCTAGCATCATGGCCCACAGCAGCCCAATGTGCGCCGGGGAACAGGACAGGAATGCTTCATATGTAAAATATACGGCGCATTCCTGCCCCTTTCTTTTGCTGTAGTGCAGCACAGCAAGCCCTGCTGTGCAGCTCAACTGCAAAAAAACCATAAATGAGGCACTAAGTTTCATACCCTCTTGTACAACAGCTTACTGACATCAGTGCTTACTCAGGACCAACCCTATTCTTATTTGTATTATGTATTTATTAACTCTGCTTTTAAAAATGCTTGCTCTTTTAATGCTTATTGTTAGGTGCCACAGTTCCTGAAACAATAATATAAGAATTCCTATGTACTTACTGTTTCATCCCACAGGCCTCAACTTCTTAGGATAATTTTCCAATGGGAAAAGGTGCATGATAAATATGCACACATGCAAATTTATTCTGATAAGCGTGCAATTTTGCAAGCTATGCTCAACTTCTGAGTGAAGCCTCACAATAGGACGTTCTGACTGTATTCGGTAAATACATCCCCCACCACGATGTCAGTATTTATTGGGTGTGGTAAATACTTAATTCTTTTCCACCCAACTTATATTCAAGACTTAAATAGCCCATTTAATTTTTTACTTCTCCTGTATTAACTGTTATTTCTCCTGTTTTAACTGTTATTCTAACCAAAATGTGATGTTTTATATCTTATCTTTCTAAGAAATGCCCTGTTAGCTATTTGCTTAACTTACTACCGATTATCCTCCTTAGCCTTGCTGACTTTATCGTTTTCAAGGGTTGTTTCACCTCCCCTTCCCCTCCCTCCCTCCTCCCTCTGATTTCCATTTTTTGGTCATCAGTCTAATCACCCCCCCCCCACCAGCTGTTCTCACCGGAGCTTATTTTTCCTTCGTTACTTCGAGCGGGCCCACGCTTGGGCATTTCCTTCATCATAATCGTTTTACTTCTGGCTTGCCCCTCTCCCGTAATCGCTCTGCCTCTTGTCCCATGTTTTGGCAAACTCTTGACTTCCCCTCATATCCGGATCGCTCTGTCTCAAGCGTCGAACCTCCATAGCCTTTACCGCCTTGCCGCACAGCAGAGGAATGCCCCATGGCAACAACGACGCTACAGCTCGTGTTTCCAAGGGTCATTCCTCTAATCTGACACAATACCCTATTGTCATCGGCAATCTCACTGACAGGTATGCCTATTTTTCTCGCAAGTGATGGTAATTTTGCACTCTGTTGATAATTTAAACACCCGTATGAGGTGCAACTAGTGAGCAGTTAACCGTGGACAGTGGGCTTTCTTCCTACTGCTGCCTTGACCTTTGATCATGTATCAATCAAGCGTGATAGCCCTTAACCCTTTAAAAACACCGGCATTTGCAAACTAGATATACATGTTGTTTCAATTGGGTCACAGATGTATGCATTTACTTTTGTTATTTCAACTACTGTTACAAGTGAGGCCTACATCAGTTACTTGTCATGAGGTCTACACTGAAATATAACTCCTCTTTATTAACATTTTTGATTTTTTAGAAATAACCTCCCTTCCGTATCTCCAAGAGTCTACCTGAGTTGAACCAGACCTATCACATTACAGTATCTATTTAAGGTAGGCTTTTGCACGGATCTATTGTATATTTACATCCTCCTGGACCCCTTCTCTGTTTCATACTTGAGCCTGTGTCCCGGACAAGTATACCATGTATTAACTATCTATACACAGAGTTTGTCATCCAGTGAGTCCTAATGACTAAAGATTGACTGTGCCTTTGAGGTTTTCCTATCACCCGGCCTCAAAAGATATTGCTTCTGCTACCAATGATGTATTTCTTTCGCCATTTATGAGCATGTTCCCTCCCCGGCCTTTTATCTATTTAAGTTCTTCGGGATCCCTTGTGACCCACAGTAAAATTAATTTTTAATTTTTTTACACAGATCCATTGCCCCACCTCCCGCAACCCCTGTCCTGATGAAGACCCTCTAGCAAGGTTTATACCACGCCTGCATCCATCTGGGTCGAAACGTCAACACTTCCTTTTGTGTTCAGCCTCTTCCATCATTTATCATTCGTGATTTCATCTGAGGCATGATTGTCTAAATTAATTGATTAGCTAATTGTTCCATTGTGTCAATTTTTTACAATTTCTGTTGCATTTTGGTCTTAGTGACCTTCTTTCTTAGTTTCTATACTTTCACCATTCCAGCACTACCCTTCCCTACTTCATTCTTTTAGGGGCATTATATGTGATTTAATATGTACTCATTTTTATGAATGAATCTTATGTAATACATGTTGTGATTAAAAACAATGTTGTTATAATATCTTTGTATGTACCTATTCTTGTTACGATTGAGCTAAATTGTGTGTCTATCTGGTACCATTTTGTTTGTATCAACAATACCAGCTCGAGCACTCGTGTCAGTTGCTCCGCTCTGTTTGTTTGACCGATCGAAAGCAAAAAGACAATTTATTAACTCTCCTTTTACCGATCTCTACATTATTTAATTATATTTAACGCTACCACCTAAAAAAAAACAAAGGGAAAAAAGACAAATTATTAACATCCACTTACTATTTATCAGCCAGTACCTTGCTAACCTAGCTTAATCAGCCACATTTTCTTCAACCTGTTAGTTATTATTACATTCTGACAGCAATAATGTCAGATTTTGACTCTGATGATGTTGCACAAAGCTCCCCTAATATCAATAAGGAGTCTCTTAAAAATTTTATTCAAAAAGAAATGAAGTCCGTTATGATGGATACACTCAAAGAGGTTATGTCCTCTAAAAGGCACATTCCCCTTGATCAAGCCGACATCAGTGAAAAACTCACTACGCATAATTTTTCTCAGGGGAAAAAAGCCAAGAAATCAAATCATTCTGAGCCTTTGAGGAGCACTATGGGAGGTCCTAGCACCTCTTATGCTTTGGGAGGTCTTAGCACCCCAAGTGTTCAAGGAGGTCCTCGCACCTCAATTACTACTGGTGTACCTAGCGGCACAATGTATTCTGGTGTCCCACGCGGCACAAATAATATGGCTGCCCTTCGTGGCGCAAATAATATGGGTGTCCTTAGCGACAACATTTTTGAAAGTGCTCATAACATTCCAGAGAGCGAATCTGAGGAATAAGGCAACTTGCTTAATCCTCATGATGAGTTCGTCCATGACCTGGACGATGAGGAGCTAGATTTTAATAGCCAACCTGTCGTGCAATCTCCCTGTTCTTCCAAGGATGTTATTCTCAACCCCCTGGGTGAGGAGATGTTTTCCCCCTTAATATATCTCACCGCAGAAGCTCCCAATGGTTTCCACAAGAAAATGTGGCCAAGTTTATTCAGAGATGGCTCAGAAACTCTCTGGAAAAAGAAACTCGCAGTACCCTTAGGTCTGAGTACCCTAGACCGACAATTCAAGATAAAGTTTCACAAACCCCCAACCTAGATCCTGATTTGATCAAGTTTTTATTCAAGTTGGGGAGAGACCCAAGAAAAGCTTTAGAAAGGTCTGTTAAGGGCTGCCAGGATCGCCTTCTGGAGGTCCTGGGTCCCTTGAGCAGAATTTTAGACTTATCAGAAAAATGTCATATCAATGACAATCCCCTTGACATTGACCTTATCAGAGGCTGGAGTCAAAGAGCTTTAGTTCTCTTGGGCAATGGTAATTTGAGTCTTAACATTGAAAGATGAAGAGCCCTTCTTACTAAGGTTAATCCGAAATTGGGGAGACATGGCCAAAAGAGAACCTTCCCTAAACCCGAAAGGCCTACTTTTTGGTGAAGACATGATAAAATGTATTGGTAAATATGTCTCTATCTTCACTGCCCTCGATAAGGCCCATTCTAATTTAAAGCGTGTTTTCAATCAAAACCTTTTTGGACGGGCTGGAAGAAGGGGCCTCTCCTCTGACCGGGGCAATCAAAGGCCCTATTCAAGATTTAGAGGCTCAGGAAGAGGCTTCTACACATTCAACCAATTTTACCCACAAAGAGGGAGAGGCTCACGCTACAGAGGATACAGATCCCGTGGATTTTCAAACAACACCAACTCTAATACTCAAAGTAAGTATTCCTCTACCCTTTTCCGCTTCCCCCCCCCCCCACCAAAGGTAGGGGGCAGGCTACAGTTCTTTTACCACGTATGGGAAACTCTACAACAGGATCCTTGGGTTTTGGAGACCGTTCGTGGTTTTAAAATAGATTTTGCCAATATTCCAACACAAATGTGCCTTCTGAGAGTTCTATCTCTTTCAGAAAATCAACAAAAAATTGTAGAAGAGGAAATTACCTCCCTGCTCCAGAAAGGTGCAATCTTAGAAGTCCATTGGAGTTTGAAAAGGTTTGTAAGCACACTCTTTCTTGTTCAAAAAAAGGAAAAAGGATGGAGACCAGCCATAAATCTACGAGAATTAAACAAATACCTGGTCTACAGACATTTCAAAATGGAGGGAATCCACCTTCTGAGAGACCTTCTTCTAGAAGGAGACTGGTTGGTGAAACTGGATCTGAAAGACGCCTACTTCACCATTCCGATGGCCAAGGAACATCAACCTTTTCTTCAGTTCACTTGGAACAATCGCCTTTTTCAATGTCAGGCCTTTCCTTTTGGACTTTCCTCTGCCCCTTGGTGCTTCACCAAGATTATGAGAACTATCCCCTCTCTTCTGAGGGATAAGGGTATTCGCTTAATCATATACCTCGACGACATTCTCATTATGTCCCAAGACCATTCGCAGATCTTGTCAGATCTGAGGACCTCGATGGACCTCATAGAGAGCCTAGGCTTTATTATAAATCTGGAAAAATCTATCCTTACCCCCTTCAGATCCCTGGAGTTCCTCGGATTTACCGTAGATACCTCAAAATGCCTTCTCTTACTTCCCCCGAAGAAAATTTCAAAAATTCAGAAGAAAATAAGATTTGTCTTAAAACAAGATTCTCTGTCCCTGAGAGAGTTAGCCAGACTCTTAGGCCTCCTCTCTTCCTCCATTCAAGCCATCTTCCCTGGTCCTCTCAATTACCGAGCTCTTCAGAGGATAAAAGGGAAAGCTCTCAGATCCGGTCTTTGGTACAGAGATCTTGTAACACTGGATCACAAAGCAAGGTCGGAACTCTCTTGGTGGCTTAGCGAATTTGGACGCCTGGAATGGGAAAGCAATCTTCGGCTCTTCTCCGGAGTTTGTTCTAGAATCAGATTCGAGCCTTCATTGTTAGGGCACTCGCTTTCTCTGGCATTTGGTCTCTCTCGGAGTCCTCCTATCATATAAACTATTTGGAACTCACAGCAGTCCTTTACGCTCTACTGAGCTTCAGACACTCTTCAAGGGAGATCTCTTATCTTGAAGGTGGACCACATCTCTGCCATCTCTTATATCAATCGCCTTGCTGGTACCAAATCTGCAGACCTCTCCAACTTAACCAAAGACTCTGGATGTTTTGCCTGAAACACAAGATTGCCCTAAAAGCGTAGTACCTTCCGGGAAGGTCAAATTTCCGCAGATTGAACTCAATGTTCCTTTTAGACTTCTGTGATTGGAAACTCAATCCTTCTGTTTTCAACTCCTTAAATCTCCTTTGGGGTCCTCTAGATGTGGACCTATTTGTGAACAGGTTAACCTACCAGTTAGAGAAATACTTCAGCTGGATGCCGGATCTGGGTGCATTTGCAGTGAAGGCCTTCCTCCATTCCTGGTCAGACCTTCGGGGCTCTGCCTTTCCCCCCTTCGCAATAATCCAGAGAGTTCTTCAGAAGGTCAAACAAGACCAATGCTCCCTGGTTCTCATAACTCCATTTTGGCCTTCCAAGGCCTGGTTCCCAATGGCTTTGGAACTGGCCTGCCAAATCCCTTTTGTTAATTCCTGCGGTCCAAGACCTGGTTGCAAATGCAGACGGGGAAGATCACCACCTAATTCTTTCCGGGAGTTTGAACCTTCTTGCATGGTTAGTGTCAGGAGATCCAACGAATTGTCTGGACGTACGTCATCAGCTGCAACTCTCCTCGGAAAATCATGGGCTCCTGGAACGCACTATAGGTACAACAACATTTGGAGAAAATGGCTTTGTTGGTGCGTGGAGAGGAACTTGGATCCCATGGAGGCTTCTGTCGTACATATAGTTAATTTTCTCATTGAACAATTTGATAATGGGCTTTCTTATAGATCTGTTAACTGTTATAGATCAGCAATTTCTGCCGGTCACTCCCTTGTCAACGGTAAGACGGTAGGTAAAAACGTTATCATTAGTAGAGTCATGAAAAGCATCAGACTAAAGAGACCACCTAGACCTAAATACCAGTCCATGTGGGATGTTAAGACTATTCTTGATCTTTTTGTTTCTTTGAATGATAACTCCTTTCTTAATAGGAAATGTCTTTCTATCAAACTAGCAACTCTTTTATGCCTTATTTCTTGCCGTAGAGTCTCTGATATCAAATATCTTGATATTTCTTATAGGTCTTATGATATGCATGGTGTTAAATTTGAAATTGTTAGAAGAACCAAGACTATGTCAGATTTAATTTTCTATCTTCGCTTCGATATGTGTAAAAAGCTCTGTGTTTTGAACTGTAAATTGGAATATGAGAATAGAATGAAAGACCTTCGCCCTTCCTGGTGCTAATCAACTGCTTATCTCTTTTTTTTAAGCCTTTCAAACCTATCTATTCTTCTTTTACTGCAAGATGGGTTAAGTGTGCTATGAACCTGGCTGGTATTGATTTATCTAAATTCCAAGCACACTCTATTAGAGGCGCTATGGCCAGTAAGTCTTTCTGCTCTGGTGCTGAATTGGACGATATCCTCAAAGCTGTGGATTGGTCCAATGCATCCACATTTGCTCGACATTACTGCAAACCTATCGAGCACATGTCTGATGCTGTTCTTCACAGCTACCAACATGCATAATGTAGCCTCCGGTCTTGTAATGAAATTGCGATTCTCCTATTAACATGACCAGGGAATCTGGATTTCATTAACCCCATCGCTGCTGCCGACGTTCAGCGGACGTCACGTGCACTACCTCGGTAGTGCTGTGCACGTCCGTTGAACGTCGCGGCCCCGCCTGCGCAATAGAACATTCCGCAGCGCAGGCAAGGGGTTAAAAACACGGAGGCTAACATTATCCCTCCCGTCCCTCTCTTGGACAGTGTATTCTTGCATAGTGTATTTTTTAATACATCTTTGATTGTCATTTTATCATTCTGTTTGTCTTGTTTTCTTCTATGCTCTGTTATTTTATTTGACACTATTTCATTCTTTCACATGTTCTCCATTCCTTTCAGATAATTCGTCTTAATGAATTCCTTCTCCCCTTGGGCTCATTGTTCCCCTACGGATTCTTCATTCAAGAACAACTTCTCTTCAACTTTCGTTATGGATTTATTCTTATGATCTCCTTTATCCAAGACTTTGAGATCCTTTTGGAACTTTATTCATTCCTCAGCATTTAAAAGAGGCAGTCTGTTTGTGAATGTCTTTAATACCTTATCTACATTCCATTTTAGAATTGTTTTATTTATAATGTAGTGTGGCTGCTTGTGACTGCATTAAAAGGATAACGCATAATGTTAGCCTCAGTGTCTTTAATGAAATCCAGATTCTCTGGTCATGTTAATAGGAGAATCGCAATTTTTTAGTAATAAAAAAGTGTTAAGGGGTCTTTCATTTTCCTACTTCGACATATAGTAAAAGAAAGCAGAAGTCATAGCAATTGCGGCTCTTAGGAACAGATTTACAAGAAACGGATGCCTCTGTAGAGATGCACCAGTTTCCCTGCGCCAGCCTGCGATACCCTTGTGCTACTATTGATGCGCCATATATGCAATTCAAACACAAGCAGATGATGGACGGAGCACTGAAGCTGTTCAGACACTCACCCCCAGGCACATATTTGGGTTGAATCCATCATCATTCTTTAGTTTACTTTGCCACCCCAGTTCAGACACAGTGATATGCAAATCAGTCTTGGCCCTCTGCCTCTGTGACTGGGGTGAGTGTCTGAAAAGTTTCAGCGCTCCGTCCATCATCTCCTTGTATTTACAATACGGCGCACCATGGCACAAGGATTTACATTTGTGTCAGAAAATTCTGTCGTATCTGTTGGCCCAAAGGTCACGCATTCCTGGATTCATGTCACAAGCATGACGCAACTCCAACAATGCATTTTAAGACCTATTTCCACTACACTGCGTCACTCCTTACGCCTGCTTCAAGCGGGCATAAGGTTTTGACGCAGTGGCGTCCTAGAAGTGACGCATTGAAATCCTGTAGATTTCACGGCATCACTTTGATGAGGCTTTCCTGCTGGAGAATGCCCACCCTGCATAAATTATACCTGACGCAGGTGTAATGTGATGCAGGGCCCTACAACGTGAAGCATCTTCCTAGATGCATCAAGTTGTAAATTGGCCGCAGTTTTTATGCCACTGCTGCTTCACAAAAGTGATGCAACTGCAGCGCAAACGTGTTGCAAGGGGCTTGTAAATCTGCCCCTCAGTATTTTGAGCAGGTACTACAGTGAAGCACCTCATGCACGTGCTTTGAAACCCTTTTCGCAATAGCATAGTTACCTGGGCTGTGACTGAGCTGCTCCGAATAGTAATGATTGACTAGTTTACGGCTACTTCCTAATGTGTGGCGAATCAAAGATTTAACACTAACTCCTACCATTTGTAAATGCCCCCAAAACCTTAATTTTTATCGATTTTCACAACTTTAATATCTATGTATGGTCTTGATCTTGAGATCATCACTGCTTTGATTTACGTTTACAATTCTGTAAAAGATTTTCTCATCTGATCTCATCAGTAAGAGAATATATAGAAAGAAGTGGCAATGGTGTGTGGAGAGCAACAGAGCCGCATTGAAGTGTATATTTTTGTCAATTTGTCTCTCAATGGCCCTACTGGGCACACGCCTCTACCGCCATCCCCGCAAACACCACAAGTAGGTAAGGTCTCTGCATTGGTATAGCAAGGCACAGCCTTTCAGATCTGAGGTAGATTGACACATAGGCATCTGAAGGGCGGCTGTTGAATCTACAGGAAGTGAATAGCAGCATAACTGCTGGATGTGCAACAGGTCCACGAGTGACAGCACCAGACTTTCCGGGTGTTGAAGTGGGATTTATTCTAATTAGGAATGGTGTCAGAACGTAGGTATTCACTCACTCATTCACCCATACATTCCTCCCAATGAGTTAAGCAGCATCCACTTCAGAGATCTGTCTCTAACCTACATGTGACTCATGCCTTAATTGTACATGTTCTGTGAGCAATGAAAGCTTGTTCTAGTCTGCCCTGCAGAATCTGTTCTACTGGTAATGGAAGATTATGCTTGGCATCTTCTAGAAGAGAGGAAAGCTTGTTTTGCTACCACCAAGCCGTTCCCCAATTTGTGAGGAAGCAAAGCTTGCACGGCTACTGCTTGAGTTAAACGTTTTCTGTGGTGAGGACATGTTTTGCTGCTACTGCCCTAGCTCTACCCATCCTCCAACAGAGGGAAGCTTGCACTGTTTCTGCCCAAGCTGCATCTGTTCTATGAAGAAGATATGTTTCCACTATTGCCCCTTGTTATGAAAACACAACAGATATATTGAATGCCCTTGCATAACATGCCCTATGAATTACGAAATATTCACAGTATTTGATGTGAGGTAGCAAAACATATAGACCTGAAAAAGGCACTCAGGAAATATTAAAATGCTGGAACATGCCAACAGAAAAGAGAAGCTGGTACTATTGCTCAATTCTCCTTTTTTTTATTCTTTTGGGAGAGCGACACCAATAAAATAATTCTTAGCTCACCCACACACAATTTTAACTAAGGTATGACTTATTACCAAGGGAGAATATGAATGTCAATCTAAGGGACATAACTTCACCCAATCTAGGAAAGCAATCATTAGAAGACTTTATAACAACTGAACAGTCATACTTTTAGATTCTTCACAGTACTAGGTATAAAACTCATGGATGAAAATACCGCACAATCTAGGTGAGGGTTCATCATCCTAAGTGAGCGCATGGATGTATGGTAATTTTGTAAGATATCTTGCTGTTTATTCCAGGAGTGGTTCACTTTTTGTATGTTAATGTTTGTTTACAGAGCGTGTAAAACAGTTATTTCACTACTCTTGCTCCCTCTTAGCTACCTATGTTCGCATGAGAAAACTGCTTCTCCTGCTACTGCTCCTACTACTGCCACCCATCCTTTACTTTTTTTTTTCTTCGGTTTTTCACGATTTCTTTATTAGTTTTTGTTCTTCTAAAAATATAGACCATGTTCATAGACAATTACACATCTCATATACAACAGGTGAAACCGATCCTTTACTTATTTGTGTTATGGAAGGTTGCACTGCTACTGACCTTTGTGTATGTTTGCTGTGATGTTCTGTATTAAACTTTCCTCGACACACAGACAAACCAATTCCGTTGCCAATGCTTGTTTTAATGCTTGATGTGAATGAAAGAGTGACCCCTCGCCAAATATGTGAGCAGAGTTTACTTTGAATTGTATGTGTGAACATAACCGTTTTTTGAAATGGAGGAAACAACTTTGTACATTTTTTAAAGCACAGCTGATAAGCAGCTCCATGTCATTTATAATAGGTTGGGCAATTTAGGGATTTTAGGCAATTGAACCTTGCATGCTGGGGTTTGAAGCCCATAATGACAGTATTGAGAGCAAAACTATAATGCCTACAATGCAACAAGCTGTCGGCTGAAAAGCCACGAATGCCTGATGGCCTCATAGCTGTCATAGTTCCACCTAGCAGACATGTGAAATGTAACATTGCGTTTAGTTCCTGACTGCCTGACTTTTTTTTGTTTTTATTTATTTTATTTATTATTTATTTATGCATTTTTATATAGCGCGGACTTTACCCGAAGGCGTCAGAGCGCTTCACATTAGGAACAGAAATGAAACATAATGAGAAACATTACAAAAGAGCAGATTACAAAAGCATACGTTACTTACATAAGGTAATAGTGACAATTGTGAGCAAACAAAATAAATGAGGTAGTAAAAATTGTGAGCCACCAAAATTACATGAGGTAGTAAAGGTAAAAGTGACAATTGTGAGCAAACAAAATACTTGAGGTAGTAGTAAAAATTGTGAGCAACCAAAAATACATGAGGTAGTAAAGGTAATAGTGATAATTGTGAGCAAACAAAATACTTGAGGTAGTAAACATTGTGAGCAACCAAAAAATACATGAGGTAGTCAAAAGTGCACAAGAGGAAAGTGACAAGTGTGTAGTTATAAGAGAAAACAGAGTATAATTTGAGGTATAATACTGCAATAAATGCTAGGCACACGAACAAGCGTTACGTAGGCAAGGTGACACTTGTGCAAGTATTCAAAGGTAAAAACATGTGAGAGGTAGCAGCCTTGTGTTACAAGGGCAAAGTGGTGTGTGCATGTTACAAAAGGGCACCGAACACAAGAACATGGAGAATACTGCGAAAAGGCAGACACTCCAACCACAGGACAAACACTGGGAAGACACTTCCATGGTCATGGAAAGTAGAAAATATCAGTAGTGGGAAGTCTTCCTCCAAATAGCAAGAGGACGTGAATTACTTTTGGAGGTGTCTCTGGTGGAGGAGAGCTTTGAGGTCCCTTTTGAAGGCCTGGGAGGAGGCGGTGGTCCGGAGCTGAGGCGGAAACGAGTTCCAGATTCTCACTGCATTGCCTGAAAAGGATTGGGCCATTGTTCTTTCCTTCTTGAAAGTGGGAGGTTCAAGCAGTAGATTCTCCGCATTGCGTGAAGGTCTAGAGCCTCCAGAGAGATTCAGTTTATTCGCCAGGTAGCGGGGAGAGGAGGAGTGCAAGGCTTTGTGGGTGATACAAGCGGTCTTGTAGATAGCTCTAGCCTCGAAGGGAAGCCAGCGGAGGGTGGATAACATCGGTGTGATGTGATCGCTTCTTTTGGCCCCATAAATGAAACGAGCTGCTGAATGGAAGACAGACTTAAGTGGGGACAGGTGAGATTTGGGGAGGCCAGTAAGAAGAGAATTGCAGTAGTCTAGTCTGGAGAGGACCAGCGATTGCACCAGGGTTATGAGCTCCCCTCTGATTGGATACAGAAGAGACGCTTCACGCTTCACGCCAGCAACCCCGTTTTGAAACTATCTTGAACCCTGAGACTGAAACCACAGGTTCACAAATATCGTTCTGGCTTGACTTTTTGGATATTACGCCGGGGCAGACTTTTAGCTTCCCTAAGGCAATGATTTGTTCATATTCTGCGTGAGTTTATCTGCAGTTTTGCCTTTATATCAAAATAAGGGTCATCTTTATTGCATCATCCTTTTGTCCTGATGATGGTCTCTGGATTATTCCACTGAGACCGAAACGTCGACTCGTCAATCCAAGTCTCCCTTCTTGTTTTACATCTCGCCTTCTATCTACCATTCTGGAAAGAAGTCAATTTTATTTATTGTATGCGTGACTGGATTATTTTCTTCTGTATTTATGGATTGTTTTTTTCAGCTCCATTTACTTTAGAAACACATGCAATTATTTATAACTGTACACCCTTGATTTTCATTGATGATTTATTTCAATATAAAAATAATAATTTTTCAAAAATCAATCCTTTCGTGTTGCTTTCCTTATACTCCTGTGTTTTATTTTCATTTATTGTCAGAAAACACTATCCTTTGGTATCTGTCAAAATCACCGTATTTCTATGTGACTAGTGTGGTAGTCTTCATAGTATTTCACAGACAGATTCTCAAGACTCTAAAACAGTGGTTGTTCAATTCAGCTGTTAAGTCTAATTAATATAGACCGCTGTACACTGTCCAAATTCAGACTCTGAAATAAACCCCTTGCTGGCAATCTTTCCTTAAAACATTTTACTGCCCAAGCCCGCAAGGGTATATTGGGTTACCCACCCCTACTTGCAGCAGTTTTGAAGGAGACAGGAAGGGATCCTTGCCAGAGGGAGATATTGATCAGAGTGGACCAATAGGAGAGGGAATGGGTATAGAAGTCAAAGGCAATGGCACTGGGAATAGGGTCAAGAGAATGGTTGGAGGGCTTTGTTTCGCGTATGCACTTGAGAAGGGCATCTTCAGATATGGGGTCAAAGCTCTGCCAAATGGTTAAGGATTTGCGCTCCTCTGGAGGTGTAGGATGAGCAACCTGATCCACAAGTGATTTCACCTTTTCATCGAAGAAAATAGCGAACTCCGCTGCTCTCTTTGTAGAATCCTCCACCTTGGAGGTTGGGGGAGAGCAGCTTGGAGTCTTGATGAGATCGAATAGTTTTTTGGGTCTATTTTTGGCGGAATCAAGGAGGGTTTTGAAGTGCGTCGCTTTCTCAAGGAAGATGTGCTTGTGGTATTTGGATCTTGCTGTGCGAAGCAAGGCTAAATTGTCAGTGGAAGGTAATTGCCTCCATTGCTTCTCCAGGACTCTTAGCTGCTTCCTTTCCTCATAAAGGGATTTGTTGAGCCAAGGTGCTGAGGGAGTGGGCCTTATCCTTTTGCTTTTAAGTGGAGCGACGTTATTAATTTCAGCTGCAAGAACTGTGAGGCATTGGGAGGTGAGATCGTCAACAGCTATGTTCGGGTCTAGCCTTGGTAGTGAAAGCAAAGCTGATTCACAGAGGGGACCGACATCAATGTTTTTGGCGTCACGGAACCAGGAGATGGCCCTTTTGGGTTGGCCAAGAGTTATAGAGTGTGAAAGTTGAAGAGAGAATGGGATGAGGTGGTGGTCAGACCAATCTACATGAATAGGGGTAGAAGTAGAAAGCATGCCTGCTTTAGAAATAACAAGGTCCAGGATTGCGCCCTTAGAGTGGGTTGGTTCAGTGCAGTGTTGGATAAGATCATTGTTGCATTGTTGCAATCAAGGGATAAACAGCCCAGTGGGCGAGAGGGCAAACGAAACACTTCAAATGCAGATGCAGGCATCTCACGGCTAATGGACTAACATGAATGCTCTTAGGAAAATCATACCCTCATGCTAAAAGATGTTATTTGCCAGAGCAATGCAAGCAGCAGCAGCTAAGCATGTCGAGAGACATAATCATGGAAGAGAAAACAAGGTATTGGTACCCCTCGTCCAGAGCCCATTATGGGTCTAGAAGCTTATTTAGGTGGATTTCCTGCAATACCACTGTAATGTACCCTGTCTTCAATAGGTGCAGCACATGCTGCAAGTGCTGCAGAGTCACCTTGAGGACTTTTGGGGCCTGAGGCAAGGTCTTTTTTGAGATGTCTTGATAACAGCTACTTACGTATTTTCTCCTAAGTCAAGCACAATGCCAAACAATGTTGAATCGTACGATACATTTTCAGAAAAGGTGTCGAACAAATCAGCCAGCTGTACCGTCCCAATTTATTACTTCCTTACCTGGCTAAGGTACTGGAAGCCCATGTGGCCAACAGCCTTTGCTCTTTCATAGAACAACCTCACTTCTTACATCCCCGCCAAGCAGGCTTTCGGCCCTCTTACTCTACTGAGATTGTCATTTTGAGACTTCTGGATGAAATAAAAAAGGAGGCTGATAAAGGTCCCACCAGGCATGTGTGCTCCTCGATCTCTCGGCGGCCTTTGACATGGTCAACCATAACATTTTGGTGGACAGTGTCAGGGACGCAGGGGTTCAGGGAGCTGCCCTTCAATGCTGACGTCCTTTTGGACGATTGCTCACAGTCTGTCCGTCTTTCCAAATACACGGCCCCAAGAGGTAAACTAACTTGTGTGGTCCCGCAAGGCTTCTTTTTGTCTCCACACCTGTTTAATTTGTATCTACTTCCCCTTCTTCAGTCCTTGGGGGAAGGCAAGGTGCACATTTTTAACTATGTAGACGATCTGCAACTGATTTCCACCATTCATAATACCTCCACCTCTATTCTGAATTTTCAGACCACTATGTTATGCATGAGTAACACCCACCTAAAGCTAAACCTGATAAAAACAGAGCTGATCCTAACCGGTGGCACTAGAACCCTTGGACTTTGAATGTCTGGCCAGCAGAGTTGTGTGTGCCCTCACTCCTCTCTCCCTCAGCCAAGAGCCATGGCGTCACTATCGATAGGGTTTCCCTATGAAAGCCCAGATTGGAACAGTGATCTCCAACTTCTTTTTCCAACTTTGCATAATCAGGAAAATCAGTAGATTCCTTACAACAGAAGCGGTTATCCAGGTCATCCTGTTCCTGGTAATCTCACATCTTGATTACGCCAACTCAACTTACTTTGGCCTGCCTGCGTAACTGATGAGTAGACTGTAACTAGTACAAAATCAGGCAGCAAGGCTTATTTATCACCAGCCAAGATGGCACCACGTCACCCCACCTCATGAGGAAACTGCACTGGCTTCCAGCGACCCAATGCTGTGCATTTAAGGTCGAAGGCCTGATATTTAAATCACTCCATGGCACATGACCGGAATTTATTTCCAATCTTATCCAGAGGTATGTCCTTGCCCGGGACCTTCGGTCGTCTCACCTGTGCCTGTTAGCCATCCCCTCCTTCAAGCGGAAAATAACTGGTGGATCCTACTTTGCGGTATTAGCCCCTTCTTTTTGGAACGCACTCCCTCTCAACATCAGATTGTCGCCATGTTACTCTTACTTTAGGAGACAATTGAAAACCTGGCTGTTCTCCGAGGCCTAGGAATGATTGATCTTATGAGCGGCAGTTCACCTCCTCTATAAGCGCTAAGAAACCATGTTGGGCACGTGCGCTATACAAATTCTTTTAGCATAACGTAACCTAACATAACAAAATATGTCTTAACTGGGCCCCAAATTACTGGGTATAAAGAGACATAATCCTAGGTTGCAAATGTTAGTGATTAATTAAAGAAAAGTAAATATGAATTAGTGTGGTAGAGCAGCTGATGAATGGTGCTGTGATAGTGTAAAAAAATATCAAAAGGGGTGACAGGGGAAACATGTGCACAGAGACAAAGCAGACATGTGTCAATACACCAACAATCCATACTCCTGGCACACTATGTAGATTAGATGTAGCCAGACCCACCCCAATAATTGGACTTAGAGTACCCAGGCAACTAGCCAGGAACTCCTGCATCAGCTGGATGTACCTGTGCGCACACAGAATGCTAGGAAATTGTAGTAATTGTTTGGGAAGGTACTTTCAAGGTCTTAGAAAGACAGAAGGGTACCCTGGTTGGTGAGGACCCAGGTACCCTTAGGTGACTTAGGTTGGTAACCCTGGGGTACTAAAATGGACGAGTACCACCCACAGGGCACTTAGGAAGCTCGGTACTGCTAAGGGCAGAAAAAGAAAATGGCCTCTGAACGACATCCCCTTCTCATGCACACATCAGTTTGCTACATTTGTTCAATAGGCCTTTCTGTTAATTTTCTTTCGTCAATGTCTTCTTCTCAGACTCTCTCCTCTCTGCCTAGTATAGTAATGTATCTATTCTACAACTAATAATGCATGTGAATTCCTGCAAGGAATGTCATGTCAGCAGAAAATGAAAAACAGCTTTCATGCAGCATGGTGAAATCCAGGCCTACTCAGGGCAAGTGAAAGCATTAACTCAATATTGCTAATTTAATATGTGTGCACATTTAAAATCCATTGAATATATGTTTCTATTGCATTCGATTCCACATTACATGTAACATTCAGTAAGGCTTCAAAATACTCATGTGTCAGTATGGCTAAGAACTACATTTTAATTAAATATGTGAAATAATAATCCCTACAGTACATAATTCTTTTATCGTGTTAAGTAAAATCATATTCTACATATGTGAGGATGGTTTCTATCAAGTCATCTAAGCAGTAAGTGATCAAAACACACATCATGAAAGTCGAATTTCATTGTGATAGTGTGTTCATCATTTACTGTATGAGGATGGACTACTTTATTAAGACTTAAACTAATTAATCAATCAATTATGATAAACACACAGTGTGTGTAAATTCTCTAATCCTACAGTGAATGCGCTCTTTAATACTGATGCGAGGTGCAACACTTACATTTGTTAAACCATACAAGAAAGATGTGTTATGGGAATGTTCATACTGTGTGTCTGTTAAGTGTCTGTGATGTATTTGTGACGTGCAGAAGTGGGCAATTTGGCGCTGTACCATGCTACATAAAATGAACAAGCATTTGCAATGCAATAGGTCTCGCATTAACGCGAAGTTAAGCTATTGACATTGTAAATGACAATGCCTTTTATTTATGTTTTAAAAACCAAAACATAAATAAAATGCATTGTCATTTACAATGCCAATAGCTCAAACTCGCGTAAATGCGAGACCTATTGCGTTGCAAATGCTTGTTCTGCAGACCTGCAGGCTTCAGGTCTGAGCTATGTGGACTGCTGTCCATCCTGGTTTGCTTCTAAGAGCTGTGCAGTTTATGTAAATGTGTGTTTATGGCAGGTGTACCTAAGTGCACTGTGCAAAGGTGCCCTTGGGAGTGATTGCTGTAGCTTTTAGAGCAGGTCTTCTAACAGAGCACCTAGAACTCAGAATATTTAGTGAGTGGCTAGAGGGGGAGTGTGTCACTAACCCAACTGTACAGAAGGAAATGAGAGGAATAGGTAAGCCCAGCACAGGGACGGCTGATAAACCCCCGGCAACCTCCTCCACCTCCCAGCTGAACCGCCTGGTCAATGCTAGCTCCCAGGCAGGTGGTCTTGGCCATGGAAAAGGTCCAGCCTGGAAGGACCCCACCTGCAGCCACTCGAGGTACGAACATCTGCATATGAAGGGGTCGAGGAAATGGCCCCTGAGTGCGGGGTGTCAGAGTCCTGGGGCGGAGGGACTGGAAAAGGATAAAAATAACAGATCCCCATCGGGTCTTTAAGAGTAGAGCGCAATGTGACAGGCTTTAATCACAGACCACAGCACAGGAAGAGGACCCGGAGATTGAGGGTGGAGGCTGATTGGGCATCTACAGGAGGGCCCCAGACTAAACGTTGCTCACATCCCAAGGGCAGGACTTTGTTGGGCGGATTACAAGACATGCATTAAGGTCACAAGCATTTAGAAGTGCCTCCAATAATAGGCTATGTGTGTGCAGTGGCAAAACAATAATAAACACAACTGCTGAAGATCAGTTTTGCAGTTAAGGCTCTGCAAACCGGCAGAACTACTACCACAGGTAAGGTGCTCAGTTTATCGACTCTGACGGCTTAAGTGCGGAGTTAGCCTTGGTGGAATTCAAACTTCTGTCATGTTGGTCACAGCTTGTCAACCTCGTGCTTATTCCTTGCTGAAAAATTGGTGGTAACAAGGAAAGTTGTAATACAGTTAAAACACAACTTGCAAGCAGCCATTCAACATGACTCGACGTCATAACCGCTCAAGATGCAAAGGGATCTACTGGAAATTACCTAATTTCCGAAGAGCAACTTTCTGTCCACAGCCTCCAGTGGAGCCCATTTGTAACTGGTTAAGGGGATGAGCCGCATAATATGGAGAAAATACAACGTGCGCGCGTACATCCAGTATCTGTGCTGTACAAATATACTTTGAATCATATATGGAGTCGGGTGGTACCCAAGAATGAATTATTGCTTAGAAAGCAGGTGCTGGGAAAGCGACCCGTACGGCAAATAAACGTAATAAACAAGCGCGCTGCAAATAACAGCAAAACTGCAGGTACATTCCCAAAATTAACATTCTATCAAGTACTTTCAGGGAAAACCTAGCAAGAGGTGCATGGAGTACTCGAAGAACAGAGCCGCTATTGCTACAACCCAGAACATATTGCCTTGGCGGGGAAGCGCACAGTGGTTTTGGAAGGGAGCCAGCCGAGTACAGTGAAACCTGTGTTTAGAGGACGACATTATGTAACCTGCTCGAGAGAGTGAAGTAACAAGCACTGTGAAAGTGTCCCACGTGGCAAATAAATGTAATAAACAAGCGCCCTGCAAATAACAAAAAAAGATAGAGTACTCAAAGACTTATGGAGACTGTGGGTGTAACGCCGAAAGCAAACGATCGAGTCCAGATAGGCGGGACCTAAAGAAGACAGGGCAGTCACCAAAATGCCTCACTTTCAATCGGAGGCCAGTGTTTACCATAAATGATGACGCCCGCCAATCAAAAGCATGGGCGGAGCTTCCACTCTACTTCCGAAATCAACTCGACGACAACAGACCTCGCTGAGCAAGCAACGCATGCTCTGCGATGCTAGACGAGACCTAAAAAAGAAAAAATACTTCAAAATCAAAACCTCAGTACTAAGGGGCACCCAATCAGTAGCACTGTGGCACATGAAAGGACAGGATCCCATGTAGTTACCCCTGGAATACTACTAAGGCTAGGTAGCCCGAGTGCCCCCAAAAATGCCAGTACCCTAACAGAACCAGAAATATTTTCTACCTCTGCGGCTCTGAAAGGGTAAGTTCCATGGTGGCATGCAGACAGGCCTTTACTGCAGGAGGTTTGTATGATGAGATCCCCTAGAGACACGAAAAATAGCCAAGTACCACTGGGGCACCATGACTAGTTGATACCCAGAGGTCCAAATATCAACGGGCCACCAAAAAGGGCAGGCACCACTGGAGCATGCAAGTTAGCCACTGTCCAATCTGATAGGAAGAAACCTGGGTATCACAGGATTGTCGACATTACACCATACCCAGCGACACAGTAAAAGGGAGGTGCACTTGGAGCACTGTGATAATCAGTAATACTGGCTGTGAGCCAACATGTGAAAAGCACATTGTGCGCAAACCATGCTCTGCCACTGAGGCCTCAGGAAGGTAGACAGGTATGGTAGAATTAAGACAAAGGGTAGGTTTGGTCCAGGGGAACT
Source organism: Lissotriton vulgaris (assembly GCF_964263255.1). Lineage (NCBI taxonomy): Eukaryota > Metazoa > Chordata > Amphibia > Caudata > Salamandridae > Lissotriton > Lissotriton vulgaris. The sequence continues at coordinate 1,527,559,567 of NC_141687.1, read as the reverse complement.
CAAAAATACGAATATGCCTGAAGTACAAGAAGTGTAATTACCTTGGAGACCCTAGACAATCCAGTATGGCCTCCTTGGAACATTCAAATAGTGTAGGTACCTCTCAAGTAAGCCACCAAACCAGTACCTCTGGGATACTAGTAAGTGTACAAATTACCCAAGGACACCGAGGCAAACCATGGGCACCCGGATGGGAAGGTAACGCGAGCTGCTCAAACAGGGGAGGCGTGGTTTAAGGAGACAAATTAAACCATGAGGTCAAACGCGGAACTAAACCTCAACATTGCTTATATCACTTTACTTCATATGTAATCTATTATATATTTGCTATACATATTTTGTTGCAGCTTTGCAAGGAAATAATTGGGGTTTTTCACACCAGAAAATGTTTAAATAAATGAAAAAGTTCCTTACTGGTCTGTTCTGTTTGGCTTCTGGACTTCAAAAGGAGTTGCGATTTAAGTGAAACGTTTGCTGTGTTAAGCCAGTTACATAAGTAACTACCAGATGAACGCATGTAAATATGTATGTTGTATGGGCATAGTGCAACCCTAGATGAAAGGCAGCTTCGGGCAGTAAATGCTTAAAATCAAAATGCAATCGAAGAGTGGTTGAGGAGTAACTGGGATCTAAGAGCAGATGTGGACTGCTGCTTTTTAGGTCTCGGCCTGATCCACCGCATGCGCTGCGCTTGGACAAGACATTTATAAGCCGCTTTTGGAAGTGATTCCAAAGCGGCGATTAGCTCACCCTCACGCGCACAATCACGCGTGCGACGTGCACAGCACTTTTTTGCGTCAGGCACGTGCGCATAACTCGTGGGATTTTTTTTTATTATTTCATTTTGCTGCCCGGCCGCACGGCCAATGCTTGTTATATTTCGCCTTGGTCATGAATGTATGATAGTGCAGTCTGAGGGCGCTTTGTTTCTCCAGGGCCTGGTACCAGCTGGGACTAAGATGGAAGATGTGACACAATGCCAACTTTTTTTCCCATCCTCTTGCTTGTGATAATCAGCAGTGGTTTCAGCTTCAGTACACACGAGGCCAGTGTAATTACGTTTTTTGGGGGGGTTTTGTTTTTCACGTTCGAAAAGGCTGCAGTATTTCACATGCTCATGAAGAAGAAAGGAAAAAAATTACACAAACGCGTAAATAAGATTATTCGGGTCTTACATGTTATGTAATATTACCCCTGTGACCGCAGTCACGAAGAGCTCTGGGTCAGCGGCAAATTCAACGTATACATGGCAGGTCACGTTTCCTAATTGGCTTTATAGGCCCTCTCCCCATAAATCTGCAGTGCCTATTCTCTCACACACGGGATGCTAGTGCCAATATCGCCATCTTGCATCTCATTCCACAGCCATGATATTTGTGGTAATTGTAACCGAAGCGCACATCAGTTCGCACATGGTATAACTATACTACGAATTGAATATTTCATACGTACTCGCTAACCCGTGACAAACTCTTACCTGGCATGCATCGATTAGAGACAGTATGTCGGAAGGGCGGCGATTAGAATCGCCACTTTGTTGCAATTTTGCTTCTTAGCGCACACAACTTAAAATGTCTATAGAGAGGTAAGAAAGAATTAATGAAGAGAAAAGTTACACCCGCCCTTTAAAATCTGAATTTTTTTATCTACATTTTCGAAAATATGCATCCCTCATATCATATGTTCTGGATATTTGAATACATGCAAAACATAACATGTGTGACGGTATATATTTTTCATGTGATAAAACCTTGATGAGAGAAACTAAGAAACAAACTATTTTACTTTGGAACTTACAACAACAGCGCAAAAGCAGCTTTACCCAGCACTTTGACTTACTTCTGGTTTGCTTGATTTTAAGCTTAAATAAGATTATCATGCCCAGTTTTATGTTTTGTTTGTAAAGCCATCCTAAAAGCTGCCACTGTTTTCACGTGTTCTTTCAGCTTTTTCTGCTGAATATTCTGGCCTTGAATGGAAACCGTGGCCCTTTTTGGCCTGCTTAAAGAGGCCTGTGCGTGGCAGATTTCAGTAGACTGTCCCTTCGTCGTTTCTCGCAGGTTACTATGGAGGCCCGGCTGTGGTTATTCCCATCCTGCCGCATCCATTTAACACGTTCATAATTTGGAGCAGGGTTCTGTTGTGGCCCTAGATGATAATGCAATGGAAGGAAACAAAGGCAAATAGCTTATCATTTCACAAGTAATTTGGAGAAACTTTGATTTGGAGGCAGGTTTAATATTTGGCTCAACCCCCTATGTAAGAGATATGCATTCACTGTAAGAATGCCATTTGTATCTGTGTGTATGAGTAATTACACAAATAATGATTTGAACGGCACTTACTAATTTATTTCTTATTTAATTCTTTTATATTGCTACTTATTCCAGTGTAGGGTTTCAGACAGTGGCCGCTCCTCCGCTAAGGCGAAGGAGTGTCTCCCCACTACTAATTCAATAGTGCACAAAAGATAAAGAAACTGATAGTAACATGAGGTTATTATCATTTAATTTTCTTTGCATAGCCCGGAGCCAGTTGGGGGCGGAGCTAGGCTTTGTATTGCCAAACAGAGTGAGGAATGGTTTGCACTCCTCTAAGTGTACATTACGGTTTGGCTAACCCTTTACGGCCGTCCGAACTGTCATGCGCATTTGGCATGTTCTCCATTGGCCTGTGTTGCACAGCCACATGGAGAACATGCCCAGCCTCCCCAGGCATAGCCTGAGCAAGCAATCACGATGCTGCTCCTGGAGCGTTGTGATTGGCTGGGAGAGCCCGGAAGCCTGGGTGCTTCTAGTGCTTCTTGCAGATAATGAGGAAGAGGACGGAGGAGACACGTGGGGCAGCGTGGCAGCAAAGGAAAAGGTAAGTCACTTTTTTATTATCATTTTTTCTGTAATCGAACCCACCCGGCCCACTACCCCCGTTTCGAAGTGGCTGCCACTGATTTCAGAACGCTTTAAAATCCCACCCAATGTGATGCTAAATCATACAAGTGTGCAAATCAGTATGAAGGAAATGTTACAAAAGACAGTGAGGGTTAAAAGTTTTAGGAATCATCATCCATTCTTGAAGACGGTATATGTTAAGAGTGCATGATCAAGAGAAGTCAGGATTTCAAAAATTACAGTGATTGGGCTTGTCTGCACTAACAAGATTTTATTATTACCCGAAGGAACTTTTCTGTACAAACTTAAAATATCCAAGGATCTAAACCCATAGCCATCTAGATTATATATTTTGCCTGAGCACCCACTGAGATCCTTTCCTATTAACCAGTCACTCACATTACAATATGCCTATAAGGTTAACTCAGCAAAAATCACTTTGATTTCCCTTGTATGGTATATTCTTGTGTTACTTAATAGAATGTCAATATGAGACTTTGATGATACCTAGGAGGAGGAAGTGAATGTTCCAAAATTGACAGTTTTTAAATGCCTATTCCCACAATTCCAGGTGCAGAGCGTTTCTGACAGGGCACAGCCTCATCACGCATCAACCTCCAAGAATAGGGCCCAAACCTGCTGATAAACGTTGACCTTGTTGGCAAGTGAGTAAATTATCTTCTCATAGGATACTGTCCAGACATTGCCATTCCTTCTGGGAAGGGACATGTGGGAAGCCCCAATTATGCAGAAGACACCGCTTCACCGAGGTCAGAGCCATGGCTAAGAACCGGCACTCATAGTCTGTCATGGAGGGGTGCGAGCGAAGTCACGCAGAAGCAATGCCTGGCTGAGAGAGTCGGGAGGGAAGAGGTAATTTCCGGCTCAGCGTGTCCTGCACCTCCACCCATAATCACCAGATGGCGGGGCAGTCAAACAAAATGTGAGAAGTGTCACAGCCATGTTGATCACACCACCTGCAGCGGGATTGGGGTAGAAGGCCAGGCCACTCCAGCTTGGAAGACGTCCAGTACACATTCTGCACCATCTTAAAGAGGCAAAGCGTAATCCTGAACTCTTTAATCCTGGACTTTCGCATCCCTAGGTCTAGGTTGTCGCTGGGGCGGCCTTAGGCATGTGCAAGCTGTGCAACTGAACAGGGCCACCAAACCCCCAGGGGCCACCACACCAATATACATCCTTACTATGATAATCCTCTGAGGATGGATACATATTTACGTGGCGGCCCCTGGCAGGGATTTGGTGGCCTCTGGCTCTGTTCCCCTTCCAAACACCCTGACCTCCCCCTCTTCACTGGCCTCCGCCCTCCGCCCCGCCCGGACCCCCTCTTCCGGGGCCCCCTACCTACGGTCCCTGCCCAGGGCCGCCATGAGCCTAGAGCCCCCCCTGGTTGTCGAAGAGCTCTGTCCAGTCCTTCTCATTCTTGACCTGCAGCTCCATCTACCAGGATTCACACAGGGGCTGAAATGTGGCCAATGAATACTTGTGCTGCACCAGAAGGTTATATAGGCCTGACATTACTCCATTGAATCAGCCCCATAGAAACAGATAGGTGATGATGAGAGAGGGCGGCACACCCCACAGTGGCATCCCCTGACCATCGCAGAGGCAGAGGCGGTTGCTTGAGGTGCCACCAGTGCTGGATTGGTGGATATGGAATTCCTCCTGTAAGGCCGCAAAAGACTTAAGGGAGCTATTATCCAGGATCTGGGAGAGCGTCTGGATAGCTGCCCATCGCCAGAGTGGCCAGTCAGGGGCAGCGCCTGTGATGCAAATGGCGACATCCCTCCATAAGGGTTCCTCCGTGTGCATACAACAGGCAGAATATACTGAAGGGAGCTGTCCAAAAAAAGGGTGTGTGGGTAGGCGGTCAGCCCCAACAGGCCGCACAGGTGTCCCATTGCTGAGTGCCAGCAACTGAGCGTCCTACTGTGTCTGCTTCCCGGTCCTTGTGTTTCACACCAAGAAGTACAGCCCTAAAATTTTGAGGGCCGGTAGAGTAAACCCAACGAGCCCCATGATAATGCTACCATCCACAGTGGTCACAAGGTCACAGTTGCTCTGGTTCTGCCCCTTAGGCTGCAGGGGAGCTCCCCGATGTGGAGGGCTGGAGACCCCTGCTGTGATGGGTCCATCCACTGGCGGCAGGGCGCTGAAGTCAGGCAGTGATGTGGTCCGGCCAGGGCCAACAAAGGATCACCAGAAGCACGGCCCCAGGGTAGGGTGCACGGGGAATACAAGAAGGCGGCCAGGCAGGATGTAGGGAGGGCAAAGCTGCACCTGAGCTGCCTAACCACATGGAGACACCATGACCATCTGGTCACACCAACTTCCTTGCTGGCATAGATGAGGCTGCTGCAGCAGTGGGAGGCACCTGAGGGAGTGGAGTGTTGGCTCGCAGGAGGACAGGGGGCAAGCGACTCCTGCAGGAGGTATGCTGGATCCGCGGCGATGGCAGGCCGAGAATGAGGCTAGACTGGCCTGCAGTGCGGGGAAGGTTGCTCCCAGCACTTTTGCCTCTTGCATGGTCAGTGAGGCCTCTAAGGTCAGCTGAGCCAATTATGAGGCTATAGGGAGGCTGCTGAAGGCAGCAGCATGTGCCCACGTGTGCGGGAGGCTGGGGCTGTGCAGGATGCGGGTGGATGGCCCACAGAGGATGCTAAAAACTGCTCTTGCGGCCCACGGCAAATCGGAACTCCACCACTAGGCAGCCATCATTGTCAGTGGCCAAGCACCTCCCCTTGCAACTTATGAACTGGAATAAACAAAAGGATTTCTGTGTCAGAAGCAGTAACCTACTTACCTATGTATATAAAATACAAATCTGTGATCTGCTTATTGCAAGTTATGCTTTGAAGCAGCCTCATCGAGCGACTACGCTAATACATGAGACAAAACTGAGGCTGGGCAAAACTCTCCTGGAACTGCATAATCTACCAGGGTTATCTTACCATTATTATAATCTTCTGAAAAGTGCTAGGCACATAAAGATTTCTGCAGCAGCATTTCTTTAAATAGGCAGGTGCTATAAGGTACTCAGTATATGCACTTATTTAATTTGGAAGGGATAGTACCAGCACTTCTCAGCAGCCCACAGGTAATCTGGGACAAGAATACCTGCACTTCTCTATTTCCATTTCAAGCACTGTGCAGAAGGTGTCTTATCCCTGTCAAGTGCTTTGAATGCAGCCTCTTTATGACCAAATAGGTAAGGTAGCACAGATTTACTGTCACATTTAACCTTGTTTCCAATTTCTTTGTGGCTGATTTAAAAAAAAAATTGTATAAGTTAGGTGTCAGACTCTGCTTTTCATGAATCCACCCCCTTTCCTGAGCCCCCGTTTATGGGTTCTTGGAGTGTTTTTGTCCAAGTATAGCACTGCAATTGGGTGTCTCCTATCTGGTAATGTTCAGGCTGAGGGGGTGCTGAGAACCACCAGAGTTGCTGAGCTTGTCCACTAGAAAGGCAGGGGCACCAGCCATGATGGCATTTTGGATGGTGCAGTCTGGCAAGGAGAGCCAGAGGAGTTCCATTAAGGTGTGGTGATGCGTAGGAATGTGAAACTACTCTCTGTAAGATTCAGTTAAGAATGGGGCATGATTTCAGTAAAAATGAGCAGTATTTTTACTCTCTAAATAAGGGCCAACAATGGTGCCTTTTAGTGTTGCTTCTACGATAATCTGCTGATGGTGAATGTGCATCACAGGTTATAAGAATCAAGAAAGTGCCAGGAAGGCTGCAAGATATCTATTAGTGGTATTGACTTCTTAGCTCTTTGACGCCAATCTATTAAATCGTCCTTGGTTGTCTCTTTTCTGTTGCGTGAGTCTCATGTGGCTTCACGCCGCAGATGGTATCTCTTTTCTCTAAGGCCGAGGACTATACTCGAAGTTAATTCATATAGTGTTTCAACTGATCTTTCATTCCCTTTAGTCCTAGGGGCAGATTTACAAGCCCCTTGCGTCACTTTTGCGCCGTTGTTACGTCACTTTTGTGACGCAGAGGTGGCGTAAAAGTTGCGGCCCATTTACAACGTGACACATTTAGGGAGATGTGTCACGTTGTAAAGCCCTGCGTGACATTATACCTGCGTCAGGTATAATGTATGCAGAGAAGGCGTTCACACGCAGAAAAGCCTCGTAAAAGTGACACAGTGAAATCTAAAAGATTTCACTGCGTGACTTTTAGGACACCACTGCGTAAAAACCATACGCCTGCTTGAAGCAAGGGTAAGGGGTGAGGCAGTGTATTGGGAATAGGCGGCAACACGCATTGCTGGAGTTGTGTCATGCTTGCTACATGACTCCAGCAATGCATGACTTTTCCGTCAACAGATGCGTCAGAATTTCTGACGCATCTGTCAAACCTTGCGCCATGGTGCGCTGTATTGTAAATACGGTACATCCATCGTGACGCAAGGGTTTTCCATGGTGGCGCAGGGAAAGTGACGCATCTCTACGGATGTACGACATTACAACGCATGTTTTTACCACGCATGCTTTTACAACATAAGTATTACAACGCAAACCTTTACAACGCATAGTGCATTGGGGTGCTGGATAGTGAATAGTTTAATTTAATATTCAAACTCCAGTCCCCGTGGACACTAGGGAAGCTGTTGGTTAGTAAATTACATCTATTCCCTATCCTAGAGCGCCCCCAGTCCAATGCATTGTAAAGGTTTGCGTTGTAATAGTTGCGTCGTAAAGGCACTGCGTGGTAAATGTTGCATTGTAAAGGATGTTTCCCCATCTTTACAGATGCGTCACTTTCTTGTAAATCTGCCCCCTAGTTTCTTGGCCACTTCTTTTGTGGTGTTCATGAAGGTGGTATTACTATCTTTAATTTTTGTATATGTTATCTTTTGTACATCATCTGTGACATCATGTGTAATACAGATGCCTATGACAGCAATAAAATGAACTGTTTTCGCTCTGGTTTGGATTCCTGTTTAATTTGTACGTTTGTTTTCAAACGCCACGTGTACCATTCATTCAGTTAACAAGTGTCTGGACAGTGAAAGTGACAATGTCAAACGCTATGTCTGAGGCCTTTGGCAAAAAAAAATGTGGGGCACATTAGCAAGAACCTCATTAAAATTATCGCAGTTTTAGCAGCAGGAAACTGCGGCTAAAACGGCGATGATGGGCTTTCTAATATGCGTTATAGAATTCCAATAGAAGCCCAGGTTAGATGTCCTGCACATCTATCCTGGGCTTCTATTGGAATTCTATAACGTGTATTAGCAAGCCCATTATCGCCGTTTTAGCTGCAGTTTCCTGCCGCTAAAACAGCGATAACTTTAACGAGGTTCTTTCTAATGCCCCTGTGTTTTTCTTGTTCAATTTCTGCTGACAAATAGTCCCTCGAACACAGGGTCGGCTTTAGGGCTGGTGGCGCCTGGTGCGACAATCCTTTTTAGCTCCCCCACACCCCATGACTGCCTCCTCGGATTCTCTCACTGCCACTGGACAAAAGTGCCCTTCATCTCTCCAATCATGTGCTATTGCTAAATAACTCCCCCCTCAGTAGCTGCAGTCGACTTCTTTAAACAAACAATTTTTTACTTCAGCCCCTAGTAGTACTTGAAAAATTGATGGGGCTTCTGCTATATTACTGACTTCATCGCCAGTCAGCAATATCCGCAATTTAGACAAAAAGCGTGCATAATAATAAAAAGTGAAATTGGGTATCGACCGGTAGAGTCATAAACTGTGTAGCTCTTCTAGGTCTACCTGGGCCCATAGAAATTAGCACAAGCAGTTTGCAGTTGCTGTAGTTGCACCCAAGTCATCTCTAAAGGAACAGCTCTAAAAAAAAGATAAAAGCCTGGGAAGGATATTCATTTTTAAGATATTGCCTCTGCCCACCAACGTGAGATGGAGATACCCCCATCCTTCCAAAGATTCTTAGTCATGATATCCACCCAATGAGCTTTCACCAGTTCTTTCATGGATACCCTGATTTTAATCCCTAAATATGTCACCTCCTTAACAGTTCTTGGATCCCCAGACATCATAATATTTGTACATAGTATTTGTGTTTTTGTAATATTACGCTTATAACCTGATATTTGTCCGAATTCCTGCGCTAATAGTTCTACTACTATGATAGCTGTAGCCGGGTCAATGGTAGTAATAACTATATATTACACATAAGCGAATACGGAGTGCTGGATTTCATGAACAATAAAAGGCTTCACTAGGGGGCTTCTTCCGAGCATATCCACAAAAGGATTAATATAGAGAGCAAATATTAGGAGGAGCAGGGGCACCCTTGCCGGGTTCCTCTAGTTATTTTAACTGGCTCTGACACACTGCCCCCTGCATATATCCTAGCTCCTGGTGATTTATAAAGTACCTGCAACGCCTGGATAAATCTCTGTCCAAAATCTGCCCGATCCAAAATCTTCCATAAATAGTCCCATGCCACGTGATCAAACACTTTCTCGTTGTCTAACAATATTAATACCAGATCCCTCCCTTCTACATAGGCAATGTCAAATACCATCACAACTTTGTTAACATGAGCCACAGTACCTCGACCAGGGATAAAACCATGATGGTGGAAAGATACTAACAGAGACATAACCTTTGCAAGCCGATTCGCCAAAATTTTATCATGCATTTTTCCGTCACAATTGACCAATGAGATCGGTCGATAAGACCCCGGCATTTCTGGTAGTTTCCCCTTCTTCTTAAAAACCACAATGGTGGCCTCATCCCACGTTTTAGGTGCATGCCCAATTTGTGCGGCTCCCATAGTGGCTAACATCTCATTCTGAATATCATTAATAGCCATCTCTAGCTCTTCGATAGTAATTCGGCTATTTAACACCTCTGCCACCTCTCATTCTAGCTGAATTATCTCCCCTTTAGACTGTAGATTATTTACAAAATCCTGTGGTTACTGTTGAGTATATAGATCTGTGTAGAACTGGTAAAAAATTGCAAGAATCTCCCGATGGACGGACGAAATCACACCTGACCCATCTCTAAGACCAATGATTCTCTGGGAGGATTCCTTCATCCGCATACGAAGGGCCAGAAAGTGACCTACCGCCTCACTCTCTTTTATGAATCAAATAATTCCTAGCATTCTCTTTGTTCCAAAGAATGTTGATATTTGCCCGACATTTTGTTGCATGAGATTCCAGATCTGCAATGTCCCTACGTTGTGCAATCACCTGTGTTTACTTTTCCTCAGCCAGTCTCAACTTCGAATATAGTTCCTGTAGTTCTATTTTAGCTGTTTTTGATAACGTATACCAAAGCTCAGTACTTCCCCTCTAACAACAGGCCTTAAACGCATCCCACAGTACTGGGACAGGGACTGAGTATCTATTATTATCAAATACATCCTTAATCCATCTCCGCATGTGCTTCTTAAAGCCATTATCAAGAAGCAGTTTTCCATCAAATGTGAAGGTTCTCTGAGTGGAATCAACAGAAAGTGCAGGTATTTCTAGAACTAATGGAGCATGATCAGAAGTGATCCTATGGAATATATGTACCTGCGCCCAGTAAGAAACGCAGATGATATAAAAAAGTAATCGAGACAAACCAGTTTCTGGTGAGGAAAAGAATAAAATGTATACCCAGGCGCTGATAATTGGAGACTGTCCCATGCATCTAATAAACCATGATCTTTCAGCAGATGGAGTGATGCTTTAAACACTCTAGTTTTCAGACCCTTATATCCTTGAATCCCATTTTGTAATTCTTTATTAACTAAGTTGATATTAAAGTCTCCACAGAGCACTAAAGGGACTGGCCACAGTACAAGTTCAATGTTTATAGACGGTATATATTGTAAACTTAGTACTACCCACAACACATTCCACGATTGCCCACCACCCTAATTTATCAACTGAAACATGACCTGTACTTTGAATGGTAGGCTTAGCTAATAATGCCACCCCGTATCATTGACGTCTGTTGCGACGCTCCAAGAAGTACTAACCCTAAATCTTTCAACATTTTAAATTTCCCCCAAGGGACATGCGTCTCTTGAATACACAATAAATCTGGTTGAATCGAGTGCAATTCAGCAGCAACCCTCTTTCCTTTATTATAATTTTTGAGGCCACATACATTTAATGAACACATTTTAAGCGCCCTACTAGCAATAATTAAAAAAACAGGCAAAATTAAGATAGTATAAACCACGCCTTACTGCAGTTTCAAACAATACACAATATCTCCTGTTGCCAACATCATTTCCCAACCTGATACAGTGGAAACCCCTGGCTTCGTGAGGACACTGATGGGCCATATGACCCCATTACTCACAGTCATAACATTGAGGTCTGATCAGCAGTGTGATACCCCAGCCCATATCCTTTCCAGAGATGCATCTCTAGCACAAGCTCTTCTTCATCCCAGTGCTTCTTCAGACGGCCTTCCATTGCCAACTTGTGGAGCGGAGGTGGTGCTGTCCTTTGGAGGTTTGGTTTACTGCATTGAGAAGCAACTTGCTGAGGTTTTCATTGATGCATCCGCATTACCCCGAATGTATTTGTAAGGAGGAGGTGGATCCAAAGCTTCATTTTGTAAGCTCAGTGACACAGACTTGAAAAGCTCCTACACTATTTTTTTCTGTGCAGGAGACCATTTGAAATCTGCCACTCTGAGATCATCCACCTTCTGAGGAGTAGAGAAAGGAGGCGAACTCCAGTGACTCCAGCACTCCGACGGCCAGACTGAAGCTTAATCCACAAGTCTTTCAAATGAATATGTTTTTAGGAAAAACAGATGGAGAAAACAAGATGCTGCCCTTTCCTAGATTGTCTTTAATTTCATGCTGATGTACACAAGTTAAATCAATTACAGATGGAAATTGACAGCGACAACATTCAGTGGCACATACAGTAATGCAATCTAGTACCAGGCGAGAAATGCGCTAATGAGCAATCAGTAGGCAGTGCAGGGTTCCTCAAATGCAAATTACAACCAAGTGTGCAGTCAGTCTCCCTCTCTATGATTTTTTTTATTGTGTTTTAAAATCAACATTCGTGGCGGTGCATTCTAATACCACCTTGGAATGTGGTAACAAGTGAATGACATCACTAACTTGCCAAGTTCTAAGTTACGTTATGCTAAATAATAATAAAACTACTACTACTAGTACTACTACTACTAATAATAATTATAATAATGATAATGATAATGGCATACAAAGCATTTATTTCCCTACATCTTCTGAACTTGTGGTATGAGCATAATTAGAGCTGCTGTGATACCTTCTGTTAATTTAAAGGCAGCCCTGCTTTGCAGGCTGTTTTTAAAACTAAACTATATGCCAATTCGACTTTGGTACTTCCAAAGTCTTAAACTACCTTGTTATTACTTATTACGTCCCCCCTAGGTGCCCCAGGGGTATCGTGCATTGAAACTATATGCAGGGGGCTTATAAACAATGTTTTATACGCCCTGGCGAGGGAAAAACAGACACATTTGTTTCCCCCATTATACCAGTTGGCTCCATAGGCTAACATAGGTATACTTTAATAAGTATAAATATTGACAGGACCCATCTAAAAATGAACTTCAAAGTATTAAAATGTAATTGAATTAGCAAAAGGGACTGGAAGGGGAGTATTAGGGAAACTTAGCCACAGCAGTAGGTTGGCTTATCCAGATCTTAACCTTCAGGAGATAGTTTCTCCATTTTGGATTTTAAAGTGCAGTGCTTTCTGGGACAAGAATATGCCACCCTTTGGAGCAAGATGCCATACTTCTCGGGGGTGCCCCCCCTGTTTTTCACCCAAGAACACTGGATAAATATGGGAGAGCTGTCCAGCAACTCAATTCCCTGCCTGAAACTACAAGAAGAAGGACAGCCCTGCTGGGCCCTTGGAATGCACAAGAGAGGACTGCACTCATAACGACTACACCACTCTGCGCACTTTGGTCTGCAGCCCTAAAAGGACTTTTGACGGACTTTGAAAGTTGAAGGAGCGGTCTCCCTGAAAGCAGCAGGTTAAAAGAGCTCCACGTGCATCATCTCCACCAAGAAAAACCCATCTAGACAGCATTCTGGGGACTTTTAGGAATTTGACATGGTATATTGTGGGAGATGTAGTCTCAACATCTCCAGGGCCAACTCAGAGATTCTGGAGCCTTGGATTGGTGTTGTGGACTCGTTAAACCGCAAAATGCCCTTCTGGAAGAAGATCCAGAAGTTTGGAGAAGTTTGGTGAATTTTTGTCAACAAGCTCCACAAGTTGACCTACCCGTGTTGAGAGTCAAGCCACCGTCGTCAAATTGTGACCCGGCCTGCATAGGAGCATGATTGAATTTTGGAAGCTCATCCTGCTCTGAAAGCAACAACCTAGCCTTCAACCACTAAGCAGAAAACAGAGTGGCAGAATGGCCAGTGTGACACTGAGTGATGCTGGAATTGAAGCCAAAGGTTTGGGGACCCTGCAAGGATCATTTAAAAAAGAGCCAAGACTAGATACAGAAGGTGGCACACATAAATACATGCAAACATCAAATCTCTAATCAGAAAACACAAGGACTATCTGCCAGCAGAATCAGTTATGGATAACACTATTCAGAGAAAAATCCAACAACCTAAACTTCAGGAAATGTCTGAAAGTACCTATTCAAGCAAACCTTTGTCAAAGGACTGAAACATCATCATGCAACGGCTATGGGGATCATTATGAGTCGGGCAATTTAGGGATGATTATTTACACTTTTGAGTTACTGACACTAGTGCCATTAGTAATGCTGGCAGGGCCAAAAATACTCCTCATTTTATGCTTTTGAGGAAAAATACCCAGGGTTTGGCATTCCCAGAGGAAACCTCAAAAGGGTTAGAGATAGATTTAGGGAACGTGTGGTTATACTCAGGCAAGAGGCTGAGTTAACAAAACAAACAGTACAAACATACGTTTTGACAACTACCACTCTGGAGGTGGAGCCCCATCTAACTCTGGTGAAGCGCAACAGGGATAGATATCTGTTACCTCGATTTAGATTAAATTTGTTGCATCTGTTTTAGCCTCGCCATATTTTGAAATCCCCGGGCCCCTGTGGTTACGACAACAATTCTCCGAAGGATACCTTGAATTTCATTATGTTCTGTGAATATTATATGAAATCCAGGGGATCCCTCATAGTTCTATTAGTTAAAAGAAGAGGCTTTAAACAAGTTCGCCTAGCCCTACTGTTTCTGCAGATGTTACCTGATGAATTTGTTGGTGCAAATGTTATTCATTGTTTTAACGCTGCTGTTTTTATACAGAGTGTACAGGGCGAATAATTATACCTCTCCAGATTTTGAGTCACTTGTTTTAATAAACATTGGGGCATATTACCAAGGGCCATTATCACCGCATTAGTGAGACTTTTTCCCGCTAATGCGGCGATAATTTCATTGCCCTATTACCAAGCTGTCGCTAACACCAGTTAGCGACAGCTTGTAGGTGATAGCGGGCATTTAGGGGCCCACTTTGCATGTCAGCGATAATTATTGCTAATGACATGCAAAGTGGGCGTGCCAAGATGTTAGCGACTGAAAACAGTCGCTAACATCGCTATCTCCGATTACCAACTTTTGGAAATATTCACGCTAAGCGCGAATATCTCCAAAAGCTAACGCCTGCCCTGAGCAGTTCTTAGCCATGTTATCCAATAGTAGGTGGATAACATGGCTAAGAGCATTAGCTCGGTAATGCATGAATATCACTGACTTTTCAGCGAAATTTATGCATTTCGGCCAATTTTTATCGCTCAGGAGATAAACCTTGATAATAGCAAGGCTCCTAAGCGATACAAATTGGCGTAGCACGGCGATACAATTATTGCCGCTTACGAAGCATAGTGATAATTATCGCTTATGCTTGGTAATATACCCCATTGTCTTTTTAGTACGCTTGCCTTGGTTATTTGTACTGTAATAAAAAAATCTATAAAGGTTTTTTTTTTTTAATAAGAAGACTCCTGAAGCTGTTCATGGCTCACCGTTAACTTCAGGTCCAGTACGAGAGGCCTCTTTCCCTTTGTAAATCTCGTTTGGGAATCATACAGATATGTTGTCCTTTGTAAGCACTTGGTTAAAGAGGCAAAATCCATATGCCAATTGGTCAAATCAAATAACCTCTTGGTCAACATAGTTTTGTGATGATTGTTGTTATGCTTCCGGAAGTCATTGGTCAGCGCGTAACAATATTATTGATTAAACTATTTGCAAGCCCACAACTTCAAATTTGACACTAAAATCCCTATGGGTAATTCCCTGTGTCTAGCAGACCCTCATATGTCAGAAGGTGAGCTCTATCAGCAATTAAGCTAGTTTCAGAAGTGAGGGGAAAGCAAGGACAAACAATTCTATTATTTCCCATAAGATAAAAGTATTCTAAACTTTCAAATACGTCGAAACCATCACAAGTAAAACTTATTCTGCAGATGGCAGATTGATATTTTTAAATACAAATTATCAAGCAGGGATATTCCACTATTATCTTACTGCTCCCTTTCCAAATAGGCATTGACCACAAAAAAGCACAAAAAACGTATTTTCTTTATCCTTTGTTTTTATTAACATTCATTTTCGGATAATGCCATTAGTTACACAGTAGAAATGATATTGGTTCTCAGTACTTGTTCTTGCTACTTGTGTTAATGCTGGTTTTTGTCTGGTTGCAGCGAAGGTTCTCAACCTCCTGAACCTGGGAAGACTCCAAGATCTTTTCCATAACACGTTCTGGTAGTAGAGCTCAGTGTGAACACACAGCTAAAGTCATGTGACTTTCATAAGAAGAGAGCTCCTGATTTTAATGTACAGGAGAATAAAATTCACGCGCCATATATTCCTCAGATTGATAATCATTCATTAGGCTTGTGTGTGCTGTGGTTTACATTGACTAAGATAATATTAATAAAACAAATACATCATAACTTGTTCTATAAAACAGTTTTCAAATTCTTGTATTGTTATACCTCAGAAAATTACAGATATATCTTACATTGTTATTAACAGGGTAATTCCAGATTTCCACACACAAAAGGTACTTGCCAAGTTTGATCTATCGGCAGGGCATGAAATTAAGAGATATGGTAAAACAGAATACCGGGATAATGTATCTCCTAAAAAGATCTGTGTGCTACTTGTGGCTCCTGCCTGCAGATGCCCCACATGGGTGGATTCCTCCAGAGGCCTCTGCTAACATCTAGCTTTAAATAAGGACCCAAGTAATTTGGGCAATACTGTTTCAGCTATTTATCGTTTTTTAATGTCAAGATGTACCAAAAGGGAACCGATTTTAAGTAGACAAAGATTTTATGACAATAAAAGTAGAGAACCCGTTATTTTACCAAATCAAACTCTATTGTAGTATGCTGTTTACCAGTGCTGGTTAAGAGAGAAGCTGCATTTCACGTGGCTTCAAAGTGCAACAAACAAAATAGGACCCTGCCTATCCTCCCAACTGTACAGCAGTTTCAAAAAGAAGCTTAAACATTATGTATGATGTCACTCTTTAAACAATTACATTCAGGTTGCTTAAATTTTGCTCTGGTGCAAACAATAGATAATACTCCTTTGCACTGTTTCTGTTTCTTTATGAACAAGAAATGAAGCACACACAGTGTGTTCCACATTACACATTATGGAAAGATTGATGTATCAGGAAAAAATAGAGGTGTGCGTAATTTGCTTTTGCCTTATTACGTGAAATTTAAGAAAAATTATGCAAAAGTATCCCTAATTACGCAAAAAGTGAAACCATTATTTGGTACTATATTATAGCAAGAAAGTTTGGAAATATGGACAAGAGGACACATTTCATTCTAAAATGAATTGCAAAAACACAAGTGCTGCAGACAACAGGCTCTTGAGTTTTGGTTATTCCAGTTGTTCCCATGCTCTCACACTAAGGCCCTCATTACGATGTCGGGCGGAATCACTTCCGCCCGACACCACATTGGTCATGGGACCAACTGCCACCCTGTCAGCAGTCCCGCCTGCCTCATTTGGATGCGACCAAACACTGTTCATTCACATTCCTACATTTTACAATGAGAGCATGGATTCCGGTCATAAACCGGCAGTAATACATGCTCTCATATTAAAATGGGAGGTGCGGTTCCTCCATGCACCCCGTGACAGGCACCTCAAGGTGCCTGCCATGGAGGCCGTGCACCCAAGGAGGCCCCCAAACATTCTTTCCGACATGGTTTCTATGTCGGACAGACCAGCATGGAGATCATGTCGGAAACCGTCATCTTAATCTCAAGGGTGGATTGGCCCGCCCTTGAGATTACTTGCCGTATTCCCACTAGCGGAGGGGCTATTCGAGCCCTGGCAGAAGCCAGCCGGAATGACCGGTCAGATTCCTTTCCGACTGCCTCTGATGGAGCAAGGTGGAAAAGCTACATTTTGTGTACCCTTGCGAAATCATACTTCCATAACCATAATCAGAATTAACTGAGTGACGCATGAAACTAATCAACCTAGAATAAAAGTTGCACCTAAACAGACATACGTGGGAAATTAATTATGCTTATGTTGCAAACATAAATAACTAATCATGTGATTTTGTCATGTCTTAACCTAATGAGCAGGTTTAAAATAACGGAATGCAGCATAAACGTGCTTTTTGTTTACGTATTTTGTGGCAAAACGCGAGGATAAGTGAGTACATTACGCTTAAGTGTGGCTATTTGCTAGGTAATTACTAACAGGGAAAACCTTAGAAAGGGGGGTGGTAAACAGAAGGGTTGAAATACTTAAATTAATGTTCGTTTGAGTTTGTTTCTATGATAGTTCCCATTTTTTGACATGTGAGGCCTAAAAGAAAATGGAGTCACTTGATTATTGTGGTTATAAAAGACACACGCATGCGCGAGCAAAGTCAGAGTTTGAATGCAAGCTGCTTGTGCCTGAAGTGACTACGGTTCAAGGATGGAGTGGCCTGGAAGTATAGATGGCTGCCAAAACGATGAGCACAGTGGTTCAGAACGTGGGAATACATGCTAAAGTTGCGAGTAGAGAACAGGACTAGGCCGGACTTGGACCAAAACAAAGGACCCATTATAAATTTGTGGAAGGAAGGAAAAGTAAAATTGTGATGACGAGATGATGCTCATCCACCTCAAAATTGTCCAATCAATTTTAGAGAGATAGAGCTAGGGAAAAAGGTATAAAAAGTGCTGATTTTACTGAAGAAAAAACTTCTCTTCGATTTCTCCCAGAGATGCTGCTGGAATGCTGATTTTCCTGAGATGTAAGACTCTGAATAATTTTTCTATTTCCTTTCACAGGGAGATGCACTTTAGTTGAGGGTTTAGTTAGGGAAGTTAGGAGAATAAATGTTTATTTGGGAACTATCTATCTTTTGCTAATATTTGACTTATAAAATAAACGGAAAATGTCTATTTCAGAGTTTTTCTCTTAAAATAAATGAATCTAACTACCGTGAATTTAAAATTCTTATTCTTTGAAATGCTGTTTTTGAAGTAAATAAATAAATAAAGAAAACAAACTTTAGACATGCTGAATTTGCTCTTAATAAAAATTAGATGAATGGAGAATTAAGCTGGTCTTGAGTTTTCCTACGCCTAATTTTTTTACTAGCAGATCCATTGATCTCAGTGGTGGTGTGTCTAAATAAAATGTCGCAATTAAATGAAAACCATGGTAAACTTATCTAAACTGTAGGTGTAAATAGTATAAATATTTTAAAGTTTTAGATACTCCACTATGATACAGCAGCTTTTCCTTTGAATCTCACCGATCCATGAAGTAGGGTGGAAGTGTTTCGTGAGTGATTTGCAGTGTTATGGGCCCCACTGATGTGAATCTGTTTGATAAGATACTTCAGGGAAAGGTGACATGGTTTTAGAATTAATTTCCGGAGAAGCGCTGCATCACCTCCATCAAAATGAGGCGGTCGGAATGGAATCCAACTGGCCCATTATGATGCGACTCCAAAGGGTCCAACCGTCGGTCGGAGCATTCCGAGCCGCATTGTAATCGGCCCCTAAATGTTTGCCTTGAATAGCACATAATTATGTGACGTACCATAGAAGCGTGATGTCTGGAATTTCACTTAACAAGCTGAAAATGAAATTACTGAAATAATGTGAGATTACACCCGTTTAACAGAAATTTGGGCCAGGTTTAGAAAAACATGGAAAAAATATAATTTCTACTGATTTCTGTGTTTTCAGGGTAAGGAAAGCAAAAATAAATGAATAGTTCCCAACTTTTAAAATATAAAAGAGGACATTATGCTTAAGGTAAAATGAGTCTGCTCTGTTTCTTATGACAAAAGCTTGAAAGACAGTAAAAAATCAGTTAGTCACGGGTCAGAGATTAGCTTTATTACAAAGGATATTTTACAAATAAATATATTTATAACAAAATATTTGGCCTGCACGTAACATGGAAAATAGCAACATCTGTTAATTTAATATCCTATTACAACAGCATTCATAACGCTGCAAAAAAGCATTTGCTACATCTAATTTTCTAGCTCTGCATTATAAAATTACCGTAGGCATGACTGATGTTTAATACTTTGTACATAGTGGCAGAGTAGGTGCATCACACCATGAAGCCATTGGTGTAGCAAGTGTGTTATAGGTAGACCTGGACGGAATTTCAATTACGCTGGATTAACTGGAGTACTTTTGGTATATCCACGTTACTCTTTGACATGTAATTACCATTAATTACATGATTACTCCTCCATGTATAATTAAGGGTAATTTGGGGGGAAATCCTAATGCAGGGGCAGATTTAGTGAGCGGGAGCGGCTACTTGTGTTCTGTTGCATTTAGCACTATTTCTCAGTGCAAAATGCATCCTTGTGTACATTTTGGACCTGAGGGGGTATTTCTGCGCTAAGAAAAAGCACTAAACGCGGAATTACTCTTCTTGCATAATTCAAGCGTAATCTCACATAATTTTAGGCAAATCCACTATACTAAATAGCACAAATTACACCCACCCGTAGTCATAAGCCATAATACAAGCAAGATTAACTAGGCCCTGTTAGCCTCTCACCAGTCGATATTAAAAGATAGCCAAAATGGTGGAGCAGTGGCCCCTCGATACCGAGGTGTTCCAGGAGCACAGTGGCTACTGCACTATCACAGCTAGGCTGCTGAATGCCCTACCTGTCTTTCCTCTCTTCACCCATCTCTCATCTCTTTACCCTATCATCTTCAACTGTTTTTCTCTCTCTCCTTCTTCCCTTTCTTGCTTTTTCTTCTTACAGCCCCCTTGTTTGTCTCCCTTTTCTTTCTCCCCCACTGCTCCCTCATTCCTCTATTGAGTCCTACCCTTTTCTCTGCAAAACCTCCATTTATTCTCCATGTCTTCTCTAAACGCTACCACCCTTTCTTTTTCGCACCGATATATTGTCTTCTTTCTCTTACTATTATTGTCACCTTTTCCTTTCTCACATTCTTTCCAAGATTCTTATTTATGCCCCCTTTCTTTCCTCTCTTGCTATCACTCCCCCATCTCTCATCCTCATTCTCATATCCCTTCTCTTTCCATTTCCTCTCCTTGTTCCTGCTTATCTTTCCTCCCTGTTCTCTAGCTCTCCCGTTTTCCTCTTATCTCCTACCTTTGTCTCTCCCTCTTCACTCCTATCAATATCATTTAATTATTTCTGTCCTTCATATATTTCATGTATTCCACTCCCTTCACTTATATTTACTTCCATTCCCTCTGTCATACTTCCTCTTTAATTTTCTCTCTCCTCTCTCCGATTCCATAATCTGCCCTTCCAATCCTCTTGGACTTTTTTTCCTCCTTGTATTAGCTTTTCTTTCATGCTCTCGCCTGCCTCCTCCACCCTTTTCCTACTTTCTTTTCCATTTCTGCCTGTAGGGTAAATATCCACAGAAATCTTGATGGTTAGAGTAAGTTTATTTGTAGAATAAGAAGCACTCCCTGGGACACATCTGAAGGCTCCGGACAGTCAGCGGTAACTGACTTAACAGTAACAGTTAAGGCATCGAATAGTACATTAACCAACTGTGCAGTGTAGCGAGGCACATACATTCAAGTATAAACATATCACGAGATACACTTGTAAAGAAACACAAGCGCGAGTCACATATCACGAGATACACTTGAAAAGAAACACAAGCGCGAGTCACGTAAAGTGAATGCGCGAGCGTTTACGCGTGCATGAATACACAACACACCTTCCCCCCTTATGAAATGAAACAAAAGAAAAGAAAAAAACACACAAACTGAATTTAAACTTTACCTATCATGTAAGCAACAAAATCTGACAGCCACTTGGGTTTCCTTGTAGTTCTTTTGGGTAAAGAAACACTATCGCTGAGAATAGATTGAGGTTGAGAAGGAGGTTGGACACCCAAATCCTGATTGATATTGCAACTACTGGAACAACAAGGTGTTACAGCCGTATCGCTACAAACTACATCTCCACTCAAATCCTCATCCAAATATGATAGATCAGAATGTTCAAAAGTAGGTTCCTTACAATAAACATTCTTATCAGCCTTGAGAATAGCAATCCTACTGAGATTCCAAACTCTGTTGTCTGATAATCTCACTGAATTTTTTAATACCTCAATAACTTCAAAAGGACCCATGAACGAACTTTCACCTTTCTTGACCTTCCAGGGTTTTTTGACCTTAACCATCATACCAATTTCGACTTTCGGATCCATTTTTGAGCCAAATTTCTCATCAAAGTACTTTTGATTTGCGCAATGGGTGCGAGTAAGGTTTTCTTTAACTTTTCCCAAATCCACATTTGAAGAAGTTGATTTTACCAACCACGACGGATTCACCTTGGTTCTAGGAATTCTTCCCCTCATGATTTCAAAAGGGGAATATCCAGTCATGGAATTCATGGTTGTTCTGTACATCCAGACTTTTCTAAAAATTTCAACCTCCCATTTCTTGTCATCATTACCAACAGACTGTATAGCACCCTTCAGAACTCTATTGAATCTTTCTATTACTCCATTTCCACTAGGATTATATAAAGAAGTAGTGGAATGAGTTATGCCAAGTCTTGAAAAATAATCGTTGGCTTTCTTTGAATTGAATTGAACCCCATTATCAGATATGATCCTTACTAGTAGTCCTTCTTCAGTGAAAACTTTATCTAGGAAACATAGCACCGAATCAGTATCTATTTTATGAACAATTTTGATAATTGGCCATTTATAGAAAATGTCAATAGCCGCAATGACATAGCGTTTACGCGTGCATGAATACACAATACTGCCCTTCCTCTCTTTCTTCTCAGCTGCCTTCTCAATCACTTCCCTATTGTCAATCCTATTTCTTATGTTCTGACCTCATTCCTTTCTCCATTGCCACTGTCCTCCTTTCTTGGTATTCTCCTTTTGTTCACATACACTTCCTCCCTCCCATTTCTCACCTCTGATCTTCCTTCCTTTACTTTACTCCATAGCCTAATTCCCTCTCCTTTTCTTCCCTTTTCTCACTCTTTCTTTTCGCTCCTCTATTGCCTACCTCTCTTCCTTCTCTTCTTTCACCTTTCTCCATGTCTCATTCCCCTTCTTTTCCACGAAAAGTAAACACAGACTGAAGCATAGGCCAGACACTCCCAACATCAACACTTGAGCAGGCCGTCTATTAAATAAATGACAACATGTGCACAGCACGTTGGACCCTTCACACCTGCTGGCCCCAGTGGCATTGCATCAGCTGCATCATTCATAGCTGCGCCCCCTGCTGGACGTTAGTATACAAACCTGCAGGCTGCTACCTTTGATGTTCACTTTGGGACCCCTGGCACTGACATTGCAACTTCCGGTTAAGCAGTTATGAAGGGAGGAACTGGAAGAAAACAACATTCTAACAAATGTGGCTACTCTCTGTAGTTTCCACTCATTTCCCTTAGCCTAGACCCTGGCCAGAAAATGTAAGACAGTTGAGAGGCACAGTGTTGTACAAACGGTGAAGCTAGGGATGTTCAGGTGAATCAGTGTTTGTGTGACGTCACTATTGCTATGCTTAGCGTTTTGTGAATTTTATGTCAAGACCAGAGGCTCCATTATGTATCTTTTGTGCCACTTTATTTCAATAAGAGCCAGAAAAAATAATATGTTTACGCAAAAAAGGTAGAAACCTCATGAGACAAACAACAAAAAACAGAAACTGGTGGGTTAGAAAAATGGATTGACCCAGCCTAGTTGAGTCATTATAGGCTTATAAATAGCCCGGTCAATAGCAGCCCTTCCTCTTCCATGCTGCTCCAGCAATCACAGGTGCCTCTCATCATCCTTAATTGGCGTCTTTATTGGTACTAACATGTCAGTGTTGTTCTACATAAGAATGTCAAGGATGTTACTAAGCAGCAGAGCCAATCTGCTCATAGAAGCTGAGATTCTCTGGTTCACCAAGACAAATACATTCTCCATTTTTCCTCTGAACCTTTCAACATGCAAGAGTTTAAGATAAAATTCCAATCAAATCATGTGATTTTGAGTCGGCAGTGGTTCATGCTGGGTTGGATTCCAGTGTCTTCGGTTCTTTGATTAATCATAGGCCACAATTTATCTACAATGAGACACACTATCAATGAGGTAGACATTTCAATCAATCAATCAGGGAATTTAAGTGTGCTACTCACCCATGGGGGTCTCAAGGCGCTGAGGGCGGGGGGGGCTGCGCAGCTCTGTTTAGCCGAAGAGCCAGGTCTTGAGGGTCTTCCTGAAGGTGTTCAGGGACGGGGCGCGTCTGATGTCTGCCTGTAGCTTGTTCCATGTCTTGGCTGCAATTTGAGAGAAGGATCTTCTGCCTGCTCTGGCTCTTTGGATGCGTGGGATTTAGGCCAGTGTGAGGTTGGAAGATCGGAGATTTATTTTGGGTACGTGGAAGTTGATTCTTCTGTTGAGGTATTTGGGTCCGTTGTTGTGTAGGCATTTGTAGGTGTGAGTGAGGATTTTGAAAGTGACTCTTTTCTCCATTGGAAGCCAGTGGAGACTTAGTAGGTGTTGGCTGATGTGTTCATGTCAGGGGTTGTCAAGGACGAGTCTAGCGGCAGTTTTCTATGTTGTCTGGAGTTTGCGGAGTAGGGACTTTTTTTATATATCATTTTATTAAGGCAAGGCATCAACAATAAAAGCACATTACAGAAGATACACATTCCCACATAACATTACATCTTCAGGAGGGGGAGGGGGGAACAGGGAACAGGGCATTTACATGTCAGGAACTCACCGGGATGAGGGAATATCAAAAACAGAGTCTCTAGGCGGCACACAGATCTCCCCCCTATACCGGTTCCAAGGCTCCCATAGTGATGCCCACTTTCAAGGACGGCCTCTAGCTATGTAAACAGTCTTTTCATAAAACAATCCATGTCCTCTTTCCATTCCTCAAAGGTAGGAGTCCGCTCGGATCCCCACTGCTGAGCAATATTTCTTTTCGCTATCATATAACCAAGTGTTGTCCATTTGGTCTGTGCCATATTAAGATCAGTGGGCTCCCAAATATTAAGGAGGCATCTCCTCCCCTCCGGCAACATTACCACCCCCAAAATCTCTTGCATAGTGTCATGGATCTTACCCCAATACTCTACAATAGACCGACATTCCCAAAGGATATGGAGGAACATACCCACCAGACCACACTTCCATCTACACAAACCTATTTCAGACAGCCCCATCCTAACCAAGCGGGGCCCTGTAACATTAACCATGTGTAATATCTTCAACTGAATAAGCCTCAATCGTGCAGGGATCGCAACTTCCTTCGGTGAGGACACAGCCAGTGGCCAGTCCTCATCGTCCAATTCAATGCCTTCTCTCGACCATTTACCCCTCAGCTCTGTAAGGAGATCCGCTCTATGATTAATCAATTTCTTATAGATCAGGGAAATAGTTTCTCAGGTAAATGACCATCTAAAATTCTATCCTCGAGGGGTGAGGCCGCGGGAAGGTCCTCCTCCGCAGGCAAGGCCGCCTTCAACGCATGTTGGACCTGCGCATAGCGAAAATACTCAGTTCTCCCCAGATCAAATTCGGCCTGCAGTTCTTCGAATGTTTTAACTCTCCGCTTAGCCCAAATGTCACCAATGGTAGAAATCCCTATCAAATCCCACTTATCAAGCCTCTTGTGTTCCAAAGCTTGCCCAACTTTTCGGAATGAAACAGTGGGGTGGCTAGTGTCAATCGATCCCTCCATCCCAAAGAACTCATGGCGTTGTGCCAGATCCGCACAGCATGTTAAGTTGGTCCTGTCAAGAACAGTTTTGCTGACTTAGCATACAATGCCCTATTGTAACTACCGCCAGGGAAAAACCACCTATCCATCGCATATGTGGGATCTGCGACGGGCCCATAAGTACCCTGGTTGACGGCCACCAACTGGGAAGCCCAGTAGTATCGTTTGATGTCAGGGAGAGCAACACCACCATCATACCATGGAAGCGTCAATTTAGCTGATGCAATACAGGGTTTACCCTCCCATAATAGACTACGCTGCAACCCTTCCACCTCATGTAAATAACTGGCAGGCACTATATCTAACGTATTTTGAAGGGCGTAAATTTAGCTAATGCAATACGGGGTTTACCCTCCCATAATAGACTACGCTGCAACCCTTCCACCTCACGTACATAACTGGCAGGCACTATATCTAAAGTATTTTGAAGGGCGTAAAGAAAACGAGGCAAAGACATCATTTAAAAGAGGGATGCGCGCCCCAACAGAGCGAAAGGAAGCTTCTTCCAATTAGCCACATCACTCCTTAGTCTCTGCAAAGGGGGAAGGAGATTCCTCGCATACCGGATCGCAGGATCCAATGAAATGAAAATCCCCAAATACTTAAAACCGCCCGTAGGGATCTGAATCAGACAATTTTGCTGAGGGACCGGATTCTCTCCCCTAAGAACGAACAAAAGAGATTTTCCCCAGTTTATGGACAACCCAGAATTTCTGCCAAAGGAGGCCAACACGTCACAAACAACAATTAGGGACTTTCTAGGCGAGGTCAAATAAAGTAGAATGTCGTCTGCATACAAAGAGATTCGGTCTTCCCAATTTGGGGACCATCGAATACCCCGAATAGAAGGCTCCCAACAAATCCTGGCCGCCAAAGGTTTAAGGGCCAGCGAGAAGAGAAGAGAAGAGAGGAGGCAGCCTTGTCAGGTGCCCCGCCCGAGACAGAAGGACACTGAGACCCGGTTGTTCACCACTACCTGGGCGAGCGGTTCAGTATATAACAAACGCACCCAGCGAATGAAGTCGGGCCCAAAATCAAATTTAGCCAGGACTGCCCACAGATACGGCCATTCCACGGTGTCAAAGGCCATTGTTGCATCAAGCGAGGCTATTATGGCCGGTTCCCTCAGGGTATGAGCCCTGGCTATCATGCCATGTAACCTGCGTAAATTTAGAGCCGCATTTCTATGGGGAATAAATCCCGACTGATCCGGATGCATCAGTCCGCTAATCACTATATTCAACCTAATAGAGAGAAGCTTGGCAAGTATTTTGAGCTCTGCGTTCAATAACGAGATAGGCCTATAAGAGGCACAGTTAGTCTTCGGCTTGCCTTCCTTATGGATAACCACCACCGACGCTACTCTCTGATCATAAGGTAATATCCCTTTCTCACGGGCCTCAACAAACATACCCTTAAGGTAGAGAGCAATCTTGTCAGGCTGAAGCTTACATAGCTCAATTGGGAGCCCGTTGGGTCCTAGTGCCTTACCGGCGTTCAATGAGCGTACCGCCAGGGCTATTTCATCTGTGGTAAGCGCACTATCCATGAAATCACGGTCCTCCTTGGTCAAGCACGGGAGCTGTATATCTAGCAGCAGCAAATGGGAATCCTCCTCTGGTCGATCCGATACAGAGGTATACACAGTTTGAAAGTAAGCTGCGAAATTATCCACTATACCCTGGGGATCAGTAAGCCATGCTCCCTCCGCTGTCACCATTTTTTGGACAACACGATCTGCCCTATCCTTCTTGTCCAGCCAAGCAATAAGTTTCCCTGCTTTATCTCCGAGGTCCAATAGCCGACCCTGCTGCTCTCTACTCAGGGCTCTGGCACTATCAGTGACCAGAGATCTATACTCGAGTTGCTTAAGATGAAGGGCGTGCAGGCTAGCACGAGTTACCTCCTGCTCCAGTCCTACCACCAGTCTGCCTATCTCAGCTTCTACTTCAACAACTTCTTCATTCCTTTCCTTTTTCATTCCAGCTATCAATGACAGAGCCTGACCTCTGATAACCGTCTTAAAGGCTTCCCAGAGAGAAACAGAAGAGGACACCGACCCCGCATTCTCCAGGAAATAATGATCTAGAACCTTAATCAGGTCCTTACAAATTCTAGGGCTATGCATATACCAGGGATTAATAGGGGTTACCTTCCCCGCTGATCCCAATGCAACACAGAAGCGGAATCAGAGCGGGGAATGATCAGAAATGCCCCTAGCAAGGTGAACCGCCTCACAATGTAAGTTGGGTGGACTGCGGGCACCAATCAATAATCCAACCAGGAAAGACTACCATGGGCCCCAGAGTGAAAGGTGTATTGTCTCTGGTCCGGGTGGAGCAGTCTCCAGCCATCCACTAACCCCATAGCCTCAAGAAAGTCGGGGAGCCATTGCTAAACACGCCACGTATCCCGCTGGGGGTGCCTATCCATAACTCCAGAAACCACTGCATTAAAGTCTCCCCCCAGAATCAGCAGTCCCCTCAGCAGATCCAGCAGAATCTTTCCCAAGTCAACAAAAGTGATAGCCTGCATACCATGGGGAGACATATACCGACAATAGGGTCATGACTTGCCCTTCCCAGCGACCCGTCACCCCAACATATCTGCCCCTGTCATCCTCAGAAATAGAGTCAATCACCAACAGGAGCGCCTTCCGAGTTAGGATGCCCACCCCACTGGAACCAGACGTGAATCCTGCATGAGCCACCAGCCTGTATCCCATTCTATGCATCGCCCTACATAAATTACCTACTAAATGTGTTTCCTGGAGTAAAACCTCATCTGGCGCATGACGTTTAAGATACTAAAGAACCACACTATGTTTAATTTTGTCCCCCAACCCATTCACATTCCAACTTAATACCTTCAGTTCCCTACCCCGCATCGTCAAACATGAAAAGGAAGCAACAATCCTCTGACCGCTGCAATATGTAAATTCTACATTTCAACTCGATGCCTTGATAAACAAAAATTGACAACACATCAAAAGGAAACAAAAGACCAAAAAGGAACATTCCCAATGCACCTCCCCCCACCCTGCACCCCTGCTCATGGCTAATGCCTGACCCCAACTTGCAGTGTGCCTGTCGCCCCACACTCTAACTAACCGACTAACTAAAGATAGTAGTGAGGAGGAAGACAGCTTTGAAGGACACCCCCCCACACCCCCTCCACCCCAACTCAATAATGATACACATCTCTGAAAGCCATTATAAGACACCTTGCGGCCTCCCCCAAAGGCCACGCCCCTATTCCCGCTCCGACACTTCGCCTTCCTCGATATTCCCGGGTTTCTCCGATTCTGGCCCAGGGTGCGCGTCTAACCAGTCTGAGGCAATTTCAGGATTATCAAAAAAAAAAAACTTTCCCATTAAGCTCAATCCGCAGTCGGGCCAGGTACATCATAGCATATTTCAATCCCCCTTCCATGAATCTCTTCTTGATGCCCAGGAAACCCTGGTGCTGTCTCTGGACTGTTTGTGTAAAATCAGGGAAAAAGGAAAGATTGGCATTTTCAAATTTCAGAGGGCCTCCCGACCTGGAAGTCTGCAGGATAGCGTCCCGATCTCTGAAATTAAGTACACTCGCAATCAGTGGGAGTGGGGAAGCCCCTGGCCTTGGCCTTCCTTCAGGGATTCTATGTGCCCGTTCGACCGTAAAGAAGTTACTCAGACCTTTGGGCTGAAGGTGCTTGAGGACAAGATCCTCTACGAATAAGTCTGGTGCCGGGCTTTCTGCCTTTTCGGGAACCCCAACGATCCTGATGTTGTTTCTCCGGGCCCTCCCTTCATAATCATTGAGCTTCCGGCTTGTAAGCTCCCCAGCCCGTTTGAGCTTCCGCACCTCCAGCTGCAATGAGGCCACGTCATCCATCAAACTCGTTGTTTTAATGTCAAGGGACTTGACCTTCTCACTAGTTTTGGTGAGATCAGCACGGATGAGGTTAGCCTTGATGGTCACTGTATCTAAATTATGGTCAAGCGACTCCATTTTCTGTCCCAGGGATGTTCTAACCCCGTCAATGGCCGCCATAACATCAAGAAGTGTCGGCTCTACCAGTGGGCCAGTCAGTTCCTTCCCTGAGTCCTGCACCTTCCTCAAGTCTTGCGGGGACCCTTTAGGCGTCGTGTATCGGTCCAGCTTGTTAGTCTGGACATAACAAGATCCCTTAGAGAATCGGGATTGGGACTTCTTGGAGTCAGGTTTCGATGCCATCTTTAGCCCTCTGTCAGGACTTACAACAGTACTAGAGCGACCACCACCCCACCGACCTGTGCTGTAAATGATTTCGCAGCCACACCCCTCACCACCCCCAACCCTGCCAACCCCAGTGTCCGCTGCCCACCAGGTACCAGGTCCACCTGCTGGCCTCACTCCCCGCCCGTGACCAATCACCTCCAGGCACCAACCGTTGTCAAATACGGCAGTACAAAAGATCCAGGCTCACTACTATTTCCTCACCGATTCTCTCTGCCTATTCATAGGTGATCAGGGGGAGGGGGGGAGGAGGGGCCAGAGGGTGGCAGGATATTTGAGCTCCAGTCCGGCAAACAGGGCGATCCGGAAGACACACTCCAGGGGCCTCCTGCAGTGGGGCAGTTAATCTCGCCTCTGGGGTTACTGTGACTGACTGGAGCGGTTCCATCGGTGCCCCGCAATCAACGGCAGGGTGACATCTTCCAAGGCCCCCCAGCTTCCTCCACAAGGGGGCCATGTTTTGCAATCCTCCTCCTCAGCTCTCACTTCACCCGTGGAACCGGAGCCTTGGCCTCCACAGGCACATCTCGCTGCTGAGCCCCAGAGCCCCAGTCACCACCAGACAAACGGCGCCCAACCAGCATGCTGGGTACTCTGGTGCCCGCCCACAGTATCAGCACAGGCAGGCGCAGCCCAAGGGGCCCGGGTAAGCCCGGACAAATCCACCTCTGTGCCTCGGAGCCGCTGCTGAAAGTGCTCCGATTCAGCCGGCCACCTCCGGTTTCGGCCGCGGAGTAGCTTAATCCGCGGCCCGCCGTGTCTCCTGCTAGAGTTCTGGGCGTAGGGCGTTTCGGAGGCCAATGACGTACCCGCGCAGTGTCTCGCCCCTTAGTAGCACAGCGGGGCCATGAGCCACATCAGGGGGCGTCACAAGGCCCCCACCGCCCGTCAAGTGAGACCGGAGCCCCGGCAGCCGCCAACACGTCCCGCCGCCGAGTCTCGGGTCCCCAGCCACCGCCAGACCAATCGCCTCCAATCTGCGTAGAAAGCGCTCCGGTGCCCGCTTACAGTCTCCGCGCCGATAGGTGCCCCAGGTTACTTGCACCGGTCCGCCTCACCGCTTCCCGATGCAATTGAGACAGCCCTCCACTCAGCCCGCCACTTCCGGTTTCGGCCGCGGGTGTTGTTAAACTCGCGGCTGTCTGTTTCATCCACTCGAGCTCCGGGCCTAGGGCATCCCTCCGGCCCCCAACTTCCTTGGGTGTCCCTCTGGCCCCCAACCTCACAGCGGGACCGGAGTTGCTGCAGGAGGGTGCTAAGGAGGTCCGACGTCCGTTAATCGATATAGTGCTGCAGGATAATGACAGGATATCGGGGTAAGGGTTCCGTCCCGGCAGAGCTGCTCACCTACGCGGCCATCTTAGGCTCGCATTAGGCTCCTCCTCTCGAGTAGGGACTTGTTGATGGCAGCGTAGAGTGTGTTTCCATAGTCCAGTCTGCTGGTGATGAGTGTGTCCTTGACTCAGGGGAGATCCGCTTGAAGGTCTTGCGGAGGATGCAGAGGGTGTGGAAGGAGCTGGAGGTGACGGGCTTGACCTGTCTGTTCATGGTGAGTGATGAGTCGAGTACGATGCAGAGGTTCTTGGCGTGGTCTGAGGGTGTAGGTAGGTGGGCTTCCGAGGATGGTCGGCTACCAGGTGCTGTCCCATGCAGTAGGGTGGTACCAAGGACGAGGACTTCTGTCTTCTCAGCATTGAGCTCCAGGCAGCTATTGGTCATCCAGACTGCAAAGTCTTTCAGTCCTTTCTGGAAGTTGAGTTTGGCAGTGGTGGGGTTGTTGGAGAGAGAGAGGATGAGCTGGGTGTCGAGGGCATAGCATACGATGTTGAGGCCGTGTTGATAGACGATGGCTGCGAGGGGGGCCATGCAGATGTTGAAGAGTGTGGGGCTCAGTGATGAACCCTGTGGGACTCGGCAGGTGATTTTCATGGTGTCGGAGAGGAAGGGTGGGAGTCTGATCCTTTGGCTTCTTCCGGTGAGGAATGATCGGATCCAGTCCAGGGCAGTTCCTTGTATGCCTGCGTCGTGTAGTCTGGTAAATAGTGTGCGGTGGGACACGGTGTCGAAGGCCGCTGATAGGTTGAGTAGGATGAGGGCTGAGGAGTGGCGTTGGTCCAGGAGGGTGGGGATGTCATCTGTGGCAGTGTGTAGGGCGGTCTCTGTGCTGTGGCTGCTTCGGGATCCAGATTGGGACGGGTCAAGGACGCCGTTCTCTTCAATGAATCATGTTAGTTTTGTGTTAACTGTTTTCTGTGTAACTTTGGCTGCGAATGGGAGGAACAAGATGGGTCGATAATTCTTGAGGTCAGTGGGTTCAGCTGTGGGCTTCTTGAGCAGGGGTCTGACTTCTGTGCGCTTCCAGTCATCTGGGAAGGTGCCTGTTTTGAAGGTGGTGTTGATCGTGCTTTTAACTTCAGGTGCAATGGCAACTGCGGCTCTGTGGTAGATGTGAGGTGGGCAGGGGTCAGTGGAGACCCCCGAGTGGATGCTTCCATGGTCCAGGCAGTGTCTTCAGCCATGATCAGTGTCCAGTTGGAGATGGTGGGCTGACTGGTGTTTCTGGGGGGCGGGCCGTGTGTGGCGCCTGGTGGATGGTGGATGAAGTTTTCGTAGAGGTTTTTGATCTTGAAGCTTGTTGCAGAGGTCTTGGGATGGGATGATGCTTGTGGCTTCGCTGCGTGGGCTAGTGAATTCTTGAACAACACTGAAAAGCTCCTTGGAGTTGGTGGAGTTGGCCAGGATCTTGTTGTGGATGAAGTTCCTCTTGGTGGCTTTGATCTGGTTATGGTAGTGCGTCATGGCATCCTTGTAGGTGGTGGGGTTTTCGGTTGTCTTGATGTTTCTCCAGTTCTTTTTCCAGGCGCCTGCAGGTGCGTCTGGCTTCTTGGAGAGTGGTGGTGAACCAGATGGTTTTCCTGGGGCGTTGTCTGTCGGGGTTGCGTAGCGGGCGAGCTTGTTTGCGCAGTTGGAGATCCAGGTGTGGAGTTCTCTAGCTGTGTCGTTTGCATTGGGTGCCCAGGTGTTGACGGCGAAGTGTACTCAGTGGTGGTATGTCCATGGCGGCTGCATTTTGTGGCTGAATTGGACGCTGTTTCCTTCCACGAAGATGGGGTCGAGGGTGTGTCTTCTTTGTAGGTCAGTGTGTTGACGAGTTGTTTAAGTCAGATGCTGGCGAAGTTGTCACAAAGGATAGGGGAGTTGGGGGTTGCTGGGGTTCTCAAGGTGGACGTTTAGGTCTCCAATGAGTATGTAGTTTGTTGAGGCAATGGCATGGGGTGCGATGAGGTCAGTGATGGTGGTGGCAAAGGGTGTTGGGGGCCTAGGGGGGTCTGTAGATGAGGGTTCCTTGGAGTGTGGCTTTGGGGGTGGTCTGGATCTGGAAGTGCATGTGTTCCGCTGATGGGAAGGTTTTGCTGGAGGGGTTGAGGTGGGGTGTGCTCTTGTGGGCGATGGCGAGGCCACCTCCTGGGTGGTTGGGGTGGAATTTCCTATGGTTCTTATATCCATCTGGGACGGCGGTGCTGATGTCAGGGGCAGAGGATGCGTTGATTCAGTTCTCTGTGAAGAAGGCGATGTCAGGTGAGAGAGAGTAGAGTAGGTTCCGGATCTCCATGGCATGTTTGTGTATGGCGTGTACGTTGAGGAGGATGCATTTTAGAGTCTTGCAGGTGCTGGCATCAATGGTATTGGAGGCCTGGGTGACAATGAGGGTCTGGCGGCAGTCGAGGTAAGAGAACTGGCAGTGGGTCGTGTTCGGCGAGGCCTGTTGGCATTCTCTAAGTCTTCCAGGGTTGAGTGCGAGGAGGGTGGTGATGTCGTAGTGATGGGTAGTGGGAGGTCAAGGGTTCCTGGCGCTGGCTGTGGTCGGGTTGCGGACGGGCGCAGATGGGCTTGCCTTTGGCGTGCCCGCTGTGCGCTTCTGCTGCGCAAGTAGGGGAGGTGGGAGGGAGGAAAGGCTGGGAGGCGGGAGCGGGAGAATTCTGGGGGGGAATCCTGGGCGGGAGGGCCACAGGGGCAGCAGCGGCGAAAGGAACAGGCAGGCACAAGAAAATAAAAACAGTGGTGGAATTAGGGAAAGACACAGATGTGCACAATAATAGTGGCACAACAGGGAAAAAAATTAAGAAAAAAAAGGCTGAGAAAGATTACGGTGGCCAAAATCTTTTTCCATGTTTTAAATGAGGAGCAATTGGATGACAATTACAACGTTATTTTGCACTCTCCAGTCTCTAAATCAGATGCACATGATGGTGCAGATTTGAATTGTTTCAATCCTACCACAACAAACCTGGGCGCTCTTCAATATTCACTGGCAAGAATGTAATTTAATAGGGTGAAGCTGGACTAGTTGATGCGTCAATCTAACCTTTGTTCTGCCTTTCTTTGCTGTTCGACCAACTTTCTTCTGACTGGTCAACCTCTGCTTCATGTGGCAGATTATAGCAGGGCTAGGATTAGGGCTCCCCTAGGAAAACCGTTCAGAAACAAATTTATGACCAGCTCATTGCGACATCCGAACATTACTTTTTTCAACGGTCTGGTGGCACAATGCCCTGCTCGATATTTACAAAGCAGCGTTAAGCCACTTTGCATGTCTTAATGACGCTTTGTAAATATCTTCTTCTTTCACGCGAGTATCTGCATGAAAGGGACGTGCGATGGGTGTTGCTGTAGGCATTCCACCGCAACACCTATTGCTTTTTGACACTGCCCTAGATTTACAAGGATCTGTAAATCTGAGCCAGCGCCAAAAACTAACACCACTGAATAGCAGGCATTAGATTGGTGCAATAAGGAGAAAACTTTTATTTCTCCTCGTTTTTGCTGTTTCTTTGAGTGCTGCATTCCCACACACTGGGTGGTCTGTTTACATGTGAAAGCTCCTTATCTGTCCATGCTCGATTGTCTCAAACACATACATTTTCTCCAAATTAATTTGCAAGGGTATTTCTTGCAATTTGAAGCTCTTTCAGTCTCTCATCAACTCATTGGAGTTTCTACATATAGCTCAAGCCAGACAGGAC
Source organism: Lissotriton vulgaris (assembly GCF_964263255.1). Lineage (NCBI taxonomy): Eukaryota > Metazoa > Chordata > Amphibia > Caudata > Salamandridae > Lissotriton > Lissotriton vulgaris. Next base: position 1,527,525,170 of record NC_141687.1, on the reverse strand, counting down.
TTATTTCAGATTGCATAGAAATAGTCTTTTGACTTGTCTAGACAATATTTTAATAAAGGCTAAAGATAAACCACTTCTGTTGCTTCATCTTCAAACATCTATTTTCTTCTCCTGGAGATTTTTGGAAATTGTCATAAATCAACCCAAATTTCTTGTAGTGCTTCTTGATAAAATGTTTATTTTCTACTCTAAAAACGACCCAAATCCCCCCCAAATGCATATAGATATATATATATATATATATATATATCCAACGTAAAAGGTTTGCCCCAATGAAAGTGTCTCCAGCAGGTACGTGTTGCAATCTTTATTGAGCACAATATGCATACGAGCAGCCGCAAGGTATCACCATCAAGTAATGTTCAGACCAGCCAGACGCGTTTCGGGGACAAAATCCCCTTCTTCAATGGCTGATATTGCTCGAAAACACAGACAGCATAGCTCCCAACACTTTTCAATTAAAAGACCCCGCCCTTTTGGGCGTAACCATTTCCATGGAATTCTGGTTCATGTAGTGTGGGCGCTTACTTCTCAAGTGAGTCTCTCTGGTGTTCAAAAATAAAAAGCCGATTTTCTCCATGTGGGTTGATGCGCAATATGCAGTACTGCTCGCTCCGCTTTCCAATTGTCTCTCGTTGCCCTGTCGCCTCAATAACGCTGGCACCAACGAGGCGCACTTGAGAAGTAAGCGCCCACACTACATGAACCAGAATTCCATGGAAAATGGTTACGCCCAAAAGGGCGGGGTCTTTTAATTGAATAGTGTTGGGAGCTATGCTGTCTGTGTTTTCGAGCAATATCAGCCATTGAAGAAGGGGATTTTGTCCCCGAAACGCGTCTGGCTGGTCTGAACATTACTTGCTGCTGATACCTTGCGGCTGCTCATATGCATATTGTGCTCAATAAAGATTGCAACACGTACCTGCTGGAGGCACTTTCATTGGGGCAAACCTTTTACGTTGGATATTTGCGGCTGTGCCGGCCGCGGAAAGAAGCTCACCGCCAATTGAAGCGGGCTCAGTTGGCGCCTCGTTGGGGCCAGCGTTATTGAGGAGACAGGGCAACGAGAGACAATTGGAAAGCGGAGCGAGCAGTACTGCATAGTGTGCATCAACCCACATGGAGAAAATCGGCTTTTTATTTTTGAACACCAGAGAGACTCACTTGAGAAGTAAGCGCCCACACTACATGAACCAGAATTCCATGGAAATGGTTACGCCCAAAAGGGCGGGGTCTTTTAATTGAAAAGTGTTGGGAGCTATGCTGTCTGTGTTTTCGAGCAATATCAGCCATTGAAGAAGGGGATTTTGTCCCCGAAACGCGTCTGGCTGGTCTGAACATTACTTGATGCAGATACCTTGCGGCTGCTCGTATGCATATTGTGCTCAATAAAGATTGCAACACGTACCTGCTGGAGGCACTTTCATTGGGGCAAACCTTTTACGTTGGATATTTGCGGCTGTGCCGGCTGCGGAAAGAAGCTCACCGCCAATTGAAGCGGGCTCAGTTGGCGCCTCGTTGGGGCCAGCGTTATTGAGGAGACAGGGCAACGAGAGACAATTGGAAAGCGGAACGAGCAGTACTGCATAGTGCGCATCAACCCACATGGAGAAAATCGGCTTTTTATTTTTGAACACCATAGAGACTCACTTGAGAAGTAAGCACCCACACTACATGAACCAGAATTCCATGGAAATGGTTACGCCCAAAAGGGCGGGGTCTTTTAATTGAAAAGTGTTGGGAGCTATGCTGTCTGTGTTTTCGAGCAATATCAGCCATTGAAGAAGGGAATTTTGTCCCCGAAACGCATCTGGCTGGTCTGAACATTACTTGATGCTGATACCTTGCGGCTGCTCGTATGCATATTGTGCTCAATAAAGATTGCAACACGTACCTGCTGGAGGCACTTTCATTGGGGCAAACCTTTTACGATGGATATTTGCGGCTGTGCCGCACGCGGAAAGAAGCTCACCGCCAATTGAAGCGGGCTCAGTTGGCGCCTTGTTGGGGCCAGCGTTATTGAGGAGACAGGGCAACGAGAGACAATTGGAAAGCGGAGCGAGCAGTACTGCATATTGCGCATCAACCCACATGGAGAAAATCGGCTTTTTATTTTTGAACACCAGAGAGACTCACTTGAGAAGTAAGCGCCCACACTACATGAACCAGAATTCCATGGAAATGGTTACGCCCAAAAGGGCGGGGTCTTTTAATTGAAAAGTGTTGGGAGCTATGCTGTCTGTGTTTTCGAGCAATATCAGCCATTGAAGAAGGGGATTTTGTCCCCGAAACGCGTCTGGCTGGTCTGAACATTACTTGATGCTGATACCTTGCGGCTGCTCGTATGCATATTGTGCTCAATAAAGATTGCAACACGTACCTGCTGGAGGGACTTTCATTGGGGCAAACCTTTTACGTTGGATATATATATATATATATATATATATATATATATATATATATATATATATATATATATATATATATATATATATATATATACATATATATATATATAGCACCCTCTTGATCTTCTACGGGTAACAGGATAGTATGGGGAAAGGCCTAGGGAAGAACCCAAATCCTATATTGAAGGAAAACATCTAATACCAGAGCTAATGGATCTAGTCTCCACCTGATGAAAAGTGGAAGTTGAGAGGAACCCACATTTGTTAGAATGTTTGAAAAACCTGGGGATGAAGTTTCAAGTTGCTCTTGTAATGAAAATGTCTTGAAACCAGTATCTGGTGAAATACCCAGGAATATATTCTGACAAACCACTTCTGTTACTTCATCTTCAAACATCTATTTTTTCTCCTGAAGATGTTTGGAAATTGTCATAAGTCAACCAAAATTTATTTTAGTGCTTCTTGATAAAATATTTATTTTCTACTCTAAAAGCGACCCAAATCCCCCCAAATGCACATTCATCATCTCAGAAAGGGTCCCAGCTATTCAGACTTGATTCTTTTAGATTCAGAAACATAAAAGAGACAGGCCATCTTCAGGCATAGAATGGCATAGACAATTGTTTTACTTCTCTTCTAAATCTACTATTCCAATCAGGGGCCAGTATGACTGGAGAAGGGTTTTCAGTATCCAGTTCTCAACTGGGGTGCATGGTCAGAAGAGGAGTCATCTTTTGTAATTCACGTGTTCACTAAATCTTCAGTAAGTGTTTGGTTCTGTTCAGAATGCACAATTTTAGAATGGTCAAGTCTATCAAATGTAGGAGGTATTCATTCACAGATACTTGCAACTCTGACCAAACAATTTTGGGAGTTCAGTCTCTAACTCATCATGTTAAATGATTAACCCCTTCGCTGTTGATGACGACCTCAGCTCGTCATCAGCCACGGTGGTCGTGTGCGGATGACGAGCTGAGCTCGTCATCTGACGCGGCTTTTTGAAAAAAGCCGCACAGCGGAAAAATAACCGCCGCAGTGATGCGGTTAAAGAATATATTCCTGGTTATTTCACCAGACACTGGTTTCAAGAAATTTTCATTACAAGAGCAACTTGAAACTTCATCCTCAGATTTTTCAAAGACTCTAACAAATGTGGGTTCCTCTCAACTTCCACTTTTCATCAGGTGGAGACTAGATCCATTAGCCAGGTATTAGATGTTTTCCTTCAATATAGGATTTTTGTTCTTCCCTAGCCCTTTCTACATAATATCCTGTTACCTGTAAAAGATCAAGAGGGCCCTATCACCTCTAGTGCTGATAACTCCATTCTAGCTAACCCAAATCAGGTATCTGGTGGATGTCCCAACCCTTCTGCTCACCTTGGACCATTTTCTTCACAATTCAGCAAGGCACCTTTATGAAAGGCTCCTTTTAGGCAATCTCAAACTTGTGACATGGAAAGTATCAAGCCATCCCAAACAAATGCTGGCCTTTAATCAGAGTATAACAGACTCATCGAAAATTTCTGGGGCCTGACACAACCTGAAATGGTCAGCCTGGTCTTGGTCTGGAATCGAATCTTGATCCCGCTGCATCAAATACCTCTTCCATTTCCAATTTATGAAGAGTATGGCAGTTTCAGATTAGTTTTATGGAACAATTATATCAGAAGAAGATCAAAAGAGACTATCTCTTAAAGTGTGGATTACTATGGGCCCCATTACAATGCCGGTCCGACGAGCGTCCGACCGGCACCATGTCAGAAATGGGACAGCCCGACAAGGATTCAGAGGTCCCACTTCCCAAATTAGGATGCGACCGCCTTCACAGCGGTCAGAAGGTGTAGCTTTCCTATTGCGGCTTGTGCTATGGGCAGCACAATCATGAGCTCATTGGGCCTGTCGGAGGTGGAGCAGATTCCTCCCACAGGCATCGGTCAGACCGCCCGTATCATAATAAAGCAGTCAGACCGATGCCTACGATGTCGGACTGAATGCCACCAATGAGCTGTCGGTTGGCCATTCACCCAACATCGTAATGTGGCCCCTTGTGATTATTTTGTCCTGGCCTGAAAATTCTTTTAACTCTGCCAAACATATTAGGTTGTTAAGCTTGATTTCAGACAATTTCTGACATTAGAGTATTACACTCGTTAGCTGACAGTCTACTCCTACAAGTGCATGTTCTCTATTTCTAGGATGACTTTTATCTTTGGTAGAATATCCTTTTCCTGACCAGTCAAAACTCTTTTTTGTTCAATTCTCAAAGAGTTCGAACCCCGCACTTCCGATCACAGGAAGTCGCTGATCAATTACTGAATTCTTTTGGAAAACTTCATCATTTTTCTTTAACTATTTTTGCCAGATGAGTCAAATGAGTTATCTTCTAAGTCAGTATTGATATTTTATCTTACAGGGCAGCTTCAATAGCTTTCCAGACAAGTGTTACATTATAAGACATTCTGAGAGTGACTGGTTGACCGATTTAAGACTATTTATTGCAAACCTTTCGCACATGCTTCAAACCCAGTCATGAATATGCTTTGAACATACATAATATGAGCCATGATGAGATAAAAAACAAACTGAATTTACAAATTATTAATCTAAGAAAGTCCTAATTTTATTAAAGACAAAGTGCCAAGTATTACTACTGCTTTCTGTGAAAGGTTTACATTTCATTTTGACAACTTTTCCCCCACCCATGCATATGACAAGGCTTCTTGTTTCACATTGTCTCTCAATGCAGGTTCCAGTAATCTAATTGAGAGCTCTTTGGAAGATAAGGAGGGCCCGATTCACAAAAGTAATCTGAGACAAAATCCTAACTTTATGAATTTTGGTATTCACAAAAGGCATTTAGTAGTAGTAAAGTTAGGAATCCTAACTTTACTACTACTAAATGCCTTTTGTGGATACCGAAAGTCGTAAAATTAGGATTTTGTCTCAGTTAATTAGTGGTAAAGTTAGGAATCCTAACTTTACTACTACTAAATGCCTTTTGTGAATGCAGAAAGTCGTAAAGTTAGGATTTTGTCGCAGATTACTTTTGTGAATCGGGCCCCGAGTGTTTCACATTATTTTTTTCTGGGTGGATTTATATTTTCTTTTTGATTTTCTCGTTTCTTCATCAGTGTGGATAGAGGGGAAGCCTCTAAAAATGGAAAGGACTGCCAATGACTGTGCTCTTTTGCTCTTTATTAGACCTTAAGGATTCACCCGTACTAGGCGATTAAGTAGTTCTATAACAGGTTTCTGGGGTTTGTAGTATGTCTCATAAAATTTCTGCCTCTTTTGTTCAACATGTTATTTTTTCTGGCTGCTACTGAAATAAAGTGGCAAAAAAATAATGCAGAATACTTGGCCTCGTGCGTTGAGTAAAATTAGGACTTTCCTACATTAATAATTTGGAAAATGAGCGCCAACATCCTGTTGCCTGTTGAATATAGTCTCTTTACCAAGTCTAGGTTATTAAATCTACAATTGGAGGTGGGCTGGGTAAAACTGATCAGATCCAATCCATGTATGTCTTCTGCACTGTGCACAGGCAGCAGAATTTTCTGCCTAGTGATATTACTGCAGAATGAGTATCTTGATTTCTATCCTGGAAGCCTGCACATTTTAGTGAACCAATGAAAGTTCTTCTGCACACTTATAGAGCGACATAATTTTGGAATTGTTGGATAACAGACCACTGAATCACAGATCCCAAAGAAGATGATTTTACTGTAATTCCACACATTAAGACCCATATGGAAAATGTCACCCAAGAATATTGTTTTCATCGGAAGTGCAGTAACAGCAGTCATCCTGCTGGGCTTTATCTTCTATGAGCTACAAGCGGGTAAATCAGAAAAAAGATGGTGGCATTCGTAACACAACTGAATAGTCCCAGGAACAGTGCATGTATGGTTGCCAATCCAGTCAAATTAATATTTTATTGCCGGAGCACTCCCAATCCAGTAATAAAAACACCTATTTTTCGGTCCCTTTCTTTGAATTTTATGTCATTTTGTTTTGACACCTTGCCTGGGTCTATTGAGAGACCGGCATTTAATGCCACCTGCTTTCAATGCATGTTGGTAGTTTAGCTGTCTAGTGTCTCGATGATGGAGCCCCCATTACTGTACAATGCCCACATAATGCAGAGTGTGATGCTGTAAGTGGACAGGGCCACCAGGTAGATACGGAATAGGAGCAGGTCAACCACATAGCCCACCTGCAGCCATTCTTTGGCAATATCACGGGACTCATCCCGCTTCTCCAGGAAATGGCGGATGGACATGACCTCATGAAGGATGCTGTTCACCAGAAGAGTGCCTTCTTGCTGGGGTACCATCATGCCCAATGCCTTCTCATAGTCCTTGGTGGATTCGCAACTGTAGTGGGAAAGTTTCACTGGAAGGCAAGAACACAAGTGTTTTGAATAGTAAGCATTCTCAGAGCACATACCATAAGGCAGAAGTACCCTACTTCATTTTACTTTTTATTACCTTGAGTACCTGGAGAAACTTTGGTAGGACCAAGAACAAGCAAGGAACATGCCTGAAATAAGCCCCACCAATAAAGTTTGACTTGTTGAAAACCTATGGGCCTCATTCACAAAGTAGGTAAATCTGCCCTTGCAGATTTCCTTGTACATATGGGTACAGATGTACTACTTTTTAGTATTCACCAATTCCTACTGAAAACAGCATGGGAACCTGTGCCTCACACAGGGTTCTATGCAGATTACCTTGGGAATCTAAAGATTCCAATTTTTTGTTTCTGGTCTTTCTGTTTTGGAGTTCTCTGTGGCACAGAAGTCCATACAGAGAGAATTAATTACCTTGTGCATTGGTATTTATATATTAAAAATATGTACAAGAAGAACATTTTTCCCCATAGAGAAAGCCCTTCCTTTACACCCCCACCAAATGTGGGTATATGTTCTCCTTCCCACACTGAAGGAAAAGTAACTTCAGCATTAAACTGCAGTAAATATTCTACCATTTCCGAAGCTGGAGTGGGTCAAAATGTAGTTTGGGAATGCCGACAAACGTTCATGCTTTAGCACACATTTTTAAGAGAAATGACGCACTGATGCACCCATTGTCTTTTGACAATGTAGTGCTGCAGAGATCTCTGCACTTGTGGCGGAGAGCATTGCCCATATATTGGCTTGCCCATGCCTGGAGCCCTATTGAAAAATTCAGGCAGATGTAAAAACCAAATTTACCTTTCTGAATACGGACCTATATTCTGAGGGTTTTTTTACTTGTAAAAGTGCTACAATTTACTAATTTGTGGATGAATACAGCACAGCTGTCAGGAAAAGTACATATCATTGTAAATAATGCCAAGATTGGTCCGTGTATTCCAAATCAGATGACTTTCAAAAATCTATTGGGCCATGAAGTCTCACAGGGGCATGCTAAAGCTCAAATGCTTACCATTCAATAATAGCAAGAGAAATGAAGAATAATACAGTAAAACATAACTCTCTTCAGACCAGCTCATCAATGTGTGATTTAGATAATCTATTTCAAAGCAATGTACAGTAGGTTTTACCTTCCTATCTATTACAGACGTGCTACAGAAAATGTATTAAAATGAATGCCACTATAAACAAAAATACACATCACCAACTATAACATTTCTAAATTGCACAACTTCCAGTCCTAACTACTGAAATGCTGCCTAGCACATCAATCCCCTACAGTAAACCACATATGGTGACAGAACAGAATAATACCCCAACCAACTTAATCAATCTTCCTCCAGGCTTAACTTAAACCAATCCTCAACAGAGGCTATGCATCATTGGTTATCATCAATTTCCCCTCTATCCTAAAGACATTCTAAATCCCATCAATCCATGAAGAAGCTACAATTAGACCCCACTGTTAGCAATCCAACTAACAATCCTACAGCTACATGCTCAGAAGCCCAATACTACCTCGTCTAAAACTGCTAACAAGAATTTCTTCCAAGATGCAGCACAGAAATGGGCACCATAAAATAACTGCTGACACCTTACAAAATTCCTGTCACAGAGGACCTATGCATACTCGTTCTTCTTTATGATGCATTTGGCACTATCAGTCTCAAACCACTTCTGTCCCTCCCCACGATTGGTATGGGCTTTGGCCACAAAGTCTGTCAATGTTTCCTTCATATTGAACTAGAAGGCAATCCAGACTTAATCCATCTGATATGTGCTTACCGTTCACACGCTGCCTGTGTGAGGACTCTATCATTTTGTTAACAATCAACCTTTAGCTTGGAACCGCCGAATGTCCTCATGGATCCTGATTGATGATTAACTAATCTCCATTCTAAAATTGGTGGATGATACTGCCCATCCTACTCCGCATTTGTAAACACACTTTTGACTTCAAATCGGCAGACAGTGAATTCACCCTCAAAGTCTGTAAAAGCCCTAAGTACCCTTATATAGACTTAGAAGTTTGTATCTGTTTCCTCCTAAGCCACAATTAAATCCTTACATTAGCCTCCCTCCTAAGAGGAAAGACCATCTCTAGAAGGCAAAAATGCCCACCTAAATGGTCCAACTGGCCTTCTAAATGCAATCTTTTCACCACCAAAAGTAATAATCCAAAACGCTGCTCAGACAAAGCAACAAAAAAGTTCAGCCACATGTCTCAAACACAATGAGAAAAACAGTGGTTGCTCACTACCCGAGGTACTATTTGCAACCTATTACGTCGTTATTTGCAAGGCATTCAGCACATGAGTCTGGACTACATAGCACAGAACCAGACAAACCCTGAATGATCCATATCCAATCTGAACTAACCCCTAGAAAGAAGAGAGGTTCACAAATATCGCATGAAGAAGGCCCATAGGTAAGCACTTTATATCTAGTCCTTCAAACAAGAGACCAGCTTGCAGAGGGACTCATGCTCACCCCAATAGTCCTACATTTTCAGCAACACAAAGAATGCACCTGTTCCAACACTACCTGCTCTCACTTTGTGAACTTTTACAATTGCTTCACTAGCCTCATTCACCCACCGTATTTGATGCATTTGTCACAGCGTAAACAAATTCCAGAGGTACTCATCCACCCCATAATATGAATATACTCATACGTTCTACCTGATTCAGTGCTCCCTACTTCTCTATGAAGTGCTCAACTACTGCTTGTAATTATACAAGCACTGTATAACTGGCATAAATATTTTTTCATAGCATATATACCAAAAAGTCTCAAGGCACCTGACAAATAGGGATGGCCAAGTTGGGCTAGCAGATAATGGCAGCATGAAAAATTAATATGGGTTAATCAATCAGTAGAGGCTTCAATAACAGCCAGGTCTCCAGGTTTCCTCTATAGGTGCTGAGACCAATTGTGTTAACTATTTTGATAAGAATATATTGCCATCCCCTGAGATTTGGAAACGCCTGAGAGGCGCAAGAAGAGTATAATCTGTTAATGGGCCTGGAAGCGCTGAGCATGAGTAACATGGTCTTCATCACTTTCAGGCAAAGATGGACTTGTTAATCCATGATTAGATGACTTTATGGGCATTATCAGATTTGTTCCTTTGGAGATAAGCTGTCTCTGTGGAATGCAATAAAGGGTTGGGAGCTGTCAACACAAATGTGAAAACCTGAATAAGATAAAATACTGATCATTTATCCCTATAGTTATAAGTACATGTTTAACAGTTCTGCTGAGAGATGTAAGGGTTTGACTGTAGAGCCTGTTTCAGAAAAGTGTTAGTGCTAGACCTGTGAGCCTTATGGTGGTCTTCCCACAGATCTTTTGTCTTTGCCCTCCACATTTTGCTGAAATGTATTTTTGTTGACGTTAGGTCTTTGTGCCCTTTATCCCTGCTAACCACTGCTAAAGTGCAGGTGCTCTCAGCCCTAAACATGGTAAAATTGTCTTGCACCTGATTGGCATATTGGTATACCATCTGCACAGGTCCTGTAGATAAAATGCTTCTAGTAGGCCGTCAGTACTCATTGTGCCATCCACCTACTTAGCCACTTAAAACATGTCCCATACCTGCCATTGCAGCCTGTGAGGCCTACCTAATTAATTAATGCATTATTTAATTACCTCTCAAATAGGATGACATTGGGTTGTCTTATTACATTTCGTAAGTGCTAACGTTTTAATGGGAACAGGTGCACATTTCATGTTTGGTGCCTGAGAAATAGTAATAAAAAATCCTCTTTAATAACAAAGTTACATTTTAAATTGCAAGTTTGAAAATGACACTTTTAGAAAGTTGGTGTTTTCCTGTTCTAGCTATTTAGTGCCTGCAGCCAATCCTCGGTCACGTGGCTGGGTATTAATGGAAGTTGGACTTTGTTGATTCCTCCCAGACAGCCACACAATGTAAGTATTAGGTGTGCTGGGTTGGGCGAGCAACTGGCAGAATGGGGGCCAGAGCTGGGAACAACCCCACTAGCAACAGAATAGGGTGTTCTCTGCCTTCACACAAAGGGCTTGTCATAACTGCAATGCTCATGCAACCAGCTTGAAACCAGGGCAGGGAAGCAGGAAAGTTCAAGCACTTCAAAAGTAGTGTTCTTCTAGAAGTTTCTCATTCTTCAAAGCAGGCATCAGGCATAAATATATGACCGTCAGACCCATTCTTCAGTTTACTTTCTGGACTTGCGGAAGGACTCGCAGAGGATTTCTTGCTGCTGTGGCCTGCTGTATACTTTAGAAAACTGCTTTGCTCTACCCAGAAGGAGTGCTTTGCTGCCTGAAGTCTGCCTTGAGCCCTCAATGAGATCTGCCCTGCTCTTCAAGCCTTGTTCTACTGATGAATCCAGGACTACCAGAGTGACTCCAAAATGTACCCTAGCGTTATAAATTAGTGTGAGATTTTTCTTCAGCAGTGTTTTCACTTTATTACTCTTTGAGTGCTGCAAAAATACTTCACAAGTTGCCTCTAAGTTAAGCCTGACTATGTTTGTGCCAAGCTACCAGAGGGTTAAGCACAGGTTAATTTAGTGAATTTTGTGGTTCACCTTAACAGGGATTGTGGTTGGTGCTGAAAAGGGGTCACTTTCCCCTTCAAACAACACAATTTCTCACAGTTAGGATTTGCCAGGATACAATGTACTCTAAACTTTTCCCAATAAATTGGAGAACGTACACCAGCCCATAGTTTTGCTGTTTTTAATTACTTGTACAGAAAGAAGAGCAATTTAACTTATGCTGTAGATTAGTATAGATCTTTAAGTCTCAGAAGCATTGATGAAACACTTAAAGTCACCAGATGATGTCATCAGTGATGTCATGTGAGATGTCATCAGTGATGTCACTGACCATGTCATCATTGATGTAATATGTGAGGTCACAAGCAGTGCATTGCGGGGGTATAAGTTATAGTTAGCTTAGGTAACTATAACTGCTAGATATCACTGGTTTTGTATGAGTGAAATCTGACCCTAACTATAACGTTCCTGTTACCTTTGTTTTTTCCAGTGAATTTCTAACGTTTTTTAAATTCTATTTCCTAACTATAACATCAATTTAGCCTTTGTTTTTTTCAGTGAATTTCTAAGGTTTTTTTAATTCTATTTCCTAACTAGTGGAGAAAGGGGGCAGGGCCTCCCATGAGTTCTCAGTAACCCCACTGTGTGACACTTACTGGCGGTAACAGCAGGGGTTCTTTGCACTCAAGAACTCTCAACATCCAAGGGGACTTCATCCCCCAACAAGTAGTGCGTCAGAAGGCATGTTTGCAGAGTTATGGAGAAAGGGAGCAGGGCTTCCCATGAGCTCGGAATTACTGCAGGTAACAGAAGGGGTTCTTGGCAACCAAAGACCATCAGTATCGAAGGGGACTTTTTCCCCAGGGGTCCAGCCTTTTCAAAACACATTTAAATAAGGGTGGTGGGCCAAGCGGCCCCCCTCCCGAGCCAGTTTTAGCACTGAGGAACCCATCCCATGGGGCCCTGCCCTAACACTATGGGCTGACTTTGGCCCGTGGACCCCATACCCCGGGGCCTGTCCTTCTTTTTACATTTATTTTTATAAAGGGAGGGGGGCAGTGCAGCTCCCTCTCCGGGCTGATTTTGGCCCCAGGGACCCCATCCCCCAGGGCCCCACCTCACCCAGTGACCTCTGTCGGGGACCGAAGGGGAAGCCTCAAAGGCCTCTCGATCCGTGCTGGTTCCCTGCCTCCTGGGGGAACCAGCATTGCTCTCACAGACAGGGGGCTGCTGAAAGGCAACAAACTGTCTGTCAGAGCAATATTTTCATCTGTTTCCCTGCACGGATATTTATGCGCAGGGAAAAACATGAAAACTCCACTTTCTGCAAGCTGCAGCTGTTTGACAGCTCCGGCTTTCAGAAAGCGGAGTTATGTTTGCTTTTACTTGGTGGAAGCTGTCAGTTCCCTCCAACCAAAAGCAAACAGCTACCTCCTGAGGGTGGGCACCTCTGGAGGTAGCAGGAGCTAGCCCCGAGGGATGGTGATCCCCAGGGCCAGCCATGGATCCCCATGGCCCCTCTCCATCATAGTACTTATCCCTAGGGAGGTGGTGGTGGTCCCCATTGCCGCGGGGCGCGCATTCATTGGATGTTTATCTCCAAGGAGGTGGCATTCCCAGTGGGCACTAGTGGGCCCAGCGGACCTGCCCCATACATATTGTAAAGTGCCCCAGGGAGATGGGGGTCCCCAGACTGTACACACTTGCCCGGGGGGGGGGTGGTCCCCGGGGCACAAAGGGTGCCACGTGGGTGCCCCCGCATACATTAAAACCAATGCCCCAGTGAGGTGGCGATCCCCAGGGCTTTCAGAAGCCCTTGGAGGGTTACCCCATGCATCCCCTCCTACTTTTATGATATGCGCTATGGACCTGGCCCACTCAGGGGACATTAAAAAACAAGCACAGGAGTCTGATTGCTTTTTTCTTATTTTTACTCGCAAATTCGCGAACATTGCGATTTTACTGCAATTCTTTTCTTTAAAAAATGTTTCTTTGACCTAGTGGTTAGTTGTTAGTGTTTCTCCATTGCTTTCCCATTAACCTTGAGGATCTTGAATTTCTTTCAGTTCCTAATTATATTTTTTTCTTTTCTTACCAGGACCACAAATGTTTGGCACTCAAGTTATTTCCCAGATAATGGTTCTTTTTCCCCTACCCTTAAGGTTAAAAGTTAACCCTTCCCTTAGCATACCAATGTTGGTTTACCATGTATCCCCCTTACAGTCTTAGGTTCTGACTTTGATTTCTTAACAGTTATGGTTTTCCATTCCCTTATCTAAAATTTCATGGTTCTCCCATTAGGCTCCAGGAACTCTTTCCCTGCTTGCTTTCCAGAAGATTCATGTTTCAATGTTTCTGTCCCTTACACCCTTTTGTTCTACATTACATTGATGGTTCTTTGTACTCTTGCCATCAGTTTGATCATTCTGAATTCACATACTTTAAGGTCGTTGGTTTTTAATTTCTTTACCGTAACAGTGATGGATCACACTTCATTTTTCATATAACTGACGGTTGTGAACTAATTTCTCTAGGGTTGAAGTTTTTGAATCCCTTCCCTAACAGTTTGAGGATCTCGTTTCTTTACCATTAAGATAATATATCTTATTTTCCTTCTCTTATAGTTTATGGCTCTCCAGTATCCCTCAAGTTGACTATTCTATATTGTCTTCCCACAAAGTTGATCGTTCTAAATTACCTGTGTTGTTGCTGTTCTCCTTGTGTCTGGAAACATCTGAGCTATGGGTTCGAACTGGTGTAAATCTTTGCTTATCTGTGACACAGAGAAATAATGTAAGTTTGTCTAAGACCAGATGTTTCACCCACTCAGGAACAGGTGGTTGCAGGTCTTGCTTGTGGACCAGCCTCACAATAAGAATGGTTTCAGTCAAGCTTAGGACGAGCAGGGCCATACACACAGCAAAGTATACACCTGAGGAGAAAGAAATTTCAATGTTTAGACATATAGCACCATCTTAAACTCAAACAGTTCCAGCGCTGCAATGCTTAACAATGTCAGGCTTCAGTTTTCCAATTCAATGCAGTATATGGTCTGTAAAATGATGCTCTTAGAGAAACATTGTGTTCTAAATATTGCTTATACAAATAAAACTCCATTGTGTATAGATTTTCTTTCATTAACTCCAATGGTGCAGTATTTTTGTAAACAAGATTTAGCACAATATTTTGGCTCCAATAATCTCATACCACACCCCTTTTTCTTTGCATCAGAAAGTAAAAGAGAATTACAAGCCCTAGATTTATACATATTGTATTCATGGTCTATTTTATACTGTCAGTTAATTCTCAATTAGAGCCTACATTTTCCTAATTGAATTAATAAATTCACTGTGATTGGAAAAAACAATCCAGGCTGGACCTAAACATACTGGAATGGCCCAAGGGTAATTTCACATCTGATAGCGAAATTCAGACATCAGCTGGCAAATCTTCGAATTTGTTGGTGGAATTATATTGGTGATATCACTTGTGCTCCAGATGAGTGTGCTCAGTACCTCATGGTGCGCTAGTACATGCTCTAACATTACCATTTCCTTTCTATAAATTAAATGGCATGTCATTAATAGAGAAGTGAAGGAATAGTAGGCCAACAAAAGTCTCTCTCCTAAATGGGCCTAACCCCTCTATTCAATGGTCTTCAATTTGGAGGCTGTAAGAAAAATAGGAGTTTGTGGGAATAGTGTGAAATATCTGGGAGCCATTTAAGGGTGCATAAACCCTGAGTTCTCACTATATAAGCAGTATCAAGTGTATCCAAAGTTCCAACACAAAAATATAAATCATAATTATTTTCTCAGTTTGAGGAGTGATGGGATATTTTTTTCTTAAGTTTGTTGTGTATTTTCATTGGCATATATTTGCCAGGAATCTCAGTGTATGTGGGGTTATAAGCAAGCAAACGCAAGTGAGATATTAGTGTGGAGATACATTGGTTGTAATGAAAAGGGAATACAGCTCTTCAAGAAATGCCTCCAAGTACATTCCAAATGTGCCCAGAACACGACTGCTAACCTCAGTTCCACAAGGGCTGTCTTCTTGACAGATTTTCAGGAAATCCAGCAACTATGTAAATGATTCCCATTTAGAATCATTACATGCGAATGTCTCTCTTGAGGATATATTGAAAATGTGATTTTTGTTATAGTAGAGGTTCTAGTGCATAAACATTGGACATCCTTAGTCTAGAATGAACATGTGTCGGAGTCCAATACCATTTCCAAATGGTATGCAAATTAATTTTAATTAACTTGTCTGTAACAGACCTGACTTCTTATTTTTTTTACTCAAGTGTTGCATTATCTCGGTAGATTAAAGTAGTTCTCTGTGGAGAGTTCTACCTGGTCTTTTGGCTTAATTTGAGGCATGTTTTCTATTTCAGAGAGTGACATGACACCAGAGAGTGTGTGGGTGAAAATTCCTACTGAGCAATATTCTGTAAGGGAATCCTTCTGCAAGAAAAAGCTATTTTTGCTGACATTTTTTTGCACACTGAACCTAAAACCTGAGGTGTCGGTTAAAGGACTTGCCACAGGACAAGGATAGGGTTTCCAATCAGTGAGATCCGGAAACACCAAACAGGAAAGAAAAATGTATTTCTTGAGTCCCCTCACTTACCAGGGTTTCCCCACGGTGACATGCTTCATCATAGGGGCCATCTCAGCTCTCTACGAGCTGAGATGTGCTGAGACTTGCGATATTTACGTAGGAGCACTTTTGTGGAAGACTATGTGTAGCGCAATAAGTGTAGTGGAGTGGGCCAAAGTGAGTTAAAAATACCTTGCTAGTGGGCGAAATATTTTATTGTTGCTCCTAGTTTGGTATGTCTAAAAACGGGGTGAGATACAAGTAGACCTAGCTATAATGGGTTAGGAATCCTTAGTATACATCAACATGTTACGAGCATCCCCAAAGCTCTTCGTCTGGACCACACAGGGACCAGCCCTGTGTTTGCCACTCCTAATCTGCCAAAGTTCAGCAATCTAGACAATAAATAAATAAACTCTGCAACTATAAAGAATGCGTTAAACCATGCAAACGATCAAGACTTTTTCACAAAGTATTTCTAAGGAAACATTAATATGCCTCATGGACTGTGGGGTTCTAGGGATCTCTTAGTCCTTAATTTAGTATGAGAGCGCCTCGCGGAAAATACCTAGTTGTCTCCCCACCAGACCGCATCTTGCAAGAGTTTTAAAATTTTTTGTTCAATGATTTGCTAGCTTTTTAAAGACTGGGGCTTTTTTTTAAAACGTTGGTTACAAAGTTGCAGCAACTAGCATTTGGTTTAATTATGATTGGCTCATTAAATTCCGTCCCGTGAGTAAACTCCTGGTTACGCACGGGACGAAATTGCAAGTTTGGTTTCATTTAACGGATCCGATAATTATCGGATGCATTTAATAATCCAACATTCATTACATTTCCGCTAGTCAAACAAGTAGAAATGTAACTGGGGAAACATATGGTAATTACTGTATCATGAAGATTTTGGTGTGTTAAACACTCAAATCTGCATGTTATTTCGATAAATTCATAACTGGATTTATTTATCGCACCCAATAAATAAAGTACCCATGGTATTGTTATGTATCAGGGGAGATAAATAATGCTCCAACTTGTTATCAGCCCTTTTGTAATTTATCTGATAAGACATTTAGGGCCTCACTTTGATGTTGGTCGGAGACATTTCGACTGACATCTTTGGTTTCACTTTCCAACTACATATTACAATGATGGTGGTCGGAAGTTAAACCAGCGGTCAGTCTGTCTGGCTTCCAGCGGGCTCAAGGAGACCATCGGCCAGTCCGGAACCGGCATGCAATCCCTTGAAGACGGAATTTCTGCCGTTGGGGTTACGATGTCGGTTTCCCATAGTCTTTTAATGTCGGGCTTCCCCACATGAAAAGCCTGCAGGAAAGCTTATTTGAGGGACCATAGCAGGGCCCCCTTCTCTCTGTAGCCTCTGGTGGGGGCTGAGGGGGCACCTATGGTGCCACCCTGTAAATCCCTGCACCGTGAGGTGCCTGTCACACAGTGCAGCGATTACACAAACTCCCATTTCTCTATGGGAGCTTGTGCTGCGGGTGGAAACCGACCGCAGGACAAGCTCCCATAGAGAAATGGGAGTTTGCAACTGATCATGGTCAGTTGCATTGTAGCAAGTCCCAAGTCCACACGACATTGTAATAAGGCCCAAAGGTTAAAATTACAAAACAAATGTGGACAGGATAAATTATAGGGTGGGAACAAAATAGTAAGATGGTATTTTGAGTTGGAGTGGGAATAATATTGTCTTTTTTAATTTTTTTTATTTATTATTAACAGCACGAAAATGGAAGAAAATATATCAAGTAAAACAAAACACATCAGGGAGGATACATTTTAGCAACAGTGTAGCAGAATGAATGTGTTAACAGTTGCTTCATTGTCATATTAAATTCAGGAGATGCAAGAGATTTATCAAAAAATAGTTTTAAAAAAAGGGGGGAAGGCAGAGAGAAGATACAAAAAGAAGAAAAATACAAGGTTAGCATTTTATATTTTGAATTTTAAATAAATGTAGGATAATTTTAAATAAAATTGCCCCAGATTTTTTCAAATTTGTATAACGACCGGTCACCTCTGAGCCTAGCCAGAGCCGCCTCCATGCCATAAATTTTATTAACCAAAGACGACCATTCCATGATATGTGGAGGCTGTGGGGAAATCCAGGCACGAGCAATGGTTAGTTTAGCACACGATAGTAGAATGGTAATTAAGGTCTGTTTAGGAAGGGTAACATTGTGTATGTCTAAAAGTACAGTTAAAGCAGAAAGAAGAGGAGGACTAGCTGATTTCATTTTCATGACCTTGTCCAGAGCAGACCAGAACTCCTTTAACATCGAGCAAGAAAACAGCATATGTTCTAGATTAGCACCTACAAGATCGCATTTAGGGCACTTAGTATGGTCACTAGATGAAGCATTTGCCGACCACTTAAGAATCCACTTCAGAGGGTGTAATACAACATACACATCATTTTGAATTGTTGCAGTCTTAAACTCAATGATTGCACAAGATTATTGAGATTCGAAAGAGAGGGGGCAATCTGATTGGAATTTATCATACAACTCAACTTAGAACTCCATTTCTTGGCTAATTTGCAACAGTCACTTGTCTTATATGAAATAAGACAACTGTACCCTTCACTGATTAAAGATTTCATCTTAGATGAATAAAAACAGTTCCAAATGTCTGAGTCTGAGATATTGAGAACTTTCATCTTACGTATCAAGAAATCGTAAACTTGGATATACTTAAACCTCATTTCCTCGGTCAAATTATATTTATTTTTATATTATATTTTTTCCTATATATATTATATATATATATAAAGGAAAAATACAATACACCTGGGTTAGAGCAATTATCGGAGGAAATCACTCTGTTAGAGATCAGACAAGCGATCTTATCGTTACCAGCGGGAAAAGCAGCGGGGGAAGACACCCTCCCAGTTGAACTTTATAAAATATGCATTGAGGTACTAATCCCGCTCTTTTCTTTGGTAATTCAATCTATAGGGGAAATCGGGAAGGCCCCTAACTCCTGGAACATAGTAAAAAATGTCTTTTTTTTAAAAAAGCAACCCGGCAGACGAGTGTAGGTCTTATAGACACATTTCACTTATTAACACCGATGCCAAGGTTTTCGCCAAAATTTTAGCAAGTCGATTGGCTAGGTTTATTCCTAAGATTGTAAACTCGCAACAACATGGATTCGTATTGGGTAGGGACAAAACGACCCATATTAACACAGCTATTACTGCTTTTGACATGGCTGAGATAGAGTCCACCCCACTCGGTATGATTTTATTGGATGCCGAGAAAGCTTTTGACCGAGTGGGGTGGGACTATCTTTGGTCTGTCATGTCTCTTATAGGATTTAGGGGCCAATTTGCTAGCTGAATACGAGCCTTATATGATAGACCCACAGCTAGTATTAGTTATGCTGGTCTGTCTTCATCCATTTTTTCCATCTCTTGGAGCACTCGGCAAGGGTGCCCGTTATCACCCCTGCTGTTTGCCCTATCAATGGAACCATTTCTTTCTGCTCTCCAGCTGCAGTCCAGAATAATTCCATTTAGGTCGGGACCGCATTTTTTTTAAATCACCACATATGCGGACGATATTGCCATATATTCTACCAATGTCGTAGAGGCGTTAGAGGGTATAACGGCTGAGGCCAACAGAATTGGAGCCGTTTCAGGATACAAGCTGAATATAAATAAAACACAAATAGTTGTTAATTACAAACCACCGGTTACGGTTTCTGGAATCTGTAGGGCCGCCAACTATTTAGGGCTTAAAATCTCATCTAAAATTAGTGATATCATTACAATAAATTACGATGCTTTATAAAAATCAACAGCTATGTTACTAAAAAAAAGGCATAAACTCCCTTTAAATAGTATCAGCAGAATTAACCTGATTAAAATGAAAATACTTCCGAAATTTCTATATTTATTTTGTTCTATACCGTTTGCACTTAATAATTCCTTTTTTTTTTAAAAACTTGATGGAATGTTCAGTAGTTTTTTATTTGGGGATACAGGAAGGTGCGCAGATCTTTGATGCTACTTAAGGGCTCTTTAGATACGGGGGGACTTAATTTTCCAGACTTTAAATTATACTTTTGGGCTACCTTTATCGGTCGTCTGCGCTCCTTGCTTAATTCAGATACGCAATTTTTTTTTCATACTTTTATGTTAAATTCAGACTCTAGAATGTTTTTATTAAGACTGAATGACCCAAACTATTACAAAAGGGTTCAATTTAAGACTGCTATAGATACAGCCAAGATTTGGTTTAATATTTTGTCTTTTTGTAAAATGTCTTTCTTCCATTCTAAATTACAGCTCTGGGGAAATGCGTGTCTTCCCGGGATTTTTAATGATGGTTGGGCAAATTTATGGTCTGCTCATGGAATTGTTAAATTGGAGGACCCCTATGGCTCTCATGGCTTTTTAGATTTTGATGTACGGGAATAATATTGTCATGGATATATTAACCTGCAACAATATCAACTGCATAATATCAGCTATGTTGAAGAGTATAAGTACAGTTAGAAAAAGTAAATCTATACTTCTCTTCATATTCTTACTTTAATGATATAGAGGTGTACAAAACTCTAGTCAATGGTTTTGCAGATCAACATTTTGGCCACAGTATTGTGACATACACCTGATTTTGATGACTGTTAGGAGGAGGGTCATGGCTTGGGTATTAAGAGTGTGGCTAAATAGGAGTAAGTTTGGGGAAATGTTGATGATGTCTAGACTGTTCAAATTGTCCTCTGATGCAATGAGGATGCCCACATACATGGTTCCTCTCATTACCTCAATTTTCACCATATTCAGGCCTGTCTACTTATCACCACCTCTTCAACCAAACCATTGAGAGTGTGCAAGACACAATTGAAACCACATCAGAATGAGCATAACAATGTATGAGCTTTACATTACTAACCAATTAGCGGCGTCCCATTGGCAGTCACAGGCAGAGTGTCGGACACAATGATCAAGAAGACAGAGTAGCCAAGGAGGAGGGTAATCTTAAAGGAAACACGTTCACCACTGTCTGGAGGGAGGTAGAAACCCATGATATCCATGAACATAAGGAACATGCTGGGAAGAAGAAGGTTCACTACATAGAAAAGTGGCCGCCTCTTGATGATGATCTGTGAGGGAAAAAGTGTTGAAGAAAAGTGAGGAAGCAGCAGGACACAGTGGACTTTTAGCAACACTCTTTCATGGTCAACCCAGGTTCATCTGGCAACAAAATGTGGCGAGCAGGTCAATGGAATGGAGACTTTTACTCAGTTTCTGACAGGGTAGCACTTCTGAAAGTTAAGCAGGGCTAGCCAGTCTAATCCAGATCCTTGCATTTATCTATATATATGTGATCCTATGATCGAATCATTTTAGTTCACTATGGGCTTCATTATAAAGGTACCCGTTGCAAGAGCTGGCGTTGTAAAATCCCCTAATTTGATTGATACCAGAGACACAGTAACTCTGGGGGGGGGGGTGAAGAAAAAGGGATTACAGTGAAACCCCAAGGTCCCCCCTTAGAAATGAGGAATTACATAGAAATGGGTCATTCTAGATTCAACTCCTCAGTCATCGGCCTCAGTCTTCGGCACCATGGAGTTGTTTCAGGAAATTACTAGCAGGACCAGTAATTCTTGTTACTGGAACCATTAACGTTATGAGGGGCCTCGTAACTGAGGTCTTACAATTTCGCAAATTAATTGATGTCACCAATACTCTATGTTAGTAGGGGCAATCCAAACTGCATGAAATATGGATGAGGACAAGCACTCACAGATGGGTCAGTAATCGAAATATGTCTTTTAAATATCATGTTACAAAACCAGAATAGCGACTACCAAAATATTGTGAATGTGTCATAAGTAAGTTCAGGTTCACCAGAAAAAGTTAGAGAGCAGGGGAATGTCCTGCTGCTGGTCATTTCTGTGATGTATTTGAAAATTGGAAGGGTAAAAGTGTAAGTTATGTCCAACCGAAAATTGGCACCACTGAAATCAATTTTTGGGACTGTAATTGATTGTGCAAAGGCCATAACAGTTCCAAACAATATCTGTCAATACAATAACACACAGGTAAAAGGCGCATATGAACATTGCCAGTTATACCCAACTACAGCCTTTAAGGCAAAGACTGTAAGGCCAGCCTTGTTCTCAGTTACTGTAAGGGAAAAACTCTTGTCAGACCTATAATTAATTATATACGGTCTCCTATAGGCTCAAACATTAGACAGGGTCCCAACCCTTATATCAAACATGAGAATTCATTTATGCCAGATTATAACAAATATTGTACAATAACAATTTATAAGTATCATATATTACATGACAAATTTATCATACAAAGATCAATAATTGCCTTGTTCTCAGACCAGCCGCTAACCTGAACTCAGTGATACATTGTAAAACTGTCCCAAAACTGGATGTTAAATGGATAATTTAGCTCTGTATTCTCCATAGCTCACTGATACATTGGCCAGACAAATCTCACCCTTTTGGCTAAGGGATGTAATAACTGACCCACGTCAATATATACTTATTTCAGAGGGTTGGAAGGAAGTGTGAAAAAAAGCAGGAAGCATTGTAGGGCAATGACTGAGGCAAAGAGCCTGATAACAAAATAGGTGACCCTCATTCACCATTGACGACTTTTTTTTATTTTGTATTGTAACATTGAGGCATTTTCCCACATGCCATGATTCATTACTTTATTTTAGTAAGGTTAGCAATGTCAAATATTCAAGCCAAATTTTTGATACCCCCAAAAAGTAAACAGAAAAACATCAATATGTACAGAACATACAGTGACATAATGTATGTGTTTCACACGACATTCTTCACAACTCACAACACATATAATAACAATACTGTCTGCACATTTAACATAGAGTGATTTCCCTGCTCTAAAAAAATTGTTTGGGCATATATATCCAGTTTCATTCAGTTCCACCTTTTAGTCATATTCCTGACTCGTGATTACCAAAAGGGAAGGTGGCTTTGTTATGGGTGTGCCCCCTGGGTATGTTAAGTGTATTGTTTTTATCCATCTGATGTGAGGCACCTATACAGTGCCAATGCTTTTCGATCTCCATGGGTACTGTCTTTTCGCTAAATCTTCATCAAGGCTGAATAAGTCCTTGGTGAAATGGTCAGGTGTGCCTAAAGGAAATCAAGCATTCATAAGTCACAGGCAGGTTCAGATAATGTTCTGTACATATTGTCGTTTTTCTGTTTATTTTTTGTGTCAGAAATTTGGATATTAGACATAGAAAACCTTCCTAGAGGAAAATAATTAATTGTGACACTTTCCTGGCACACCAGGGGATTGGACCTTGGACAACAAAGCCCAGTCCGCACCATCTCTTTAGGAGGCGGGCCAGGATTGTGAGTGGGAGACAGCGTTTACAACGCAGTCCTCACATCGCAGTTCCTTTACAACTTGGTTGTTACAACAACCGCGTTGTTAGAACGCAATGTCTTTACAACGCAAGTCATTAGATCGACTTGCTGTAGGGGGCGCTCTAACATAAGGAATAGTATCATTTTCTATTCCAACACCTTCCCTACTGTTGCGCAGGCTGGAGTTGGAATAGTAAATTATACTATTCCTAAGTCCAGCTCGCCCCCTACAGCAAGTTGATCTAATGACTTGCGTTGTAAAGGTATTGTGTTCTAACAATGCGGTCATTGTAACAACCGCGTTGTAAAGGAACATGATGTGATAGCATGCATAGTAACATGCTACATTCTTGTGAGCACTGTGCAGCTCCATCAATTTACTGCGGGCGCTGGAAACTTCTTTGCATGCCTGGGGCTTCAACCTTGGACCACAAAGTCCAGTCTGCACCAGTACTTTAAGAGGTCCGCCAACAATGTGGGCACCATGCAGCCGCTTAAGTTATTTGCAGGCTCCATGAGGTGCACCACCCTTTCTTCGACACGCCAGGAGATTGGACCTAGGATCACAAGGCCCAACCTGAGCCAGTGCTTAGGAGGAGAGGTCAGCATTGTGAGCACTACGTGATGTAGTAAGTCACTCTGAGGCTTCTGCTGTTACACACCACGTTATTCTATAAATTCATTGTGTGCTCGATGCATCAGACAAATCTTTCTCTGCATATCGAGGGCTTGGACTACAAAAGCCCATTCTGCATCAGGACTTCAGGAGGCGGGACAGCATTGTGAGCTCTGTGTGGCCCCATCAATTCATTGCGGAATCCACATGGCGCACAGGTGCGCAACACCCATTGAACTCACCGGGTTTCAGCCCCCTCCCCCCCCCCCGTCGTGTGTGGCAGCCCGGGATGAGACAGATCCCCGGCACACACAGAGCCGCACAGAAACGTTTCACAGGTCTTTAAAAGACCATTTGAATGTTAATTTGGCCTTGCCGTTGTTTCACCCCTTCTAAGAGCCCCTGCAGCTCCACTCTGCCATCTGATTAAAGGTTCAGCCCTCCCCGAAATTTTTTCTTAGCCCCCCCCCCCCGAAATTTGGCTCTGGTTGCGCCTCCGATGGCGCGCAACCCTTTCTTTGCACGTGGGTCTTGAACCTAGGATCACACAGCCCAATCTGCACCAGTACTTTAGGAGGCAGGACCAGCATTTTGTGTACCACGTGTCCAATAAATCCATTGTGGGCTCCCCGTGGTGCGCATGGCACATGTCAGAGCGAATACTGGGCCAAGAGCTAATGACATTTTAACACACAGAGAACATGGCTGTAGGAGAAAGTGGTCTAAGATCGTTCTTGAGACATTCAGTAAAAACCTGATTACATCATGTATTAAGGAGGGGAAACATCCTTTACCCCACATGCGTTACTCCGCAATCCCATTACCCTGCAGTTTTTACACCGCAAAATCTTTTACAACACAGGGTTTTACCCCGCAAACTATTACAATGCATTTCCCAAAGTAACGCCACAGTGGAGTTAGAGTAGTAAATTGCGTTGTAATGAGGAAAAATACTGTAGTCGTTTGCAGTACGAAGCCCTGCGTTGTAAAAGATTTTGCAATGTAAAAACTGCGTGGTAATGACACTGTGGAGTAACGCATGCGGGGTAAAGTGTCCTATTCATTTACGAGTCTGCTATGTGTCTTTCGAAAAAGTCTTCTAACCCTGCTATGCTGGACGTGTTAGGGGACATCTGCAATAAGATTTGTACTCATTTAACATGTAATAATCCTTCGGTGTCGCCTCCCCCATAGATGGTTTGACATTATCTTCTTTAAGGCATACAGGGAGCTTTGTAATGAGTTAAACCTTGTACCTAGGGATAGAGGTGTGATGGCAGCTTGCCGTATAAAATAGAAGCCAGTCCCAAAGAGGAGGAAGAACATTCTAAGGGAGGAAGCATGGGGTCATCTCGCCCTGGCTAGCATGCTCCATCATGGTGTCCTTTTTTGGGAAATAGTGAATGCACCAATCTTTTTGCTGGGGAGGGGAATGTTGTCTGTTCTCATATTGCCCAGGCCACTTGGGTTATGCATTTTAAAGGCTTATACATTACAGCTTTATGTGCCACTTGAAGTTGTCCCCTCTGTAGGCTCCTTAACCATTCTCTCTATTGTAGATTAAGTTTCTGAAGCATTAAATGGTTGGCCAAGAACATAGATCCCAGCCGTGACAAGGTACCCTAGCACCTTTATACTATGGGCATTGATCTTTGGGCCCTGTCCTCAATCAGGTATTTAAAGCTGCTGCAAGAGCTGGCATACCTCGTTCTTGGACCCATTCATTCATCATTCCGGTGTTCATGAATGATGCCACTTGCGACCCGTGATGTTACAGGCCCATCCACCTGATAGATTTAGCAGTAAAGGGAGTCAGTAGAGTGTTGTTATCTAATCTCATGACTTGGGCTGGTGGTAATGCAATTATTTCTGACCTTCAATGTGGCTTTAGACCTTGGCAGTGGACACTCGACCAATGTCTAAATCTGCATCTAATCATCAACAAATATGCCTTAGCCAAGTGGGGTAGTCTGCGCATGGTAATCATGAACCTTACCTCTGCATTTGACAGGGTAAAAAGGGCAAACTTTGGGCACTGTTGACATCTATTGGGGTTGCGCAAGACTTTGCCCTGTTTTTAAAGGATCTGCATAAGACATGCTAATTGCTGTGTATTATGGCACAGAGGGTCAGTGCACAGAGAGTTTCGGGGTACTGAAGGGGGTCAGACAGGGGTATATTTGGCCACTTTTTTAATAACTCTCTACAATAACCACCTGGAAATGACTCTCCTTCAGGGTGCCTAAGACGAGCCCCGAGTGGGTGATAGATGTATTCCGGCTCAATTATACACCGATGATGCCATTCTGTTACTGTGCAGATCCCTTGGTCTCAAATGTTTATGGAATCATTTGTTGCCTTTATGACTTCTTTGGACCTCTATACACATTTTTTAAAATCCCACATTATGATTCAGTCTACTAAAACTAGAAGATATATATTACAAGGAGTTGAAATGACTACGGTCTCAGTTTTCCGTTATCTAGGGGACCAATTTGACCAGAAAGACTTTTGGGCCACAGTACTAAACCTCCCAAAAAGTTTTTGATGACTAGATCTGTAACAGCCATTCTCAATTTTGCTGGGATCAAAGCCACTCAACAAAGCTGCTCAACACCATAGTAAAGATCTATCAAGCAAAATGTCTAGCTGCTGCTTCTTATGGAGCGGACATTTGGAGCTATATCGATACATCGATGCTACAAACGGAATCATTTTTTGAGGCATCTGCTGTCCTTTCAACAGAGCATTACAGCCTACATCACCCATGAGGAAATTGGTGTGGGTTAGATTTAAGACATGCTTGCCCTCTACTTAAGTGGCTTTCTGTTTTGGTTAGTGAGGAACCCACACTTAACTAAGACAGTTGAGGGCTTGTTTGAAGGGGAACACAAGATTCAATGGTTGAATTATGTTAGAAAAGCCTTCTACACTCTTGGTGGGTCAAACCTGTTTGATAACCCAGAGTTTGTTACAAAATCTGATTTGCAATAGACCATCTCAATTTCCACGTGCTCAAGGCGGGTGCAAAAGGAGCGAAGGAGATTAGGAAGCCCTCCGTGAGGGTCCAGGCCCCAGCCTTAACTATTTTAATAATGGAGCCATATTTATCTGTACGAAATGGTCTAATCATCGTTGCCTTATAACTAGATTCAGAATAAATATGGTCCATTATCTACTTGGAGTACAGAAAGGTTGGCCTCAGACTAATAGTAATAGTAATAGTGGGCGTGATTCCCTCTCAACTCAGGTAACACCTCATTTTATTTTCTTTTATGGGTTTTATGGGCACTAGCTATACTAGATTTATCGTTCCTCTGCTTAGAGGTCAGAATTTTAAGCCGACTGGGCCACAATTCTTAGGTCTTGCGCCTAGCTGTGCAGTGCGCAGCACTGCACGCTCAGATAGAGACTTTTTGTAGGGGTTTTAAAAAGCACCTAGGAATCGCACACACTTGTGCGTGTGCTTTCCTTTTGGCCCACGCTATTGGCATTTGCGTGCATCTTTTTATAAAAGACAGCATGCAACTGGCCAAAGGCGGGTGCATTGCTCCACCCATGGCCTATTGGTGTCGGTTACCCGCACCGCTGGCATGCCGTTTCAATTATCGTGCCCAGACACGGTCGTGATCATTAAAACCACATGGCTCGTTGTGGCACGCGGGTGCGCACCACTCGCGGGCTTTTACTTTTTGGATTCATTTCACAGGGAAGCAACTAAATGAAAGAAGAAAACTGAGGTGGGCTGCTCGCACGCACCACTCATTATAATATTTTATTTCTACCAGGGACACAGAGGGAGGGTGGCATGGTGGGAGCGTTTGAAGGGTGGGGCAATCAAAAGGTTTTAAGGCCACTGCCCTATTCGTAGTCATAAAAGTTTATATCTCTAGAAACATAAGTGTCTTTGAAGCAAAATCAACCAAGGTGGTATGTGGGATCGAGGCATGTCCCGGAACGTTTGCGAGAGCGGTCAGAAACCAGGTCCACTGCGTTTATTTAGAGACAAAACACTCCCTAGTGCTCCTGCCCAACCCTCCACACAGCGCACTTGCGAGCATTCCGCAGGCACATGCCAAGCAGGTTTGGGCCGCCTCAGCTGAGCCAGGCAACTCGAGACACATAGAGAGACACCAGGAATCTTCAAAAGGAATCTCAGCAAAAAACACCTCAGCGCGGCCGGGACGGGCCCCGCCCTTCAGTAATAACTTGCTCTATGTCAGGACGTCTACCCGGACAGTCACACCAATCCCCAGCAAGAACCCGACTTGTCACCTGCGGAAATAACTCCTCTTATGGACACACTCCCTCCAGGCAAACACCTACATACAGCCCCAGTCTTCTCGTCCCAGTGATAATTATGGAAACAGTCCCCGATACTGGCACCTACAGACAGCCATGGTTTGACCTTCCAGGTGGAAATACGTCATGTTATGGCAAAGCCCCCTCAATGATAACATATAGGCACAAAAACAGCTTCTCCTTTGTTCTGGAAATAATATCCAATATGGAACACTCCCTCAATCCCAACATCGCTCCACGGCCCCAGCTTGATTGAACCTATGGAAATAATTTGTGTAATGAAAACGCTCCCTTCCTTACATCCCTCTGATGTCCTTGCCTGGTGAAATAATTCCTATGGAAAGACTTAACAGAACAGCGCTGTACAGACCCAGCCCGCACTTCCTGGTTAAAGTGATACTGTTTCTTTGATAAGACTTATCTGCCATACACCGAGTGGGACTCGTTTACCCAAACAAATAAAATAAATAAATACATACATACTAGTTAAACTTCTGCCCAAAGCCCTCCAAGCATGCCACTAGCAAGGCATGCCAGAAGAACATAATCGCGTGGCAATCCATAGCAAAGATCTAGATCTCATTCTTACTGTAAGATACTGTTGTAGATGATTCTAGGACTCTAGTAAATATTCCCGATTTCATGCCCTTATGTGGTTATATCAAATCATACCCTTATATAGGCATACAAATCATACCCATATGAAGACATAGCCAATGCAGTCCAAATACGGCAAGGCTACTCCCATAGACTCCTAGAAAGCACAACACATTCTTAAACAAACCAAGCCTCTAGCAGCCTGCAAATTCCCTCTGCTTCTGTATTGATTTGTCCTAGAACTCCTGGAGTCCTGAAAAAACTGAGAGTTCTTAGTGACGTCTTATGCCCAACCTTACGTCAAACTCAGCACCTTCCAGGTATAAATATACCAACATCTGCCTTAAGCAACACACGGTGGTTTGGAGCAGATCAGCTTTCTACTTGCCCGACGCCCTGCTGATGCGAGTGCCGTAGGAAGCCAACCCTTCCTGCTGACACACGGAGAGAGAGCTGTCTTTTCTCCTGCCGAGAAATCCAGCTCCAATGTTTCCCTGTCACCCTTGCGAGTTGCTGGGAGATCGAGTCCTGAGAAAGAGATAAAAGACCCCCTTCATTCTATAACCAAGATACGGAGCGGATTAGACCCACAGAGAATTCTTCATTCAGATTCTTGGCAAAAACTGTAACTCATCTACTCCTTCCCTGTACTAGACTTAGGTTAGGTACACTGGGGTAGGCGTATCTTAGAAGCACCAGTTGAGTACGTTTAGTCATTATTTTATCATTGTATGTATTTTATCCATTTTAAGTATCTTATGGCTTAGAAACCGTATAAATGCTTTTACAGTATTATTTCATAATACTCATTTTACTGTACGCACTTTACTTTATGACAAGTATTGCAATTGTGGTAATTCACTTCTCTTGCATGAGAAAGTAGACGGCTCAATAAATAACATTTTTATTGAAAACGCCCGTCTCTCTATTTCTCTGCACTCCTGGTGAAACTAAACATGCACGAATAACTGAGTGAAATAGCTATCTATAGTTTTCGCGACTCTGGAGATATACTCCTTATTCTGGGAGCAAAGTTGTCATGTTTATGCGGTTGTCAGAAACTAATCCCTTCTTGTCTAAACAGGAGAGTTAACACCTTCTTGTTCACTCGAGAAAGTTTCTAGTGACCTCTGAGCTAGCTGGCACACACAATTAAGCCTAACATATTCAATAGAGACATAGTCGACCTCAGTCCTACGTCTACACTGTCGTTTATGTTATTTCGATGCACAGAGCCTATTGGGAATATAGGAACTACACTACATGGCGCCCAATGTTTGGTAAGGCGATAATTTAACGCTAGATACTAGAGTAACTCAGTTGTGCTTTTCACACAGACCTCTTTTTTCCGTAAAAACTCCAAAAGACGACTGGAGTGGGTAAAAGGTTAATATCCGCCAGAACTTAGTAGGAAGAGATTCCTATGTATTAGTTTTTGGTTTAGTCAACGTTGAAGGATACAGTGTTCCAAAATATTGTGCACCTAATCTTTGTTTCCTTGAAACTTGCTCTGAGAATTCTCAGTCAGCAAAATAACGGAGAGTAACGACGAAAGGGAGAGAGCTAGAATAGCAACTCAACTATTAGAGGAAGACACAAGTCTTCAGCAAAGCAACCTGGATGCGAAAAACATCCCGGTAAATGTAAGGAAGAGTGTAACTATAAAACTTATAGAATATGGTGTATCATCGAGAGGTGGTACAGTCATATTTGTGGTAGAGGCACATGAATATCGGCAGACAGAGGAATTCTATTCTTGGATAAATTTTCCAGCAGCAAATGCTGTAACACACGAGTTCCACTACTACAAAGCAGGGGAACCTCCGGCGGAATACGTTCCTTTCAAAGACGTTGAAATTCCACTAACTTACCAGGAGCATCAGCTCTGGTTTAATGGCACCCTAAAACATCAAAATCACATTACCAGACTCGGTCCACTAGGAAGACCAGGAGCCACATGGCCGGTTCTAGCCAGCTATACACCACATCCTGACATTGAAGAAATGTCAGACAGAGAACTTTTAGTTCAACTAAAACAATTAATTAAAATACATAGACAATTGGTACAATATGTCATGCGGATTCTAACAGCCCAACCGGCTGTAAAAATTCCACAGCACACCCCTCACCAGGGGAACACTAATAAAATTACACCACAGACTATACAATCAGTCATTGGTAAATTACCCGCAAAACGGGAACAAATTCCGTTCTGGATAGCTAAAAAAATTACTCAAATAGAGGCAGTATTTCCTGATACTACCCCTCACGAAAAACACAGAATTCTGGCAATGTGCCTTCCAATGGGGATTGCACCACATGTGGAAGACTGTGACACTTGGGGAATAGTCTTTGCTTCAATCTACACAAAAACACATGGTTTTCCATCTATGGCGGTTATACCAGATGTACTAAGAAAGATTCAAAATGAATACCGTCCAGAGCCTGCTTTAAATCTAGGTATGAAATTACGGAAAAGACTTTAAGCAAGTCTCGGCTATACTGCTAGCCAACATAAAAGGAGAAGCAGCATCCGTTGCTATCCGCCAGAAATTAAAAGAAACAGAAATAGCAGACCAACCTTTTGAACTTGCCAGCATAATTGAAAAATCCTATGAAGAATTAGGTAGAGACATTTTGGGTGGGAAACCACTAAAACCACATCTAACGGAAAATCCTGAAAATACTTTCATTAAAAATAATTTAATAACTCAAAAGAAGAAGTGGGAAGGTAATAAACAGACCTCTCCCAGAGAAAAACAGTTTCAGACCAGAGGAAAGTCACCCCAAAGGAGAGATAGATCTCCAGACCGGGGTATATTTGGCCACTTTTTTAATAACTCTCTACAATAACCACCTGGAAATGACTCTCCTTCAGGGTGCCTAGGACGAGCCCCGAGTGGGTGATAGATGTATTCCGGCTCAATTATACACCGATGATGCCATTCTGTTACTGTGCAGATCCCTTGGTCTCAAATGTTTATGGAATCATTTGTTGCCTTTATGACTTCTTTGGACCTCTATACACATTTTTTAAAATCCTACATTATGATTCAGTCTACTAAAACTAGAAGATATTTATTACAAGGAGTTGAAATGACTACGGTCTCAGTTTTCCGTTATCTAGGGGACCAATTTGACCAGAAAGACTTTTGGGCCACAGTACTAAACCTCCCAAAAAGTTTTTGATGACTAGATCTGTAACAGCCATTCTCAATTTTGCTGGGATCAAAGCCACTCAACAAAGCTGCTCAACACCATAGTAAAGATCTATCAAGCAAAATGTCTAGCTGCTGCTTCTTATGGAGCGGACATTTGGAGCTATATCGATACATCGATGCTACAAACGGAATCATTTTTTGAGGCATCTGCTGTCCTTTCAACAGAGCATTACAGCCTACATCACCCATGAGGAAATTGGTGTGGGTTAGATTTAAGACATGCTTGCCCTCTACTTAAGTGGCTTTCTGTTTTGGTTAGTGAGGAACCCACACTTAACTAAGACAGTTGAGGGCTTGTTTGAAGGGGAACACAAGATTCAATGGTTGAATTATGTTAGAAAAGCCTTCTACGCTCTTGGTGGGTCAAACCTGTTTGATAACCCAGAGTTTGTTACAAAATCTGATTTGCAATAGACCATCTCAATTTCCACGTGCTCAAGGCGGGTGCAAAAGGAGCGAAGGAGATTAGGAAGCCCTCCGTGAGGGTCCAGGCCCCAGCCTTAACTATTTTAATAATGGAGCCATATTTGTCTGTACGAAATGGTCTAATCATCGTTGCCTTATAACTAGATTCAGAATAAATATGGTCCATTATCTACTTGGAGTACAGAAAGGTTGGCCTCAGACTAATAGTAATAGTAATAGTGGGCGTGATTCCCTCTCAACTCAGGTAACACCTCATTTTATTTTCTTTTATGGGTTTTATGGGCACTAGCTATACTAGATTTATCGTTCCTCTGCTTAGAGGTCAGAATTTTAAGCCGACTGGGCCACAATTCTTAGGTCTTGCGCTTAGCTGTGCAGTGCGCAGCACTGCACGCTCAGCTAGAGACTTTTTGTAGGGGTTTTAAAAAGCACCTAGGAATCGCACACACTTGTGCGTGTGCTTTCCTTTTGGCCCACGCTATTGGCATTTGCGTGCATCTTTTTATAAAAGACAGCATGCAACTGGCCAAAGGCGGGTGCATTGCTCCACCCATGGCCTATTGGTGTCGGTTACCCGCACCGCTGGCATGCCGTTTCAATTATCGTGCCCAGACACGGTCGTGATCATTAAAACCACATGGCTCGTTGTGGCACGCGGGTGCGCACCACTCGCGGGCTTTTACTTTTTGGATTCATTTCACAGGGAAGCAACTAAATGAAAGAAGAAAACTGAGGTGGGCTGCTCGCACGCACCACTCATTATAATATTTTATTTCTACCAGGGACACAGAGGGAAGGTGGCATGGTGGGAGCGTTTGAAGGGTGGGGCAATCAAAAGGTTTTAAGGCCACTGCCCTATTCGTAGTCATAAAAGTTTATATCTCTAGAAACATAAGTGTCTTTGAAGCAAAATCAACCAAGGTGGTATGTGGGATCGAGGCATGTCCCGGAACGTTTGCGAGAGCGGTCAGAAACCAGGTCCACTGCGTTTATTTAGAGACAAAACACTCCCTAGTGCTCCTGCCCAACCCTCCACACAGCGCACTTGCGAGCATTCCGCAGGCACATGCCAAGCAGGTTTGGGCCGCCTCAGCTGAGCCAGGCAACTCGAGACACATAGAGAGACACCAGGAATCTTCAAAAGGAATCTCAGCAAAAAACACCTCAGCGCGGCCGGGACGGGCCCCGCCCTTCAGTAATAACTTGCTCTATGTCAGGACGTCTACCCGGACCGTCACACCAATCCCCAGCAAGAACCCGACTTGTCACCTGCGGAAATAACTCCTCTTATGGACACACTCCCTCCAGGCAAACACCTACATACAGCCCCAGTCTTCTCGTCCCAGTGATAATTATGGAAACAGTCCCCGATACTGGCACCTAAAGACAGCCATGGTTTGACCTTCCAGGTGGAAATACGTTATGTTATGGCAAAGCCCCCTCAATGATAACATATAGGCACAAAAACAGCTTCTCCTTTGTTCTGGAAATAATATCCAATATGGAACACTCCCTCAATCCCAACATCGCTCCACGGCCCCAGCTTGATTGAACCTATGGAAATAATTTGTGTAATGAAAACGCTCCCTTCCTTACATCCCTCTGATGTCCTTGCCTGGTGAAATAATTCCTATGGAAAGACTTAACAGAACAGCGCTGTACAGACCCAGCCCGCACTTCCTGGTTAAAGTGATACTGTTTCTTTGATAAGACTTATCTGCCATACACCGAGTGGGACTCGTTTACCCAAACAAATAAAATAAATAAATACATACATACTAGTTAAACTTCTGCCCAAAGCCCTCCAAGCATGCCACTAGCAAGGCATGCCAGAAGAACATAATCGCTTGGCAATCCAAAGCAAAGATCTAGATCTCATTCTTACTGTAAGATACTGTTGTAGATGATTCTAGGACTCTAGTAAATATTCCCGATTTCATGCCCTTATGTGGTTATATCAAATCATACCCTTATATAGGCATACGAATCATACCCATATGAAGACATAGCCAATGCAGTCCAAATACGGCAAGGCTACTCCCATAGACTCCTAGAAAGCACAACGCATTCTTAAACAAACCAAGCCTCTAGCAGCCCGCAAATTCCCTCTGCTTCTGTATTGATTTGTCCTAGAACTCCTGGAGTCCTGAAAAAACTGAGAGTTCTTAGTGACGTCTTATGTCCAACCTTACGTCAAACTCAGCACCTTCCAGGTATAAATATACCAACATCTGCCTTAAGCAACACACGGTGGTTTGGAGCAGATCAGCTTTCTACTTTCCCGACGCCCTGCTGATGCGAGTGCCGAAGGAAGCCGACCCTTCCTGCTGACACACTGAGAGAGAGCTGTCTTTTCTCCTGCCGAGAAATCCAGCTCCAATGTTTCCCTGTCACCCTTGCGAGTTGCTGGGAGATCGAGTCCTGAGAAAGAGATACAAGACCTCCTTCATTCTATAACCAAGATACGGAGCGGATTAGACCCACAGAGAATTCTTGATTCAGATTCTTGGCAAAAACTGTAACTCATCTACTCCTTCCCTGTACTAGGCTTAGGTTAGGTACACTGGGGTAGGCGTTTCTTAGAAACACCAGTTGAGTACGTTTAGTCATTATTTTATCATTGTATGTATTTTATCCATTTTAAGTATCTTATGGCTTAGAAACCATATAAATGCTTTTACAGTATTATTTCATAATACTCATTTTACTGTACGCACTTTACTTTATGACAAGTATTGCAATTGTGGTAATTCACTTCTCTTGCATGAGAAAGTAGACGGCTCAATAAATAACATTTTTATTGAAAACGCCCGTCTCTCTATTTCTCTGCACTCCTGGTGAAACTAAACATGCACAAATAACTGAGTGAAATAGCTATCTATAGTTATGCGACTCTGGAGATATACTCCTTATTCTGGGAGCAAAGTTGTCATGTTTATGCGGTTGTCAGAAACTAATCCCTTCTTGTCTAAACAGGAGAGTTAACACCTTCTTGTTCACTCGAGAAAGTTTCTAGTGACCTCTGAGCTAGCTGGCACACACAATTAAGTCTAACATATTCAATAGAGACCTAGTCGACCTCAGTCCTACGTCTACACTGTCGTTAATGTTATTTCGATGCACAGAGCCTATTGTGAATATAGGAACTACACTACATGGCGCCCAATGTTTGGTAAGGCGATAATTTAACGCTAGATACTAGAGTAACTCAGTTGTGCTTTTCACACAGACCTCTTTTTTCCGTAAATTCTCCAAAAGACGACTGGAGTGGGTAAAAGGTTAATATCTGCCAGAACTTAGTAGGAAGAGATTCCTATGTATTAGTTTTTGGTTTAGTCAACGTTGAAGGATACAGTGTTCCAAAATATTGTGCACCTAATCTTTGTTTCCTTGAAACTTGCTCTGAGAATTCTCAGTCAGCAAAATGACGGAGAGTAACGACGAAAGGGAGAGAGCTAGAATAGCACCTCAAATATTAGAGGAAGACACAAGTCTTCAGCAAAGCAACCTGGATGCGAAAAACATCCCGGTAAATGTAAGGAAGAGTGTAACTATAAAACTTATAGAAAATGGTGTATCATCGAGAGGTGGTACAGTCATATTTGTGGTAGAGGCACATGAATATCGGCAGACAGAGGTATTCTATTCTTGGATAAATTTTCCAGCAGCAAATGCTGTAACACACGAGTTCCACTACTACAAAGCAGGGGAACCTCCAGCGGAATACGTTCCTTTCAAAGACGTTGAAATTCCACTAACTTACCAGGAGCATCAGCTCTGGTTTAATGGCGCCCTAAAACATCAAAATCACATTACCAGACTCGGTCCACTAGGAAGACCAGGAGCCACATGGCCGGTTCTAGCCAGCTATACACCACATCCTGACATTGAAGAAATGTCAGACAGAGAACTTTTAGTTCAACTAAAACAATTAATTAAAATACATAGACAATTGGTACAATATGTCATGCGGATTCTAACAGCCCAACCGGCTGTAAAAATTCCACAGCACACCCCTCACCAGGGGAACACTAATAAAATTACACCACAGACTATACAATCAGTCATTGGTAAATTACCCGCAAAACGGGAACAAATTCCGTTCTGGATAGCTAAAAAAATTACTCAAATAGAGGCAGTATTTCCTGATACTACCCCTCACGAAAAACACAGAATTCTGACAATGTGCCTTCCAATGGGGATTGCACCACATGTGGAAGACTGTGACACTTGGGGAATAGTCTTTGCTTCAATCTACACAAAAACACATGGTTTTCCATCTATGGCGGTTATACCAGATGTACTAAGAAAGATTCAAAATGAATACCGTCCAAAGCCTGCTTTAAATCTAGGTATGAAATTACTGAAAAGACTTTAAGCAAGTCTCGGCTATACTGCTAGCCAACATAAAAGGAGAAGCAGCATCCGTTGCTACCCGCCAGAAATTAAAAGAAACATAAATAGCAGACCAACCTTTTGAACTTGCCAGAATAATTGAAAAATCCTATGAAGAATTAGGTAGAGACATTTTGGGTGGGAAACCACTAAAACCACATCTAACAGAAAATCCTGAAAATACTTTCATTAAAAATAATTTAATAACTCAAAAGAAGAAGTGGGAAGGTAATAAACAGACCTCTCCCAGAGAAAAACAGTTTCAGACCAGAGGAAAATCACCCCAAAGGAGAGATAGATCTCCAGACCGGGGAGGGGGTAGGTCTCCCCAACGGGAGCCTTCTGAGAAGAGATATAACCTTAGAAATAGGGAAAATTTGAGAAAACCTGACAGATATCAAGATATTGATACTCGTCCCTCTCGATCTTTTCAGACTTCCTCACAGAAATCGGAAAGAAGAGGACAATCAGAACATAAAGAAGAGCGCGTCAAGTCCAAAGATAAAGAACCTGCTCATCAAAGTAAAAAATTACAGTTTCCCAAAAAGAAGGTAGCCAGTATTAAAGTAAAACATGCCGAGGATTCTGAGGACACAACTCAAGAATGGAGAATGTGCCCAGACAATGCTAGACAGCGCAGCAGAAGTGACCATAGCTCGCAAGATCCTAATGAATCTTCTGGAGACAGTGGACACGAATGAATACCACACCACTGCTTACAAAAAACGTACAGTATAATACTCATTTTCGTGTACATACCATTTGAAATGAATCTTATGTATTGTGGGGTGGGATGGAAAACACATGCATAGATATGCTTAAACATTGCTTAGTATTTAGTAATGATGGAAATTATACGTGGAGTGGGTGTTGTAGATGATTCTAGGACTCTAGTAAATATTCCCGATTTCATGCCCTTATGTGGTTATATCAAATCCTACCCTTATAAAGGCATAAGAATCATACCCATATTAAGACATAGCCAATGCAGTCCAAATACGGCAAGGCTACTCCCATAGACTCCTAGAATGCACAACACGTTCTTAAACAAACCAAGCCTCTATCAGCCTGGGAATTCCCCCTGCTTCTGTATTGATTTGTCCTAGTACTCCTGGAGTCCTGAAAGAACTGAGAGTTCTTAGTGACGTCTTATGTCCAACCTTACGTCAAACTCGGCACCTTCCAGGTATAAATATACCAACTTCTGCCTTAAGCAACACACGGTGGTTTGGAGCAGATCGGCTATCTACTTGCCCGACGCCCTGATGATGCGAGTGCCGAAGGAAGACGACCCTCCCTGCTGACGCACTGAGAGAGACGCTGTCTTTTCTCCTGCCGAGAAATCCAGCTCCAGTGTTTCCCTGTCACCCTTGCGGGTTTCTGGGAGATCGAGTCCTGAGAAAGAGATACAAGACCTCCTTCATTCAATAACCAAGGTACGGAGCCGATTGGACCCACAGAGAATTCTTGATTCAGATTCTTGGCAAAAACTGTAACTCATCTACTCCTTCCCTGTACTAGGCTTAGGTTAGGTACACTGGGGTAGGCGTATCTTAGAAAGACCAGTTGAGTATGTTTAGTCATTATTTTATCATTGTATGTATGTTATCCATTTTAAGTATCTTATGGCTTAGAAACCATATAAATGCTTTTACAGTATTATTTCATAATACTAATTTTACTGTACGCACTTTACTTTATGACAAGTATTGCAATTGTGGCAATTCACTTCTCTTGCTTTATGAACACTGTGGACCAATATAGCATGTCACCCTTTAATAGTATTTTGAAGGCAATATTCCATGCATTCATTGCAGCTGTGTCGGACTCTGCACGGGGGTCTGGCAGAATGGAAGCCGAGATGCCTGGTCTCTACCCCGGCGGGAGGGGTTAGACAGTTGCATTCTTTCGGGCACTCACTGTGGCGTAGTCATTCTCAAGGGGCAAAAGAGGGGATTTTAGGTAAGCAGCGTCAACAAAAATAAAAGCCCACACAAAAAGAACCGTTCGATTTGAGGTCTACTGTGAAATGTCACCGTACATCCCTCACAAACCCCAAAGCTATGGTTGTCATCTCTGCTTAAACACAAAGGGGCAGATTTACAATAACTGGCACATCCCCAGGGATGCACCAGTTATTGTGTGCCGCAGCTCCACCACCCATGGTGCGCCGCATTTATAATGCGGCGCACCATGGGGCAAAAATGGCACAGATGCGTCACGCATCTGTGCCGTAAACGCAGCGCATTGCTGGAGTTGCGTCGCAAGCGCGACGCAGCTCCAGCAATGCTCTAGCGGGCCCTATCTGTCCAATGCTGTGTCAAGCCTTACGCCTGCTTCAAGCAGGCGCAGGGTTTTGACGCAGCATTGGCCGGAAAGTGACTGAGTGAAATCTTGTAGATTTCACTCAGCCACTTTTAGGAGGCGTTCCTGTACAGGAACACCCCCCCCCCTCCCCCCCTGCGCGGGATCGCCTCCTTATGGCGCAGGGCTTTACAACGTGACACATCTCCCAGATGCATCACGTTGTAAATACCCCGCACCATGGCGCATCTTTTGCGCCGCCGCTGCGTCACAAAAGTGATGCAACGGCGGCGTAAAAGAGGCGCAAGGGACTTGTAAATCTGCCCCTATATAAGTCATTTTACCGCCCTTTAAGCGACAACCCCATTTCTGGCATTTTTCATAAATGTAGGCGCATATAGACTTACTTTCAACTTGTCACATAAACCATCAGGTTAGCTTACCAGCTATGTATGGTGGCCAAGTATATCTGCTGGTAAAATCGTCAAGGTGCCTCGTTCATATGCTGTGTATAACCAGCAAATATAAGGCTTGAATACTAAAAAGCCTGGTGGCATAAGTGGTTAATGCACTTCACAAAAATGTATGTTGAAATACCTGCTCACAAGTTTGAATCCTAGCATGCTGAAAAGGGTGAACTTGTCTTCCTGTGAAAAATGTTTTTACCCTGCATATCATAGGTTTAGAACCCATGAGAAAAACAAGCATTTGCAATGCAATCGGTCTCGCAATACTGAAAGTTTGAGCTATTGGCGTTGCATTATTATTTGCAACGCCAATAGCTCAAACTTTCAGTAATGTTAGACCTATTGCATTGCAAATGCTTGTTATTTTTGCAGATGTTGTTGTTAGGGAACATGCGCTTCTCTGTTGTGTTTCTTTCAGGGGCGGTCAGATTACAATTGTCCTAGGATTGTTAGTTTCTTTTTTATCAGGATGTTTTCCATTAACCTTTGTGTTTTTTTTAGATATAAATCATGATGAGGTCTTATGGTTGGGCCTGGGATGTTTTTTAACATGTTTTTTAATGATGTATTTGTACTTTTTGTTGTTTTTTGTTGTTTAACTGAAATAAACGACTATAATGATGATGAATTGTGACATGTCGAAAAAGTTCTGCATATTACAATACAAAGTAAACACAACAATCTATTGTACATGTGTGTCACCTTTTTCCTTATCATTAATAAGTACCACTAACGTAATTTCCCTAAATACGGTCAACCCCATTTTATGAAGCGAAGAGTCTGAAGGACAATGAGAGAGGGCTTAAATCAGAGGAGTTCAACACAGGCCCAGGAGGACCGAATCCCTGTCATACTTTCAGGCTAACCGCTGACTATTTAATGCGAAAGAGGTCCATTTAGATTAAGTATATGCAAATGTATTTTACATGTGTATAGTGAAAATCTGATGCATCTTGCCTTCTTGGATCTATGTTGGACACACCTCCTTGAATAAACCCACACCAAACTCCCACTATGGTTGTACTTCATCCACTTGCCATAACCTTGATAAAAACAGGTGATTTGGCGACATATAGGTCAGTGTTGATGCCCACCAAACGTTGGCCTTCTTGACCATCATGCCCATGAAACCTGCTGGCACAACATTGTTAAGGCTGCAAGCTCAGACCAAGGACCCACAGTCCTGTTAGACAGTCCACCCAGGGCTTTAAGTGGGATCAAAAAACTGGGGGTCTCCCTTAGGGGTTTGCCAAATGTAATTCAAGGTGTGGCTTAATACACTTATGCTAAGAATCTGTGCTGAGCATAGTGTGCCACCCAGATGGTATTTTGCTGCTTTTGTCCATTTATCCAGATATATAATGCAACAAGTAACATTACACGTATTAATTAGCAAAACCTATGACTTTGTTGTATATAATATCAAAAATGGTTCATTTCTTGTAGGTGAGGTTGTGGAGTAAGGCTAGAGTAGCCGACCTTCGAGCTGAGAAAGCAGGTTCAAGACTGACATCCTGTGATTCAAAAAGGAGAAAACACATCCTTGTGTAATGTGACTGGTGCTCATGTTTGCGTTATATACAACCGAAAAACAAGCCACTTTGAAGTCACATCAAAAGCAGTGACAGGTGCTGCTATTGCAGAGCTAAAAAAAATGACCTACCCCCAGGGTATATATGGAGAGCCCGACAGGGACCGGTGTCAGCACCTGCTTTTAAGAACTAGCACCGGCAAGACCCGGCCCATTTAAAGCCCTGACCCCACCTCTATAACAAATATCATTATAACCTCTTGGTACTTACAAAAAATTTCATCTCGGCGAAGGTATCGTTGTTTTCCTCAAATGTCGAATTCTGGGGAATGACTGAGAGAAGTTCCCACTCGCCCGCGTCCATGAAGAGCCCGCTGACGTTTTGCACTTCTTCTGCTGTTCTCACTAACATAATGTTGATATCTTGAACTAGAGCAGAGGAAACACAAAAGATAATGCAGTGTAAAAATATTAAATCATGATATTAAATCCTAGTTATTGAACTTCTCCAAAATATGACTCAACCGTTTTGAAGATGGAAATAGTCTTAGGATTGTCTACATATTTGGCAAATTAGCAGAAGTCTGCAGGTCATACACTAAAAAGGCCTTTTCACTGTCCTTTTCTTGTAATTTGCCGCCACCACAAAGTCTCTTACGAGAAGCACTGCCCTACCTTGCCTAATGGAAGTGCAAGCCCAGCTCCTGTAATACGAAAAAAACAACAGTGGGGTCTGTTATGGACCACAATAGTTAAGTGTCCATGAGATTTTGTCCTTGATGGGCGAGGCTGTTTATGGCCCACTCCTCTGGCCAATGCATCCGAGAGCAGGCAGGCTGCGTTCGTTAAAAAAAAAAAAGGCAGCTATTTCTATTTATTTGTCCGAGGGTTTATTAATGCGACTTATATTGTTTCACGCCATTAAAACTATCAACAATCCTTGTATGTCAGCCAAGTTAGAAGTGGAGAAGTGTGGCTCAATGGTTAGAGGAAGCATACCCGGAAGCTGAGGTCAGACCCGGGACCAGGGTTCAATTCCCGACGCGGCAGGGTCTGAGCCCAAGTGTCCACGGACTCGATAATTCTCACTTTGGTGCCTACTCGAATCACGGGTTCACACTCTGCAACTCTGGGCAATAGCTTGCTTAATCTCCACTATGGCCCCCCACGGCGGGATGCCTGGCTTTCACCTTGGGGATGCCCAGTACGGGTCATCTCACAGGGAAAAGCCAGGACGGGTTCCCAATGCAAGCGCCGGGACACCCTGTTGGGGTAGCCGTATATAAGATACACTAAAAAAAAAAAAGTTATACGTGAGGGGATAAGATAGAGAAACCCCTACAGAAGACTGACGTGTCCAGGGGCAGTAAAAATACACCTAGAAGTCAAAATCATTTTTTTTGTACCTCTTGGATGGTGAGAAAATGTAAGTATAAGGAAGGACCGGGGGAAGAGAATTTCAAAGTGTACCCTATTGACAGCTAAAAGACCTTCCTCCATCTGGGAGGCATCTGGTGATAGGATTGTAATACAAAGTCACTACCACCTAACACCCACACTGTCACCTAGAGTCTATAACTATATCAATATCGTACATGTGTACACTGCACCTAATACCACTGTCTGAAAGCAATAATTCTTATACTGTGCCAACCACTTCCACCATAGTGTTTATCATACGCAGCCACACACGCTCCATATAAGCCACTGTTTGCACTCTTCCAACTACTCCCCAAACTTTTCCACCATCCTCAAATCTTATATAAATGTAACCACCACTTTCGCCAAAAATCTACAGCATTTGTATCCACCTTGCACAAGCACTTTCTCGCTCCATCACCTACACCTTTCACCCTACAGCACCATCTTGACAGCATATCCTTTACAACACCGCCTACAACCCATATTGCAGACTGTCATAGACAACCATGTACAACTTA
This sequence comes from Lissotriton vulgaris, assembly GCF_964263255.1. Classification (NCBI taxonomy): domain Eukaryota; kingdom Metazoa; phylum Chordata; class Amphibia; order Caudata; family Salamandridae; genus Lissotriton; species Lissotriton vulgaris. Next base: position 1,527,481,997 of record NC_141687.1, on the reverse strand, counting down.
AGAGTATGCCGGAAACCAACTACACCCTCATTTTTACCTTATCACCTCGACCAGCACCTACACCATTACCTACAAATATCAGCACCTACTGCCTACACCACCCAATTTAAATATACATTAGCTGCAACGTACACCAGCTATATCATTCACTATCACTATCATTCACTATTTTCTGCATAATCTGCCCCTCTGCATCCACCACCTATAACCTCTATGTCGCAGACTACACCAGCAGGTTATTTATCAACACCATCTGCAACTTAACCCCCACAACGAATACCTTACATGCCACCTCCGTCTGGCGCCGTATTCAACCTGCTCCACCCGCACAACATACACTACCCACCTGAAACCTCGCAGGTCAGGTACACCAAAATGAACATCCTAGATTATCTGTGCCACATCTTCTTCAAGCTACACCATCTACCTCATTCCCCATGTATGCCACTACCTGCACCACCTACACCCTATGTTACACACACTACATATCCTGGGCTCTCAAGTATCCCAGGTCCATGTAGGAGTAACACATCCAATCCAGGTTTTTCCTCTGTTTCCTGGTACTTGAAATTCTGGTTCTATAATGGGGGAAAAAACAGTAAAGGATGTGGCATAACGGCCATAGTTACCGACAAGGGAACTGGGGAACTAGATTAGAGTCTTGCCGTGGGTTCAACATACTGTGGTGCTGGACAAATCGCTTAATCACCCAGCTCCCTAAAAATGAATGTGTCCTTGTGTAACATAGCTCGTGCTCATGTAGAGCGCACCAGGACCTTTGCGTCGAATTTGCGCAATATAATAACTGCAAAAAAACCTCAATAACGAGTGCCAGTGTGCCAAGAAGATCTGGGGAACCTGATGTTCTGCATGTGATAGCTACACCACTGCATACAGCACATGCTTTTACACATAAGTTTAAACCATTTTTTATGCTTGCTAATTTCCAATATTTCAGTACCATTAAAGGAAGCCTGTGTTTTATAAAACCTTGAAGCTCTCAAAAAATTGCTCACTCCAGGATAGTCAACAGATCAATTGAATACCGCAATGGTAAGTGCTACTAAACTTTATCTGCCCGTCAAGCTCTACAACTTGTTTCACTCTTCAATTATATAACAGTTGTTTTTTTCAAAGCTTGTTTTCTTCGCTTGACATTCTCTGTGTTCTAAAGCGCCTTCCAGCTATGCATGACTCCAGGATGGAGTCTAGATCTGAAGGTCCATGAAGAGGCATGGGTGAACCAGGCAGATGAATTGAAGGCTTCTTTAGGGGTAGTAAGCGCAATATAAATTCAATTTAAATGTGGTTGCCGAGTGGCTCCCAAGTGTCTGAGAGCTATGATTGGGCACACAGAAAGATCTTCTGAGGGAAGGTGCATACTCTATGTATTGCTGGGGTTGTGCCTAACTTTTTTTTAACTCTGTGTTAGTTGGGGTTTTAGCTCAACTACTCCCTCTGCCTCACCCTCCCTTGTCTTCATCTCACCCTCGCCCACCTCACCCTCCTTTCTCCCAACTCGCCCTTCTCTCTCTTTCTCTCTCCATCTCACAGTCCTGTCTCTATACACCGCACCTCTTCTCCCATCGTCCCACCCTACTCTCTTTCATCCTTGCCCTTAACTCTCTCCGTCTCATCTTCTCTCAGCCTCACCTCACTGCTGCAGCCTGTGGGGTAACGAATTTGGGTCCATAAAGAATCTTGAGGCATATTATCAAGCCCCTTATCGCCGTGTTATTGGCACTTTTCTGCCGATAGCGGGGCAATATTTGCATCGCCCTATTATCAAGGCAGCGTTAAGTAAATTAACATGGCTTAAAGCCACATTAATTGACTTAACGCTGCCTTGGTAATAGGGCCCCTTTCACTATAAACTCTTTGTGAAAGGGGGCATGCAGTGGGTGTTGCAGTGAGCGTTCCACCACAATACTCATTCACTTTGACGCTGCCACCTATTATCAAGCTTGGCGATAATAGGTGGCAGCGCCAAATTTAACACCTGAAAAATCCTTTTGTTAAGGTGGCGAAACGAGCAGAAATGCTTCATTTCTCCTCGTTTTTGCTTTTTTCATGTGTGCTGCCTTGTGCAGCACACATGGAAAAAGCAAAACGCCAAGGTTTCTTTATGTGTGTCCCTTCCTTTACATAAACAAACCTCTTTTTAAAAATGCCAATTTGTAACTTACATGTGTGCTGCATGGTTTGTTTATGTGCAGGAAGGAACTCCTTCCTGAACATAAACAAACTTTGGTGCTCGCAGACACCCTTGCACTCTGGTGCAATGGTGCCTGCGCTGGCAATAAGTTGTAAAACCTACCGCCATCGCAGGGGGAAACGCTAGGCTGCACCATATCGTTGGTAATATGGTGCAGCCTACTGTTTCCGAAGTGGCGAAGAGAGGCGTTAAGCCAAGATGGCTAACGCCTTTCTTCGCCACTTTGTTGATAATTTGTCCCCTTGAACCTCTATTGTACCAGCAGGCGTTCATGTTTGTACGCGGGTGGGTGACCAGACCTTGCACTCTAGCTACAAATTACACTTTTTCTTTAGATAATGAGAGCCTATCCATATCCTATCCATGATTAATCTGTGTTTTGTCAGTGGAACTTGGCAGGAGTCTTTTCGCTTCAAAAAATTCAAAACGATTGACATTGTCATCGTTTGTTCTTCAAATAACCCTGCACATATCAGCAATATCCGAATTGTCATCATATTTTCAATCTCTTTTCCTGGCGTGGCAAAAGTCTATTCAGAACATTTTTGTCTCATGTCTGCTCTCATCTCTTAATTATTATGCGGCAGGCACTCTCTCCTTTGGTATACTGGGAGTGCGGCAGGATACCCAAGCAATTCACATATGAATGATACCGACACAGCTTCCTTTCCCAGTGACTGCCCGCCTATACCCCTGGCAGGTAAAGTAGCCGAAGGCACTGAAGCTAATCATGAATGTTAAACAATTGGACAGGGAATTCGAGGTTGCAGGCCCATGTGAAGCGTTGAGGAAAGGAACATAAGATGGGGTTGTACACGTGAATGGGCATCAGGCGCCATCCCAGCCCACCTGCACTTTTTTCCGGCTCAAAAATGACATCAGCTGTTTATTACTTCAATAAAGCATTCTAAACTTTAAAAAAAAATGACATCAGCAATAACGGTTTACTTCACGAGCTCCTTACTGCGTATGCGAAGGGGACAAGTGACGTACTTTTATGCAGCCAGCTGGTGAAAGTAAGCGTGCAGTTCTGCACGTCGAAGGGGAAGCTGTAGATGTCGAGGCTGCAGGCGGTCAGCACTTGGATCGGCTTGTAGTTCTTCACGTGGCCTGTGTTTTTCACATACACATACGGGATATCCGGTGACTTCCCAACGTCCACACTAAAAAACATACAAATGAAGTAACTTGTGACGAAGCAAAGGCAAGTAAGCCTACATTGACCTCTTGGGTCTTGACCTGAGAAAATCTGCTATGTGTATATATGTATATAGAGATAACTCTAATGACTATTATATGCAGTAGACAATTGTACTCTCTACCATTCCTATGTGACTCTTAGAGTATATCCATATGTATCTCTTCCCTGAGTGACTCTACTATTTGTACATTTGCAATTTTTCTTTCTGTTTGTATCTCTTTCTTGTGTGACTTTACATCTTGTACATTTGCAATTTTTTTCTGTTTGTATCTTTTATGTAACACATGTAATCCTAAATCCTTATGTTTTGCAACTGATTCTTATGTAAAGCGCTCTGACACCTTCAGGTAAAGTTTGCGTCATATAAAATCGCAAGAAATAAAAATCCGGAGGGAGATACATGGACATACGAGATTTCCATCATTTTATTCTGACACATGGCATTCAGGAAATAAACACACCACCAGACTTTAGAAAGTAATAATTATTTAATAGGACCTTTATCTGTTTCTTATTTTCAAATACTTGCGATAGAACAAGCAAAGCAAATCGCAAAATAGCCCCTACCTGTATCAAAGGGCCTGTGTCAAAAATGCTTTTATGCCAAAAACTTCTCCGACAGCACTGGAGACGAATCCCATTATATATACCACTAGTAGGATAATGACTGATATTCGCCTTGTTTATTTTTCAAATGTAGCAGCATTAACACATCCCTTCCGTCCTCCCAAGACAGGGTTGGATAGGGATTAAAAATTTGGCCTGGGCACGCTTAAAAAAAGATGACCCACATTTGCATATTGCCTTTCTGCAAAACACTGCTTCGGCGAAGTTTTATAAACAGAAGGGGGGAGGGTGTCTGAAGGGAGGCATGTTTCCTTAACTTTACTTGATAAAAAAAAATACATGGATTGGTTCACACTGGTGAAACACACCTGAAAACGCCCGACCCACTTTTTCCCCGTAGGAACAGTGTCTGTGAGGCTGAACAAAAGTCAGCCTGACAGACACTGTTCACTTTCAGTTTAAGCAGCCAGGAGACACACATGCTCATTTAGCGCAGGCTCCTGGCTGCCTGAACTGAACTTTGCTGGGCTGAGAAAGTCCCAGCTCCCTTGAACGTGACTTTCTTAGCTCAGCAAAGGTTGCTGAGGCCCTTCCCTCAGTGACGAGCGATAGCGCCACTGATTGCCTTTTACCTGGGCGCTTCAGTTTTAAGCCCTGAAGCGCCCACGGTCGAGTGTCAATCAGTGACACTTCATCACAGAATGGGGTGGGGTCAGTAGTCTCCTTGACCCCATCCCACTCTGTGATGACGATAGGACTGCTGCCTTCCCTTCAGCCAATGAGGGAAGGCAGCAGGCCCAAACCTCCGAGGCAGAGCAGAGCTGGCTGAAGGTAAGTGTGATTTATTTTCTTTTTACATTGTTTGGAGCGTGCGTGCGTGCATGCATGTATGAATGTTTGGGAAAGAGTGTTGTGAATGAATGTGTTTGTGTGTGCACCTGGTTGTGAGTGTTATGTGTATGTGAGCATGTTTGTGTGTCCCGTCCGCCCCCCTCCCCCCAAAACTTACTGGCCACCACTGAAATTGATGGGTGGCCCAGTGAGAGAAAGGGAGTGACCTCTGTCCATTGATAAAAGGGAGGTAATGGACGCCCATCTGCCTCCAGAAAGGCCACTCAGGCACCCACTGGGCCACAGGCAGCATCCAATCAACACAGACACTGCCCAAATCAGCCCCCCAGGCTGCCCAAAAATGTGGCCCACAGATGGAACTCGGATACCAGCCCCCCTCAGCCATTGCCTGAGTACCCGCCTTACCAATCCGACCCTGTATCAAAAGGCACGTTTTTCCTACCCTAAGTCAGCAAGGGCTATTCCCCTTTCTAAGCAGTCTCATGTCCCCCTTTTTTCCCTTCATTGAAATAGAAGCCGGACTTGCAGTGCATTACTTAGCCACAATTGGGGAAATGCCTGTACTTTCATCCAGCACATGGTGCGGTGATAGTTTTAAGATTATAACACCTCTTCTTTTTTTGTACTGCCTGGATACTCACCGGTAATCTTCATTACTCTGAGCCCAGGCCTCCCATTCCATTCCTGAGCTCGACCCTCCCTCCAGGTTTCTGTTTATGGTGATTATTTTTCTATCCTATGATATTCTCAGGCTGTCTTATGACGTCTTTCTCCCTTTAAGCATGCTCGGAAGTTGGTGCCATATTGGGGGGAAGTATTTTGACCTCAGCAAGGTGATAGGCTCTGTGGAGCTCATATGTAAGCAATGGGATGGGAAGACGGATGAGGAGGTGATAACCAATGCGCATAGGTCCAAGTACTTGATGAGAATGACAAACTGGGCCACCGTTTCTTTCGAATGATTTTCTATGTTATTTGGTTATCTTAACAAAATGCAGTTTGTGTTCAATGCAGGCCTTTTATTTCCAAACCTTGCCATGTAAAATAAGGCCTGATGGTCCCCAACTTTGATTACCAGTCTATGGGCCTGATTATGACTACACCGGTTTCTGGACCGCTGTTGCCATGATGGCAGTACTGGCACAGCTGCACTGGCAATCTAACTGGCATATTACGAGTTTGGCGCCATAGCATCATCCATGATCCCTGGCGCTCTTGCAGCAGTCTGAGGCCCACAATATGGTGGCGCTGTAGCACTGCCAAGCATATTACGAGTTTCCTCACTGCCACAGTTTTCATGGTAGTGAGGAAACTAAGGGGCCCCTACAGGGCCACCTGTTGTCTCAGACCAGGGGGTGTGTGCCCCTGTAAGCTTGCACCCCTAGTTCCTGCATGGGAAGTGCATGCCATGCAGGAACGTGCTTTGACACTCCCACTGCGTTGCCTTTCTAAGGCTCAGATATGAGCCTTTGAAAGGCACCACCGTGAGACCACCAAAGAACTACCTGCCAGACCATGGATGAACTTGTAATCTGGCAGGTGGTGTGCGGACGAGTTTGGTGGTGTGGCAGAGGGGGCTGGCGTGGGGGCTTGCTGCCACACCGCCAAACTAACAATCAGGCCCTACGCCTAGTCTGGCAAGTATTTTTTTTTTGTTTGGAAACTGAATACTTTTCTTGTGATATAAATCTAGGCTCTGTCCTATTACTACCAGTATGTGGAAAACCGAGTTTACGCCAGGCTTTTCAACTGAAATTTGAATTTAATATATGGTTTGATTCTCATATGATGTGAATTTTGATTTGATTTTTTTTTTTTTTAAACCTTTATTATATCGTTCAACACAAATTACAAAAGTAGCCCTGCAACGACAGGGGCCGGTCACCACATGTATGCAGAACGTATCAGGAAATCCAATAACACAGCTCTTCAGCCGACAACCCATGGGTCCGGCAGCGGTAAAGGATAGACGATGTATTGAAAACATTTCGGATCAAGGATATGCATAAGGTTTCATTTTATCTTTAACCCCCCCCCCAAAAAACAAGATAAAGAAGAAGATACAGGATATCCGGAGCTACACACTCGGAGGTATAAAAAATGCGGGTAAAAATGCAAGCGCCAGTAAGTTCACTAAGGGAGAAGAACAAAGCTACCTATCTATCATCATAGCCACCCACCCCAAACCCTGCCCACTCGTATGCTTCAGGATGAAACCGAAAGTATCGCTACCGGACCCTGCGAGAAAAAAGAAAAGGGGCCATAGAACACAGCAAAGGCAAAATAACAAACCCCCCACCCGCCCCCCCAACCCTGCACCCCTGCAATGGCTACGGCCTACCCCACTAGCAGCGTGCCTGTCGCCCAGAGGAATACCCTAAAGAGAGAGAGAGAGAGAAGAAAAAAAAGGGGCCATAGAATTAAACAAAGGCAAAATAACAAACCCCCCCACCACCCTGCACCCCTGCAATGGCTACGGCCTAACCCACTAGCAGCGTGCCTGTCGCCCAGAAATGTCCCTAAAAGAGAGAAAGAAGCAGAGGAGGAGAAACAAAAAACACACTCCCGGACTCCCTTACCCTCCACCAGATGCGACCACCCGGAAACAAGTTCAAAATAAATGCAGCGAAATACACAATCAATCCGGGGAAGTACGAAACATACCACCCGACTCCCGCATTTCACAGGTCACAATCCCAGCAGCAGATTAAATTATTTTCCCGTATCCTAAAAAGCCCCACAAGTTAACCCTGGCCAGTACGAATGTTCACTGGAGCACTTATAACCCAGGCCACAGCAACAATGAGAGAGGTAAAGTTTTCATGAAAGTTCAAGTCAGTATGAGCAAGCCAAGTAAAGGATAAAAGTTCACGATCTCCACAGAGCAAGCGAGGAAAAGCGTGGAAGGATGATAAAACTCTCCAATAGTCACAGGTGATCTTGTTAAGGCAGTCAAGGTTGTCCATAGTGATATTCGGCGAGATAGGGTTGAAGCAGGGGACGCTGACAATGTCCACAGGCGCGTGATCTGTCTCATAGGAATCAGCAGCGCAAAAGGGATCCGGCTTCTGCACAGGGACCTCATAGTTGGATACACGATCTGTCGTTGGTGGCACCGCTGGCTGCGATGATCGCAAAAAGCCGCTGTCCGGTCTCCGGCAAAGATCGTCCATTGTTACGGACAGTGCCTGGTAGTTGACGATGATCTGTGAGTGGAGCGCTCTAATGGCCGCCATTACGGCGTGCAGCGGTGGTGTGTCTTTCGTCCCCTCCATCTCCTCTCGTAAGCAACAGATCAGGATGCAAACCCCGGAGGCCGGCTACTTAGGGGTAGCAGGCAAATCTGGAGCGGACACCAACAACGGGCGCTCTCACCTCACGATTTTGCACCTTCGCCGCTGATCAGGGCTCCGTCCGCACCCCCGACAAACTTACTGTGTCTCCGGGCGTCTGATACAGGGCTGCAGCAAACGATGCGTCACGCCGAGCGTGTGCGTTGCAGGCAGGATACGAAATCGCCGTTAAAAACAGGTAGATTATGTCTCCGTTCGGGAGACCGGACAAAGCCCAAGGTTCACAGCCGATGTTGTTCAATTCCAGCCCGGATGGGTTGGAAATCGAGGCCCCGGCTTCCACTCCGGGGTAGGCCGAGAATGAAACACGGCGTATCTCCGTCACCCGGTGTGATAAAAAGTTTGGGATTGCGCCTTCAGAGTCAGTCACTCCTCATATATACGGGAGGCCGGTTGGAAAACAGGATAACTTGCAGGATATACGAGCTGCTGGCGGAGGTCGGCGGAGCCGGGAGCTTATGCGGCCATCTTGCTTGCTAGAGTAGCTCCTCCCCTCTCTTTGATTTGATTTTAAAGTGATTTGCTATCTTTGCAGCGGTGGAGAGGTTCTGTCCCCATATTTGCATAACAAGCAGTTCGGCTTTCCCTTTAGTCTTTTCCATCAGGGCTTTGATTCTGCATGCTCATATTTACTTGCTTCATCCTATAAAGCAGCAGTTCTTTTTTTTTTTTAAACTGTTTTATTGATGTTAGCAGGCTGACGTAAAAAGAGAAAGAAAAAAAAAATACCAGAAGGAAACAACAAAAATACATAGATAATTTCGTACATGTACAGATACTGAGAGACATTTAAAGTATATATGTTATAGACAAAATAATTTGATATGTAAACATAGTAAAAGAATTCCTAATACAGAATCAGACCGGAAAAACTTGACAGTTATACAGAATTTGAATGAAATTTGAATCTAGAAAAGTACCCCAGTTTCTATTAAATTTGGTCAGTGAGCGTGTTCTCCCTAAGATTTGCTAGGGCTAGCTCCATGGCGTGTATCTCAATTACTAGTGTCCACCACTTCCATACCGTCGGTGGTTCTGGATCTAACCAGGCCCTTGCCAAAGTTAGTTTAGCGCATGAGATAAGTATAGTGGTTAGGGCTGAGTGTAAAGATGAAGAGAGATTAAGATCTAGTAGGACCGAGGCAGCCATGATAGTAGGGAGCAAAATATTTTTTAATCTAAGGACACTCACTATATCACCCCAAAAGGTCTTAAGTTTGGGGCAGGAATACAGTATATGTACTATATCGGCTGCTTCGGTCGCACATTTAGGGCATTTAGTACGGCTGCTATAAGAAGGGTTCGGGGACCATCTGGAGATTCTTATAAAGCAGCAGTTCTTAACCGGTTTTCGCCCAAACTAAATGAAATTCTTGACACCTCAATCCATTATCTTATCTTTATATTACATTGGTAGCATTAAGGACCAGAGGTTATCTTCTGTTATAAAAGGAAAATTACTAGGTCTACGAATTGCTATTTCTCTACAGGTAATTTCTAATTGGAAGAAAGCTAAAGCTTTATCATATATCGCTTGGTGGAATTGAGTGTACCACAGTTATAGACTGGATATTAATAATAATGTTTATCTGCAGTTAAAAACGAAGAATGAATCTTTATGAACTTCATTTGACTTTTTTTTGCCTCAGATGTTTTATACCGTGGTGTCTAGTAATTGTTGTATAGTACTGGAATTTTTTCACCCAGCCTAATATTTCTATCATTTAATGTTTTTACAACCTTAATTTTATCTGTCTTGATTTTTGAGTTCCCATAATATACTATTGAACTTGTACACTTTTAGACATATGCTCTTGATTATCATGACACATTTGCTGCACTTCAAAGGCAGAGGTCGAATGTCAGGTTATGTCTTCTGCTGCTTATGGTTTTTTTTGTGAATGAAGACGTGTTTACAAACTGCTCTCACTATGCAATCAGAGAAAGAAAAGTAAAATGAATTATGTGGCAATATTGCTGGGGTTCATGAAGCGTGAAAGGAAAGGATAGGATGTCATTTTTTCATAACAGACAACAAAATGTAAATACCTGTGAATGAAATATACACATTCAGCAGTTAGGTAAGCAAAAACGGAGCACATTTTTTGTAATTCCGTAATGTGTGATGGAAACAAAGAATGTAATAAGAATCTGAACAAATCAAGACACTTTATTTGATGATGCACAAATGATCAGTATTCACTGAAACCCAATTTCCACACATTATCATTTGTGTGCAATATAGCTTTTAATGATTCGTTAAATAGAAATTGTGCTGTCTGTAAATGAAAATGTGCTACCATATGATGCTTTAGTTAAATTAAAAAATAGTCTGCCTCATGTCCATCAAAGCTAGGTTGGTTGCTAAAGATTGTCATGCTTTAAAAAGTGGGTTGTGGTTCTAAAAAGTTTGGGAAGCACTTTGTTACATGATTTTACCAGACAGTATAATTGTTACACTAGCATAACGAAATTTGAGGGGGGCCCACCAACAAACTACATGGAGGGCCATCCCTCGGGACTCAATTAGGAGCTGTCACACCAGGGTACTGTCCAGAGGGGCCCCCATGGAGCTCGGGCTCCCCTCCCCCACACTGCTGGGACTGCGGGGGCGTGTATTGCGCCACTAAGTTGTTGTATTTATGATCTTCTCATAATTTGCTACTGGCGTGTAATGTTTTAATTATTAAATCATTTTGGCTTCATTTTGGCGAAAAACTACCTGCTATATTCTTTTTTATTAACTGTGTCAAATGTATTTCTTGATGCCACGTTAATGAAGCTTTCTAAAGTAAAAGAAAAGAGCTGTATATGACACACCAGCTCACAAATAGCTCCCGAAACTGAGTTTCGCTAAAATAAAATAACGTGATTGAATCACGTTATTTTACCTTAGCCAGGCCCAGGGACATATTTACCAAGATGTGACGGAGCACGGTTTTAGCCTTCTTGGCTTAAGGCTGCACTCTGCCACTTCTGAAACGTAGGGCTGCACAGTATTTACAACAATACAGTGCGGCCCTGCTTTTCCCCCTGCGCTGGCGCTAATTTCAGCTGTCTAGCGCCAAAGCAGGCACCTTTGCAGTAGTGCAAGGGTGCCTGCATTGTGGGGAATGCTTGTTTATGTGCAGGAAGGTGACCCTTTGTACTTATAAACAATCGTAAATGGCGATATGTAACTTCTATGTGCGCTGCTTTGTGCTGCACACATAGAAGTTGCAACTCGTCATTTTTAAAATGATTGTTTTTGTGCAGGAAGGGACACATTCCTGTTCATAAACAATCATTCGTGGCATTTTGCTGGTTTTATGTGTGCTGGACAATGCAACACACATAAAAACAGCAAAAACGAGGAGAGATAATGCATTTCTCCTCATTGCACCCTGTTAAGACCAGGTTTTCCCTGGTCTTAATGTTGGCGCTGCCCCATATTTATGCCACTATAGTAAATATGGGACAGTGTCAAAATCAATGGGTGTTGCGGCGGAACGCCGACCGCAACACCCATAGCCCACCCTTTTCACACTAAGTATAGCATGAAAGGGTGCCTTATTTACCAGGCAGCACCAAGCCACGTTAAAAGGCTTAACGCTGCCTAGTAAATTAGGCAAAGCCCGTATCTAAGTTCTGGTGGCAATAGGGTCTTGTAAGATTGCGCCTCAGTTTCAGGAGCCATTAGTGAACTGGGATGTCATATATAGCTCTTTTCTTATTCTTAGAAAGCTTCATTACTAATTCCTGCTTTACAAACTTTGAATGAGTGGGTGTTTGTGAGACTGGGTGGTGCGTTGAGGCAAGAAGCCTGTTTTAAGAGGCAAGAGACAGCCTTGATAGTGAGAGACTGTGCACGTCTTTGATCTGGTAGAAGCTGAATCTGCTAAGTTTGTGAACTGGGTTTTGGGAGATTTGACAAGAGATCTTGCATTGGCCAGAACGTTTTCCTGACTCTCAAAGTTTAGAAGAGCTTTAGCCATGTGTTTTCCTATTTGTTTGTGCTTCTAAACATAAATATTTATAAACTATGCGAAACAGTTTAGAATAGCAATAAAAACCTCCATTGTTGGAGGGTGATAGTAAACCTTCTATTTATTGGAGTGGCTATGAATAGTAATATGTGTAGATGTGCTAAATGGCTTGGGGAGAATGTGTAAGGAAGTTCCTCCAAAACTAAAATTGCCTCCATATGGCCCTTTGTCAATAAAGTAGAGAATGAAAAACGTAGTTTCATGAACTTAGTACTTACAATTCGTTGATCAGTATGTCCGGGACCCATATTTTATCAGTGGGAATTGAAACCTGTGTGACATTATCAAAGTCCTGTGGCTCCCAAGTAAGAAATTCGTCTTTCCATATCTGAAAAAAACAGATAGCGTGAGAATAGTTCCTGTACTCAAAAGCATGCCAAGCTCTGGACAATTACGACCCTCTATCAGGGTGATTTTGATTGACGTCTTGTGGTACAGAAAATACACTTGGTAAAATCACGAAGTGGTGACATCTGATCTGTGAGGTGCAGTGCTTCATTTGAGCCGGTGGTTTCCCGTGCTCGGCACTGGCACTTAATTGTCAACACCAGTGCTTCTGACAGTCTACCACAAGGTGGGGCTGTCTGGCTAATTTAGAGTTAATCACAACAGTCAATTATTAATGAAATATACATTTAGAATGGCTACTCCCTTACACCCAAGCCATTCTTATAGTTTTCGTGCCCTGGAATAGTTACACTTGTAGGAGTATGAGGGTTAGTAGGTGCGTTGTTACTATCATGGCAGCATGCTAAGGGCAATGTGGGGTGCAAGCTGAAGTGGCCTCCTGACTAGAGCCTTGGCACTTATTTTTTACAAATTAAGCACTGGTGATGTGTAGACTAAATGTGGTTTTGTGCTGCATGATCTAGTGATGCTTCTGAGATAAATGGTTTCATAACATGAGGATTACCTTAACTTCTGTGATTTGTGGTTTGCATTTGGATCTGAGATGTATGAATTGGATGTGGGTCAGGGATATGTACATTTCTTTAGGTATCTGATGAGGAATTTAATGAGCCCTGATTCTGCGATACATGGATATTTTTTCTTGAGCATACCTTTGCATTTAAATGTATATTATATTGGTTCCTAACATCCTCTATGTCAATTAACAGTACCACTTACAAAAAGCTGCACTCATAACCATAACTGTTTCCAAAACCAAGTGTATAAATCATAAGAAATAAGTAATTGAGGCACTGACTCTGCTTGTAACCCTAAAACTGGTTATTTGGGTTTAAAGGGTGCAAGGTCAAGAAAAAACTAATTTTATCTAAATCAGTAAATGAACTGATTAAATAATACAATTTTGTTACAAATGTTTATAAACATATCTATGGTTAAATCAACAGCAACTTCTCGTGCCTGTCCACTGATCATTGTACATTTTCTAGTGCTACTTTTTAAGCGAAAAGCTACTTTATTTGTGGAACACAGCAATTAACCTGCAGCCTTTAAGTAGGGGGATGTTGTCCTCCTCTTGATGTCAAAATGATAATGCATTAAATGGGCTCTAGTGGCTGATGTCACACTGTCTTACCTGTCGGTACCAAATGTAGGTGGTCAGAACTTGGTTTTTTTCATCCTACAGTGAGTAAGGAGAAAAACAGGAGAAGGAAAGTTGTATTCTCTGTATTTTTAAAAGAATATGCATATAGTGATAAAGCCAAGAACTGCAACTCCATTACAGAATTTTAAAGACAGTGAAGGGCACTTTGTAAAGTTAATCAATGTCACCCATCTTCACTTGCGGAAGAGGTATATCACAGGGAAATGCTTTTGAAGGACTCTTTCATAATAAAGATGACCTCCACCAAGTGTATTTCTCCTGCAGGCATCTGATGCCACCCAACTCTTTCTCAATAGCCCACTTAGGCTTCCAGCTGCTACCGATGGAATTCCCAGCCCAAGTTTTTACACACAGAAGTGTTGACAAGGTTCCATTACTAGTGTGGAAAACTGTTGCTTACCAAGTAGACTGGACGATACTCTGCAAGGGAATAAGAAACGTAAAAGACAGGAAAACAACAGAACCCGAATATAGCAATTTTCTTCTGCAAACCAGTGGTTTACAACTGCAGTTCTTTTCTAACTTTGGCAACTTTGGAATGGTCTCTAAGATTGCAGACTTCAGAAAATGTAACAAAGTTGGGGAATAAATACCGTTTTGTAACTTTATAGACCCCAGCACTCTGGAAGAAATGAGATTGCAGCAGGATGATGCACTGCATCAGCGCATCCAATGGGATGAACATATTTGATAAGTTATTGGAAGTAGTGCAAAATATGTCATGCAAGGATTTTCAGGAATTTGCAGGATTCCATATTGTAGAAGGTGGAGGAGATATGGGTGATGGGTGGATGGATGGATGGATGGTTGGCTGGAATGATGGATCAATAAGTGGAGGGATGGATAGTTGAATGGCAGGGTGGGTGGATGGACTGTATGATGGGTCTGGATACATGGATGTGTAGTTGGATGAAGGATGAAAGCACTGAACGGGCCCACAGAGTACCAGGAGGAACACCGAAACCAGGGGCCTCACCGCGTCCGATCCTGGCAAGATTTTTTAACTTTAGAGATCGCGACACCATCCTCCAGGCAGCAAGAGTGGCACCAGCCATTCAAATTCAAAACTCACGAATATCCTTCTTCCCAGATTACACGGCGGAGGTAACACAATGGAGGAGGACTTTCTTAGAAGTAAAAAAGAACGTTGCGTGAGCAAGAACTACCCTACTCCATGTTATTTCCGGCTCGGCTACGGGTGGTCGCCGATAAGAAGATCTGGTTTTTTGACTCCCCCGAGGCAGCAAGAGACTGGCTTGAAGGCTGGCGCACAGTAGAACGCAAGTCTGACAGAATGCATCACGGACACCGAAACGACAGCCGGACTGGCTCACAAACTTCAGATAGAAGAGGCGCGAGCAAATCACCGACACCGGACCTGTCTGAGGCTGCTGGGGGAAAATAATATGGACAGCCCGTGTACAACTTGGACGCTGACTCCCTGATTGACTGCCTATACACACAGGTCGTTATTGGACGCCGGCCTGGGTACTCCGAAGGGAGCAGGGGAGCCGCCTGCTCGGTGAGACACTCTCCCCCAACGTGCAAGTACTCTGTTTTTGGGATGGGTTAAGTGCTCTGCTCAGTTGGGGAGGCGGGCAGTTGAAGGTCCGTTAAGCAGGGAGGCAGGGAGGGAATGGGTGGGGGGGATGTTGGTTGTTGGTTGGAAATTCACTACGTCGGTCAGAAATTTGTGCTCACTGTGTATGTGTTGTAGCTGGAAGGATACACCTACAGGTCCGGTTTATCCGCCGATTGTGCGCCGAAGGCGCGCCAAAGGTAAGCCCGTCTGCGCCCGTCCGCGACCGGATCGCGACCAGCGCCAGGACCCCTGGCCCACGAAGACCCCGACCTCCCCGCCTGACGTACTCCGCCGCCACCCTCATCGCACTCAACACCGGCCGACCCCCAGAATGCCACCAAGCCACACCACGACGCACCCACGGACCTTTCAGCTGCCACGCCTGCAAGTACACCTGCATCTGGACCTGCCTCGCACCAGCACCCGCCAAGTCGAACACCAGCAGCACCCACCTCAAGTGCATCCTGCTCAACACCCGCTCCGTCCACAGACACGCCATCGAACTCTGGAACCTCCTAGACGCCACAGCCCCTGACGTTGCCTTCCTCACGGAGACCTGGATGAACGCCTCTTCAGCCCCCGACATCGCCATCGCCATCCCTGAGGGCTACAAGATCGTCCGGAAGGACCGCAACGCCAACCAGATGGGAGGAGGCATCGCCATCATCCACAGGAACACCATCCGTCTCACGACCAGCACCGACAACACCCTGACCAGCGCCGAACACCTGCATTTCCAGATCCACACCAACCCGAACACCACCCTCAGAGGCACCCTGATCTACCGACCCCCAGGACCACGCACACAATTCAGCGAGGACATCGCCGACTTCGTCAGCCCGCATGCCCTCCCCTCCGCTGACTACATCCTCCTGGGGGACCTCAACTTCCATCTGGAGAACAACAACGACCGCAACACCAGCACCCTGCTCGACAACCTCGCCAATCTTGGACTCAAGCAGCTGGTGTCCACCCCCACCCACCTCGCCGGACACACACTCGACGCAGTCTTCTCCTCCAGCACAGACATCGACTTCAGCCACGCCACAGAGCTTCAATGGACGGACCACAGCTGCGTCCACTTCACCTTCAAGAGAACGACGACCCACCACCACCAGCAACAGGCCGCCCGCAGAAGCTGGAACAAGATCACAGCAGACCAGCTCGCCACCTCCCTGAGCCAGCACCCTCCTGCCAGCTCAGCGAACCCCAGCCAGGCCGCCGACAACCTCACGAAGTGGATCAGCATCTGCGCGGACGAGCTCGCCCCGCTGAGGACCCCGCCCAGCAGACCCGGCAGCAAGAAAGCCCCGTGGTTCACCGACGAACTCAAGAGCTCCAAGAAGAACTGCCGAGCCCTCGAGAAAGTCTGGAGAAGGGAACCTACACCGGACAACAGGACCACCCTCAAGCTGGCCACTCGGAAGCAACACCAGCTGATCCGCGCCGCCAAGAAAACTGCATTCAAGGACCGGCTGGACAACAACGCACACAACAGCAAGGAACTCTTCAACATCGTGAAAGAGCTATCCAACCCCAGCGCAGGAAACAACGACATCACCCCATCGCAAGACCTCTGCGACTCCCTCGCTTCTTACTTCCACAACAAGATCGCGGACATACACAACAGCTTCAACAACCAACCAACGCACACCATGACCGAACAACGACCCCCCACCACCACCCTCCACGCCTGGACCCCGATCAGCACCGAAGACACCATCCGCACGATGAACTCCATCCACTCCGGATCACCGACCGACCCCTGTCCTCACCACATCTTCAACAAGGCCGACGCTGTCATCGCACCCCACCTACGAGACATCATCAACACATCCTTCGACACCGCCACCTTCCCTGAGAGCTGGAAGCACGCCGAACTCAGCGCTCTACTCAAGAAACCAACAGCGGACCCCACCGAACTCAAGAACTACCGCCCCATCTCGCTGCTCCCGTTTCCAGCCAAAGTCATCGAGAAGACCGTCAACAAGCAGATGGCCGCCTTCCTCGAGACGAATGGATCCCTCGACCCCTCACAGTCCGGCTTCCGAGCCAATCACAGCACCGAGACCGCCCTCATCGCCGCCACCGATGACATCCGAGCCCTGATGGACAACGGAGAAACAGCGGCCCTCATCCTCCTAGACCTCTCTGCGGCATTCGACACTGTCTGCCACCGCACCCTAGTACAGCGCCTCAGCAACGTCGGAATCCAGGACAAGGCGCTGGAATGGATCGTCTCCTTCCTCGACGGAAGAACACAGAGAGTCCGCCTACCACCGTACAAGTCAGAGGCCTCCGAAGTCATCTGCGGCGTCCCTCAAGGATCCTCTCTGAGCCCCATCCTCTTCAACGTCTACATGAGCCCCCTCGCGGCCATCGCACGTCAACACAACCTCAGCATAATCTCCTACGCCGACGACACCCAGCTGATCCTCTCCCTGACCAACGACCCCGCCACCGCCAGAGCCAACCTGCACGAAGGGATGAAAGAGGTAGCCGAGTGGATGACGACCAGCCGCCTGAAACTGAACTCGGACAAGACGGAGGTCCTCATCCTGGGCTCTTCACCCTCCGCCTGGGACGACTCTGGTGGCCTCCCGCCCTGGGCACCGCACCCAAACCGACAGACCATGCACGCAACCTGGGCTTCATCCTGGACTCCTCCCTCTCCATGACCAGGCAAGTCAACAACGTCTCCTCGGCGTGCTTCAACATCCTACGCATGCTACGGAAGATCTTCCGGTGGATCCCCACCGAGACCAGGAAGACCGTCACCCAGGCCCTCGTCACTAGCCGACTGGACTACGGCAACGCCCTCTACGCCGGGACCACCGCCAAGCTCCAGAAGAGACTCCAGCGGATCCAGAACGCCTCAGCCAGACTCATCCTCGACATCCCACGAACCAGCCACATCTCCGGACATCTGAGAGACCTTCACTGGCTCCCCGTCAACAAAAGAATCACCTTCCGCCTCCTCACCCACGCACACAAAGCCCTACACGACCAAGGCCCGAGCTACCTCAACAACCGGATCAACTTCTACGCTCCCAAACGCCACCTCCGATCAGCCAACCACGCCCTCGCCGCCGTCCCTCTCATCCGAAGAGCGACTACAGGAGGAAGGTCCTTCTCCTACCTGGCCGCCAAGACCTGGAACTCCCTCCCGACCGACCTGCGCCTGACCCAAGACCACCTCTCCTTCAGGAAGAAGCTGAGGACCTGGCTGTTCGAGCAGTAGCGGCACCCCCCCTCCCCCAAGCGCCTTGAGACCCTACGGGTATGTAGCGCGCTCTATAAATGTCATTGATTGATTGATTGATCCTCCTAGATTCATTTGTGTGTGTCCGCACGATTGGAAATGGCGGATGAGCAGCTCCGTAACGTAGGGAGCACTGAGTCACGGTCAGGTGGTTCTTCCCTTAGAATACTCTCATGGAATGTGAGGGGGCTTGGGGATAAGGTGAAACGCGGCCTGGTACTAAATGCGTTGAAGAGGCAAAAACCCCAACTGGCACTGTTACAGGAGACACACTTGACGGGGGGGCCACTAGGGCCTTAGATAGGAGGGGGTACAGGATGGTGGCACACTCAGAATTCACATCAGGCTCCTGGGGAACTGGCATTTTGATTAAAAAATCCTCACAATTCATTCCACTGAGCACGAAAACTGATGGTCAGGGTTGCTTTGCAGCCTTGCAGGGACAATGGGAGGGTCGCCCCCTGACTGTGGTATCAGTGTACATTCCACCATCCCTTCACTCAATCATGCTTCCAGCTCTTAGTGACTTTTTATTGTCTCTCCTCGAAGGCGATGTAATTTTGGGAGGGGATTTTAATGCTGTAGTAGACACACAGCTTGATAGATTCCCTACGACAGTTCCGCCTGGGGGGCCCTCCCGGTTTCAACGTTTCCTGACAGCAATGGGGCTGATAGACATCTGGCGTCACGTCCACCCCCAAGACAAGCAGTACACATTTCACTCCACAGTCCATAACAGTCTTTCCCGAATAGATTACTTCCTGGCTTTGGGTGAAGGGTTACAACACGTAGATACCGCAGACATTCACCCTAGAGGCATTTCAGACCACTCTCCGATCACCCTAACACTTTCCACCCAGAAAAAGTCACGTAACCGTATATATCCCATTCAAGCGTCATACCTCAAAATCAGGAAAACCCTCCAGAAGGCTACAACACAATATTTCGAGGAAAACGTGGCTACCGTGACCTCTTCCGAGGTGCTATGGGAAGTAAGAAGGCAGTGCTAAGGGGGCAAGCAATAAGCTCCATTGCGGCCCATAAAAAGGAACAGACGGCTGAACAGTCTAAACTTGAGTCGACACTACGCGACTTAACAACTTTGCATGAGGCTAACCCTACAGTAGACACGGCACATACCCTTGCACTTCACCAGCGACTATACACGGAACATGTTCGCCATATGGTGAAGGGACACATCACCGACACACAGAATCGGATATACGATGTTGGAGATAAGGCTCCAGAGGGATCCAACAGGTGAGGGATAGCAACGACGCAACTCAGACAAGCCCTGAGCGGATAGTGGAAGCGTTGGCGACACATTTTGAGAAGGTGTATACCCCAGAACGGGTGGTGACCACTGACATGGCACGGGAAGCGCTGAGTAGAATGGAAATCCCAGTGTTGCAACTGGAGGCAATAGCCGACCTGGATGTGGCCATAACCAGCGATGAAATACAGCTGGCCATACGAGCGCTCAAACCTGGCAAAGCTCTTGGACCGAACGGCATTCCAGTGGAATGGTATCAGTCCCAGTCCGAGGAGCTCAGTACATACTTACTCAACATGTACGAGGAATGCCGAGAGAGGGGTGAGCTTCCACTCGATCAAAGAACGGCCACCATAGTAGCGATACCTAAACCCGGGAAGCCACATGAGGATTGCTCCTCATATCGCCCTATCTCCCTGCTAAACGCAGAAGGTAAAATATTGGCCAAGCTCCTAGCTAACCAGTTGATGGCACATCTGCCTGATCTTATCCATCCGGATCAATCCGGATTTATGCCCCATAGGAACACGGCACTAAACCTTCGCAGGGTTCATGGGGTACTGGCGAGAGCGGACCTGATCCACGACCACGCTGTAATATTGGCCCTAGATGCGAAAATGGCTTTTGATTTAGTGGAATGGAGCTACCTCTGCGAAGTTTTGACCTGTATGGGCTTAGGCTCGAAATTTATATCATGGGTCGGACTGCTGTATACGAAACCGATGGCACATGTAGTAGCAAATGGCCACATTTCTCGAACATTTCCGCTGGGGAGAGGCACCCGACAGGGCTGCCCTCTTTCACCTCTGCTATTCGCGCTCTCCCTGGAGCCTCTAGCTAATTTAATAAGACAAAAGCCCTTACTTAAGGGGATACAATGGAAGAAGGGTTGGGAGGACCGGCTGTCCCTTTACGCGGACGACATGCTGGTGTACTTAACAGACCCCGAGCATGGTGTACCGGTGCTCTTGAATATGTGTGATGATCATGGTAAAATTTCAGGTTACACGATTAACCGGAACAAATCAGAGCTGTTCTGAAAGGCCAGGTCCCGATGCTCGGCCCTGATTGCCCCCTGAGACTAGCAGGCTCCTTCTTCAAGTATTTGGGAATCCATGTCACACAGGATCCATTGGAATTTGTACAACTAAATCTGACGCCACCACTGGAACGGCTCAAGCAAGACGTCAAGTTCTGGGCGGGGTTGCCATTGACAATGCTGGGAATAGCAGCGCTGTATAAAATGATGTCTTTGCCCCGCTTTCTGTACGTACTGGAAAACACGCCTTTTCCGGTGGCGCCGGGGTACTTTAAAAAGGTGGCAGCAGTAGTTTCTGGTCTGCTGTGGAGCAATCGCCCGACGCGTATAGCACAAGCCAAACTGCACATGGGTTGGTATGATGGTGGGATTGCGCTGCCGAATCTTCACCTATATTACTGGGCGGCACACCTTAAGTCCATTAGCGAGTGGATACATGCCTCACAGACTGACCCAGCTTTCCAAACTGATAGGGCACAACTGGGCACCAACAACATGCTAGCCACACTCTCTACGACCAACGCAAAGTACGAACATTAACGGGGCCTACTAAACTTACTGTATCGCTGTGGCATGTGGCGCTAGCTGCGCTGGGCTGGAAGGGGAAAATTACCAAACTTACCCCACTCTGGAACACCCGTGCCTTGGGAAACCTGAGATACAGTAGGGGCTTCTCTCACTGGGACACCATTGGGATATCCACAGTGGGCGACATGTGGGAACGGGGGGAGGTCATTTCATTCAACCGCCTCAGGGAATTGTATGAACTGGGGCCACACTAATCATACCGCTACGTTCAGATACACCATGCTTTGCTTAAAGCCATCCCCTCCGGGTCGGTTCTACCAGAATCCTCCCCGTTGGAGGATCGTCTTCTAACTGACTTCTTGATTGAACGTGCGACTTCATTGACTTACCGCAAACTCCTAAATAACCTACCTGACCCGCTGGCCCCCCTGAAAGATAGATGGGAAAGGGAAGTAGACGCCCTGGATGAACACGAATGGAATGAGGCACTGGCGTCCCCAAAAGAGGTAGGCATCTCAGCCAGGCTGAGACTTGTACAGCTTAAGGTCCTACACAGAGTATATTACACAAGAACACTCTTACATCGCATCCACAGAATACAACATCCCTACTGTCTCCGTGGCTGTGGGGAGGAGGGGTCCTTCTTCCATACATTCTGGGACTGCCCACGCATACAAAACTACTGGAGACAAATACTACGCACTGTGTCACAGACCCTAGGGACCTCGCTCCTTCCAGAGCTGAGGCGATGTCTCTTAAATGTGTGGGGACCGACTGACCTGTCCAGATGTGGCCAACTTTGGGTAACGTTAGGCATGATGGTGGCCAAGAGAGATATCGCTCAGCGTTGGGGGGCGGCAGAACTACAGACGAAGTCGCAGTGGTGCATGAATATGGACAAGATAATGGTGACTGAGAGGGCGGTGTACTTAAGCCGTGCGTGCCCCAGAAAATGGAATAAGATATGGTCCCCATGGAATGTGTATCATGGTGAACTTTGTGATCCTCTTCCAGAGGACGACCAGTTGGAGTTGGATGATGAGGGGGAGATAGGTTGAGGGGTTGAGGGAGGATAGGGACTGCAATTCAGTTACATGTGGATGTATGGGAATTTCTGCCCATCACTTTGGTTTGAATCCATGACAACAAATAGCAACACATACTGTCAGGTGGAGTTTTAATACAGCTAAACAGCATTACTACTTTTAGATGACCGCACTGTGATTTCCTCATTGTTATTTTTGTTATTTTCATAAAAAACAGAAAACCAAAACCTTAACTGATTTGCGACATGATACCGATTGTATACCTTTCACTTAGCCGTATGATGCACCTTCTGCCTTTAACAGCAAGATCACAGTATGGACTTACTTTATGCATGACTTCTAATGCTCATTTATTAGCGGCCGGCCCTCTGGGTTGTAGGCGAATGGCTGTGTAATTATGTGAAGGTACAATAAAGGTTTTTAAAAATCAAAAAGTGATCGGACCAGATACAAGGAGATACGACAGGGGAGGATATGCTAAGATTCCTACTCCAGATCTGCCCTTTAACATGGGTAGCAGTGTTAATATGGTGGCTAAAATTAAGTCCTGTGAGAAGCTCCATAAGTTCACCAGCCGAAGGGCCGCCAGACTCCCTGTTAAGCCAGTAGTTGAAGTCTCCAATTAGCAAGATTTTAATGTAATCTGTGACCATAGAAGACAGCTTATCGCACAGGGAGAAAGGGAAAGAGGGCATGCTTTGTGGGGGTCTATATATCAATATACATAGGAGTGGTCCAGATCTGGAGTCGAGCTTGATGACCAGATTGTCGGCTGCAACAAGATCAAGAGATGTCATTTTAGAGAAGACATAACCTTTATTGATAATAGCGGCAACTCCACCCCCTGCTTTCCCTGCGTCCTGATCTACCTGTATAATATAATAGTTATCTGGCAGAGCTGCCAAAATGTCTGGAGAAGAATTGGTAGTAAGCCAAGTTTCCGTGAGGAAAAGAATGTCCGGTTTTTGGCAAGCAAGGAGAAGGAAGATGTCGAGTTGATGTTTAACTAAGGACCTTGTGTTAAGATAAAAAATATTTAGGTTCTGGGTTTTGGCGGGGGCAGACTTAGATTGCAAGTGTCGCTGAAATGACTGGGGCAGAGGTCTTAAGGGGCTAGAGGGGGGAGAAAAAATGCCTAGTTGCCTCAAATGTCTAATGGAGGCTGGACCCAGAAGACAGGCCGAGCTGCGGAGGTTCAACAGGGTCTCCATAGGATAAGTTCAAAAGGGGGCAGAGAAACTGGCCCCTGGGCCCGGCCTGGCGCGGACGGGCGTAGATGGGCTTGCCTTTGGTGCACCTTTGGCGCGCCATCTACGCACCCGCTGCGCGGCCGGGGTGGGATGCACATTATATGCTGGCTGGCAATGTTGTGACAGAAAGACTGCAGCGCAACCCTGGGCTACCCCCAAGATGGCGGCTACCCTCCCAGTTCCCGTAGCAGCACCTAATCGGCTGCACGGGGGAACGAAGCAAAATGAGAAGGAGAGGGCGGGTAAGTGCGCAGAAGTCCAAAGAACAAGTTTAAAAATCACATACAGTTTTAAAATTTACAATGAGATGGTGCTCCCGGATTTCCACCTCAGGAGTGTCAGAGCGTCCTATCAGTGCCTAACATGTAATCTGAGGGGAAACAGCCATTGCAAAGCAGTCATTACAATGCACTACCTTTACAATGCAGCTGCTACAACACAACTACCTTTACATCGCATGCCATTACAACGCATGTTACTAGAACGCATGCCAGTACAATGCATACAATTACAACGCATGCATTACAACACATTATATGGTCAGTAATGGGAATTTTTTTGTTTTAGGGTGGGTATGGGTTTTGGGGTACATGGGGATAGTATTTTTACCCCTACACTATCCAACACTTACCCTACTGTTGCACTCACTGGAGTGGGAATAGTAATTTTTACCTCTACACTATCCAACACTTACCCCACTGTTGCCCCAAAAGTATTATGCGTTGTAATGGTAGTTTCTAAAAATGCGTTGTAATGGCATGTGTTGTAAAATCATGCTTTGTAATGGTGGTTTTGATGTAAAACTCTCTTTGTAAAGGCATGCGTTGTAATTGTTTGCATTGTAACGTCATATATTTGTAATCTGAGTGGGTGTGTGAGTGTCTGAATCTGTGTGTGAGTGGCTGTCAGGGTGTGTAACTGGGTGAATATTTGGGTGTGTGAGAGGCTGTTTGGGTGAGTGAGTGACTGCATGGGTGGGTGAGCGTGTGTGTGTGTGAGGCTGCATCAGTGACTAAGTGACTGTGTGAGTGTGTGTGTGAGTGGCTGTATTGGTGGGTGAGTGGGTGATTGAGTGGCTGTATGGGTGAGTAAGTGGCCACTCCATGCACTACACATAATTACGAATCACAAATAAAAGTTCTCCTGCATCTACGTAGGTCGTAGCACGCCCCGTCCCGTAGAGGGACGGGAAGACCCCAATGATGAACCATGACACTGTATCAAGTTACAGTAGGTGAGGGGTATTTTACAATTTCAAAAATATTGCCCTTCCAATATATAAGAGAAGGTGCTTGCTTTTCCACACCATCCTTTATTATTTTTTAGAACACTTAAATTCACTAAATTACTGGAAAAATAGCCAGTAGAATCCTTTTGTTGTAAAAAGTTGTTGTACCAGGGTCTGAGGGTCTGCACAGCATTATGCTTCCCAGTTACAGCGGTATTTAACTACTGAAACAGGGCCTGTCTGCACTATTGCGCCGCCAGATCATCACTTTTTTTACGTCCTGGTGGCGCAATGTGACACTGGTATATTTATAAGGCCACGTAAAGCCAACGTGGCTTTTCATGGCTTTATAAATAGCGCCCTTTTCACTCAGAAAACTGCGTAAAAGCGGGGTTCGTGGGTGTTGCTGGGGGCGTTCCAAGCAACATCCACGGCTTTTTGGCACTGCCCCAAATTTACAAGAAGTTGTAAGTCTGAGGCAGCACCCAAAACGTACGTCACCCAAGGGAAGGCATAAGGGAGGCACGACGAGAAGAAATATCTTTATTTATCTTAATTTTGTTCTCTATGTGTGCTGCATTTTGCAGCACACTTAGAAATGGGAAAAAGCCTTTTGTGATTGTTTTAGTGCATGGTTTCGGTTCCTGCACAAAAAATAATTATCACCGCAATGCAGCCATGGAGCAAAGGTGCCTGCGTTGGCGCACGATAGCTTATTGTGCGCTGGCACACGGCAAAAGGACAGGACTGCGCCATATCTAATAGATATGGCGCATTCCTGCCCTTGTGTTTTTCCATATGGCAGCGCTGCATGAAGGCCCGCGGCGCTGCCCTATGACAAAAAAACATGGTCCCTGGTGATATGGGCGCATTTGCTTGCTTGCATTACCCCTGGCATGCGTGCTACACCACTGATTTTAAGAGGGAGAAGCAATTTCTCTGTCTGGTATATCAGGACACTGCTGCCATTAGTTTGCGACCAATGTGTGATATTGTCATTTTTTTACATATATATTTTGACGTGTTATGCAAATGGGTGTGAACAGCCATCAGTTCCCTGTTCTTTAGGTTGGCTCCAGCTGTAGGGTTCACGCGATGCGCCCATTGCGCATTCTCATTTTCACCAGCTGCCTATGCGTAGAGGTGTTTGATAGCCAATATGGAATGTACAGTGGGCTCGAGCGTCCGGATTGGCCCACAACGTGCGCGCTTTTCTGAGTCATTCTTTAAATCACATCAAAGGCTCAAAGGCGCTAATTGAGTAAGTGTCAAAATGCCCGAATGAAGGATGGGGGAGGAAGGCCTTACCACGTCGAGAATGGAGTAGACCATGACGTCGATGGACACGTCCGTCGCCTGCTTCCAGTCACGCACCGGGCGCACGCTCTTCTGGTAGCCGTCCATCAGGTGGTCGAAGAGACGGATCAGAGTTGGCTTGCTGCAGCTGGCAGATAAGCTCGTTGTTTTACAGGTTTCTGTAAATACGAGAGAGAAGAAAACTCGTTTCCGTTTACAATCATTTACGTTTCCAGGATCGCTAGACTGCATTTATGGACTGCCTCCATATTTTTATGGGTGCATAGAGCCGCCATACTTACTATGAGTGACGTGGGGAGTGTGAAAAAGATGTCCAGGCCTTCGCTTTAGTAAGGTTTGATTTTCTAAGTCATTTGCACTACTGTCGTCAGTTAAACCGCTCAAATATTCAATTTTATAAGCCTAAATCCAATTTTAAGATTCCCAAACATTTATATGGCCTTCTGAAATATCTACTCATACATACATGCACGGGTAAGAAAGTTTCCTCCCATAGGTGGGGGTTGGGCTTTCACGACTGGTATGTCCTGAAAACTTTTTGCACACCAACAAACATATCTGATTGTAAATCCATAATGAACAAGGCATTGGGAGTAGGTTAGATCTCCAAAATAGATGAAGGCATATGTGTATCCACAGAGAAATATATAAAGTTAATTGTCCTTGCAAGAGTGAGTATATATCCATATGTACATTTGATCATGCAAAAAAGGAATTCACAAACGTGCATGAGTACTCGAGAGTTTTATTATTTTAGGAGCATTCTTGGAAAGCTATATCCATTAGCGAATTTGAGCGGTGTTGGGAGGTGGGCCCCCCAGCACTTATTATTGGGGAACAGCTCATATTTTTCCTTTTACACTGAGCAACAGAGTGAAAAACACACAAAAGGAAAAGAAGGAGGAAGAGAAACAAGATAAAAATGTGACAATAAGAGAAAGCAGAAACTTGAACGGGTGAATTACAGGGGTAAGTTACGACCAGTGAGAGATTAAAGAGGCATTATATGGAATCAAGTCAACGGAGCCTTGGTAATAAGCACACTAATATTCAATAGTAGATTCTGAGCAACGGTTTGGGCACAGCATGTATTGTTCTACACATTAAG
The DNA here is from genome assembly GCF_964263255.1 of Lissotriton vulgaris. Classification (NCBI taxonomy): domain Eukaryota; kingdom Metazoa; phylum Chordata; class Amphibia; order Caudata; family Salamandridae; genus Lissotriton; species Lissotriton vulgaris. Next base: position 1,527,454,578 of record NC_141687.1, on the reverse strand, counting down.
CACTGGCTAGATCTATTGCAGTAAATGGAACTGTATTTCAAAAGTAGCCGTAAACCTACAGGTGTGCATTTCTGAAGTTAATTTGTGAGCCATCTATTAATTCCCACCTCTGCTGCTAATTCTGCTCCCTTTGTCTGCCTGCCTTACCAAAACAAGGGTAAAAGTCTGGATTAGTACCCAAATATGTTGTGAAAGACATCTGTTATATTACTTATTTCTTTGTCTATGTTTCGCCCTCTATAATTCTATCTTTCCATCTATTTGTCTACTTATCTTGCTTTCTCTTTCCCTCCCATTTCTGTTTCCTTCCTTCCTTCCTTCCTTCCTTCCTTCCTTCCTTCCTTCCTTCCTATCACTGTTCTATTTATTTCTTCTCTTCTCTTCCTCCTTCACTCACTACTCGCTCTTTTTCTATATCCCACTGTATGGCTGACGCTCTCCACACAGCACTCCTTCTTTCTCTCTTCCACTCTATCTCACTCCATTTATCTCTCTTAGTAGTGCTAGGCTGGCTACCAAGCTCACATCTGAATGATAATATTAAACACCTTTATGTGGCCCTTTTTGAGCTCCATTCAAGTGTACCCCCTTTACCCAAAATACACAGCAAATGGTATTTAAAACCATCAAAGACCTGACTGACCTTCTATCTCTTCCTCCTTCTGACACACCATGTTGACAATTCTGCAATGCACTTAATATTATTTTCTCTGATAAACTCAAGAAGAAAAAGAGCTATCAAAGCTCATTATTTCCTTCTATTTCTGTTGCAGAATCCTTCTTGGTTAGATTCCTTTCTTTTCCTACTATGTCCACTCATGCAGTAGTGATGGACTATATATGTTCAAATCTGGATAACCTATGGAAACTTGCACCCTCATTCTCTAAATCCACTCTCACGAAGTGGAACCCTAAATTAGGCGGCTACTGGCCAAAGTGTGAGGAAATGGCTTTTTGCAGGTTCTCTCCCACTTTTTGACTACTAAGTACTGGTGTAATGACTCTGTGATGCACTGGGCCCTGCTGACCAGGCTTCAGGACATGTGCTCTGACTCCTAAAAGTTTGTGTTTAATTGGCTTATACCCAATCGGCAAAAGTTAACTGACTTATAAACTCCTAGTATCTGGTACCAGCTGTACCCATGACCTGTAGATTAACGTGTCCCTCATGGACTGCAGCAACGTGTCCCTCATGGACTGTACCACCACAAGTGTACATCGTATGGTACGCCGATGCTCATATATTCTGGTCTTTCCTTTTCTGTTTGTCATCCCAATCTAAGTGAGGTTGCGGAGACACACAATGCAGTATATTACATGTGCAGTTTGCAATTGGTGTGTTGTCGCAACTCCCACGTCTTGCCCGGCTCTAGGTGTAGATTCTTGGTGGTTGCAGTCAGGTGGCATACGCTGCAATTGCCACATGCAAAGTGGCCTGTGACTTTCGGAAGGCCCCAAACATTCAGGACAGTGTTCCCTTGTTTTTGTGGTTGTGCCGGTCTTCTAGAAACAATGGCGTCTTTTATGGATTTGGCTTTTTTGTGGGAAAGAAGGTGAGGTACCCATTTGAGGTTCCCTGTCCTGAGGATCTTCCAATATTTCTTTATGATGTTGGAAACTTGATTGGAGACAGTGTTGAAGGTTGTGACGTATGTCAACGGTATTGGTGTGGCTTCACATGGATGTGTCTCGATGAGACCTTCGCAATTTTGATTTCTGGCTTGTTTCTGGCTTTTTCAGTGATATGTTTGGGATACCCACGATCCCTAAGCTTATTGCTCAAGTCCTTGGCTTGATCCTTAAAGTCTGTCACTTTGCTGCAGTTTCTTCGCCGCCGTAGGTATTGTCCATAGGTAAGGTTCTCCCTCAGGACCTTGGATGGAAGCTCTAAAAATGTCAAAGTGAAGTTCGGGCGGTGGGTTTAAAATGTGTTTTGATTTTGAGGTGACCATCATCAGCTTCTATGTCAAGGTCTAGGAATGTTGTTTTTTGATGATCAAAGCTGTGCATAAATTTGAGGTTCTGGTCGCAGGCGTTGAGCCATTGGTAGAATGTATTGAGCAACTCAGTGTTACCTTCCCAGATAAGTAAGATATAGTCTATATAGCGTTTGTAGAATTTTATTTCTGGAATCCGTGACACATTGTTGGAAAAAATGTATTTTGTTTCAAAGTGGTGTACAGGGGGTGTTATATTCTTGTGTATCTTAGGTACCACATAGAAGTAAGGTGTTTTGCCTGTAGTGGTGGTAAGAAATTTGGCTTCTCCGGGCATGATAAGTCCTGTTGTTTTTGCTTCTTCCATTAGAGTGTGAATGCGTGTTCTCTGACTATCACTTGGGTCCTGGTTGAGTTTTTCGTAGTTCTTTGTGTCACTGAGGAGTCTTATGCACTCGCTTTGGTAGTCTTCTTTATTCATGATGACTGTTCCTCCACCCTTGTCGGCAGGTTTGATGACAATGACTTGGTTGGATCTGAGTGATTGTATGTCTGTCCGTTCTGCTGTGCTAGTATTCTGGAAAGTGTGGTCCTCGTTGAGCTCTTCGATGTTTTTGGATACACCTTGTTCATATACAGCTATCTCAGGAGGAATAGCAGTAGGGGGTGGCATGAAGGTAGATTTTACTCTGAATTCTGTGTCACCTTCTTTTTCAGTAGTTGGTTGCGATAGAGAATTTTCGTAAAAAGGCTTTTAGTCTGAGTTTTCGAAAGAATGGCACTAGCTCGCAGTGTAGCTGGAATTTATCTAATCTGGCCATTGATACAAATCCGAGCCCCTTCTCTAGGACTGCCTGCTCTGTAGGTGTTAGGCTTTGGGAGCAAAGATCGGTGACCAAGCTTATCTCGTGCCGGGGCCTGGTTGCTGGTCTTTGGATTTGCTCCTCGTTAGAGCTCCTTCGTACTGGTCTTCTCCCCAATGGACTTGGTTCCCTCGTCGTCTTCTCCCTCGGCCTCGTGGGCCTCCTCCTAAAAAAGGAAACCGCTGATTCTGATTCATGTAAGGAATGTCTCATCGTCCAGAAAAATGCGGGCAGCATTTGTGAGTATTAGTCCTCTGGCGGCAGTATTGTTTCTCAAATATTCAGTGAGCATGACCCCGTGGAGAATGGTTCTAATACGGTTGCGTTTTTTCTCATTTAAGCTTTCCCAGTCTGCCATTTTAAGAACACCTAATGGGTCCAACTTTTGAAAGTTGCCACTCTGTTGCCCAAGTTTTCCAGTGGCCAATTATGGCTGCTGGCCACAACACAGCTTTAGCTTTCTGCTCTCCTGGGGAGAGGTGTGAATTATTCTCAGAAGGAACAAGAGCCTTGTAAGACCTGGCATCCTTCGCTTTGTTTTCCCCTGACTTTTTGCCTGTGCCTTCTGTTTTTTTTTGCTGTGTGCTGGGTTCCGTTTTTGACAGTTTAGGTGATCTGGGCACTTTTCCAATGCTCATCAGTGCCAAAGTGCTATATGTGTAAATTGTGATTATAATTGATTACCTATGATTGGTATATTTGATTAACTGGTAAGTCCCTAGTAAAGTGCACTGAGTGTGCCAGGGCCTGTAAATCAAATGCTGCTAGTGGGCCCGCAGCACTGGTTGTGCCACCCATGAGTAGCCCTACAAATGTGTCTCATGGTGGTGCACCTGCACAGTGACCTAACCCGCTCAGCCCAGCTGCTTGTGGAGTGGAGCTGAGCTTCATGGTATGTGCAGCTGCACTGCACAATCGTGGGCAGCTGTGTGTTGAATATTTAGTGTGTGTGGGACCAAGGGTGGTCCTCCCACTGGCAACAACAGGGCGTGTCTATTTCCCTCTGTCCTGACTGCTACCTTGGGGGCATTGCTTTACTTTTGTGGCCATTTGGGGGCAAGCCCTGGATGGGCCCCCAATCTGGAACTGGCCGCATGAAGGCGGCTGTGTTTAAAGTGGGCATTTTAGGTGTTGGGCCTCAAATCTGAACTGCAGCCTATTCGTGCCCTGATATATGGCTGGAGGACATTTGTACAACTTGCAGTGGCAGGGCAACTAAAATAAGGACAATATCTACATATTATGTCCAGTGGGAACAGTTTCCTGACAGGTGCAATATATAGGAGTTTTCTTTATTACACTACCTATGATGTTTTGTCTATGTGATGTTATGACTTGTGCCACATATACGTATTTACTTTAGTTCACTAAATGGGATGCCATGACAATTGCCTAGTTGGCAAATTGATTTATGATCTGTGTATTGTTATGGCAATTGCCTAGTTGGCAAAGTGATTTATGCGATTGTCGTCTAGTGCATTTTATATACAATATATGAGATATTTTTATATAACCTTATGTGTAGTCTCTTTTGTGGTGTATTTTGTGTGTCACTGGTATGTGTGTTTTTGCGCAAATGCTTTACACATTGCCTCTGGGATAAGCCTGACTGCTCTGCCAAGCTACCCTGTGGTGAGCAGGGGTTATCATGGGTGTGTAATTCCCTTACCCTGACTAGAGTGGTGGGTTCTGTATGGTAGGTGCATACCCTAGTCAACCAAAAACCCCATTTCTAACAAGACTGCTGTTGGAAGAGATGTTAACTGCACTAGCCGGAAAGCCATACAAGGTGTCTTTCTTCAGAGGGTAAGACACCCTTTGAAGGGAAAATGGTGGACACACACGAAAGAGGCTTCTCTTTTGTTCTGGTAGACACGTTGCCTCTTGGGGCAGAGAAGGAGAAACAGTTGCCAAACCAGTTTTCTCGCAGGCATGTAGCCCTCAGGTAGCCATGCCTCTAGGGTGAGCTACTAAGATCCCCACACAGAGAGAGGGGTTCTTGAATCTTGAGACTGGGCTGAATATTGCACACCGGCATAGCTAGATGCCACACTTTGCAGGACGCCATCATCAGGCAGGAAGGGATTTGGTAGCCATTGACTAGTAGTCATTGCATCCCCTGAGGGTCAGTTGTGGGCATCAAAGCGGCACCCCTGACATCCAGACCACAGATCATATCTACACTGGAGAGAGGACCAAAGAAGGAGTGTCCTGCTTGTCCCTAGACCCAGCAAAGAGAGGCTGCACCAAAAATTGGACTGTACCTGGTGGTCCTTGGGATTGCAAAGAGAATATGGAGCCTGTGGTTCCCTGCTCAAGGAAAAGTCATCCCTACACCCCAGACAAAAGAGGTGAACTCCAAGAGTCAGTTGGCTGACTTTCTGTTATAGCTCTAGGGAAACAAAAGCTGAAGAAGCCTGCCGTGGCGAGTTGGTAGCCATTATCTCTTGATCACCACTATTCTTTAAAGAACAGCCTGGGAGGGGCGTGGCCAAAATGGCAACCTGATCGGACGCAGGTCTTTGTGGCTCCCTGCCCCGTCCTCCTCCAGAGCCCCTAACAGCGCTGCTTGACCCCCCCAAGCACCATATACCTCGGCTAGGTGAGAAGAAAATCGATTGCCGCTCCTGGGGCCCTGCCACGGGACCGGCGCTGCCTGCAAGCCTGCCTAGGAGGCGAGAGATTGCCGGACCGGAAGCGGTGTAATGGCGGTGGGCCTGACGCCCTAGCTAATATGGTCCCGACCTCTGGCTGCTGGTGTGACCCTCTGAAGCCGGCGGAGCACGAGCCAGAGGTCTGCTGCCCTGAGCCCTGGAACCGGCACTGAGAGGGGCGCTAATCACCATTTCCACGGCACTCCCGGCGGGCAGAACCAGATCAGGCCGGGAGTCGCGAACTCGAGGCCCCGGTCCCGGGCCTACATGAGGGGGCAGGGAGGCCCGCGCCATAGCCCTGCATGTCGGCGACCTCCAGTGGGCGAAGTTAGCACCCGGAGCACACTGCCCTACTGCGATCTCCCGGCGGCATGAGGTGGAGCTGCCGGGAGTTGCGAAAATCGAGCCCCCTTACTCAGGGCCTGAGTGAGCGGCGCATCAAGTGTGGGCCCAGCACAGAGACCTGAGCGGCCCCAGAGGAGGCCTCGGCGTGACCCTCCTGCCCAGCGGAGAGCAGTGAGGCCTGCCAGGTTTTTATAAAGCGTATTGCCCCCTGATAGCCCCGGTCCTTGCCCGTCTGTTTAACTCGTTTGAGGGCCGGGCTCCATCCCACGCGACATGCTGGCAGCGGACATTATTGTACTACCAAAACCAGGGAAGGACCCTACTACATGCGGGGCCTACAGACCCATATCACGGCTCAACCTAGACCTAAAGCTATTTACCGGCATCCTGGCCGCAAGATTGGGCCCATGCCGCCCTGGCATTATCGAACCATACCAGGCGGGTTTTTATTCCCGCCCGACAGTGCGCAGAAAATACAAAACGCCTATTGTGTGTTATAGACAAAGCCCACTTCAACGACTCGGGCGCAGCCTTGCTGTCGGTGGACGCGGAGTAAGCGTTCGACCGGGTCGATTGGGGATATCTGGACGCCACTTTGGCGCGCTTTGGCATAGGAGACTGCTTCCGGGCCTGGGTGGCCGGCTGTTACTCTGCCCGGCAGGCGACCATTAGGGTCAACAGGGTTTGTTCCCAACCATTTACCATCCAGAGGGGGACGAGACAAGGTTGCCCCCTCTCACCACTGCTTTTTGCGCTCTATGTAGAACCCTTCGCACAAAAGGTCAGGGACAACCCGGCGATCACCGGCGTCAAATTTGGGGGTGAATCGCAGACCATAAGCCTCTATGCGGACGATATGACCTGTCAAGTCGGTCCCGGCCTTTCTGGTGGAGATGGATTTGTTCGGGAAGGTGTTGGGGTTTCAGATGAATGTTGGGAAGTCGCTGCTCCTCCCGTTGGGTCGCAATGCGCGCAAGTCCAGTCTGCTTCCCCGAGACCTGGGGGGGCTTTCCTACAGTGTGTCGGTGCAGTACCTAGGCATATCTCTGAAGCCGTCAACGGCCCAGACGGTAGAGCAGAACTATACCGCCCTCTTTACCCAGTTGTCGAGCGACCTCGCGAGGTGGCGGCAGCACTCCCTATCCTGGCTGGGGCGGGTGGCGGCAATCAAAATGTCCCTGCTGCCGAGGGTGCTATATCTGTTCCAGACACTGCCGGTTACCCCCTCAATCGGAATGCTCACAAAACTCCAAGATGCCACCAGGCAATTTGTCTGAGCGGGCAAACGGCCGCACTTACACAAGGACCTCGCTCGCCGCACCACGGCTGAGGGGGGCCTGGGGGTCCCGGACCTCCTATGCTACTTCCAGGCGACACAGCTCAGATACCTTTTAGAATGGAATCGCCCTGAATCCGAGAAGAGATGGCTCTTTCAAGATCGTGCAATGGCTCAGATGCCGCTGTGGCAGATCCCCTTCCTCCGACGTCAAGACAGGCCCGCGTACATGAAGCGCTCGCCCATCACACGCACTACCCTGCAGGTGTGGGACAGAGTGGCAGTGACCAGAGGCCTTACCACATACCCCTCACCTCTGACGCCACTATTCGATGACCCGGCCTTCCCACCGGGCATGGTGCCAGGGTCCTTCCCCCAGTGGCGGCAATCCGACTGCAGATCAGCCGGACATCTCTTTGATCTCAAGGGCTTCTTGACACAGCAAAACCTACAGGAAGCCTATGCGCTCCCCCAACTCCCACGCTTTGAATATTTCCAAGTCCGTCATTGGCTCCTGGGGAGAGACATGCTACCACAGACCAGCAGACGCCTCACCCCCTTTGGAAAAATGGCTGCATGTCAAGAAATCAGATAAGCAAGCGATATCGGAACTAGACACGATGCTTTGCCTCCCTCGCCCTCCCTCAGTGAGATCCGCGGGCCAGAAAAGGTGGGAAAGAATGGCAAGATGTGTACTACAGGGCATACCACACCGCCAAGAATGTAGCTAGCAAAGAAGCGGCAGTTAAGATCGCTTACTACTGGCACCTGACACCTGCGAGACTACACCAGAGTAACCCGCACCGAGACCCTTTGTGCTGGAGGGGGTGCGGCCAGCCTGGCACCATGACACACATACTATGGGACTGGGTAGAGGTTCAAGGCTATTGGGACCAGGTCCTCTGGGACATAGATAAACATTTCGACACTGAAATACCTCGCTTCCCGACATACACATTGCTCGGCCTGCCCAACAAAATCACCTTCCCACTCAAATCACCAAGGGGCAAACAGATGGGCCTAGCGTTAGGGGCAGCGGCACACCACATATTATCTCTCTGGGGCACCAGGCGGACACCCACACACACAGGGTGGCTCCATAAACTCTGGTACACGATGGGGATGGAAAGGATACAAGCCTCCTTGACGCAGACACAAGAATCCTTCCTTGAAATCTGGCAACCTCTAGTTGACCTATTGGCCGGCGAATTCAATGAACTCACATGCCCGAAATACCTCAGAGTCCTACGGCTTGCTGACGAGTTCCGGAACGCATCAGGCACCCCGGTCCCACGAACTCCAGTCTGATGCGCTAACACATAGTTCATTTACAAATGTCCACATCGGAGGGGGGGTTTGGTGAGGTCGAGGGGGATACGGGGGGAGGGTTGGGGTTGTTGGGGGTTTCTTGGGACTAGTTCGGAATACGCCCAAACCACACTCGCCCCCATGGACACATTGCCTCGCATAGCCTTCACCATCATGTGTGGGAGCGGGGGGGCACCTGAAAGTGCTGGGGCATTTCCCGGAAATGTGTATTTCTCTTCTGATGTAATGTCTCTTTTGTTTGAAAACAATAAAAACGATTTAAACAAAAAAAAGAACAGCCTGGGAGACCGAGTCTTGATGCTCAAAAGTTGTACTTGATTCTGCTGGAGTGGTCAGAGTGCTGTTTGGTAACCCAAGATGGACAGTAACCTCGGTTAAAGGAACCACTGGTTTTGCTTTGACCGGAGACCAGTAGACAAGTGGCAACTGGTTTTTGGCTGGACTTCAACCGGACATCGAGGGACATCAACCCCTGTGGCCAAAGTCACCCCACTTTGCTCCTGGATGGAGAGATGGCCCCTGTCACTGGACCAGCATTCTCAGCATCCATCAGCATTTTCAGCATCCTGTATCCCTTGCTTTAGAATCACTCTATAGAAGTCTATGGCAGCTCACCATAGAGCCTGGAACTGGGCTGAAGACTGCTTTGACTGCAAGGTAACTATCCTGCCAAGCCTTATTGTTTCCTATTACTCGCTCCCTGCTGGAATTGGTCATTCACAGTGGGCTGGAGTAGCCGAACATAACTCTGTAAAGTGTTGCAAAGCTAGCAAAGTAACTACAGTAGTTGCCAATGCTTGTTTGCGATTTAAGTAAAAAGCATTGATTTACGATTTGCTTAATAATCTATATCGCCAGAACCCTCTGTGGATTTTGTTCATTTTACTGTCTTAAAAAGTCATAAAAATAAGATTTTGTAAAATAAATTTGTGTCAGATTTCCTTTGTGTAGTATCTTTTTCTTATTCAACTATTGTAGAACTTTTAAATGCTTTGCACATGCTCCTTTGTTAAAGCTTGAATACTCGCAGCCACAGCTACCCAAGGTTGAGCTAAGGTTTTACAGATAAGCCTGAATGAACTCAGAACGGATTGGTGAATTTATAACTCAGAGAGGTTGCACAACCACACATCACAAACTGCTTCCTCACACAAAGGAAAAAGGATTCTGATGTGCCATTGTTTCTACAGTATGCAATTTTGGAGTCCATGTTAACTGGGTTATCCTCCTAGTTCCTCAAACTTTTTCTGTGCTCTCCAGCTATTCCTTATTCCCCTGCAATGGACCAAAGCCCTTAATTTCGAGGCAAGTGCTCCCAAAATATTTCTTCAGTATCTGTTATCTGTCTCCACTTGGCAAGAAAATTCTAATTAATTGTATCGGGCTTCCCCATATGTTTGGTCTGCTATATCCGACTGACCTAAAATCAAGTTGTTTCATTGATATTTGGGGCCCAGATCTGCGGGACATCATTTAGTGTCTCACTATTTATTTCTTATAAAAACCAGTGTATTGTAAACCGTCCATCTATGGTCATGCCTCTATTTTCATTGTGAACATATTCGTGACTTCACTCCTGACAACCTATTTAAGTCCTCATCTTCTTACTTAGGACCTGATTTAATTTTGGGGTATGGACTATCCATCATGTTTATAATAGAGCACTGTCCAAAAAACTATAAATCAGGCCCTTAGACTCTGTTCCTAAATACAACAAAACTCATCTGGGACGTCATAGCTTTCCTGTCATACCTTCCTCCTTTTTTGAACTCTCTTCCTCTTAGCATCCATACTATTCCTTTTCTATGTACTTTCTCCTCTTCTAAAAGCTCTGAAGATATGGATTTTCTAAAAGGGTTGCAAACTTTTAGTAGACTGTAAAGGCTCGCCTTCATCTTTTTGGGTGAATGAGTGCTACATAAATATCATTTAACAACATACCATAGCTGTAACTTTTCTATCTCTCATTTGCCTTTCCTCCTTCAGTCTCATATTCTTTCTTCCCTTTTTAGACATATTTCTCCACTTTAATCTCTCTTTCTCCACACCTCTTTCACTGTCACACTCTCTATTGTTCTCGCTCCCTCTCTATTTTCTTCCTTTTTTCCTTCTTTCTCACTTTTCTGATTCGTTTTCCTCTGTTTCTCCACTCTTTCATTCCCTCTCCCTACTTCATGCTCTACTTCTCTGTCTTTATCTCTGTCTCTCTCTCATTCTTGCTCACTCCCCTTTTCTCTCTCCCTTTTTCGCCTTTTTCCCCAATTTTTCTTTTTTATTTCTTTTCTCCTTTGTCCCACTTCTTCTTTCTCTCCTGTCTCTCTACACCCTCTTTCTCTCTCTTGCTCTCTTTCTCATCCTTTCACTTCCCTCTTTCTCCTCTGCCTCTCTCTCCCTCTCAGTCTCTATGTCTCTCACACACACACATACACACACACACACACAAACACACACCATAACATACTTATTATTATGAGTACCGGCCATTGACAGTGATGAAGTGTGTATTTACTATTCTAACACAACACGTGATTCGATAGTACGGGGGTTATAAAGTGGACCAAGACAAATATAACTGAACTTTTAGCTTTTCGATACACTCACGCGAAAGTACCTGAACATACTATGGGGACTAGTCCTCCTAACACAACGGCCCTCACAAAGATAGGGTTTGTCTGGTTCTGTCAGGGTTTACCCTCGCTATCAGGAGCAATCTTGTCCTCACAGTGTTGGTGATATATGCCCCCCCCCCACACACACACACCCTCTCTCTCTCTTTCATCATCACAAGCCCATATTCCACTTGTTTTAGTCTCTCATCTTTTTTTACAGCAATGTCCAGGAGTTACCTAGAATTAAAAAGTCCCCTGGAATGAATGTAGACGTAGATGGTTCATTTATGTAATTATTGAGCCTTTGTGATACCACTTCTAGCAGTCGAAAGGTGCTACTGAGCGAGGAACAGGGGATGTGAAAGGATGGAGCACAGCCAAGCAGCAGCAAGGGTGATGCTGGGAGTGCTGAACACAAGAGACTGATTTTGTGGAGTGCTTAAGTTAACTAGATGGAACCCCATGTCACCAGAGACATGGTCAGATTTATCTTAGATTTGCATCGCCCTTGCGGCATGCAAGCCGGCATAGAGTGACTCAGTACCTAAAATCAGATTTACCAAACCATGCACAGCCACGCTACGTGCTGCATTACGTTACAGTGTAGTGGCAAAGGGATTACATGAGTGGTGTGTGGATGTTCCCACGCATCCAAGCATGCATTCTGACTCATTCACAGATTTACCAACGCTGTTAACCCTTTCGCTGCGGCGGCTATTCCGCCGCAGCGCTAAAGGGGCGGGGCGGCCGCGCGGCGCCGCATGCTGGTTACAGAACCGCTCCGTCACCAGCTGCGGTTGAGCTGTGCTGGTGACGGAGCGGTTCCGTCATGACCCGCCCCGCTCATTAAAACTGCCGCGCAGGCGTGAAATCAGCGCCGCGCAGGCGCGGCGGCCGGGCCATGACGGAACCGCTCCGTCATCAGCACAGCCCAACTGTAGCTGATGATGGAGCGGTTCTGTCATCAGCAGGGGAGGGGTTAAACATGGTAATGCATCAGAATTGTATGCCTTCACATCAGAGGCGCAATGAGAAGAAATATCTTTATTTCTCCTCGTTGTTTCCTCTTTCTGAGTGTGCATGCAGCACACTGGCGAAGAGAACATTGCCTTTAAGAATTGTTTTTGTGCAGCAAGGTGTCCCTTCCTGCACAAAAATAATCCTGCCTGCGAAGCTGCTACCCGTGCACAATGATGCAAGAGTGCCTGCGCTGGCGCGAGGCTGCAATGAGTGTGCTAGTGGAAGGAGTAGACAGGAATGCACATACAATAGTAAATGTGGTCACATTCCTGCCTTCTCCCTTTCACGCAGCATAGCACAGCGCAGCAAATTGTCTTGCTGCGTTGCGTGAAAAAATGCTAAATATAAGCCATAATTTTTATTTTAACACCCTACACTGGATCATTATGGTATTGTCGTCTTTACTAATTTCTATTGAACCAATAGGACTAGCACATCTTGAAACACTGGTTCCAATATGGTACGGTCAAATGACATGTTGAAATTCGTGAACTCAAGTCTGGACGCCTTTGATACACCAAAATATTCTCAGTCAGGGCCTAAAATGAAGAAAGTACATCCAGGTTCTACCTGGGAAGCGAACCCTCACTCACTCCCTTCAGGAGGACCAGGAAAAGCTGCTAGAGGACCTGATTCACAAAGGTACTTGTGTACCTAATTTCAGAAGGTGAGCAAATAAATGCATTTTTGTATGCAAAATCTCAACCGTGCGTCACCGAATCAGACCTGGCAGCCATTTAGTCTCACATGGGAATTGTAAGTATAGAAATTTATTTGATAAGGTGGAATTTTTGTATTAATAGATTTGGTATTAGGGACAGGTTTGCGGACAGTCCAAGAAGGTCATACCAACTATAGAAGTGGAACATTCTAAACGTATAAGTATGTGGCTAGGTACATCCCTGCGCAGACTCAATGGTCCCATGAAGCAAGTAAGGTAGCAGCACTCTCAAGGCGCACCTTATGGTAGTGCCAATTTAATAAATAAAAAGTACACAAAATCTGCCTATATAAGTGCATTGGGTATATTCAAGTAGGTACGTTTCCGTTTCGCCTGGAGTTCGAACAATCCATGTGCATATCACCCTTCATGTCTGCCTGATATTTTCGACCCTGTAATAGCTCGTACATTTAGTCCTGTTAAACGCAGTAGTAAGTGTATTTCCATGGTGGGACGGGAAAGAGAATATCACCATATTTAACTTGGATGTAGAAGTTCAATTTCCTCCATGGAGAAAAATGCGTCCCCCATTGAGAACCGATTTGCAGGTTAATATGCAAATGATATTCACACCGGGCCCGATTCACAGAAATAACTGAAGACAAAATCCTAAACTTACTACCATTTTGGTATTCACAGAAGGCACTTACTCATTTTGGTATTCACAGAAGGCACTTACTCATTTCGGTATTCACAGAAGTTAGGAGTCCTAACTTTAGGACTCCTAAATGCCTTCTGTGAATACCGAAAGTCTTAAAGTTAGGGGTTTTCTCAATTTAGTAGTAGTAAAGTTAGGACTCCTAACTTTCCGGCTCCTAAATGCCTTCTCTGGATACTGAAAGTTTTAAAATTAGGATTTTTCTCAACTTTACTACTACTAAACTGAGAAAAATCCTAATTTTAAGACTTTCGTTATTCACAGAAGGCATTTAGGAGTCCTAAAGTTAGGAGTCCTAACTTTACTACTACTAAATTGAGAAAAATCCTAATGTTAAGACTTTCGGTATTCACAGAAGGCATTTAGGAGTCCTAAAGTTAGGACTCCTAACTTCTGTGAATACCGAAATGAGTAAGTGTCTTCTGTGAATACCAAAATGAGTAAGTGCCTTCTGTGAATACGAAAATTGTAGTAAGTTTAGGATTTTGTCTTAAGTTAGTTCTGTGAATCGGGCCCACCATATTTTGCATATGCATAATTTTCTGCTAGGTGAAGATTCTTTTTGCATGAATTTAAGTCATAAAAGAGCATATTCATCAAAGGGTTTGAATTGCCCTTGTGATGTGTAAGGGGACACAGGGTGACACAAAACCTAGAATGATATTTACCAAGCCACACAAGGCCTCCTTGTGGGGCCTGGCGTGACTCTGTAAATTAGGAGCAATGCAAGGCAGAGCAAGGTACAGCCTGGCGTTACACTGCCCCAGGGAATCATTCCATGGGTGGAGTATGGGTGTTCCCAATCATCCACCCATGGATTTCGGCGCATTCCCAGATTTACTGTCAGAGGTGGACCTGCAAATGCGTCAAAATGCTACGCCTACACAGGGGACGCGTAATGAGGAGAAATGTATTTATTTCTCTGACTTTTTTCCCCTTTCTATATGCGCTGCAGTCTGCAGTGCACATAGAAAGTGGAACAGCCTTAGAGGATTGTTTTTATGCAGGAAAGTGTACCTACCTGCTCAAAAACAATACTGCCTGCAATGCAGTCACCTTTGCACCATAGTGCAAGGGTGCCTGCGTTGGTACTAGGCGGCCAAACGCGTGACTGTGCAAGGAGAGACAAGTAATGCATAATATCTTGATAAATATGGCTCATTTCTGCTCTTTTACGCAGCACAATGAAGTAAGGTGTCTTGCTGCGGTTGCGCTGCATGACGACCTGATAAATATAGTCCAGAGTGTCCTGCAATGTTGATGTTTTGAAAGAGCACCTCAGGGTTTCCTTGGGCAAACGTTGTGTTGTTTTCAGTCCCCAAGAAGAAAGTGCAAATCCTAATTTTTTTCAGCAAACCGATTTCGTTTAATGCAGACCGTAACAAAATGGTGGGGTGATATCTTACATCAATCATGGTCAGTTCATTCCACAGCTCTAGTGGTTGACAATCTATTAGGATGGTCCTGTTCTGATTGGTTGCCCGTGTGGCCAAACAGTAACCTGTTTGGCCACCCTTTGAACCAATCAGAATAAGTCTCTGTTTTAGGAAAAACAGCCAATAATAATATCTGGTGGTAGCACAAACCTTCCTGGACCACATATTACAGAACTGTCCAGCAGCGCAAGCCTGAACATAGGCTGTTTTCTGCATTGTAGCACACAACCTCTCCTTTTGTCTATAGACTCGACCTATTTTGGCAGTTTTTCAAAATGTACCACGCTTTACAGGGTATAAAAAAAAATAGGGTGGAATTTCACCAGTTTCCCATTTTTGCAAACTTTTACCCACATGTACTTCGTGTATTTTTGGTGCCTTCCTGAAAAGTCCATAAGTTTCTCTATACTTAAAAGTAATCCTGCAGAAACGAATGTGTAATATTTCGTGGCTGAGGTGACGATACACTTTCAATGTGTGCCATTTTACATCTGCTAAGCTGAAGAACTTATAGTGGGAGCTGTCCCCGCCGTAAACTTCACAACGTCACACAATCATTTAATCACTTCCCCTAGCAGTGACAGCCATGAATTAATCAGGGCAGTAACTACATGCTCCTACACGACAGGGTGCTTGTAGGGCTTTGCATGCATACCAGCGGCGGTTTAACAATTGGCCGCAGCCTACAAATGAGCGGGAGGCCGCATTCAGAATTAATTGCAATCAGTGTGTAAGGGTGTCAGGAACCCGCCATTGATTGTGTTCCAGAGAGTTCCATTAATCATCCTCAGAGAAAGTTTCCTGGCCAGTGCCCTTGACTGAAGGTGCTGGGGATGTGCAAGCACATCTGGCCAGCTGCCAGCCAGTGGCTGCATGATAAAGCTACGGGGGTGAAGGGTGGGCGTGCGGGGGGTTCGTTTGTGGGGAGTTGTCCTGGAGAAGGTGCATGCAATGTTGACATGCATGAAAATAAAATGTTGTATTATGTTTGCAGCTTTTTCATAAGCTTGCGTATCTCTAGGCCTATTTTTGCAGCGAAGAGGCATGTCAAACATTGGTCCGTGAGATTGGCAGCCACTCACTATGTAAATTATTCCCATTCGGATTTTTTGTTGTTGTATAAAGGTATTTCTTGAGTATGTCCTGCAAACCAGTGCCTTTGCGCAATCACAATGCCGAAGTTTGAAATGGGAGAAACGGATTTTACAACGCGGGCTGAGCCACGCGTGCCGTTTCCGCGCGTGCGTATCAAGTTGCCTGAACCATGAATGTGCCCTAACCATGCGTGGTTAAAACAGATAGCAGTCTAGTGCCCGGACGGGCAAGTAGAGGAACAGGAAGCGCTGGAGGCAGACAGGTGAGTGGGGCTGGGGCCAGGTTTGGAGGGGTCATGTTTAGAGGTG
Organism: Lissotriton vulgaris; assembly: GCF_964263255.1. Lineage (NCBI taxonomy): Eukaryota > Metazoa > Chordata > Amphibia > Caudata > Salamandridae > Lissotriton > Lissotriton vulgaris. The sequence continues at coordinate 1,527,438,327 of NC_141687.1, read as the reverse complement.
GGGGTCGGTTCTACGTCACAGGGTGGGGAGGTCGGAGTAGTATTTTAAAGGGGGGAAGGTTTTAGGGGTCAGGGCGCGGGTCCGGGTAGTTATAAGGGCTGGGGCCTGGTTTGGGGGGTTAGATTTTAGGGGTGGGGTCGGTTTTAGGCCCCAGGCAGGGGAGTCCGGGTAGTCTTTTTAGGGCTCCGGGGGTGGGGGTCGAGGTAGTTTTAAGGGCTGGGTTTGGGGGATTTTTTTAGGGCTAGGGGTCGATTTACAGCGCAGGGAGGGGGGCTGGGTAGTTTTTTTTAAAGGGGGCAGGGTTTTAGGGCTCTGGGGGGTGGGGGGTGGGGTTAGGGGTAGTTTTAAGGGTGGGGTACGTTTTAGGGCTCATGGCAGGGGATAGGTTATGACCTTTGCTTACCTTGCAGACAGCAGGCTGACTGCCATAATTGTAAATAACCTCAACAGTTTACACTTAGAAGTACAAACGCATTTGTGAGTGAGGCCCAAATGCGTTTGTGCTTTCTGCCTTTCACGCCACTGTAACATGTCTTTACCCTCAATTTCTCCTGGCCTCTATTGCTAACACTTCAAGATGTTGTATGTCAGCGGTAGTGTGATATAACATCAGCCCACGAATGTACCCCATGGTGAAGTGCCCATTTCTATAAAACTTATTTCAAGTGACTGACTATTTGAAGAGGCAAAATGTAACCTAGTAAATAGTGATAACACCGGATGTTTTTTTTACTAGTTGTTCCACACCTTGGAATGGGTGATAACACAATGATGGCACCTGTATGCCTTGTCTTTGTGCTCAAAAACAAAGAATATTGCATTTTCCATGCACAATTCCACGAGGCACGAGATTTGTGCACTAATTCCTATCCGAATTCGAGTGCAAACTCTTGTTTGTGTCCAAATCATCACCGGGCACTTGAAATGAGGCCTTGTTAATCTCTGAAGTGGCACACTTCTGCAGGCCTATCCACCTTCCTTCGTGCAAGTCATCTTGGTAATTGAGCTCCCAACAATATGGTCTGTATTGCAATGTTACTGACTTTTCTGGCTGGGTAGCATAAAACCTCTAAAAGGTTGTTTGCTGTCCTTTTGATCAGAGACGCTGGTCGCCAAACACAAGCTTGTAGAAACCAATGCAGGGGGAAAGTATGATGGAGATTTGAAGCAAGAGTGTGCGAACGATGGAAGGAAAAAAGGAAGGGGGAAAAGGAAGGAAGAGAGGGAGGGTGATGCAAGGATGGATGGATGGATGGACAGACGGACGGAAAGACAGACAGACATGTGGATGGGTGAACGGAGAGATGGAAACAGGGAAGGCAAAATGGATGGACGGCAGGACGGAGAGTTTGATGGGGAGAAAGATGGATAGAAATAAGGATGCAGAAAAGGACGGATGAAGTGAAGGATGGATAGATTGATGGAAAGACAGGGGAATGGACTGAAGGAGTACAGTCAGGATGGTTGGCGAGAACAATGGAAGGCGAGGAGGATGGATGGATGGATGGATGGGCAGAAGAATGGATAGTTTGATGAGAATGGAGGAATAGATGGAGAGACAGAGGTATGAATGGATAGATGGGTGGATGACGAGAAGGAAGGATGGATGGATGAAGAGAAGGAAGCAGTGAAGAAGGGTGAATCCATTAGGAATGAAGACTTAAAAGACACCATGTGGCCACACTGTTTTCAGAATACCAACGTAGAAGTAGCCAAAGGGCTCCCTGACTCGCTTCCCTCACTTACTCAGTCAGAGCCATTTGGGATATGGCTGAAAGTGGGGAGTATTTTTTATTTCTGGCTACTCCCTTGTGTGTGTCCCTTTGCAAACTGTAATTAGGAGCTATCTAGTAATTTATAGTAGTGATCAGATCATTTTGAATAGTTTCCATAACTAGTGAAAGCTTTGTTGTATGCAGAATTGCATCCCAGCTGAACTGACTCCATGTCTTGCGCGGCGACTTCCATCCAACCCTGGTTTTACATCCAACAGTGCTGTGGATGGTAGAATTGGTAGGCCCAAACTTACAGTGGGCGAATTGAAACATTAAATAACAGTATTCGCGTGCAATTACCTGAAAAGCCACCGGTCACAATTTTTTTAAAATCACCTGAACTCCTACATTTTAGCAAAGAAATTGTATTATTTCAATGACAAATTCAAAAATTGCATTTCCGGAAACATGAATTTACGCTTGTAAGCTGATTTACTGAGTGATAATATTACCTGGATAAGGTGTAATATATCACGTGGTGTTATTCTGCTCCCAGCAGCAATGAATGGGTGTTCAACAGCGGGAACACTTTAACGAATAAGTGAGTTTTTGGGTATTCACAAAGTTTTGCCCCTCCCATTCCCATCCCAGAAGTAAATCTGCCTACTGGGCAAGAATAGGCAGAGAACACTTACAATTGGCGGGGTTGTGAGGGAAGGGGACTTTACACAGAAAACATATTTTCCTCTTGAAGAAAAGGGGGTAAAGGTTAGCAAGTGCAAAGGCACTTTTCCTAAGGATTTACACATCTGTAAACAGACAGGATGTACATTTTGAGCGTTCAAAAGGATTACGAATGTAAGTACTACTAAAGAGCTGCTGTACTCTAAACACAGCTGTATACCTACAAAGGTTTGTGAGCTGAGCCAAAGGATTGGTGGGAAAATATGAACCAGGTGGCTGTTTTCAGAAAACAGACTATTTGCAAAAGAACCTGGTGGGGCCATACTATCAAGAACGGCGATAACATTATCGCTGTTTTAGCGGCAGGAAACTGCAGCTAAAGCGGCGATAAGGGGCTTGATAATATGCCCTTGTGAATTTCTATAGAAGCCCAGGTTTGCTGTCCTCCACACCAGAACCTGGGCTTCTATGGGAATTCACAAGGGTATATTATGAAGCCCCTTATTGCCGCTTTAGCAGCAGTTTCCGGACGCTAAAACGACGATAATGTTATCGCCGTTCTTGATAATATGGCCATAAGTTTTATAAAAGTAGAAGGTTAGTAAACAATAAAGAGAAAAATGTAGAGAAGGAGGAATATAGCTATTCTCAGGAGTGTGACGTGAATACAAATTAACTTTCTGCATTCGTAAAGCGTTGTATGGACCGTCTACATATTTTTGCAAGTGACAGGTTCACGGGAAGAGCATCTTCACGTTAAGAGGTAGTGTCAATCATTTTAAGATCATCGCGAGGAAAGCCCAAATTTGACATTAAACTATATTCGTTTTATATTTAATGTGGCAACATTCACAGGCACCCCGCATTGTAATATGAAATTAAAACTCCAACCCTGCCCTAGCAGACTCTCAGAGAAATTCAAACACATGCACACGAAGGACTTCAGTACCATCCGTACAACAACTTCACTGTCTCTGCTCACCCAGTCATTCAGTAGCCCTAAACTTTCTGCAAATATTTTACACCACATGTGCATGACCCTCACCTTCTACCTTTTGCCAAATGCCCTCAAAAAAGGGTTAAAAAAAAAGTGGAAATGGTGCATTCAATTCAATCACCAAAAATGCTTCCCCGCGGTGTATGTCACGTTTTTTGCACACACGTGTGATTCAGGCACATGACTTTAAGCTCAAATGTTATCAGCGCTGCAGTGTTTAGGCGCCCACAAATAACCCCAGGGTCTAAAAAACCCGGTTAGAAAACAATGAGAACCGCCGGACATCACTTTTTGTGAAGTTCCATGGTGCAGGAGCCTGCTCCATATTTAGGAGGCGTCAGTAAGTCACTTTTTTTGGCTTAATTCTGCCTCGTGAATATTGTTCCCTTTAATGTAGATTTCTGCGTTAAAGGGGCCTGCAACGGGTGTTACTGGATGTGTTCTCAGCAACATCCATGGTTTTTTGACACTGTCCCAGATTTATGAGAAATCATAAATGTGAGGCAGCGCCAAAAACGTACACCTCCTCAGAGGCACAACGAGGAAAAATATCTTTATTTCTCCTCATTTTTCCTTTTTCTACGTAGAAAGAGGAAAAAGCCTCTTGAGATTGTTTTTGTGCAAGTAGTTTTCCCTTCCTGCACACAAATAATTATCCCTGCAATGCAGGCACTCTTGCACCATGGTGCAAAAGTGCCTGCATTGGCTCACAGCAACCATTGAGTGCCGGCGCAGGAAAAGGACAGGAATGCACCATATCTGATAGATACAGCGCATTCCTGCCCTTTTTTTGCCGTAGGGCAGCGCAGCAGTGAAGCCTGTGGCGCTGCCCAATGGCAAAAGCTCATAAATGAGGCCCAAGGTGTTTTGTTTGACATTAATATTTAAATCTAATTTTCAATTGTTTCATATCCTTTGTTATCAAGCAGACTACTCCACCAGTGATAGCTTCTATTTTTCAATATGTTTAGTACATTGAATTGTAAGATGCAAAGGTATGAAAGAGAGTTAAAAAATACTGACATCTCCTGGGACAACGTCTTTATATTGTCGCCCTCCATCTTTGGCGGGCGCAAACACTCAGCACTCTTTTTACCGCTCTATATTTCCCAGTTCCTTCGAGTTGCCAAGTCAACCTAAAAGGAAACTCAAAGGACTGTTCAAGAGACATAAATAGAAGTATGACTGCGAAAGCCGGACGTATTTCCAACAAAAATCAAAATAGAAGTGAAAGGTGATAGATTAACAAACCTTCTCTAATTTAGTGGTTAGGCGCTCAAGACCTGGCTGAGTCAGTTGCCAATCAATTAGGTAACACTCAGTGCTCCATGACACTCTTAACCAAAGCTTTATCGATCTAGTAATACTAAGTCAACTGTTGGAGACCTGGAACAGCCTACCAGGATTCCTTTCGAATCCATGCAGTGCTAAGTCGCGGAGGAGCGCCGCTCCACTGCCTTTTGAGCAGTAGAAAAAGGAAAAATAAAATGATAATAACACTATGGTATTAGCATTTTATTTTTCCGTTGCCAGGCAGGCTTACAAGGATGGGCGGGACTTTGCTGTGGTCACAGCCAGCGGGGGAGTAGTGGTTGGGGCACTTAAATGTGCATGACGGTTTGGCCAGCCATCTTGAGCCGGCCAAATAGTCATGCGCACTTTGCATGTTCCCCACCATGCTGTAATAAACAATCTGGTGAGGAAAATGCACAGACTTATAGTTCTGTATGAGCGCCGAAGCATGGCGCTCAGACCAATCTCAACGCTGCATTATGGTGTGATTGGCTTAGGGGAGCCTGTGGGTGCTTTAGCTTCAAGCAGTAACAGAAAAGCACGATGCGAGGTGAGGCAGCAGTCCGACAGCAAGGTAAGTAACTTTTTAGCCTATTTTTCTATTCACACCCCTGTCTGCTACTCGGGGGCAGGCACCTGTGATCCATCTGCCCCCTTCAACCACATACATTGCTTTCCTGCACTCTTTTGTGATCTTTCTTACTGTTCAGAAGCCTGGAAATCTTCCTTATCAGTTGCCAGCCAGGGCATGAATTACATATCGGGTGCATTGTTCCTTTTTGCACCACGATGCACTGTTAACTAGGTGTGTGTGACAAACAACTATGCTCTCCTCAGCACACAGACGCAGACGGCTGGAATGCCAGAAACCGGTCCTCTGAAGCTTGTTTCCGTCCAGGGAAGGCATGGCTTGGCAGTTCGGGCTGGACTGTTCCCATGAGGCACAGGGTCAGACTGATTTGCATATGGCCATGTCTGAACTGGGGTGGTGTGGAGTGCAAAAAAAACGATGGATTTGGGCCCAGATCTCTTTACTGGGGTGAATGTATGACATTGTTCTGCATTCTGTCCATCAACTGTGGTTTTTGCTCTCCTCAGCACAGACATGAACCATGATTATTTATGTCTGTGCTGAGGAGCGTGTGTTACTGAAAGTAAGGGATGCCATTTGGTACTATGGCTTCATCCTTTCATAAGGCAGACCAGCCTCTGTTTTAAGTGATGGAAAGGCATCACCATTCTGCCGGATGCTGTGTGACACTACACCCACATGCATGGGAAGTCCTGAAGGAGTCACTCTCATCACTACGCCCCTCTCCCTAGTGGTGCACTGGAGGAGAGAAGTGTAGTTACTGTGCACCTCCTCTATGTTAGTGGGATTCCCAACAGATTCTTTGCCTCTCTGCCCATGTCTGTAAACCTGCATGGATGGAAAGGGAAAGTGGCCCCTCATTTGGATTGGCTGGCACCTCCATGCACAGGAGGGAAGACCCATTGTCATCGTGCTGGTGCAAAATATGCACAAGCATCTCTGTTCCCTTCGATAATCCCAAAGATCCCTGGGGGCCCAAGAAGAGGATCAAGTGGCAGTTGCGCCCCAAAGCACTTTCAGCGATACACCGCCACAGTGCTGGAATTGGAAAACATTTACCCAGGAACCCATAAATTGGGGAATTATGGCGTGGAAGAGGCAAAATAGATTAGTCATGTAAGGCAGAGCTTGAAAGGCAGAGTCTGGCACTCTATTTATACATTCATTTTTCAAAAATATGCTGATAAACTGGCAGCAAGGACAAATGTGATAGCAAATTTGTTCTAGCATATTTAATTAGTCACAAAGAGGCTGCATTTTAAATTGTAATTTTGGGAGCTCTATTGAAGACAATGAAGTGGTTCAGGGCTTACAATGGCTGGTATTAGCCTTCTGCTCCAACATTTTAATGTTTGCTTTTCTATTTCTCCTTTTTAATTTAGAACACTCTACCATGTGTGGGTGGAATGTTCTAATAACCATATAGTCCTGCAGCCTCAGGCTATACCGGTTGTTAAAGGCCCTCCTCGATATAGGCCCTTGCCTCTGTCTTGGGCCTATAACTTGTATTCAGGGCCTTTAACAACCAATATAGCCCTCACCACCAGGCTGTAAGGCTAAAATATATTACAGGGTTGAGACATCTGCTCCAGAGATCCATGTGTGGCCAGCAATTTTAAGGGGATTCTAATAGCAGTATGAAGACTCTGGTGAGTAATGCAGTTCTGTTAGAGTTTTGTGTTTTGTCTAATCACAGTTTTGGCTCATAAAGTAGCATGGAGAGCTAATGTGCCAGCAGCATAATACATTGTGCAATTTGGCGATAACAAATTTGTATTTTATGTAGATAAGTAAGTGGGCTACTGCTTTTGACACTGAGATCATTTTGTTACTTCCAGTGCATAAGTTGCTATCCTTGTAATATAGTGCAGTGATCTATTTACAGGCATCGAGGAGCTGCATGCAAACTGTACGCCATGAGTTTGAAGCCTCATTGTTGTGTTTTCAATCTGTTGTTGTTCTAATAAGTAATAATGTCTTGTTAGTACAGACAACTGCAATGACTGTGTAAGTTTTATATCCTGACGTGTTTCTCATGCCTGTTCACTCGTAACATTTTGGGGCCCATTAGGATGGCGGGCGGGCATTGCCCGCCCGCCATCCTATCGGAAATCGGGACCGCCCGCCCTAAGGCGGGGGTCCCGCACGCACCATTAGGATGTGCCCGCCACAGTGGCGGGCACATCCTGTATTTATAGTATTGTGGTGGGCGGAGCTCTCTGCTCCGCCCGCCATAATACTAAAAATGCTGTGAATCATTTACATAATCAAAGCGGCAGGCACCGCTCGGTGCCTGCCGCGTTGATTATGCAAATGCAGGAGGGTACCACAGGTACCCCCTCGTGTGCCACCCCCCTTTGGCCTTCACTCTGGGGGCCAACAGGGGGCCCCCAGAGTGAACACCGCCTCCCTTTCCGTGGCGGCATTGCCGCAGCGGAAAGGCATTGCACTCTTGCCATTGTAATATGGCTGGCGGTGTCTCATAGACACCACCACCATATTAATCATTTTCTGCTCCGGCCGCAATGCGACCCGGGCGGAAAAGTGGCGGGCGGTGTTTTGCTCCGCCGTGGTCCCCCCGCCATTCTAATATGGCGGGGGGGAATACAGGGAAGGATGGCGGGCGGATTGCCCCCGCCAGGCTGGCGGTGGCTACCGCCAGCCTGGCGGGGGCAATCCGCCCGCCATCCTAATGGACCCCATAAGGTCTACAAGTACGAAAAATATGTGATTCCTACACCTCATAAACCTCATTGTCGTAATATTTCCTGTACATTGATCTTCACAATTGTTTGATTTATTGCTCCCTGTGATTGATGTAAAGCTCTAAGATACTCTATAGTGGGATAAGTCGCGCGACAAACAAACTAAATTCAAAATAAATAGGTAGGTGTCATTTAAATCCTTGTTAGTGTAATTACTTATGCACCCATAAATCTTGCATTCTTACAGTGCATGCACCTGTCTTGTACAAAGTCAAAAACCTGCCTCCAAGTCATAGTTCCTCTAAAGTATTTGTGAAGAGATCAACTGTGTGCCTTTGTTTGCATCCATAGCAATGATATCTAGGGGCCTCATTTATGAGGCAGTGCGTCACTTTTACGCCGCCGGTGCGTCACGTGACGCACCAGCAGCGTACAAAATGTGCCTTGTTGCACCATATTTACAAAGTGACGCATCTAGGTAGATGCGTCACTTTATTATCAGCTGAATATAACCCAAGAATCCTCTTGAGACCTGGAAGGGGCATTCCCTGATTGTGCTAGGACACACCTTGTGACCCGTACATCTCCTACTCGGGCATTCGCTCTGAAACTCACTTACCGGTCGGACACTCTTAATGTTCACCAACTACACTGCATGCTTCTTGACTCCTTCAACAAAGGCTCTATCGTCTGCCTAGTATTTTCCAGGCAATCCCCTTAGGAGCCATGAATGGCACATTGACACCTAGGCGTCCAACTCAGAGTACCATTCCAGTGGCACCCCCACAGCCCAACACATGGGTCCCTACCTGACAGTCATCCAACATGACCCAAAATGATAGCACCCTACTCCAGAAACATACTGCAGTTCTCTACCTTCCTGGTGGGTCATCGACAACTCGCCTGGGCCAAACATGGTGTGAGACTCACCAATCTTTGGGTAGAAAACAATAATTGGGGAGAGGAGTTGGCCTAATGGCTAGGGAGGTTGGCCTCGAATCTGGAGAACTGGAGATAATATTATCGCCACTTTACCGGCGATAAGGGGCTTGATAATATGTCCTTGTGAATTTCCATAGAAGCCCAGGTGCACACCAGAACCTGGGCTTCTATGGGAATTCACATGGGCATATTATCAAGCCCCTTATTGCTGCTTTAGCAGCAGCTTCCTGCCGCCAAAGCTGCAATAATTTTATCGCCGTTCTTGATAATATGGCCCTGGGTTCGAGTCTCGGCAATGACATTGAACATCCTGTGATTTTGGCCACATCACTTAATCTTCCCATGCCTAACAAAAATGAACGTGTCCTCGTGCAACGCAACTGGTGCTATGTACAGTGCACTGATAACCGATACCTTCTGGTCAAGGCCGTGCTATATAAAACTCCGTAAAAAAAAAAAATAATCTAGCTCCATGCAGAGCTCTGCAACAAAAACCCGGATACAAAAACATAGCTTGCTGTTCGTTAATTATCCGAAATTATTTAAAATGCATCTGAAAGACATGTTTCTATACAGTAGAGCACACCTGCTTGAGAAAGTAACCCTAGTGTTCCTCGTGAACGCATGTAGCATAAAGACATGTATGTAAACCTATGAAAATGAAGCTCTAATTGGCTTGTTATTGCGTTGATGCATAAAAGGAATTCTGTTTGTTATTCGGCAGAGGTCTTTCAGAAGAGGAGATAAGCGGAGTCTGGTGGGCCAAACTTGTCATTGGAAGTCAGCGACAAGATTTCCTGTCCGGGCTACTACCAGCCCCCCCCCCCTAGCTCTAATTATCTTATCTATCAAAAGTATACGCGCCTAGAATCAGGCCGGATAGCAGAATAAAGCTCTATATACAAACAAGATTTTTTATGAGGTCTGGAAGGTCGCAGTTTTAGTGGCAGCAAACAAAACATGGTCGTTTTCATTATCAGAAAGGTGATTCCTACTCAGTTTCTTTTAATTTCAATATAAATGCAGAGTTTGACAATTGTTGACCTGAAAGCCACCTGTCCACCGCAGTCAGCCCCCCGCCCTCATTAGCAGTAAACATGGCCCCGGTGAGTTTCTGTTCCTACCTGTGCCCTGTAGACCCAGACAGGCGGTGAGCAGCATGGTGGCAGCTGTCCAAAGGCTGCAGGCTCTCATCCTCGCCCCTTTCTCCAAGCTGCACTTCAGAGAGACTCCACGCGGAGGGAGCTATGTTATTGAATGATGTCTGAGCTCTCTCGTTCACTCTCCCCACCCTCGCTCCCTCCTCCCACCTTCTCCCCCTCCCTGCATTCACCACTCTTCATATTTCTCTGTTTCTCGATTCATTTCTTCTCTTTTTTCCTTAACATAAACATTCCACCTTTTCTCTCACCGTAACATTGCTCTCCTTCTTCTCTCACATTGTCACTTCTCTCTTCCTCCCCCTAACTCCCCTCTTCCACTGCTTCCCTTTCTCCTCTCCCTCTCCTACTTCCCAGCATTCACCCTTCTCTATTTCTCACTGTTCTTCTTGTCCACAGTCTCTCCTCATCCGTTTCTCCCATCTCTCCTCTGTCTTCTTCCACTGCTCCTCTTTACCCCCTGTCTCTCCCCTTACACTGCTCCCCCTCTCCCCTGTCTCTCCTCTTGCACTGCTCGCCCATCTCCTGTCTTTCCTCTTGTACAGCTCCAACTTCTCCTCTGTCTCTCCTCTTGTACCTCTCCTCGGTCTCTCCTCTTGCACTGCACTCCCTTCTCCTCTATCTTGTCTCTTGCCCCGCTCCCTTTCGCTTGTGCCTTTCCTCTTGCACTGCTCCCCCTTCTCCTCTGTCTCCCCTCTTGCACTGCGCCTCCTTCTCCTCTATCTTGTCTCTTGTCCTGCTCCCCTTCTCCTGTGCCTCTCCCCTTACACTGCTCCCACTTCTCTCCTCTTGTACTGCTCCTCCCTTCTTTTCTGTCTCATCTTGTAAGCTCCCCCTTCTCCTCTATTTCCCCTCTTGAATTGCTCCCTCTTCTCTCTGTCTCTCCTCTTGTACTGCTCCCCCTTCTCCTCTGTCTCTCCTCTTGCACTGCTCCCCCTTCTCCTCTGTCTCTCCTCTTGCACTGCTCCCTCTTCTCTGTCTCTCCTCTTGTACTGCTCCCCCTTCTCCTCTGTCTCTCCTCTTGTACTGTTCCCCCTTCTCCTCTGTCTCTCCTCTTGCACTGCTCCCTCTTCTCTGTCTCTCCTCTTGTACTGCTCCCCCGTCTCCTCTGTCTCTCCTCTTGCCCTGCTCCGAGGGCCAGACTGTGAATCACAACCAGCTCCTCCCTTTATCCTCAGTATCCCCTCTTGTAAGCTCCCCCTTCTCCTCTGTCTCTCCCCTTACACTGCTCCCAATTCTCCTCTCTCTCTCCTCTTGAACTACTCCAACCTTCTCCTCTGTCTCCTCTTCTAAGCTCCCCCTTCTTCTCTGTCTTCCCTATTGCACTGCTCCCCTTCTCTTCTGTCTCTCCTCTTGCACTTCTCCCCCTTCTCCTCTGTCTCCTCTTGGGTGGGGTTGAGGGGGGTGGTGCAAGATGGAGGTGCCGCCGAGCTCTTCGCCGGGGCCGGTTTTCGGCCATTTTTGGTACAGGTCCGATTTTGCAGCCATGCTGCAAAAACGGCCCTGTAACAAAAACAGCCCCCAGGGGCCCAAAACCAGCCCCACACGTGCGGCACACCGGGGGGGATTGCCCGGTGCCTACTATGGCCAGTCCAGCCCTGCCTGCTCCCGCTTCTCATCTGTCTCTCCTCTTGCAATGCTCCCACTTCTCCTCTCTCTCTCCTCTTGTACTGCTCCTCCCTTCTCCTCTATCTCCTCTTGCATGCTCCCCCTTCTTCTCTGTCTCCCATTTTGCACTGCTACCATTCTCCTCTGTCTCTATTCCTCCACTGCACCCCCTTCTCCTCTGTCTCCTCTTCTGAGCTTCCCCTTCTCCTGTGTCTCTCTTCTTGCCCTGCTCCCCTTCACCTCAGTCTCCCCTCTTGCACTGCTCCCCTTCTCATATTCCTCTCCTCTTTCACTGCTCCCCCTTCTCCCCTGTCTCCTCTTCTAAGCTCCCCCTTCTCCTCTGTCTCTCCTCTTGCACTGCTCCCTCTTCTCCTCTGTCTCTCCTCTTGTACTGCTCCCCCTTCTCCTCTGTCTCTCCACTTGTACTGCTCCTTCTTCTCCTCTGTCTCTCCACTTGTAAGCTCCCACTTCTCCTCTTTCTCTCCCCTTACCCCTTACCCCTTCACCTCTGTCTCTCCGCTTGCACTGCTCCCACTTCTCCTCTGTCTCCCCTCTTGCACTGATCCTCTTCTCATCTGTCTCTCCTCTTGCACTGCCCCCCCTTCTCCCCAGTCTCCTCTTGTAAGCTCCCCCTTCTCCCCTGTATCTCCTCTTGCACTGCTCCCTCTTTTCCCCTGTCTCTCCTCTTGTACTGCTCCCCTTCTCCTCTGTCTCTCCACTTGTACTGCTCCCTCTTCTCCTCTGTCTCTCCTCTTGTAAGCTCCCACTTCTCCTTTTTCTCTCCCCTTACCCCGCTCCCCCTTCACCTCTGTCTCCCCTCTTGCACTGATCCCCTTCTCATCTGTCTCTCCTCTTGCACTGCTCCAGCTTCTCCCCAATCTCCTCCTGTAAACCCCCCTTCTCCTCTGTCTCTCCTCTTGCACTGCTCCCTCTTCTCCTCTATCTCCACTCTTGCACTGATCCCCTTCGCATATACCTCTCCTCTTTCACTGCTCCCCCTTCTCCCCTGTCTCCTCTTGTAAGCTCCCCCTTCTCTGTCTCTCCTCTTGTACTGCTCCCCCTTCTCCTCTATCTCTCCACTTGTAAGCTCCCACTTCTCCTCTTTCTCTCCCCTTACCCCTTACCCCTTCACCTCTGTCTCTCTGCTTGCACTGCTCCCACTTCTTCTCTGTCTCCCCTCTTGCACTGAGCCTCTTCTCATCTGTCTCTCCTCTTGCACTGCTCCCTCTTCTCCCCAGTCTCCTCTTGTAAGCTCCCCCTTCTCCCCTGTATCTCCTCTTGCACTGCTCCCTCTTCTCCCCTGTCTCTCCTCTTGTACTGCTCCCCTTCCCCTCTGTCTCTCCACTTGTACTGCTCCCTCTTCTCCTCTGTCTCTCCTCTTGTAAGCTCCCACTTCTCCTTTTTCTCTCCCCTTACCCCGCTCCCCCTTCACCTCTGTCTCCCCTCTTGCACTGATCCCCTTCTCATCTGTCTCTCCTCTTGCACTGCTCCAGCTTCTCCCCAATCTCCTCCTGTAAACCCCCCTTCTCCTCTGTCTCTCCTCTTGCACTGCTCCCTCTTCTCCTCTGTCTCTAATCTTGCACTGATCCCCTTCTCATATGTCTCTCCTCTTGCACTGCTCCACCTTCTCCCCTGTCTCCTCCTCTTGTAAGCTCCCCCTTCTCCTCTGTCTCTCCTCTTGCACTGCTCCCTCTTCTCCTCTGTCTCTTCTCTTGTACTGCTCCCCCGTATCCCTTGTCTCTCCATGTGTACTGCTCTCTCTTCTCCTCTGTCTCTCCTCTTGTAAGCTCCCACTTTTCCTCCTTCTATCCCCTTACCCTGCTCCCCCTTCACCTCTGTCTCTCCGCTTGCACTGCTCCCACTTCTCCTCTGTCTCCCCTCTTGCACTGATCCCCTTCTCATCTGTCTTTCCTCTTGCCCTTCTCCCCCTTCTCCCCAGTCTCCTCTTGTAAGCTCCCCCTTCTCCTATGTCTCTCCTCTTGCACTGCTCCCTCTTCTCCTCTGTCTTTCCTCTTGTACTGCTCCCCCTTCTCCTCTGTCTCTTCACGTGTACTACTCCTCCCTTCTCCTCGGTCTCCTCTTGAAAGCTCCTCCTTCTCCTCTGTCTCTCCTCTTGTACTGCTCCCCTTCGCCTCTGTCTCTCCTCTTGCACCGCTCCCCCCTCTCCCCTGTCTCCTCTTGAAAGCTCCCCAATCTCTTCTGTCTCTCCTCATGTACTGCTCCCTCTTCTCCTCTGTCTCTCCTCTTGTACTGCTCCCTCTTCTCCTCTGTCTTTCCCCTTACACTGCTCCCACTCCCCTCTCTCTCCCCTCTTGTACTGCTCCACCTTCTCCTCTGTGTCACCTCTTGTGTGCTCCCACTTCTCCTCTGTCTCTCCCCTTACACTGCTCTCCCTTCTCCCCTGTCTCCTCTTGAAAGCTCCCCAATCTCCTCTCTCTCTTCTCTTGTACTGCTCCTCCCTTCTCCTCTGTCTCCCCCTTGTACTGCTCCCTCTTCTCCTCTGTCTCTCCTCTTGTACTGCTCCCCTTCTCCTCTGTATCCCTTCTTTTAAGCTCCCGCTTCTCCTCTGTCTCTCCCCTTACACTGCTCCCCCTTCTTCTTTGTCTCCCCTCTTGCACTGCTCCCCTTCTCCTCTGTCTCACCAATTGCACTGCTCCCCCTTCTCCTCTGTCTCCTCTTCTAAGCGCCCCTTCTCCTGTTTCTCCTCTTGCCCTGCTCCCCTTTCACCCCCTGTCTCTCCTCTTGCACTGCTCCCTCTTCTCCTCTGTCTCTCTTCTTGCACTGCTCCACCTTCTCATCTTTCTCTCCTCTTCTGCTGCCCCCTTCTCCTCTGTTTCTCCTCTTGCACTGCTCCCACTTCTCCTCTGTCTCTCCCCTTACACTGCTCCCACTTCTCATCTCTCTCCTCTTCTGCTGCTTCTCCCTTCTCCTCTGTCTCTCCTCTTACGCTGCTACCCCTATCCTCTGTCTCTCCTCTTCTGCTGCTCATCCCATATCCTCTGTCTCTCCTCTTCTGCTGCTCCTCCCTTCTTCTCTATCTTTCCTCTTACGCTGCTCCGATTCTCCCTCTGTCTCTCCTCTTCTGCTGATCCTCCCTTATTCCCTGTCACTCCCCTTCTGCTGCTCCTCCCTTCTCCTCTATCTCTCCTCTTATGCTGCCCTCGCTTCTCCTCTGTATCACCTCTTCTGCTGCTTCTCCCTTCTCCTCTATCTCTCCTCTTACACTGCTCCCCTTCTCCTCTGTCTCTCCTCTTCTGCTGCTCCTCCCTCCTCCATCTCCATCGATCCTCTTGTATGGCTCCCTCTTCTCCTCTGCTTCTCCGCGTGTACTCCTCCCCCTTTTGCTCTATCTCTCCTCTTTTGATGCTCTGTCTCTTCTCCTCTGCCTCTCCACTTGCCCTGCTGTCCCTTCTCCTCTGTCTCTCCTCCTGCATTGCTCCCCCTTGCCCTGCTGCCCCTTCTCCTCTGTCTTTCCTCTTGCATTGCTCCCCCTTCTCCTCTGTCTCTCCTCTTGCCCTGCTCCCCCTTCAGCTCTGTCTCTCCTCTTTTGATGCTCCTCCCTTCCCCGCTGTCTCTGCTCCTCTGTTTCTCCGCTTGTACTCCTCATCCCTTCTCCTCTGTCTCTTCTCTTGCACTGGTCCCGATCTCCTCTGTTTCTCCTCTTGCACTGATCCTCCTTCTCCTCCGCCTCTCCTCTTGCATTGCTCCCCTTCTCCTCTTACACTTCTCCCCGTTCTCCTCTGTCTCCTCTTGTAAGTTTCCCCTTCTCCTCTGTCTCCCCTCTTGTCCTGCTCCCAGGGCTAGACTGGGAACCACAACCGGCACTGGCAAAGTGCTCGGCCGCCCCTCCCTCCCCACTCGTGGGGGGGTGGGGGGGTAGGGATGGAGGTGCCGCCGAGCTCTTCGCCGGGGCCGGTTTTTGGCCGATTTTGGTACAGGGCTGCCTGTAACAAAAACGGCTCCCAGGGGCCCAAAACCGTCCCCCACATGTGCGGCGCACAGGGGGATTGCCCGGAGCCCGCTATGGCCAGTCCAGCCCTGTCTGCTCCCTCTTCTCATCTGTATCTCCTCTTGCAGTGCTCCCACTTCTCCTCTCTCTCTCCTCTTGTACTGCTCCTCCCTTCTCCTCTATCTCCTCTTGCATGCTCCCCCTTCTTCTCTGTCTCCCCTTTTGCACTGCTCCCCTTCTCCTCTGTCTCTCTTCTTGCACTACATCCCCTTCTCCTCTGTATCCTCTTGTGAGCTTCCCCTTCTCCTGTGTCTCTCTTCTTGACCTGCTCCCCTTCACCTCTGTCTCCCCTCTTGCACTGCTCCCACTTCTCCTCTGTCTCACCTTCTGCACTGCGACCCCTTCGACTCTGTCTCCTCTTGTAAGCTCCCCCTTCACCTCTGTCTCTCCTCTTGCACTGCTCCCACTTCTCCTCTATCTCCACTCTTGCACTGATCCCCTTCTCGTATGTCTCTCCTCTTGCACTGCTCCCTCTTCTCCTCTGTCTCTCCTCTTGTGCTGCTCCCCCTTCTCCTCTGACTCTCCACTTGTACAGCCCCCTCTTCTCCTCTGTCTCTCCTCTTGTAAGCTCCCACTTCTCCTCTTTCTCTCCTCTTGCACTGCTCCCTCTTCTCCTCTGTCTCTCCTCTTGTGCTTCTCCCCCTTCTCCTCTGACTCTCCACTTGTACAGCCCCCTCTTCTCCTCTGTCTCTCCTCTTGTAAGCTCCCACTTCTCCTCTTTCTCTCCCCTTAACCCGCTCCCCCTTCACCTCTCTCTCTCCTCTTGCACTGCTCCCAATTCTTGTTGGACTTGGCCCTCTTGGCAGGGTCATCCCTGAACTTTTCGCCTTCATCCAATATTCTCTCTGACCTGATTTTGTTGGTTTAATGACTCTGGGCACTTTACCACTGCTGACCAGTGCTAAAGTGCATATGCTCACCCTACTGAAAAGTGTATATGTGATTGGTGTCCATGATTGACTTATTTGGTTTTCTGTCAGACCCCAGTAAAGTACACAAGGAGTGCCAGGGCTTGTAAATACAAATGCTGCTGGTGGGCTTGCAGCACTGGTTGTGCCACCCACAGAAGCGGCCTAGTAAATTGTGTCTAAGGTCTGCCATTGCAGAACCTGCATGCAGTCAGGTACTGTCATGCTAACTGCGCAAGTACAACTACTTGCCAGTCCCTAAACCTTCCCTTAACTTCATATTAGTCACCTCTATGGTAGGCCCAAGGGCAGGGTGCATTGTAAGCATAAGGTAGGACAAGCCCTGATGTGTGTGGCATGTCCTAATAGTGAATTACAGCCATTTTCGTTTTTCATTATTGTAAGGCTACCTACTCTCTATAGGCCAGAATGGGCTGCTGGAATTATTACGCTCTATAATCCCAACAGACTCAGAGGGCATGGTAGAAAGTCAAGTTTAGTATGCCTGAACGCAGAATAATAAAATATTTCTTTTAGTAAAGTTTATTTTAATATCCTGTGTTTGCAAATACTACTTTTAGAAAGTTAGTATTTGCTTGCCTAACCATTTCAGCCCGCCTCTGCTCTGATGTGTATCTGCTGTCTATTTTCTGTGAGTGACAGGGCTGGGGAATACCAGGGGACAGTCTGGGCTGCCAGGTGGTGAATAGAGGGATTACCCCCAGGATAGCTGGGAGAAGTGCCCCTTGACTCTGAATAGGGCTGTGCTCTGCCACCACAATGCTGGCTCCTCCTCCTGCGGAGCGTCTGATGTCCCTGCCCTGCACCCTGAAAGAAGAGGGCAGCTTCTTGTCAACAGAGTGCTCCAAAACTGGGTTGAACCAGGCTCAGGCCCCCTGGCCTGTAAAGACAAAAGAATTGGTGCATAAAAGAAGGAGCCCTGCTCCTAAGAAATTAGATCCTGTTGACGTCAAGAAGAAACTCTGCCTGAAGAGAAGGTCCTGGGAAAGCTGCATGGAGGACTACTGTCTCTAATCCTAAGAGACTGGTCTGTGGTGGGTGCCTTGCTGCAAGAAGGAGAGAGGAAGAAAAAGACTGAGAGACTTTTTAAATCTACTTGTGCATTTGACAATCTCCAAGGGCTTGCTGGTGATCTTGCCCCCTGAACTGCACCCCAGGAACAGTAGGCGCTACCCCCTCTGAATGAAGAAGCTGTGGTGTGTGCTGTTTATCCCTGCAGCCTGAGTAAAGGAGAGCTGAGAGCGTAGTGCACCCTCGCCATACTCTCTACCAATCTGTGCCCCCGTGTCCTCTGAGCACCTCGACTGTGGCCTGACCGCATCACCAGCCGCAAAGCAAAGACCGGCCCTCCGCTGGTACAAGCACCGTGACTGCACCCGTTCTGAGCCGTAGCTCGCTTCGTGAAGAGGGACCTGTCCGGTCCAAACATCGCATCCTACTGATCTCCGCATTGTAGGCCGCACCGTAACGTCGGACTCTGCTTTGGATTGTGATCCCCCTGACTCGTGCACTGAGAAACGCACCCCGCAGCTGTTGAGGTGAATCGCTGCTGGGCATAGATCGGCTGGTACGTCGCGTCCAGTTGACCGTACCGCCGCCTGCACCGCCTGCAGCCGCTCCCCCTCCTGGGTAGAAGCGTACGCTGCGGGTTCGCCTGCCCCCTTAACAACGTGCCGTTGACTATGCCGCTTCTACAAAGCCTCGAGCCGTAGCTGCCGCCCAAGAAGACATCACGATATGAGGAGATTGGCCAGCATCCGTTCGCCTCGAACCCCCCACAAAGTAAAAGGTACTGTGTGCGTGTTAAAGTGCGCCACGCTCTGGACACGAGGTCCGTGAGGCGCGCACCCATTTTTGACCGCTATTGCCCCCACGCTGTACGCACCGTACCAGTGAGACTCCTCAATCCTGTCTCACGGCCTCAGTACGAACCGCACAGCCACCCGGAGCTCCGTATGCCTCGTTCCCTCCTCAGCGCCGTACGCGTGATACGCGAGACGCGTGAGGATTAGGGAGGCCCTTCTGCTCTTGCCGTACGAGATGTACCGAAGCGCTCTGAACCGCACCAGCGTTGACGAACGGAGTCAGCACGCGGCATGCTTTGCCTAGATCATTGTGGGGCCAAGATTAAGCCTTAAGGGGTCGTTTTGAGACCTAGTGACACTATTTTAAAGACTGAACATTGCTCCTTAAGAACTGTTGCATTTCTACAAGTAACTGGAATCTTACTAAGCCATTGAAGCCTGTATTTAAAGCTTGCTTAAAGAATTTATATATAAAGTATATATTTTTTACAAAACTACAGTCTTGTGTCCCTGTGTAGTGGGATGATGATTTACTGCTTGTGTTGCACTATATGCTTAACCCAGTGTACTCTGTAGTTTAGCCTTGTCTGCTCGCGCCACGCCACCTAGAGGGTGAGCAGGGGTTATTTCTGAAAGTAAGTCCCTTGCCCTGACTTATAGAGAGGGTCCCTGCTCATCACAAGTACATACCTGTGCCAACCAGAGATCCCCAATTCTAACACTTCTCCTCTGTCTCCCCTCTTGCACTGATCCCCTTCTCCTCTGTCTCTTCTCTTCCATCTCCCCCTTCTCCCCAGTCTCCTCTTGTAAGCTCCCCTTCTCCTCTGTCTCTCCTCTTGTACTGCTCCCCCTTCTCCTCTGTCTCTCCACTTGTACTACTCCTCCCTTTTCCTCTTTCTCCTCTTGTAAGCTCCCGCTTCTCCTCTGTCTCTCCACTTGTACTGCCCCCCTTCTCCTCTGTATCCCCTCTTGTAAGCTCCAACTTCTCTTCTTTCTCTACCCTTACCCCCTCCCACTTCTCCTCTCTCTCTCCTCGTGTACTACTCCTTCCTTCTCCTCTGTCTCCTCTTGTAAGCTCTCCCTTCTTCTCTGTATCTCCTCTTGTACTGCTCCCCGTCGCCACTGTCTCTCCTCTTGCACTGCTCCCCTTCTCCCCTGTCTTCTCTTGAAAGCCTCTCCACTTGCCCTGCTGTCCCTTCTCCTCTGTCTTTCCTCCTGCATTGCTCCCCCTTCTCCTCTGTCTCTCCTCTTGCCCTGCTCCCCCTTCTGCTCTGTCTCTCCTCTTTTGATGCTCCTCCCTTCCCCACTGTCTCTGCTCCTCTGCCTCTCCGCTTGTACTCCTCATACCTTCTCCTCTGTCTCTCCTCTTGCACTTCTCCCTCTTCTCCTCTGTCTCTTCTCTTGCACTGCTCCCCATCTCCTCTGTTTCTCCTCTTGCACTTCCCCCCCTTCTCCTCTGCCTCTCCTCTTGCACTTCCCCCTTCTCCTCTTCCACTGCTCCCCATCTCCTCTTGTACTGCTTCCCCTTCTCCTCTGTTTCACCTCTTGCACTGCTCCCCTTCTCCTCTGCCTCTCCTCTTGCACCGCTCCCCTTCTCCTCTTGCACTGCTCTGCCATCTCTTGTGCCACTCATCTTGCACTGCTCTTCCCTTCTTCTCTCCCCTTTTACTGCTCCCCATAATCCTCTGCTGCTCATTCTGAATAATAATAATCTTTATTTGGGTATAAAATATCCTTAAAAGAGCACCTCAATGGTTCCAACAGCAATACACGTTACTAAGAAAAACAAAGATCAATTTAAACAGAAATGATTAGATAAAAATCTTCCAAATCACGTTATGCGGCTTCTATTACATATAAGTAGTTAAAAAAACATTATATGCAGAACAACAGGGTCAACATAACATTAAAACAGGAGAGAATTATGATACTAACAGTTAGCAATATTGGGCTTATAAAAACAGTTTGATGTTCAGCAAATTACTATGGATTATGATAAAAATAAGAACAAATAAAAAACAGCAGTAAGCAGATCAATAGCAGCGGATTATAATAAAAATGCTATCAGATAGAAAACAGTTTTAGTAGCTTAGAAATGGAGTGCAGTTTCATTTAAACTATTGCTTAAAAGAGAGAGGCATTGGCAGGCCTTCCGATAGCTGCGTAAAATTACGGTATGCCAAGCGTATATAGGTTGTAAGGCCTATGTTTAAAGCTGTATTTTTGGGGCTCAGGGCTGCAATAATTGCCTGTCTACAGGTCCGAATACCCAGTCTGTTCCACTCCGTTTTCAGTTTACATCTGCGCTGTGACGTAAGGGCGGGGCAAAGACAGACCACGTGCTCCAAGGTTTCGGCTGTCTTGCCGCACCCTCTGCACAATAAAACTTCTGACGTACGACGCCAAGAGGGCAAGTCTTTTAGGAATTGCCAGTCACCCAATCTGATAGCCATGAAACTAATTATTAAATACAGGGAGTAAGTGCAAGACAGGTAGGTAGCAGGAGATAACCGCCCGTAAGAATTCATAATTGCCCATGCATGTCTGCGTTTGGCAAAATGGGCTTTGTCTATGATAAGGGAGCTCATTCTGACACATTTCTTAATGCTGGTTTTAAATGCTGTCGTACTTGGGGTGAGGGCCCATAGGTCACCCGCAGACATTTGGCGGATGGAATCCTTGAAAAGGCGACCATACGAGCCCCCTGGGATTTTCTGGCTAATATATTTGCAAACTAGTGACTCTAGTGAGCCTGTGTCTGCTTGTCTGAGTTTGTGGCAGAGGTTAAAGTATGTGCCGAAGTTAGAAACTTCATAATTTACTATGCCCAGTTCTAATCTAATTTGGGCAGCAGAAGCATTTTTAGGCAGATGGAGGACTTTTTTATAGATTTTGGTCACGTGTTACTGACCGCCCAGTTCTCCTCTGTACATTTTCATCCTCTCTGACTCTTTATTGGTGTTAAATTAATTTTTTCATTGTTTAATTTTCTCTCCTTTACAAATACCTGACATTCCTTAATGGATTGCTGTTATGTATGTGTTTACTCATTAATGTATTCAGTTACCTAGGTCCTTTTTTAGAGTTTGGCGGATGGGATGTCTTGTCTGCCATATTACAAGTGTATTATAGACCATGGCACTTGTAGAACAGCGGATGTGACATCCGTCACATTTTGATGGAGTATCCCGTCCGTGTATGTCTAAATAAGGTCCTTACTCATACTGGGTACTCGGGGAATTGGCTCACCTCTGGGTGTCAAACTGTGGACCCTGGTGGACTGTGAGGTGCTTTCAGGTTTCCATAGGGTTTCAGAGTGACGTTGAATAGACCCATCAGAAAGGGAGGCAACTAAGGCCTATATTTGTGTGGTTTACAGGGGGTGGTAAAGTGTACAGGATTGCCAGGCAGGACTGGACTAGCGTTGTGTATTTGTTGAAGAGGTCTTAGAGAGTGACCAATGCAGCAGCGAACTGAAGTGGTGTGATGTGCAGCTGCCTTCAAAGACTGAGGACACCACAGTAAATAGGGGTTGTGAGAGGAGCTAGTGCCTCAGAAGGCTGTATGACCCAAGTGAATCGTAGTGGTGTGAGGGGCTGATGCTTTAGACGGCTGTGGGTACCTTAGTGAATAGAAGTGGTTTGACGGGCTGGTGCATAGGGGTTGTGTTAGGGGCTGGCACTTTAGAAGGCTATTGGCACCTCAGTAAATGGTGACGGTGTGACGGGCGAGTGACTTATAAGTGTGTTATCACCTCAGTGAATAGTAGTAGTGTGACTACCTGGTGCCCTAGAATGTTGCGAACACTTCAGTGAATAGTGTTGGTGTGAGGGGCTAGTGCCTTAGAAGTCTGTGGTTCAGAAAAGGGGGTGGTGATGGACAGAGTATCTGAAATAAGCAGAATACTCCTAACCAGTCAACAGATCAGGGCTTGATCCATCACTGTTTTTTAGCTCACTGCACCATCCCAGCTCAGAACCTGGCTACATGCAAATTAGTCTGTCCCTGGCCCAGTGCATCATGGGAACAGGGCAGACCAAACTACCAAGCCAATTCTTTAACTGGAAAGGAAACAAGCTTCCGGGGACAGGTTTCTGGCATTACAGCCGTCTTCGGCCCGGCTTGCTTGAATCCTGATGGTGCAGTGAGCAAGGGACTCACATCTGAGCATACCCTTCCACGCTTGTGGTGGACAAAACGATTCAGAAAAGGGGGTGGTGATGGACAGAGTATCTGAAATAAGCAGAATACTCCTACCCAGTCAACAGATCAGGGCTTGATCCATCACTGTTTTTTAGCTCACTGCACCATCCCAGCTCAGAACCTGGCTACATGCAAATTAGTCTGTCCCTGGCCCAGTGCATCATGGGAACAGGGCAGACCAAACTACCAAGCCAATTCTTTAACTGGAAAGGAAACAAGCTTCCGGGGACAGGTTTCTGGCATTACAGCCGTCTTCGGCCCGGCTTGCTTGAATCCTGATGGTGCAGTGAGCAAGGGACTCACATCTGAGCATACCCTTCCACGCTTGTGGTGGACAAAACGATTCAGAAAAGGGGGTGGTGATGGACAGAGTATCTGAAATAAGCAGAATACTCCTACCCAGTCAACAGATCAGGGCTTGATCCATCACTGTTTTTAGCTCACTGCACCATCCCAGCTCAGAACCTGGCTACATGCAAATTAGTCTGTCCCTGGCCCAGTGCATCAAGTTGAGGCCGACCGTGACGTTTTGCAGATTGGTCCCGCTGAAAAAGATACCTTTTCAAAGTCCGGCACGAAGAGTCAAATTAAGTGCTGAAGGCCCAAGTCCTACGGATTGTTTTGTGGTTTCCCCGTTTTTGTGTAATGGGGCCAGTAGCATTTAATTTGAAAGGCCCTTGGTACATGTAGTACCACTTGACTAGGGACTTGCGAGTAAATTAAATGTGCTAATTTGGTGTAAATCCAATTTTTTCCATGTTTACAGGAGTGAGTACAGGCACAAAGTGCCCAGAGTTCTAGGTCCAGGAAAAACAAATTCAGTAATATAGGAGGAAGGAAGGCAAAAAGCTTGAGGGAAAACCACGCCAAGGATTTTAGGTCTAACAGCCTCAAATAGAGATTGGCCAGTGCATCTGTCACAGTCAGGCAGACACTGACAGATGTGAAACACCCATAGCAGTCGCTGACACCAATTAATATGACTGGCAAACAGGTCTGATTGTCTGTCTTGCACCACAATAGACAAACAAATCATGAGGATTACATCAGTGGGAATAATACTTGTTTCATTGCACAGACTATGTCTTGAAAGAAATCCGCAGTGGATCAGAATCTGATTGGTTAGCAGTCGCCCTTTAATTTTGCTACCTACATAGGTCAAATCTATAATGCACGTCGAATCTCCCATTCTAATATTAACTCCACAACGCTGCTCCACATGTAGGAACGGTAAAAAATATCAGACAGCCATTGCATGGATTCATAGGATGCCTCAGCCTGGTCCTGTATATAAGGCTCAGGTAAAAAACTCAAGGCAGAATTACTGTCTTTTTATTTACATTTGCAGGGAGCTTTCCCTGGTACTGAACTCTCCCCTCACAGGAACAATGTTTCTCTGTAAAGTCTTAAAAGTTGTAAACACAAATAATAAACCAATGCAAAAGCTTATAACACCAAAGTAAGTTCTTTTTTAATGCATCTTTTTAATTTTTTTTTATAAAAGCCTGAAGATAGCATAATTGAACCTGGTCCCTGTGCAGTACTGATAATGCAATGAAAATGTCAGTTTATTATACTGAAACAGTACCGTAAATGTTCCATTTCAAAACAGCATTGATCTATAAAACAGATTACAATTGCAGAACATAATTTACATTGAAGGGAAGCTTTCTTAATGTCATGAGAAGACTGTTCCATATTGTCATGGCATTGTCTGAAAAATATTGGCCTAAAGTTCTAGACTTATTTAATTCTGAGGGTCTGAGATGCACGATTGCCCAACTCGGCAGCCATCTTGCAGAGCCAGAATCCTTCACCTCGTCTGCATAATAACTTGGAAATGCATCCATTCTTTTAAACGTTTCTTGGATTATTTTTAATTCTTGAATCATACATTAAAATCATAACCTTTGTACATGTGACAATGCATGTACAAAATGCGTGTAATGCATCTCAAAAACACTATCTTCAAACACAGTTACCGAGAGGGGGTCTGATTAACATTCAAGCAATCTAGAACGAAAAAGCACATTTTGGCATGAAAAAACAAACCAGTAAATATGAACATATCAAGCAAAATTCAAAGTCTTGAGAACAGTCAAGCAAGGGGAACATGAAAGAATTCAAGAATTAGTCCAGAGTATATGAACCAGGTACAGCCCAACGAAGAATGAGGGTGAGTGAATAATCTCCAGTGCACCACCTGCACTCCAACCATACTCCCATAATTCCTCTATATCAAAGCGGCTGCAGTCTACCTCTTGGTGAAAAATTCCAGTGTCCTCATAATTAAATGGTTTACAGGTTTACAGTTGTGCACCTAAGGTTGGATTTCAGATCCATTCACCAATACACGCTGCGGTATACGTTTTACGCCTTTGCAGGCCGTCTAGCGTAGTTTCCCACTATTTCATGTCATTCTCATAATTCCATGCCCGTGACACATAATTCCAGGGCAGCGTGACTGGTGCGGCCGCAATGGGCACTAAACTGTGGAGGGGGACGCTGACCTCAAGAGGGGGCACTGTGTTTAGCAATAACATGATCGGAGAGATGAGGGGTACGTTTGACCAGTGGTAGTGAGAGAATCCGAGGAGGCGGTCATGGGGTGTGGGGGCGCCAAAAATGATTGTCACACCAGGCGCCACCACTGCTAAAGCCGGCCCTGCCAGTGAAACTACACATGAAGCACAAAGAAGGATTTCTATTTGTTTTGGAAGAGAGTTAATGATCCATACTTCAGAGATGACAACAACACACACTGATGTCACCATTCCACCACAAGACTGGGTTGAGCATTTCTCCAGGCTATACAGTGCTATTGACGGAATCGACAGTCATCCTGGACTAGGTACCACCACAAAGATAGGTGGCAGTATGGAGATAGACCCGGCCACTTACAGGGGGTTCATCTGTACACTGAAATGTACCAAGAGAAATTAGTACCTTACAGGGTACCAGACAACCTCTTTCTAGACAATCTCGACCTATCGGCCCCATTGCTCACAAATATCATGAGAAGTGTAGCAATAGAGGGGCCCCCAAAATCGTGGCTAACTGCGAATATAATTCCCATTTTAAGGAAGACAATAGATCAGATGCAATGTTGCAGTTTCAGGCGTGGCAGAGCATCTTTGGCCCCAGTGGTGAATAGGGAATTAAGAAGAGTTTTATCCATTCAAGCCCTCTTCTAGTCTCTTCATTGGGATTCCTATTTGAGTGCTAAGTCTTTACTGGTAGATTCAAGTCTTGCTTGTTCCATTCACATTTTCTGTTTCGATATGGAAGCATCTTTCATCATCAAGCCTTTAACTAAGGCTTTTTCTGCTGCCAAGAGCATTTGCGCTGTGGTTACCAAACTTGTATTTTAAGTCACATATGTTCAGATGCTGGCAGCTATCTCCTATTTATCTATGGGTATCTTGTATTCAGAGACATTCATCAGCCACTGTTTGTGTATGGGTATAGTGAGGCCATAGGTAATAGTGAGGGTTGTTACAGGGCGGTCCGATAAAGGATTTCCAAGATGTTCCACTCCTGCGCCTTAGGAAGTAGAGAGCCCAAGATAAGGAAGTAATCAGTCCTTGGGACGTTTTGTGTGCCCCTATAAGGAAGAAACAACTTTACTAAGTTGGGTTCCTGGTCTCTATACATCTGCTAAAAGATCATCCTTGACTGTTTCCCAAAGGAATGTCCTGTCATTTGTTTTACCAAAATCAATAGGGTCCATTCTGTCCAAGACAGGGTCAATTGCTGGGCTCCAGTCACCGCCTCTTATTATGCATGTGGATCCACATCCCGTAAGGACATTTGGGAAAATAAATTAGCACTATTTGAGTTTGGGGCATATATGGACCCTACAATGATCATCTTTGCACGTATAAAAAGGTTTGCTAGCACATATCTATCCCCAAACTGTCCATGTCTTTATAATCTAGTAAGGTAGGAACCTTTTTAGTAGTATTGCTCTGCCGGATTACTTAGATCTAGCTGGATTAGCCTACCATGAGTATGATCAGTTGTTGTTCGAATGCTTTATATGATATGCCTACCTAGTCCCTTCTCAGCCTTCCCATTTCGAGAGAGAGGAGATTCGTGTCTTCGGTAAGACTGAAGTTTCATAAGGAGGTAAGAAAGGATCATCTTCCTTTTAATATACTGCACAACCTGTGCTCATAGAGAGAGGACAGTGATGAGTTTTGGGTACGTGCTTGCATCATCATGGCTACTTTCTGGGACGAAAGGGCGCTTTGGGGTAGCATGATTTCTATAATATTCGTGAGGAGCAGAGAGGTAGTTGTCACTTATGCAAATTTTGTTGAGAGATGAGTATCCACAATGGGTCAGCTCTTGGTCTAGGATATAAATGAACTATTTGGGAGGCCACAGGACCTTGGAGAATAACGTGTGGGGCATCCCACAATCAGTTGTCTTACCATGCAACAGAGGATCTGGCTGCTGTTTGCAGGTGTAATGAGATATGAGATTGTGAATTTGTACTGTTGTATCTCTTTTAGGTCCCAGAGATTCAGTTTGTGTAGGACACTTAGGCAGAAAGCAGAGGGTCGTGCCCCACTGCCCAAAAGTGTGTCAGCAGACCATAGATGACTAAGAAGCATTAGAAACATTTGTGTATTTTACCCGGGGGCCCAGCAGCACCTCAGGCTGACCATGTATGTTGACAGAGGCCTGTGAGGGCCACAATGATTGTATCTACTGGCCAAGATGGATATTTTTATGCTTATTCATAGGACCTTTTTATTCACTCCTGTGAGGTGTATGTGGTCAAGACTCTTGCCATCTTCAGTAGGAGACAAAAAAACAGAAGATTCTTCTTTATATTAAAAACAGTTGGATCAAGTGATTTGTTTCTGGCATTTCCTCCAGTATAAGGACACCACGCCATCATTGTGTTTTATGTGATTCGTAAAGCCAGCCTTTGTCAGTGCTTCAAAACAAAGGAAATGCATACGAGAGAGGGGCAATAGCGAGATGGGAGGCCCTTTTGCCGCTCAGTAGTAAGGGAATCTGAGGAGGAGGTCATGGGGGTGCTAAATAAGATTGTCGCACCGGGCTCCACCAGTGCTAAAGCCGGGCCTGGAGGGCCTGCTCAAATGTCTTTTTCTACTGTTGCTCCTCTGGATGTCAGGTCCTCGAGATGGGTATAGCTCCACCATCAATTATTCCCCGATTGTCCGCAGTCTATCTCAGGACAGTAGAGTGACTCTCAGAGCGTGCCGATGCTACAGAACTCGATCGGGAAGCAGCCACCTTAGTTGTGGCCAGACTCCACCCTTTCTTGAGTTTGAGACTCATTAGTCAGATCCAATTTGCAAAAGCCAGCAGCCCCCTTGACTTCATTATCAGGAGCGTAGCTTGGTCCCTGAGGTTGGGGGGAGAGGGGAGAGGGGAGGGTGAACTTCAGATTTCTCAACAATGATTCAAGTAATGAGGGGGGCTTAAGGTGCAGTGTGTATTGTTTGACACAATATTTTTCAAACTAACCAACAGCTATTTAAGTCCCCCGAACATACGCCACGGTCATCATCACCAAGGGCTTCTTATGTATCGCTAAACACACCCGCAATGAGCATCAGGGCACTAAACGATTTGTTGATGATCAAAATGACTTAAAATACACAGTGTTTGATTTATTTCGTACAGATAGTCTTGCTGTATTACGCCCCCTCTTATTTTGGGTAAGAATTTGGTCAACGGTTGAGCTTGTACATTACAAAATGGGCCTGCAAGAGATAATGAGTTTTGGTCTTCTAAAACCCATTCCGTGGTTTTACCACGTGTCAATCTGGTTTAAAAAAAATAGGATTACCACATTATTGGGATATACCTTCAGATTTGACTATGGCATGCAGCAAGGTTGTTAAGTTATCCTTCTGGAATTATATGAGCAGTACTTTCCAGCATGATTCCAGCTTAGCATCTCTAACTACATCATTTCTCTTGCTCAAAGATATACACCAATTTGAACCATTGATGGACGAGGTATGCCCACAAATTGCCAAATCATTGTACCTGAAATTTAGATATGGGGTTCTACAAACAAATGATAAGAAATCAAACTAGGTTAGTAACTGCAATGACCAAGATTATGACAAATGCACTTCTTGTAAACATTTGATTGAAGTCAAGGAAGATGATGCACATATCTTTTTTTTCTGTCCCTTATATGACACTCCAAGAAAAAGATGGATTAAACCACTCTGCATTGCCTTGAAAGTAAGGCACTGCAGAGAGGCAGAACGTCTACTTAAGTCTGACACCTCACAACTGGTGGTTTTTTGTGTATCTAGATTCCTTGCCGGTGTGATGGTCATTAGAGCTAAAAAGGGTTTGAAACTGTGATATTTTATTTTTTGTAATATCAGACATAATTTGTTTTTAAATTCTTCAATCTTGTCATCGACAATTAGCAATTTTGAGGTGCGTGACTAAGATTTTATATATAAATCCTTTTTAATATAGAGTTTTTAATTGTTTAAACATTTTATTGTATTTATTGTATTATGAATTTATTGTTTTTAAATGTAAATTTAGGACGGATCTGGGTAAATTGTGATGTCTTCCACCAAATCCACTGTGACAAAGAATGCTCTCGCTAAGATCTGGATGGAAATGTGTTATATTATTTGTATGTACTTTTATGGTCTAGAAAGACCGAAATAAAGTTAATTGATTGATTGATTGATTTCCTGAGCTGAACGATATATTTATTCTGGCCTGTAAACATCAGTGTCGACCCTCCATTGAAACCATTTGTGAATTCCAAAAAATCAGACATATTCACACATGGTAGGTCGAAGAATCAAGCCCCCAGTTATCATTGATTCATCAGACCCTCTCAGTATTAACATAACGGGCTGAAACATGTAACATCTAATAAAGGAGAGCACTCACTTGATTAAAACGAAATTGAGTCCTATACAATAATTCTCTGTCTCTTACATGTTGAGCATTAGGATGTGTGTTTTCTCGATATTTTCTTCTCATTCTCCCCCTTGATGAACAAAGTGTTCCGGGCCACCAGCCTCCCTGCGCAGAGAGCCTGCATCACACTCGTGTCAGCAGGGTAAGTGCCATGGTACTCATAGAGGAAAGACAGCCTGCCATGTCTCCGCTTGAGTTCAAGTAACCTACAAGTGTGAGCACAGGTTAATTTGTCAAATAAATAATTGTGCCGAGTTCAAATGCACTTCTTAGGTGTTCGCCCCCGGAACTCCTGAATGCCAGGGCTGCGCGGATCCTAGAAGTGCCTAATCCTAATTATACCTCATGTCCTTTTCTTCTACCACCCTATACTTCCTGTTCATTTATCTCACTCTACCGGATTCTTTTTCTCCCCTGCTTTCCTCTTTTGTCTTTGTTTTCCCATCTTTCGTCTTCCTCTTTCTAGCCCACTTTTCTGCCTTTCACTCTCTTGCTGTTGGGTGAATGACTGATGATAAATGTATAAATCTGGGTTCTCAAACTAGAATGCTGGTGCCTACAAAGTGCAGAAATACAACACGTCGTTTGCTTCACCGTCCGCTGCCCGCAGGGCAGGTGACCCCCTTGTTTATATCTAGCACTCTTATGCTGTACCATGATAGCAGGACTTTATAATAATAATAATAATAATAAGGTTACCATGTTCAGAGATGTCCAACCAGTTGCTCATAGACCATGTTACAAAGGACACTGTCATTTTTTTAACTCAGCACACGCACGCATTGGCAAGACCGGAAGGTCTAGGGATGGGTGCCAGCCTTCCGGTTTGTCAATGCTTGTTTTGTTCTGTCATGCTTGTTGTAAAACGTTATTGCTTGGAAAGCCTTTAGTCTTGCCCGAAAAAAAATATATATATATTGGCTTAAAGCAAAGATATTTTTGGCTCAAAAGGTAGGTATTGCCTTAGTACTCCATAGCACTTAAATGAACTACTTTGTGTGCAGATGTGCTTGTTGTACAAGGGCAAAATGCCGTAACTCACAGTGATATTGGACAGTGGCTGGAGTGGGCTGACCCTTTGGCCATGCTGTATGCTTTAGTGGGTGGAATTCAAATGTAAATGACACAGCAACAGACCATTGGATACAGAGGGCTAGTTACAGCTCCTAGCAGTAAAAATATTACTTATATTTAATTTTAGTCAAATCCAAAGGTCTTGGCTAATACGGGCCTAAACATTTAATAGTGTTAGTTCTAACTTGAAAAGGGGGCAATTAGGAAACGACCTCGTTTGGAGAGGAATCTGCCCCCCCCCCCCCCGCCCCCAAAAGAACTAATGCACTTGTAGCTGAGTAGATCCACAATTGAATTACAATCCCGCCACAGCGCCTGTCGGGAAGCAGGATTGAGATGGTAGAACTATATTCTATGAAAGGTAAATACTTCCCAACACCCTAAAAAAAATCTGATGTGTTGCTGGATGGCACACAGAGATGCTTATAGCCTCATTCGGAGTGCCGTGAGTTCAACAACTCCCAGGTGAATGATTTTTTCCCTGGTATTTGGTCACTTTTTGTACCTAATTCCAAGTTTTCCCCCATGCAATCCCAAAGAATTTACAGAATTGGTCTTTGCAACTGGTTTTCAACATGTTGAACCAATACACAAGCACTGTTTTGCTCACACAAATACCTCCAGGTACAGTCTGGAGGAAGGTGCGTTGTGAAAACCCCAGGTCTGGGCCCAATTTGCCCAAAAATTGTGATTGTAGGCCAGGCACAAACATTGAACTCCTAATGCGGCCTTTATTAATCATCAGTTGCCTGGCTTGAATCCAACGTAGATCAACCATTAATTTAAGCTTTTGTCATCTGTTGTATTGTGGGTAGGTTTTGGTGATGATAAGGGTGTCTTCATTCCCGTTCTCTAGGAAATGCTATCCAATTCAATATAATTTTTGTCAGGTCTTTCAAGAGTTGCCCTTACTAATTGGCAGCATGAGTAGGAAGACTAAATTTAACATCTCCGTTTTGATGTGGACATCATGGAACCCCCCCCCCCCCCCCCCCCCCCGCTTTCGATCCCCAAAAATGCTGTATTTAACATCCACTTCCCTAAAGATATTACTGCATTATTTAGTGTACACTATGTAGCTGACATTCTCTTGGAGACACCTCCAGATGTGGCATCTGCTATGCCAAGTCATGCCTCTGACTTCACCAGACATGGCAGAATAATAGCATCACAGCTCATGTTAACGCCTCACAACTCCAAGAAAGGCCACAGAGAAATGGATAGGTCCTTAGGAAAAGCCAGGAATAGTGTTCCAAACATGCCTGGACACAATTCTCAGTATTTATGAGAGATTACTTTGTGAGTACTATCAATGTGCTCCTGATTTGTGGGGTATTCCCAGTCCATCAGAATTCCCAAAGATTTGTGGATTTTTTGCCAAAATGTTTCTCAACCTAAGTCGCACCTTCCACAGTGAAATAAAACGTTGGTGGTTAAATCTCTGCCTCTCTGATGACCAACACTAAATAAGGCAAATTAGGCTTCTAGGGCCTCACAGAGGCTGTAAATCCAACAGCATACCGGGTGAAACATCCAGCAAACAACTCAAAATCAGATATCTAATGCATGTGAAATGTAAGATACTTTCCAAGTGGCATAGGTGGCACTCCAGGACCATACTTAAAGTATGTTGGTGTGTTAAGAGAAGGTAGTAAAGCTATTCTTGCACTTCAGGTGTCTACTTTCTAGTTGGTACTTGCATATCAGGCTGGTGCAATATTTTTGATGCCCCAATGGAAGTGATGTCCTGCAGGCCACTCGCCTAGTAATGGTACCGTATATGATGCTCCTAGGTTAAATCTGGCAATCGTAAGGCAGATATGTAGGAACTGCTTTGCCATAACAATGTCCCTACTGACACAGAGTCCTAGATTTTCTAAATAAATTTCCCTCACACACTAGTTATATAGCAAAGTGCATATAATTCATGGGATTCTGAAATCCCTGTTTAAAAGCTGTCTCTGATTTATTTATTAATTGCGGCAACTTGTGACGCACTCAGTCGCCGATTATAAAGAAATCACAACTTCAGAAGTCAACTGTGTAAAAACTTATTGCAGTCAAGTTCTGACATCACAATGCCTGCTACCAGTAGCCAAGGTGAAAGGCCGGTCAGGTCACTGTGTATTATATAGATAGGTGTTTAAACGGTAAACAAAATGTTGATTTTCTTTCTTCCACTCAGTTTTTCTAGTTGTGCAATAAAAATCTGAAAGGGTAGATTTATAGCAACATATTTATTTTTTACACTCCTGAATTAGTTATAGAAACGTTAGAATATTTTTGTATGTTTTTACTTTGCTTTTTTTATGACTTGTAATACACTGATCCTAATATCTTTTTGCAATATTTATCCAATCGTTTTTTGTGTTTAAGTTTGCACTAGAGATTCTACAATTCTATTTTTATTCACCATGTTTACGAATATTCTCTCTCTTATATGAGCTATGCACCAAGGATTTAAGTGGTTTGTGGGAAAGGTGATGGTGTGACCATGTATTATAAGGAATAAAGATCCCCCTGCCATACAATGTAAGGCTATTGTAAGTCACCTCTGCTTCCCTAACCTTATGAAGAAATGCAGCCTTAAGCCTCATTCGTCTATATTGATGATACTCAAAGTACGGCCCGGGGGCCACACGAGGCCCTCCTGACATCTACATGCGGCCCTCGGGTCAAGAGCAACACTGGACTAATGTTAAGGTGACTCAACACTAACATGAACAATATGTTAAATAAACTGGCAAGCATTTATTTAAAGGTTGATTTAAATTAAAGAAAGGAAGTAAATAGGGTGTCCTAAACCACTTAACTTTAAAAACTCCTTTATTTATAAAGACATCTTGCAGTAAAAGCAAGACAAAGTCTGTTAATAATTCATTAACATGCAGAATCGTTTCACCTTAGTACAGCAGATTATCAGTGCATTGAGAAGTATTTTTTTCAGTGATAGTTTTGAAACATGAATTGAGAAACATTAATTATGCCCTACACCCTGATAACAATATCAATAGTGTAGAAGTCAGTTGTCATGTGTGCTTTTGGGGACTGGGATTTCTATTCCTCATGATTAACATATTGTTTATTAAATCAAACACTGGAGAAGGCTTTGTACAGCACACATCCTGAAGTCATGTATTTTGAGGCCCTCATATGTGATAATAAAGAAAAAGTGAAATAAAATAATTGCCTCGTGTTAGACCTGACATCATTGGCTTGAGTCTCTCCTCCGTTTTTTCTGTTTGCCTCCACTGTTTTACGATGTTTTGCTGGTATACGTTTTGGGCGCTGTGCCACTGCTGATCAGTGCCACAGCGCAAGTGCTCCCTATGTTAAATTGATGTATCGGTTGTATCCATGTTTGGCTTATTTGGTTTACTATCAGTCCCTAGTCTAGTGCACCAGAAGTGTCGGGGCTTGTAAATCCAAATGCCGCTCGTGGGCTTGCAGCACGTGTTGTGCTACCCACAAGAGCGGCCTCGTAAAAGAATGTCTACAGGTCGGTCATTGCGAGACCCACGTGCAGTTTGGTACTGTCACGCGGGCTGCGCAAGTATACCTACTTGCCAGTCCCTCAAACCTTCCCTTAACTTCATGTTAGTCACCCCTATGGTAGGCCCACGGGCAGGGTGCATTGTACGTATAAGGTAGGACACGCCTGACCAAGTTGGCATGCCCTAATAGTGAACTACAGCCATCTTCGTTCTTAACTATTGCGAGGTAACCTGCTCTCCGTTAGTTAGAATGGGCCGCCGGGATTATTAATGATATGATCCTAGCTGGCTCGGGGAGCATGGTGCAATGTTGAGTTTGGTATCCCTGAACTCGGGGTTTAATTACGCATCCGTTGGTGTGGATGGTTTTTGGACTCTGGGTTTGAAAATAGCACTTTTAGAAAGTGTCTATTTTCTTGTCTAACCATTTCTGGTTTCTGCTGGTCTTGCGTGTGTATGACAGGAGCTGGGTGGCTCCAGAGGTCTGGATGAGTCAGTGTGGGATGAGTGGGACATTTGCGTTGAGAGTAGGGGGAGAGTAGTTGCTGATAGCCTGCCCTGCCTGATACAATGCTGGCTCCACCTCCTGCCAAGCGACTGATGGCTCTGTGCCTGCCATGGACGATCCTAGCCCCACCTCCTGCCAGGAGGCCGATAGCTCTTCTCCTGCCAGTGACAATGCTGGCTCCACCTCCTGCTGGGCGTCTGAGGACCCAGCCCTGCTCAGTGAATAAGCCAGGTGCTTCTGCCTGGCTACACCCACAACAGACCCAGGATGTTGGGAAATTCCCCTGCATGGACAAAGGGATCAAAGCCGAAAAGGGGTATAAGAGAAGGACCCCTGAACCAAGAAATCAGATCACTTCTGACAAGGAACCCTGTAACCAAGGACAAGAGGCCTGCTGATCTTAGGACTTGCCTACCCCTTCTGCCAGTGTGCTGTTTGCTGGGGGGAATCCTGCAGTGCTTCTTTATTTTTGCCAAGGAACCAGGAGAGAGGAACTGTGTGTGTACTCTCACGCTTGCTAAGAAAATCTCCAAGGACTGGAAGAGTGCCAGTCTCCTGCTGAAGTCACAGGGCTAAAGGACTTCACCTGCTTAAAGTGCTATTTGCTGGAACCTGTTAATCCAGCACCTCTGAAAGATCCAGCAATCTCGACGCCGACGGACGTCGCCGAATCCAGCTCGACATAGTGAGTAACGGCTCCAGTGTCCCGCTTCCTCGACGCCGGCCGCCGGGCCCGATCGACGCCAGCAGCAACGCCAGTGAGTAGTGAGTTCGGCTCCAGCTCCAAGGGACCTCGTGTCTGCACCGCTGCTGATCGCATCGCCCTCGTGCCCTCTCGATGCCGTGAGCGCTGCTCACTCTTTGCAACATCATCATCATCGACGACTACTGAGGCCTGGTCGACACTGAAGACGCGACGCCGGATTGCTCGACGCCGCTGATCATCGTGTGCTTCATTTTCCAAGGTACTGTGTTGTTGGGGGTCCGTGTGACTCCGGGCTCGACGTAGCGCTCCTCGCGGTCGACGCCGAACCTTTGGATTAACTTTGCCTCGACGTCGTGTAGCTCCCGTGTGGGTTACATTGTTGCTAAGAACTGTGTTGCCAAGAAGAAGAGTTGCTTGGATACGAAAAGACTTTGTGCTAAAGAAGAAACTACCTTTGAACTATATTTTCCCTTCCAAAAGTATTTATTCAGATTGTGTATATTTTTGTCGTTATCTGGTCTTGTGCTAAGCCTTATATAAAAATCCTTATTTTTATAATACTACTGTGTCGTGTCCATTTGTAGTGTATTCTCTGGGTTACTGTATGTGGTCATAAATGCTTAACACACAGCCTCTGAGATAAGCCTGTTCTGCTCTGCCAAGCCACCAAGGGGGTGAGCAGGGGTTATCAAAGGGTGATCCCCTTGCCCTGACTAGAAAAGGTGTGTCCCTATTTGTCAGAAGTGCATACCTCTGCCAACTAGAGACAGCCGGTTCTAACATTGGACGCAGCGGTGAGGATTTGAACCTTGCATTTATGACCCATGTGCAGTGATTAATGTGCGCTACATAGTGAAAGCAGACCATAGCGCAGCCACAATCTACTTGGAAGGATCCTATTTTTGATTCTCCGCTTTTCTGAAGCTTGATTTTTTGAACACTGCCAGTTTTGACCATGAGTGACACCGGAGTCACAACCCCTTTTGTTGTTGAGGAGGAATTTGATAGAGAGAAGATGAAGGGATACGGGAAAAAGCAGCTGCAATACTTTTGCAAGCAGTTTAAAGTTCCTACCACAGGCCTCTCAAGAAAGGATGGATTTTTCAAAGCACTGGAGGCCTGGTTGGAGTCCAGAGATCCCACTGATCCGGTGGTGGTGTCGCCAGTGGAAGGGGAAGAGGAGGTACCAGCGAATGGGCCTGAGTCCTCTCCCGGTAGCAGTGTTTCCTCCAAAGGTCTTTCCCCTGAAGAAAGAGAAGAAAGGGCGAAGGAGCGAGCGTACAACATGGAAATGGCAAGGCTAAAGATAAATGGGCAGTTGGAGTTAGAAAATGCAAGAGGTAGAAGAGAAGCTGATTTGGAGACCAAAAGGTTGGAGTTTGAAAGAGAAAAATTAGCTTTGGAGCGTGATACCAAGTTGAGGGAATTGGAGATCCAAGCTAAGAAGTTAGAAGTGAATCCCTCTGGTGGCAGCATCCCATCTGTGCCTGCAGAAAGTAGGTTTTATTTTCCGAAAGATGTGATAAAAGATTATCATAGGAACGAAGATATTGGTTAGTGGTTTAAAGCATATGAGTTAGCATTGTTGGCCCACCAGGTCACTGAGAAGAATTGGGGAGCGGGGTTGTCGGGTCGCTTTGTGAATGAGGGAAGAGATACCCTGTTAGACATGCCTGTTGAGGATAGGATGTTGTATGCTCATATGAAAGATGCTTTAATGTTGCGGTATGGCCTAACCCCCGAGAAGTACAGACAAGCTTTTAGAGAATGTAAGAAGTTGCCTGGTACGACGTGGGTTGAATATGTGTCCTATTTTTGCAGAGCCATGGATGGTTGGGTGAAGGGCAGCAAAGTGGAAAGTTACGAAGCTCTTTATGATTTGTTTGCTTGGGAGCATTTGTGTAATAACTGTTTTCCAGAGATGCACAGGCACCTTATTGATAGCAAGATATCTAACCCTAAAAAACTTGCTGAGGAGGCGGACCGCTGGGTCAGTACCAGGGTCCACAAGGGTCCAGTGGGAGACTCAGCCAAAGGTGGGCAGGGTCCCCAGCAGAAGAGTGGGGGGGACAAGGGTAAACAGAAGGAGTCCCAGAAAGGGCCCCAAAGTAATCCCCAAGGGAACCAAGGGAAAGGTTCCCAGCCTCCCCCTGAGAAGAAGCCAGGGGCCCCGACAGGTAAACCTGTTCATAAGGGCCCCCTAACCTGCTACACTTGTGGGCAGGCGGGACACCGGTACTACGACCCCCAGTGTCCCATGAAGAAATCGAATGCACCGCCGAGTGCACCCCCGTCAGTTGGCGAGTGTAGCCCTGGGAGGGGAGGAGATGGTTGTCCCTGGTGGGAGGGGTCCCGCAGAAATGTCCCTGGTCTCGCTAGGAGATATGCAAATGGTCCCTCCACCCCCTCTGCCTAGTAACACTAGTAAATATAGGCAGTGGGTGACCATTAATGGCCATAGAGTGGAAGCTCTCAGAGACACCGGAGCGAGTGTGACAGCTGTCAAGTGTCACTTAGTGTCCAGAGAGCAGGTGGTTCCCCACACATTCTACCCTGTGATAGCTGCTGACAACTCCCAGAAAGAGTGTGAGGTAGCTCAGGTTTCCTTTGAATGGGGGGGAGTTTCAGGTACTCTTCAGGTTGCTGTAAGGCCCGCCATGCCTGTCGATTGTCTCCTGTGCAATGATTTAGAAGAGTCCCCTTGGGCTAAGGTGGAGAGGGAGGCGCACTTGAAAATGTTGGGTGTGCCAGAGTGGGTGTGTGCAACCACTCGATCGATGACAGCGAGTAAGGGTGTTGATGGGGTCCCGGAGCCTGAAAGTACGGCCCAGGACCCAGCTGTGAAGAGAAGAGGCAGGAGGCGCGGGAAACCGGCCCCCGTAGTTCCCGTGGTCCAGGAGGAGGTAGACCCTGAGGGGGATGCCCTGGAGCCCACAGGGGAACAAATTGCCGAACTGGGAGACCTGCCCGAGCTGACCCATTGGCAGCAGGATGGTGGTCCCTCCAGGGAGGAATTCTGTGCCGAACAGAAGGTGTGCCCTTCTCTTGTGGGCATGAGGCAGCAGGCCTCAGCCCAATCCTCAGGTGATCAGTCAGGGTCACATTTTGTGTACTGGGAGAATGACCTACTGTATAGCGAGCCTAAGGCTGCTGAGCCTGGGTCAGCCCGTGTGCTGGTGGTACCCCAGCGCTTCAGAGCCTTCCTATTGGGTTTGGCTCATGACGTACCATTAGCTGGACATCTGGGGCAGGACAAGACCTATGACAGGCTTGTCACCCATTTTTATTGGCCTCAGATGCGAAGGGATGTAGACATCCATTGCAAGACTTGTCACACTTGCCAGGCAAGTGGGAAAAGCGGAAGGAACCTTTTCCAGTGGTCAGCACCCCCTTTGACCGGGTGGGTATTGACATTGTTGGGCCCCTGGACCCCAAGACAGCCCTGGGCAACAGGTTCATCCTGG
The DNA here is from genome assembly GCF_964263255.1 of Lissotriton vulgaris. Classification (NCBI taxonomy): domain Eukaryota; kingdom Metazoa; phylum Chordata; class Amphibia; order Caudata; family Salamandridae; genus Lissotriton; species Lissotriton vulgaris. The sequence goes on along the minus strand of NC_141687.1, from coordinate 1,527,399,494 downwards.
TCTTGGTGGACCATGCCACACGGTACCCGGAAGCCATCCCTCTCCGAACAGTGACGGTCCCCGTGGTGGGACGGGCACTGATGGGTGTTTTCTCCCGGATGGGGTTCCCCAGAGAGGTGGTGTCAGACCGGGGCACCAACTTCATTTCTAACTATATGAAGTCTCTGTGGAAGGAGTGTGGGGTAACCTACAAGTTCACCACTCCTTACCACCCTCAAGGAAACGGGCTGGTTGAGAGATTCAACCGGACCCTTAAAGGCATGATTATGGGTCTTGAAGAACCAATGAGGCAGAAATGGGACGTCCTCTTGCCATGCCTGTTGTTTGCTTACTGAGAGGTGCCGCAAAAGTCTCTAGGGTTCAGCCACTTTGAGCTCTTGTACGGTCACCCGGTAAGAGGGCCTTTGAGTCTGGTCAAGGAAGGCTAGGAGCAATCTCCCAGGAAACCTCCCCAGGATGTATACAGCTACATGCTGGCCTTTCGGAACCAGACTCGGCGCTTCAGAGGACTTGTTCAGGCAAATCTGGAAGCCAGCCAGGAGGAGATGAAGCGTTGGTACGACCGGAATGCCACTCTGGTAGAGCTTCAGCCTGGTCAGGAAGTGTGGGTCATGTCCCCTGTGGAACCTTGTGCGCTCAAGGAGAGGTGGACTGGACCGTTTAAGGTTGTGGAGAAGAAGAGCGATGTCACCTACCTGGTGGACTTGAAATCTCCCAGGAACCCCTTGCGGGTCCTGCATGTCAACCGTTTGAAGCCCCACTTAGAAAGGTCCGAAGTGGGCATGCTCCTAGTTACAGATGCTGGAATGGAGGAGGAGAGTGAGCCTCTTCCTGACCTCCTGTGTGCTAAAGAGCAAGACGGGTCAGTGGATGGTGTGGTCCTCTCTGACACACTGACCCTTGAGCAGAAACAGGATTGTCGCCAACTGTTGGGACAATTCCCGGATCTGTTTTCCTTGGTTCCGGGTGTCACTCATTGGTGTGTCCATGATGTTGACACCGGAGACAGCCCTCCTGTGAAGCACAAGGCTTACAGGGTTGTAGAAAATAAGAAGTATTGATGTACATAGGCAACGTTCATTTCCCTTTTCCCACTCCCCTCCCTGCACGCACCGTGAAATAATGTAACGCATTGACTGCATCCCTCAGCCCGCAAAGGCCTGTACCCATGTGTACATGATAGCCATTTTAGGCTCCTTGGCCTCTTGCCCACTCATTAGAATCACTGGCTTCCCTCCTGCGCGCATTTGAGCACACCCCCCCCCCCCTCTCTTACTCTCACATGCATAGACCATGAAACCCAGCACTCTGCGCGACCCTGCTATGAAAGGCAACTCTCCTGCTTGACCCAGGCACCACCCCCCCCCCCCCATTTCCCTCTTGAAGAGGCACCCTTCGCCTCAGCTGACATAGCCCCCCAGTTGTATCTGACTGCCCCTGTTCTCTCATATACAGGTCATAAGATCTCTCTCTCTCTCTCTCTCTCTCTCTCTCTGCGCGACTCCGGCCCTGCATGCACCCTGACCCCCCCCCCTCCTTCTCCTCATATGAGCAAGTCATAAACCCTCTTCTTCCGCAAAGCCCTGTCCTTGAGAGTCACGGCCGCGCCTGACCAGCACCTCCTTCCCTTCCATGAATGCCCCTCTATTGACGAGCCCTCCCTCCGCGCTCGATTGTCCACGCAGGCATGAATACCACTCCTTTGATGACCCCTTCCCCCGAGTTCGGCTGACCACACATGTCCGAGGCCATCGCCTAAGCCAGGAGATACCATTTACTGCCCTTATTGTATGCCTAGCCACCCCACCCCCTGGGCCATGATCAGGCGCACACATCCTACGACACACTCAGCTGCACGATCGCCCTTCCCTCTTATCAGCAGGTCAAGGGTCCCCATTGTGAACGTATGTGGAGTAGGATCATCACGAGGATTATAGGAATGTTTTCCTTTTGCGACACACTGACCTGATTGTATCATCAAATGTTCTGCAAATGTATAAAAGTCAGAGTCTCACGCTCACTTGTTAGAGCACCTCCCGAAAGACACTGTGTTTCGTGTCCGAAATGACTGGCTCTCCTCATGAGAAATAAACTCCGTTCTTGATTCCTGCCTCCCAGCGCCCGTCTCTTTATTTGGTAAATTATTCGGAATGGAAACTAAGAGGCGGTTTGCGCCAGCAGCCTGGGCATCGATAGAATTATGGGCTCACCTTCAACAATTGGCGTCCCAACGCGGGGTCCATCAGTGACATAGGGTTCGGTAAGAGAGATCCAGACGAAGAAGTGAACGTCTAAAATGATCGGAGTATACCTGCCTTGAGAGGGCCCTAGCCCGGCTGCCGATCGACAGAACTTCACCAATTCTGAATGGACCTCTCTTGAGTGACCTATTGTCCTGACTGGAATCCCACAGGAATGCTACATGGAGTAAGAGAACGATCGGGCGCTGGAGGAGGGAGTCGAAGAACTGTCCGTATGGTCCGGTCCGGGTAAGATTAAGTAGGGTGTTTTTACGCCTGATTGGTAGGGTGGCTCTGTTCACCTGATTGATTGATTGTTTGTATTGAAAACCGGTATTTGTATACTGGCATTATTGGTATTGGTTATTGTTTGTATTGAAAACCGGTATTTGTATACTGGCATTGTTGGTATTGGTTCATTTAGCCTTGAGGGCTACTTGACATATTGGTTCTCTTTTGAGAACGAGACATTCTCTGTTTGCAAACAGCGGCGAATAGGAACGTCGTCCCTCTTTGCAGATAGAGAAGGGTAGGTAATGCAGACTTTTGTCCCCGGTGTAATCCGTCATGCCTACTTTTCTCCCCACTGATTGTTTGAAGTCGATTAATAATCGATTGTTGCTCTTTGAGATCTTCCCTGTCTACAAACTGAGACGAGTAGAAATATTCTGTCTTCCTTTTTGGATAGCGAAGGGCAGGTAATGCAGACATTTGTCCCCGTTGTAATCCGTCATGCCTGTTTTTCTCCCCACTGATTGGTTGGTTGCCTGGACATTGTTGTTCCAGGAATTGTTTCGTTTGAGGTATTTTCTATTTGCAAACAACGTGAAATAGAAACACTCTGTCTAGTCTTTGCAAGTAGAAAAGGGTAGGTTATGCCCCTTTGTGAATTCGTCAGTCCTACCCACTCCCCACTGGTTGGTGATTGTGGGGTAGCTCGCATGGTCCGCCCAGGAGACTACTCTTATGGAGGACATATGCTCTCTACTCATGGGCCATTTAATAGAAATAGACCGACTGGTCCGTCCAGGAGGCTACCCTAGTAAGTGGAAGTACATCGCTCGGTCTGTCCAGGATGATACCCTAATGAAGGAATATATGTTCCCCTTTTGATCGATAATCTCGTTCCACCCCGGACCATTTATTGGAGGGGACTCGTCTGGTCCGTCCAGATGTACCCCCTAGTGAAAAGGACACATAAAAATATGAAGTGATCACCGTTCCCTACTAACAGAAAGCTTTAGCTCGAAACACGCTAAGGAAGAGAAAGAAAAATAAAAAGAAATCAGGCTAAGTCAGTAACCCCCTGATGAGCTTTTGACTTCACCAAAAATAAGAAACATTAGAAGTAGTTCGTAATAAGAAATGTAAAATGGCGAAAAGATTCGATAGCAGAACATAGCCACGAGGTAGCTAGGCTTCACTGCCTGTTCCTGTTCCCAACATGTCTGCCTCATTGCCCGCCCCGCCCAAATAACGGTCACATGAAATAGAAACAACTCAATAGGTACCTACCCCCGTTCCGGAAGCTCCCGAAGTGCAACAGGTCCGCGGTTACGCCCATCTGGAAGGCGAGGCCTGGAGGCACGAGGGACTCGCCTGCCCACGGTCAGAAGGAGACGATGTTGGGCAGGCGGTCCAAAAAGGATGACAAGGACCTCTCCGTCTTCTCCCTTCTGCCGCCCTGCAGGCCGCGGGGAGAGAGGGGGCTGTCTTGCCTCGGCCACCGACCACCCCTCTCTCTCACCCGATCCGGCTTTTGCCAAAGGCCGACGCCAAGGCGAGAACGGCGGCGAATCAAGTAGTCCCGCCACATTTCAAATTCGCCGCATGCCATCGCCTGCTGGTCCAGAGCCGAAGCCAAGGCAAGAACGGCGGCAAATCAAGTAGTCCCGCCAGATGCCAAATTCGCCGCCTGCCGCCGCCTTCATAGGTACAGGCGGTCCTGCCACATTTCGGGCTCCCTGGAGAATCAGATAGTCCCGCCACATGTCAAAAAGGGAGGGGGGGGGGCTGTCTTGCCTCAGCCACCGACCACCCCCCCCCCCCATCATCAATGGCTGGCACGGCCGATGTCGAAAACGATGGAGCCGGGGAACGGCGCGGGGTCGCTGGAAGGGGGAGGTGCCGCGAACGACCCTCCCCCACCTCCCTCCAGGTGGAGGCTTCCAGCGACACCCCAACACTCTTCGCTTAAGGGTCAACATCAAAAAGAGGTCTTCTGCCCAGGACGGGCACACGCTCCATATCGCCTCTCCTCGACCTTGAAGATTCTATAAGAGCCGGGGGGCCCCCGACCCTCTGCATGGGTGCCCCCGCCCCCTTCACTGGGAACCACGACATCGGTGCTACTCCTGCCGGCACCAGACTCGGATCGGAAATGGCTAAAATGCCGCCACGGCACAGGCTTGTTCAGTTCCGGAGGAACACCAGAATGACCCGGTAGGAAAATTGTTGCCGCCCTTCCCACTCTTTGACTCATGGTCCATATTGTTAGACTGTTAACCACATAGCACGAGACTTTTTGAACTGCCAACGGAAAGTCTGAGCCAACCATGCGAGACTAGAGACACTCCGACTGTGCTGGAACTTGCCTGACCCCACCCAAAATGGCGCCGGCACAAATGAGACGTTTTTAATGAACTTTGTTGCACCATGATTGCGCAAGCTTTTTGCACCGAGATATATATAACGTTTGGATAATGAAAGTAGATATGAAGGATATTGAGTATGTGCTTGGACAATGAACTGACTTAAGGGTGGGTACTGATTATGAGTTGGAAAATGAATTGGTGTAATTTAAGGTAATGAAGGATTATTGGATGATGTATTTATGAATGTATTAAAAAAGAATTACTGACATGCATCATGCTTGCTCTGTAGGAGAGTTTAATATGATTTTATTGCACTGCCGCACTTTATGCAATGAACTGCCACCAGCTTCGTTCTTCCCATGTACAGCTCCAATCTGCTCCGTGGCTAGCCCACCGAGTTTTAGGCCTGTATTTATGTGTCAACACTCTTTATTAAAGGTATTTTGGAAAAGAAAGCATAGTTGTAGCGGATTGCATTAATGAGTTTTGAATGTCTTACTACTATGAGCAACGAGAAAGTATGATGAAGGCTAAAGGTTAAAAAGGACCCGATATTTCGCAACAACACTATGTGTGACAGGCAGCCGGAACGATGCTTTAGAAAAACTAAAAAGTCACCACAGAAATGCCACCTGACCGCCACCCTTGTACCCGATGAAAAGGGGTTACGACCAAGTAGCTCATGTCGCACAGATCGTCAATGATTATCTGTCTGACCTTTCTGGTCCATCTGGGCTTAAACGCCGTAATGGTAGGGAAATGCACTACGTGAAAATAGGTCGAGTATGTGGTAGGTAAAGCGTTTCCGGATTGCTGCACGTTGATGAGGTTTTGAATGTTGCCCCCCACCCCTTCTTTTTCCTCCCTTCTGCAGGCCACGTTGGAACACTGGCTGATGTATGGATGGACGACGACCAAACCGCCGACGAGAGGGGAAAAAAAAAGGGAATGTGAGCATGGTCCTTAGGACAAATAAAAGTTTTTAAAAGACGTAGACTTAAACATGACTGTTCCTCCTTAGAACATAGCAACGGGAGGATGGACTGACATAGAGACTGGACAAGTACTGAATGACAAAAACAAAATTGACTAGAAACGATGCGTTAAATGAAATGACTGGACGTTTTGACTAGGTAGGGAAAGGACAAAGAAAAATTGTACGGGTAAGGGTTGCCACGGCACCACCAGCCTAGGAAGTTAGAAATGTTGCCGATGTTCAAAATGCACTGCTCCCTTTCTCACACTCTTACAGATATAGCCAAGCTGTCCGACTGTTTTCCCGATCAATACTTGCCGTTGCCTCAGCCTGGAGAACTTCCCACCAAAGGAGGGAACAGAAAAATGGTTTAAGATCCAACCATGGGTAACTAGCACGACCAGGTTAATTTCCGATCAACCAACCGAGGTGTGAGTATTGGTAATTGGGAACGCTCGCAGGCGTGACAAACGAGAAGGAAAAGGGGGAAAGGGCAGAAAGAGCTAAGCACGTAGATAAATAGGATAGTAAAAGATACGTAGGATATATATAAAAACGGATGTTGTAGACTAACAATTGTTTTCTGTCTTGTTGTGAATGTCTTGTATATGTGTAATACATGTGCCGTCTTCCCTGTCCGAGTTTGTGGGTGTGTAACGTACGAATATATGTCTCCCCTCTGTCTATATCTGCATGATACCCGACCTTTGCTGTTCTGTGTTGTGAGCGCACTAAATGACCTATTTTCGTACACGTCTCTCTCTATCTCTCTCCACCCTTTTCTCTCTCTCTCTCTACATGTCATACGTGTACCGAATGGCTCGTTTAGATTGCGGACGACTCTCACTCTCTATGAGAGTCTCCCTATTTTTCTCTCCATCTTTTTGGTAAAATTGTGCCCCACCGGCACCAGTCTGATTTGATACATATTGAACACGAAGGTGTTCAGCGAAATTGACCGAAACTAAAATGACTGTATCTCGCCATGTTACTGCCTCTCCTTTCTGCAAAATGAATGAACTTGAATTGGCTGAGGAGGAAAGGACAGGTAAGACGGCTAAGGTCCCCCAATTTGGCCTTTTATAGGGGAACTATATGCCAATGGCATCCTAATTTTTATTGTTAGAGACAAGCGCCAAGGTCCAGATTGACCCCCAAATGCCCAGATTGCCCCACCCCTTTGCACCCAAGCACGAATGCCCGAAGCGTCCCCGCCCCACTTGATCGACCCCAGCTACTGTCCCCGATATATATATCTGATGACCATGAGTAACTGCCGCCCCTCGAGAAAAACATGTTTGACTCTGTCTTTCAATGATTGCACACCCGCTTGTTTTAAAGAGTTAGCCAGCTCTAAAGGGAACTGTAAGACTGTTAAGGCTCGAATTAGAAGGACGAGTCTCTCCTGAATGTTGTCAATCTTGAGGTTTTTGTTGAAATACGCAGGTGATGAGAGTCCGACCTCTGTCCATATATGTCATGAACGAACGCCGATTAGACTTGGTGCGGACGCAGTAGAAATACCCACCTACTTACTTCATGGTAATAAACTTCTGACTATGACCAATGAGCATAACGCCAGGTGCTAGGATTGCGAGTGGAATTCATATGTAAAAATCTCTTCTCCTGCCAGTTCTCTAAAACTTGTTTTTACCCATTTAAAGATACTCAATCACCGGAGGAGAAGGGCCGGATGTGACGCACAGCGTGGCTGCAGATCATGAGACACATGCGACCTCAACCAAAGGTGGAGCCGCAGGACAACAAAAAAACGGGACGAGGCAGCACTCTCAAAGGTGGTAAAAGAAAGAATGAAGGGCTGTCCTGAAGCTCTCTGTCCGCCAACCCACGTATGCCTGGAGCCTCCGTCCCTCTTTTCAAGCCCGATTGATGGGCCTGCTTGCTTGTTACCCATTGCTCCCTTGGTCCCTTTGGTGTGTCCCGGGAAAATCTGCCCCCACTCCGCCCTCTCACTCCCATCAACTAGCGAAACCGCACACCCTCTTTTCCATGCGACTCTCTGCTGAAAGGAAGAACAGCATCTAGATGGAAATGGGGTTACACCACGGAAATATAGGTGCCAAGCTTAAGGCGCCACTCAAAGGATTGGTTAGGGAACAGGACTGTGGTCTAACAGCAGAGGACTGACCGCACCCTGCAACGTGTAAGGATAGAACCGAGCTGGACCTATAGCTCCACCGCGGGTGCTCAACAGCGCCAACGAAAGGACATGGACTAGAGCCTACCAGTGATGGCTCACTGATAAAAGACACTGTGGCGAAGAGATCTTGCGTATTGAACTGAATTCCTCCTTTGACTACTTGGTTAAAATGTTCATTGGTCACATTTTTAAGTCAGAAACATTTATGCTATGTAGTGATTTGAAATGATAGGAACTCGACAAATGCCGTCCCCTATGTGCTGCGTTCTGCCAAACATATCAACTGTCCATGATTGTATGACATATGTTAGTATTGACAAATGCAAATTCTTCGATCACACCTGTTTATATGTACCTTCATCGACTGCAAAAATGAACTTTGCTATGTAAAAAGGGGCGACTGTAGAAAATAAGAAGTATTGATGTACATAGGCAACGTTCATTTCCCTTTTCCCACTCCCCTCCCTGCACGCACCGTGAAATAATGTAACGCATTGACTGCATCCCTCAGCCCGCAAAGGCCTGTACCCATGTGTACATGATAGCCATTTTAGGCTCCTTGGCCTCTTGCCCACTCATTAGAATCACTGGCTTCCCTCCTGCGCGCATTTGAGCACACCCCCCCCCCTCTCTTACTCTCACATGCATAGACCATGAAACCCAGCACTCTGCGCGACCCTGCTATGAAAGGCAACTCTCCTGCTTGACCCAGGCACCACCCCCCCCCCCCATTTCCCTCTTGAAGAGGCACCCTTCGCCTCAGCTGACATAGCCCCCCAGTTGTATCTGACTGCCCCTGTTCTCTCATATACAGGTCATAAGATCTCTCTCTCTCTCTCTCTCTCTCTGCGCGACTCCGGCCCTGCATGCACCCTGACCCCCCCCCCCTCCTTCTCCTCATATGAGCAAGTCATAAACCCTCTTCTTCCGCAAAGCCCTGTCCTTGAGAGTCACGGCCGCGCCTGACCAGCACCTCCTTCCCTTCCATGAATGCCCCTCTATTGACGAGCCCTCCCTCCGCGCTCGATTGTCCACGCAGGCATGAATACCACTCCTTTGATGACCCCTTCCCCCGAGTTCGGCTGACCACACATGTCCGAGGCCATCGCCTAAGCCAGGAGATACCATTTACTGCCCTTATTGTATGCCTAGCCACCCCACCCCCTGGGCCATGATCAGGCGCACACATCCTACGACACACTCAGCTGCACGATCGCCCTTCCCTCTTATCAGCAGGTCAAGGGTCCCCATTGTGAACGTATGTGGAGTAGGATCATCACGAGGATTATAGGAATGTTTTCCTTTTGCGACACACTGACCTGATTGTATCATCAAATGTTCTGCAAATGTATAAAAGTCAGAGTCTCACGCTCACTTGTTAGAGCACCTCCCGAAAGACACTGTGTTTCGTGTCCGAAATGACTGGCTCTCCTCATGAGAAATAAACTCCGTTCTTGATTCCTGCCTCCCAGCGCCCGTCTCTTTATTTGGTAAATTATTCGGAATGGAAACTAAGAGGCGGTTTGCGCCAGCAGCCTGGGCATCGATAGAATTATGGGCTCACCTTCAACAGGGTGACTGACAAGGTTTGAGCATACATTAAGGAGGAGGTCTCCAAAATGTTTGCGTTAGGGGTGGTTGAGTCCTCTAGCAGTCCTTGGGCCAGCCCAGTGGTCTTGGTCCCGAAGGCTGCAGCGCCTGGTGCTTCACCGGAACTCCGGTTCTGTGTGGATTACCGAGGACTCAATTCGGTCACGAAGACCGACGCGCACCCCATCCCCAGAGCTGATGAGCTCATCGATCGGTTGGGGGCTGCCCGGTACCTTAGTACATTTGATCTAACGTCTGGGTACTGGCAGATCGCCTTGACTGATGGGGCAAAGGAGAGGTCAGCATTCTCCACACCAGATGGGCTATACCAGTTCCGGGTGATGCCCTTTGGGATGAAGAATGCCCCTGCCACCTTCCAGAGGTTGGTCAACCAGGTCTTGGCTGGACTGGAGGACTTCAGTGCCGCCTACCTGGACGACATCGCAGTGTTCAGCGCCAGCTGGGAGGAACACTTGCGCCACCTCCAGGAAGTGTTGTTGGCCCTGCGCAGAGCAGGCCTCACAATCAAAGCCAGTAAGTGCCAGATTCGGCAGGGTTCTGTGGTGTACTTGGGGCACCAAGTAGGGAGCGGCAAGGTTGCCCCCCTGCAATCCAAGATTGATACCATCCTGGCTTGGGCGCCGCCCAGAACCCAAACTCAGGTGAGAGCCTTCTTAGGACTCACGGGTTACTACAGGAGGTTTGTCAAGGATTACGGTAACATTGTGCACCCCTTGACTTCGCTGACTTCCAGGAAGCAGCCACGAAACGTGATCTGGACTGATGCCTGTCAAACGGCCTTCCACACCCTGAAAACTGCAATGTGCACAGCACCTATACTCCAGGCACCCGACTTTTCGAAAGAATTTATTGTCCAGACGGACGCTTCAGAGCATGGCGTGGGGGCTGTTCTAGCTCAGGTGAATGAAGAGGGACGAGACTTACCCGTAGCTTTCATCAGTCGGAGGTTACTTCTCAGGGAAACGAGGTGGAGTGCGCTAGAGAGAGAAGCATTCGCTGTGGTCTGGGCGCTGAAGAAGCTAAGACCCTACCTGTTTGGGACTCACTTCCGGGTTCAGACAGACCACAGGCCCCTCAGATGGGTGATGCAGATGAGGGGTGAGAATCCGAAACTGTTGAGGTGGTCCATTTCCCTACAGGGGATGGACTTCACGGTGGAACACCGCCCTCGTACAGATCACGCCAATGCTGATGGTCTGTCCAGATTTTTCCGCCTTAGTGATGAGGACTCCCTCGGCCAAGGGTAGTTCTCCCCACATTTCAGCTGGAGGGGACACGTGTTAGACCTGACATCATTGGCTTGAGTCTCTCCTCCGTTTTTTCTGTTTGCCTCCACTGTTTTACGATGTTTTGCTGGTATACGTTTTGGGCGCTGGGCCACTGCTGATCAGTGCCACAGCGCAAGTGCTCCCTATGTTAAATTGATGTATCGGTTGTATCCATGTTTGGCTTATTTGGTTTACTATCAGTCCCTAGTCTAGTGCACCAGAAGTGCCGGGGCTTGTAAATCCAAATGCCGCTCGTGGGCTTGCAGCACGTGTTGTGCCACCCACAAGAGCGGCCTCGTAAAAGAATGTCTACGGGTCAGTCATTGCGAGACCCACGTGCAGTCTGGTACTGTCACGCGGGCTGCGCAAGTATACCTACTTGCCAGTCCCTCAAACCTTCCCTTAACTTCATGTTAGTCACCCCTATGGTAGGCCCACGGGCAGGGTGCATTGTACGTATAAGGTAGGACACGCCTGACCAAGTTGGCATGTCCTAATAGTGAACTACAGCCATCTTCGTTCTTCACTATTGCGAGGTAACCTGCTCTCCGTTAGTTAGAATGGGCCGCCGGTATTATTAATGCTATGATCCTAGCTGGCTCGGGGAGCATGGTGCAATGTCGAGTTTGGTATCCCTGAACCCGGGGTTTAATTACGCATCCGTTGGTGTGGATGGTTTTTGGACTCTGGGTTTGAAAATAGCACTTTTAGAAAGTGTCTATTTTCTTGTCTAACCATTTCTGGTTTCTGCTGGTCTTGCGTGTGTGTGACAGGAGCTGGGTGGCTCCAGAGGTCTGGATGAGTCAGTGTGGGATGAGTGGGACATTTGCGTTGAGAGTAGGGGGAGAGTAGTTGCTGATAGCCTGCCCTGCCTGATACAATGCTGGCTCCACCTCCTGCCAAGCGACTGATGGCTCTGTGCCTGCCATGGACGATCCTAGCCCCACCTCCTGCCAGGAGGCCGATAGCTCTGCTCCTGCCAGTGACAATGCTGGCTCCACCTCCTGCTGGGCGTCTGAGGACCCAGCCCTGCTCAGTGAATAAGCCAGGTGCTTCTGCCTGGCTCCACCCACAACAGACCCAGGATGTTGGGAAATTCCCCTGCATGGACAAAGGGATCAAAGCCGAAAAGGGGTATAAGAGAAGGACCCCTGATCCAAGAAATAATATCACTTCTGACAAGGAACCCTGTCACCAAGGACAAGAGGCCTGCTGATCTAAGGACTTGCCTACCCCTTCTGCCAGTGTGCTGTTTGCTGGGGGGAATCCTGCAGTGCTTCTTTATTTTTGCCAAGGAACCAGGAGAGAGGAACTGTGTGTGTACTCTCACGCTTGCTAAGAAAATCTCCAAGCACTGGAAGAGTGCCAGTCTCCTGCTGAAGTCACAGGGCTAAAGGACTTCACCTGCTTAAAGTGCTATTTGCTGGAACCTGTTAATCCAGCACCTCTGAAAGATCCAGCAATCTCGACGCCGACGGACGTCGCCGAATCCAGCTCGACATAGTGAGTAACGGCTCCAGTGTCCCGCTTCCTCGACGCCGGCCGCCGGGCCCGATCGACGCCAGCAGCAACGCCAGTGAGTAGTGAGTTCGGCTCCAGCTCCAAGGGACCTCGTGTCTGCACCGCTGCTGATCGCATCGCCCTCGTGCCCGCTCGATGCCGTGAGCGCTGCTCACTCTTTGCAACATCATCATCATCGACGACTACTGAGGCCTGGTCGACACCGAAGACGCGACGCCGGATTGCTCGACGCCGCTGATCATCGTGTGCTTCATTTTCCAAGGTACTGTGTTGTTGGGGGTCCGTGTGACTCCGGGCTCGACGTAGCGCTCCTCGCGGTCGACGCCGAACCTTTGGATTAACTTTGCCTCGACGTCGTGTAGCTCCTGTGTGGGTTACATTGTTGCTAAGAACTGTGTTGCCAAGAAGAAGAGTTGCTTGGATACGAAAAGACTTTGTGCTAAAGAAGAAACTACCTTTGAACTATATTTTCCCTTCCAAAAGTATCTATTCAGATTGTGTATATTTTTGTCGTTATCTGGTCTTGTGCTAAGCCTTATATAAAAATCCTTATTTTTCTAATACTACTGTGTCGTGTCCATTTGTAGTGTATTCACTGGGTTACTGTATGTGGTCATAAATGCTTAACACACAGCCTCTGAGATAAGCCTGTTCTGCTCTGCCAAGCCACCAAGGGGGTGAGCAGGGGTTATCAAAGGGTGATCCCCTTGCCCTGACTAGAAAAGGTGTGTCCCTATTTGTCAGAAGTGCATACCTCTGCCAACTAGAGACAGCCGGTTCTAACACCTAGGATCACATAATTTGGTTAAGCGTAGAAGCCTGGAATAATCTCAAGTTTTAGGTTTCACATTGTGTAATTCAAACACTAGATGTATAAGCCTAGCTTCCCTTACACCCAACTTACCACAAACCCCTACCCCACCTTGTTGGTATCAATGCGGGCCTCAGTCACATCACAGACCAATGTGGCCCCTGGGAAAACGGTTGAGTACCCATGCTCTATATGGCCAAACTCAGTCGTAAGAGTTCTCAACAGAAAATAGAATGGTTTCATTTTTTGTTTTGTTTTATATAGCGCAAACTAGACCCGAAGATATCCAGTATCGGAGCAGCTTTACTTGCGCACCAGTTTCGTTTTATATAGATGGACACATTCATTTTTGTTAGGCACCGGGTGATTAAGCGATTTGCCGAAAATCACAGGATGTTGAGTGTCTCTTCCTAAATTCCGAGACTCAAATTGAGGTCCCCAGCTTTGAGGTCAACAGCTCCAGCCATTAGACTACATCATATCCCTTCATTAACATAGTAAGTTACGTTCATACTAGAATTAGAGGTATATTCACAAGGACTAAACTCTGATTTATCCCCACCCTAACGCAATAAATGTGGAGATAGAATTAATACCCCATTCACAAGCTGGTGCAAACTGCCGACATTGCCTGTATTCACGCTATAACTGCCCCAAAATGTATCTCCACGGTGGACACCACCAACTAACCCTAATGAGATGCAGAGTAGAGGTACCCATGAAAAAACACACAAAAAAACCACAACACCACTTTCACAACGAAATGCCAGAACTGCGATGCGGACCAAAGCCACGTGATAATCCGCGGTGGCAGCAGCAGGTGTAAAGCCGGTCGACTACCTGCAGTAGGCAATGGAGCCCTGCACACAGCCACACCGGAAGAACAAATGACACCATGGAGCTTCTCATCATGTAGCTCGGAGCCCCAACAGGGCCAGAACACTCACCGTCACCACCCCTAGGACCGGGACCACCACCAGGACCCAGACCCACCCCCCCGGATCACCACAGAGGCAGCGCAGAGTAAGACAGCGGACCTACTGAAAACGCACCAGTCTCACAGACCTAACACCAGAGCAAGTCAATGCCCACTACAGGTTCAAAAGGACAACCATCATCTGCATCATGACCCACATCGCTCACAGGTTGACGGTCCCAACACAGTAGACAGCCAACACCCCTCCGCAGACAAAGCTGCTGGATGTGCTGCACCTGTTGGGCTCTGGTACCTTCCAACCAACAACTACCAGAGTCGTAGGGGTCTCACAGCCAGCCCTAACTGTGTTCATCATACCGGTCCTGGATGCCATCCTCAACTTCGTACCCCAGTACCTTCACTTCCTCCACACTGCGCAGGAACAGCAGTAGACCAAGCAAGGCTTCTACGCCATAGCCGGATTCCAGGTCGTGTTGGGGGCAATGGACTGCACACATGTCCCACTTGTACCCCCTGTGGATACAGCACACCACTATCATATTAGGAAGCACACGCATTCCATCAATGTGCAGGCAATAGTGGACCACGGGTACTCTTCACTAATGTTTTCGCTAACAACCCAGGCAGTGTGCACGATTCCTACATCTTCCGACAGTCCATCATCAACCAGCGCTTCCAGGATGGCACATATGGAACTGGGCTGCTCGTTGGTAAGTGCAAAATCAACACACCACACACCTCAAAGCCACCATCAAACAACGAACAATTGTGGGAATGCACACGTGACCAAACCACATACAACATGCCCACCCACCAGTCACAACAACACCACTCCATGGTGAACCTAGCCTACCCCTGCACACAATACAGCCATATCATGGCACCACAGCCACCCAACAGCTGAACGTGTGTAGATGCGGAATGCAGCCATGAGCGTAGGGTGCAAGTGGCCCGTGAATGGCAATGTACACAACGGCAAGTGAGGCGTTGATGTGCAGGGCAGAAATGGGGAGGCAAACCACAGCCATGTCCATGCAGACCACAACTGCTGGTGGCTGGAGAGTAGCGAACAGTGAACGCAACCATGTCACATCAGGCCGGGGCTGAGATAGTGGAAATGTCGCTCACTCCCCCCACTGTGTGCATGAGCGTAGAGGGAGGGCCCTGAGTATGCCAGGGCTGTGCAGGGGTGTGGACAAAAACCCCATAAGCACAGAGCGTGGTTCTCTCCTGGAAAGGCCAACATCCCTTACGGGGTGGTGCCTCGCAGTCGGCCGAAGCCGTGAGCAGCGGGACCTGCGACCCTGTGCGCCTGCCACACCCCAGGACGTTGATACCCAGACCAGGCCGACCCACACCAGCACCCCATGGCCCCACCGCTCACCTGCTGACACCGTTGTGTGTCAAAGAGGGCCCAACACGAGATGGGGCAAGCTCCACGCCCCAGTCCACGCCCCAGTCCCGCACGCTCTGCAGCCTCTGCAGACCATCACTGGCCCCCACTACGCTGGCCCACATTACTCCTTTCTCATTGACATAATCCACCAGCGTCCCCTTCATCACAGTGGGCCCCCCATGTGGACCTGTGTCCTGAGTCCTGAATGGCAGTGACCCCAAATACGTGGCAGCGGGCACAGCACCAGGCTCCCTTCAATCAGTGAGGCATGATTCCATATGGCAGGACGGAGACACATGGTGCCACTAACCCTGTTCCACGCAAGCCGGTGACATGTGGTGCCACTAACCCTGTTCAATGCAAGCCAGCAAGATAAGGTGCCACTATCCCTGTTCAACCCTAGCAGGTGACACATGATGCCACCAGCCCTGTGCGCCGTGAGTGACCGTCAGCCTCCAGCGGAACATCGTTGGTGTCTGAGCCTGTGGCCTGGGGGTTGTCATCAGCAGAGGGCAGGTACGGACTTGGTGTTTGGCATGAGTCTGTGGCATTCATATCCTCCATGTTGCAGGACACAGCTGGCATGCGCCCTCTGCATCATGCCCTGGGGGTCAACCTTCCACTGTCAACTGAGTCACTCTGCGACACGCTCCTTCAACCTCGACGAGAACCTGCTCTATACTCGTGACCCTACCCCAGTCTCCCACAGGTCAGCGACCCGTGGCGGTGGGCCCGTGTCGGCCGCTGTGCATCCGGGGCCACTAACACTGTGCGACTCAAGTCATCCCCCTTTGTTGTCCTGCCATTGTTTGTCTAAGTGCCTTATGACTGTTGAAGTTGTTGCCAACACCAGCTACTCCCTGAGGGCTGGCTTACACTCACCCCACACACAGCCGGCCCATGCGTCACTGAATAAGTGTGCCTGCCATCACATCCTGCCGAACCAAGTATTGCCTCTTTTCTACCTGCACTGTCACAGGTGCTCAAGGATATGCACTCTGTCCTTGGATGATGGCACCCCTCCGAGATCCAAACACATCCGCCCAGAGGCAGTACAATGCAGCCCACATACACACCAGGGGCATTGTTGAACGCACATTTGGTGCATTGAAGTCACGTTTCAGGTGCCTAGATGGCACATGTGGAAAGCTCCTGTACAGCCCGGACATCATGTGCAAGATGATTGTTGCATGTTGTGTCTTGCACAACATCTGTGTATGCACCAAGGCCCCATGGATCCCAGGACGATTATGGGGACAATGGGGCAGGTGGCCCACATCTCACTGCAGCTGCTGCAGGAATGGCCCGTAGGAACACCATCATTGACAATTACTTCTCATGAGGTTGTGACATTGTGGTCATCCCTGGCAATCCTGGGCCTGTACAAAAGTGTCTATTGATACAGCATGTGTGAATAAAACATATTTGCAGTTTACAGGTTGTACCAGTATATTGTGATGTCACGGTTAGCTGCTGGGCCAGATGTGATTTGCCATGTGGTGCACATTTGCGGCACCAGTTGTGGTCTGTGTTCTGTTGTGGAGGTTTTGCTGTTTGTACCGGGATGTTGTCAATGTCGAGGTGCACTCATCCTTATGTGCGTATTCTGCACGGTGGGTGATTCGCTCCTGCGACTCTGATTTGTCTGCCACTGGTCCCTTTCATGCGGTGTACCTGTCAGTTCAGTGCTTCCACGTTGCTGAGATATTGCAGACTTGGGTGACTTGTGCTCTTTGTCGGGTTGTGACACTTGGGCATAGATGTGTCATTGACGTCAAGGGTTGTTTGTGCCAGTGGTTGTGTCCGAGTGTGACCTGCTACATTCCGGTTGTGGTCCGCAACTAGCCACTTCAGTGTTGTGCCGTATACATTGTCATGGTGATTGGACTGCTGCCATGCTACTCGTCATGCGGTGTCTCTTGCATTGTCAGTGTGGCTGACATATTTGTCTGTTTGTTGTGTTTCCACTTGGTTTTGCCATTCACATCAGCCCAGGGCCTCTTGTGCTCTTCCATTGGGCTCCACTTCAATGCCACGGCATTCGGATGGTCAGAGGTGGTGTGCCATCTCTGCCTCTTTGTTGCAAATGACACGTTGGGGGTGACGTACCAGGGGGTGGTGTTCTGGCTCATCCGTGGCGGTACTCGGATTTTCCTGGCGACTGTGCCCCGTCTTCCTCTACCTGTTGTCATTGGCCTTCCACGGGTTCTGTATTCCTGGGTGTTCCTCCATGGGGGTTGTGGGGTTCATGTTGTCCTCTGCAATGGGTCAGGATGCATCCGTGGTACTCCGCAGTTGGTGTAGTTTTTTCAGTGGCCTTTTCCATCTGCTGTTCTTGTGCTTTTTCACGCATTACGCGTGGGTTTTGCTAGCCTTGCGCTGGTTGTCACTGTTTTCTTATCGCGTTTGGGCACATCACATGTTTTTCCGCGTTATGGTTTGTGTTTTTATCTCCGTCGCGGTGGTTGTATCACGGACATTGGCCGCGGTTTCGGCAGACTATCCCATGGCAACGCCGTATCTGAATTCCACTTTAACGCTGAGTTATTTTCCCGCGATCGGCTGCGATGTGTAAAGGTGCGTTAGCATTTTTTGGTGATGTTCAGCACATGTTCTTGTGAAAATACCCCTTAGATTATTTTTCATTGAAGTCCCTGGATGTAGCACATTAAACATATATGTGGGTCGCAGGCCACCAGGCCTTTTGCAAGGGCGAGAACTGAAGTGTTCCCAACCTCACCCGCTTTCCTCGTCAGGGACGGATAACGAATGAAACTTTCCACCCCTGCGGTCCAAAATCTCGAATTTCATCCGACTCTTTAATTCAATCACAGGGCCGTTAAGTGGAGTCGTTATCTGAATGCTCTGCATTAGAAAATGAAGCGCGCGACCATAATATCATTAAAGCGCACGATCCTCGGCGGCCGCCCCGGACAAATATTTATCACCCTGTGCCGCTCCGCCTGCGCAGCAATCAAGTTTTCCCCGAAGAAATTTCCTATAATGGAACTGACGGCACGCGAGATAGCTAAGCATTTGGAGTGCGCGGACGCTGTAGGGTGCAAATTGCATCTGGAGAAACCCTATAGCCACTCTCGCGCCGCTTTTAAACAAGATAAGAATTAGCGAGGTCCCCTGATGAACTGCCCCTCCGCTCCAGACAGTCGTGTCAGGGCGAGATAAACTGCAAATTGCCGCCTAATTTGATTTGTCAGCTTTTCTGGCCACCGAGGAGCTTGCCCTGCGTGGCGGAGAGTAGTCAGACGGCAGCAGTTGTTCAAACGGATCGCATTTCGGTAATAAAAAGCGCTGTTGACGTTGTTGCAGAACTATAACCCGTGCCAGATATTGTGCGGAGTAGTCCCTGCCGGCCCTCAGTGGGGCTGTTGCAGGAGCCAGTTGTGCCTCCTATGTGTGTACCACTCTGTACCGCTTAACTGTGGAAACCTTAACACTCATTGGGACTTATTTACAAGCCCTCTGCGCCGCGGGTGCGTCACCTTTAAAAATGGGGAAAATAATGGCGCATCGGCTGCGCAAGGAGCTTGTAAATAAGCCCCATTCAATTAATGCCAGGCCTTTGTTCCAGTTATACATATGCACCAGTTATTATTGCTAAACTGTGGTTACGAAGTTACCCCGTTTTAATTACTTTTTTTGCTTTTCTTGTTGTTACATTGCTCACGTAAATGTAGCTCACCGGATACTTGGTTTGGGTGGTAAATCCTTCACAAGAATTGTGTGGAACGGGGCGTGCGCAACTGCTTCGCGCCACAGGCGTTGTGTGTTTTGGAGCTGTGTGGACAACACTGCACTCGTATCTCACGTGCCCTTTCCACGGGAGGAGACCTCGCGAACAGTTTTCAATCAGTCAACTGTCTATGTTGTACACTCGAACCCCAAATTCTTGCGAGAGTTATGCGTATATAGAGGAACTTGGACCTTTATTTATTTAATCTCTAGGCTCAGTTGCCAAGACACGTCTTTAGACCGGCCACCGGAGCCAGCTGGCAAGTTTTCTTTTAGCTCTATCCTCGTCTAAACACCAATTCGTACATCTGCATTCAAACCCAGCGTCAGACCGGCCTATAGGGCAATCAGGCAGTGTCCCATGGGCTGGTCTGACAGATCAGTGCGCATACCTGTTTTTTTGTCAGGTGGGCCGTTTTGTTCTGTTGATTTTCCCGATATTACCATAGGCATTGCCTGCATGAAACGCAAATGCATGCAGTCATCCACTACTTGCAAAAAACCCATACAGCATGTTCTTACAAGGTATAAACTGGACTAATTTGCAAACGTGGGTCACTTTTGAGCTCTTCGTTGCGCTAATGGATGCAACCTTTATTTTAGTGCCCAGGCCTATTTATTGCCCGAGTTCAATTCTGCTGAAAGCCATCTTGTTTTTTTGTGATCTTGCAGATATTTTACTCAATGTTTTTACAATGGGCTTCCAGGAATCAATGCCAGATTTTCAGGGTAACTACACAAAAATCTTTTCATGCAATCGAGCTAAATGAAGCTCATAGATTAACCTCAAAGTCTGTTTTCGGTGGCATGGTCCTGGACCCTCAAATCTTGTTGAAATCCTCACTCAAGTGGCATGCGTTCACCATAGAAAGCATCTACAACACTGCCAATGTGGGTCGAGAAGGAAAGGAACAATGTAATATTTTCCAGATATCCACTTGGGATAAATTAACTCACCAAGGGCCCAATTACAAAAACACGCTGCAACAATAACTCTCTTAGCATATGTCCAAAGGTGATGTCAATTAAAAATATTTCGAATACACCAAATCCTATTTAGAAGCATTACCCCTCTAGGAGCCATATTTACACCCGGAGAAATATCCACCATGTCAGATTAGAAGTCCATTACCAAGAAATTACTATTTAAATGTAAATGTGGACATTTCTAGGGATTGGACCCCAACGTTGGGAATGACTCCTGAAGATGGGAGAGGCATAGGGAAAGTGCGAGTGATGCAAATCCACTGATTAACTTACTAAAGTATAAGTCAGGCTGCAGGAAGAAAAAGTATTAAAACAAACTATCCATGCCTACTCATGGGTGCTAAAAGCTAACCAACTTAAAATTACACCCAGGGCTTTAAGTGGGCCGGGTCTCACCAGTGCTAAGCACCGTCAGTTTTTTTAAAGAGGGCCCCGAAACGGGTCTCTATCGGGCTCTGTTGTGTGCCTTGGCACAGGCTGTCCATTTTTTCCAGACTTCAGGACAGCAGGCACATGGATGTGCGTGTGCTCACACTGCTCACTTCTCATGAGTGGAGAAGTTACAGCATGACGTCATGCCACGTGAGTGCTGCAGGGGAAGGGAAATCCTTTATAGAGAGTCATTTTTAGGTCTCGCCTGTCGATGCGCATGCGCATCGAGCAAGGCGAGAGTATTGCGAGTTATCCACTCTTTATCCACACTGCAAGGAATCGTGGCGATTCCTTGCAGTGCCCGTGACTTTTAAGGTCAATGCGCATGCGCATTGAGCTTATGCGCATGCGCATTGACCTTAAAAGCGCGTGCGCGTGCACGTCCGTCTTTGTTTACCCGCTCCGCCCCCTCCCGCCGTGTCGCATTTCTCCTCCCCTCTCCGTCTTGTTTTTCTCCCAATGCTGTGAAAAGCACGCGTTAAACTTGGGGCACACCGATATTAAACCTGTTCTCATGTTTTGCAATTTTTACATTTCGTCACATTGTCCGTTTTGTTTTTCGTGATGTTCTTGCACAATATCCAGTTGTCCCAGCCAAAGTAAGCAAAATGTTTGTATGTCTTATGCGTACAAGTTAATGTTATTTGTAGCCGTCTTTGTTTACCCGCTCCGCCCCCTCCCGCCGTGTCGCATTTCTCCTCCCCTCTCCGTCTTGTTTTTCTCCCAATGCTGTGAAAAGCACGCGTTAAACTTGGGGCACACCGATATTAAACCTGTTCTCATGTTTTGCAATTTTTACATTTCGTCACATTGTCCGTTTTGTTTTTCGTGATGTTCTTGCACAATATCCAGTTGTCCCAGCCAAAGTAAGCAAAATGTTTGTATGTCTTATGCGTACAAGTTAATGTTATTTGTAGCCGTCTTTGTTTACCCGCTCCGCCCCCTCCCGCCGTGTCGCATTTCTCCTCCCCTCTCCCCTCCGTCTTGTTTTTCTCCCAATGCTGTGAAAAGCACGCGTTAAACTTGGGGCACACCGATATTAAACCTGTTCTCATGTTTTGCAATTTTTACATTTCGTCACATTGTCCGTTTTGTTTTTCGTGATGTTCTTGCACAATATCCAGTTGTCCCAGCCAAAGTAAGCAAAATGTTTGTATGTCTTATGCGTACAAGTTAATGTTATTTGTAGTTAACTCGATGAATAATATGCTTTACACTTGCTTAATGAGGGCATTTTTAATTGCGAGGTGAATGGCGTTCTTGGCAGTGTTCGTGTCATCTAGTTTATTTTGTGGGTTTACCTGAAGGGAGCTAAAATATCCACATACTTGGGTGAGAGGATGTTTAGTTAGCGCTGAGTGGTTTGGCATGAGATTTGAGCTTGATGAGCAAGTGTCTACAACTACATTTTTTTTTACTTACTTACAACTACATGGCTGTGCGTGTTCTTGCCGCCTTTCCCACCTGCAATGCTGGGAACTGCAGCTCGGTTTACATGTGAGCAGCGGCGCGCGGGGCTGCAGCTCGGTGCACGCGGCTGGAGAGGCGCGAGGCCCGTCCCTAACGCTCAGAAAAACAGGAAACTGTGACGTCTACTCGTGTTCACGCCTTTGGTCCATGTACTTTGTAGCTACGCCTGCGTATGCAGCACCTCTTGATTGTCTCGTTTTGTATTACGGAGAACAAGCCTTGCGCTCTTAGGTGTAGGGCTGTCCGCGTTTCATTCTACTTCTTTCTTTGTTGCGGTAAACTGTTTTGGAAAACTGTAAGATGGAAAGGCAGTAGTGACCAGGATCTCTATTTTCTAATGAGCTGACGAGAACAAAAGGGCGTTTTTCATTAAATGGACTGTAAAATGAAAGCACCCTGATACCTTTTGTGATAGATTGAGGGTTCTATTAATTATTGGCTTCAGATTGCGGCAGCGGAAGCACTTTTAAACGGTCGTTACCACCGGGCAGATAGGACTGCTAAAGTTTCGCAAGCTTCTCGCTATACTTTGCTACAAAGGCATTGGAAAGAACATTTGAATGTCGTTGTTGTTTTTGGTGGTTTTGTCTTAATCAGAAAAATCTTTATTTTGGCGCTGACATGATCAACCAGTGACAACTCCAAGTTTTATGGAGTCAATTAGTACTATTTTTGTGCCACCATTCATCACTTTTTTAAATAATTGCTTTGGTAATTGAAGTATAAATCTGTGTTCTGTGTGTTCGGAATTGATGGTCTTTAGAATGCAAATGGGTCTGCTGGAACCCTAACAACCCCAGGACAGCGTCCCCGCGGGGCGTATTTAAGTTCGGGTTCACACTGCTCTGTTTACTCTTGCTTTGGCAGCTCACCGCGGCGCCCTGCTGCCAGCCTTTCTCTGCGCTCTGAAAACAGGCACGTTGCTGACATGGCGGTCATCGATCGCCCTCCGTGGGGCAGGCTCCGCCCACAGCACTGCTCACAGACAGGAGGCGCTGGGGTCTGCGCCGACTGTGATAAAACACCCATGCCCATAAAACTCGGCTCTTTCTTCAAGGCCTAGTTGCAGAAAACAAAGGAACATGCAAAAAGAAACTTTTATCGTTAACTTCTTCAAATTATAGTAAGATTTCAATAACCCCATCTTGTATTCCTCGCTGTGTGCCTCACATTTAGGACAAATACATGCATATATATTTCAAGGGGCCGCAATCGCAACCCCTCAACCCCTCACCCTCAACCCCTCACCCACCCTCAACCCCTCCCCCTCAACCCCTCACCCTCACTCACCCTCAACCCCTCACCCTCACTCACCCTCAACCCCTCACTCACCCTCAACCCCTCACCCTCAACCCCTCACCCTCAACCCCTCACCCTCACTCACTCACCCTCAACCCCTCACTCACCCTCACTCACCCTCCCTCACTCACTCACCCTCCCTCACTCACCCTCACTCACCCTCACTCACCCTCAACACCTCACTCACCCTCACTCATCCTCACTCACCCTCAACCCCTCACCCTCACCCACCCTCAACCCCTCACCCTAACTCACCCTTACCCTCACTCACCCTCACTCTCACTCACCCTCACTCTCACTCACCCTCAACCCCTCACTCACCCTCAACCCCTCACTCACCCTCACTCACCCTCACTCACCCTCACCCACCCTCACCCTCACTCACCCTCAACCCCTCACCCTCACACAGTGCAATAGGTCTCGGAGCATTTGAGTTAGAGCTTTTAGAATTGTTTATGGCTTTTTTTATTTGTAATTCTTTAGCATTGGCTACAGGAAACAAAAATGCTAAAGATTTACAAAAAAACCCCATAAACAATTCTAAAAGCACTAACTCTAATGCTGCAAGACCTATTGCATTTCCTCACTCACCCTCAACCCCTCACCCTCACTCACCCTCACTCACCCTCACCCTCACTTACCCTCAACACTTCACCCTCAACCCCTCACTCTCACTCACCCTCACTCACCCTCAACCCCTCAGCATCACCCTCACTCACCCTCACTCACCCTCAACCCCTCACCTACCCTCACCCTCAACCCCTCACCTACCCTCACCCTCAACCCCTCACCCTCACCCACCCTCAACCCCTCAACCTAACTCACACTCACCCTCACTCACCCTCACTCACCCTCACTCACCCTCACTCACCCTCACCCTCACTCACCCTCACTCACCCTCACCCTCACTCTCACTCACCCTCAACCCCTCACTCACCCTCACTCACTCACCCTCACTCACCCTCACCCACCCTCACCCTCACTCACCCTCACTCTCACTCACCCTCACCCTCACTCACACAGTGCAATAGGTCTCGGAGCATTTGAGTTAGAGCTTTTAGATTTGTTTATGGCTTTTTTTATTTGTAATTCTTTAGCATTGGCTACAGGAAACAAAAATGCTAAAGATTTACAAAAAAACCCATAAACAATTCTAAAAGCACTAACTCTAATGCTGCGAGACCTATTGCATTTCCAATGCTTGTTGCTCTGGATTTCCCTTCTCTTTTAGAAACTCAGGAGCAGCAACATTGTCCTGGTGTCACCAGAGCTTTAAATAGAAACGTTTTCAATATTATACAGAAGCCATAGTTGCTGCTTATTTATGCAACTAAAAACCATTGTCAAAGCCAATAGTCCTGACTTGTAGGTGTGATGTTACTTGTTGTATCATATATCTGGATGCAAAGACAGAAGCAGTAAAATACAAGTTGGGCAGCACACTATGTCAAGCACAGATGTTTAGCTTACGGGTTTTTAAGCCACGCCCTTAATCACACTGGCCACGCCGCTTTGAGAGACACCCCCCCAGTTTTTTCATCCCACATAAACCCCTGGTTACACCCACACATCTTTGAAGAAAATCATACACCACACAAAAGACAGTCATAAGAACTGCAATGGAATATACAAAATAACACATAAATGGATGCTGTCGTTCCACGCTACCATGAAGAATGCAGAAAAACAAGTCGAAAAATGTGTGACATGACGTGCCAGCTTCTAGGCAATGAGTGTCACAACTGCAATACATTCAAACAACACCAAGGGGCATATAATCAAGAGATATATCGCAGCGTTTTCGGCACATAGTGCCGAAAAAGCGGCGATTTTATTATCTCAATATTAGCTAGGTGTAGCTAACATGCATTAGCGCATGTTAGCGGCAAAATCTGCACCGTATCTCATGAAAGCGATAGATATCGCTAATGAGATGCAAAGTAGGCGTTCCCTCCTAGGATAACATGTGAAATGATCGCAAAGCCTACATCACGGTATTAACAACACTGCCCCTGAACAGCGAAGCAATGACAAAAGGCGCGCGCTAAACCCCCATTATCACATGATTCTAACGCCTGAATCAAACCTGACTTAGCATTATTGCCCATGGGAGGTGGATTGTATGGTTAAGTACACACTCCCCTATTACCAAGCTATTCATTAGAGCTGTGAAATCATCGCTGGATTTCACACGCTAATGATCATTATCACAGTCTATCGCTCGATTGTACTTTGCCTGTTAGCAAAACGTTGCTAATACGCCACTAACACGGCGATGTAATTCAGCGATAGAGGGCGATAATCAAAAACATGCTAAGCGCAATTTGCGATACTTATTGCGTGTTCTTGGTAATATGGCCCCAAGTGTTACAATACAAATTAAGTACATGTGAAATAATGAAAAAAAATAAAATAAAGTGCTTCAAAAAATATAAACTGATGTGATAGACAATAAAGATGGTTAGGTGCCCACATAAATAATATCATATGGTGTAGCGTCTTCACGCATTGAAAGACTACAAAGCTCTCATGTAGACTATAGAAGTCCTTCCAAAAATATACATCCAACAATACATGGAAGGGCTCAGTTTAAAATCCAGCAAGAAGAAAGGCTCAGTGAAACTACCACTGCCTTCCCCTACCCCAGCCGTAAAAAGTGTTTCACAATAAGGGAATCAGTGGTTGTTGCACTACTCCTAATTCTGAGGAAGAAATAAACAAGGAGGGGAACACGGATATACAGAGGAACACTCTTATTTGTATGTATTAAGAAGAATGTAATGTGCTTTTTTATACAAGAAAAGCAAACATTAAAATGTATTATTATTTACATTATACATGCAATACGCCGAAAGTCAATACATTGATAGGTACAAGCTGTCAATTGGCTAACCTTAACAGGCTTCTAATACATATGTGTTCCTATCATAAGCTAAGCAATGAAGATATTCTCTTTCAGCGTATCCCTGATAGAGCCTATGGCATGGTCAATGACTGGCGGCCCCAGGGCCAGATCAAGCTAGGTCCCAACCTCCTACCGGAGTGACCTTGCACAGGGGGTCCAGCTTACCGGATGGATACCTCCACCAAGCTCTCCCATGCCCTTAAGGAGACAAATCCATAAAAGGTAGCCGCTGCAGTTATGCGTCTTTGCACCCTTGAGCGCATGCGCATGTGGGGATTGGCCAGTCAGCCTACTGGAAGCTTGACCTATCCCCTGCACCCTTCCAGCCTACTGGCTCTAACTGCCCCTGGAGTTCCATGAGAAACCCTCTGTCTCCCCCTTGGGCGTCCCCATTTTGACCATGGTTATGCCTGCTAAGGACCGAAAACTCCGTTCACCAATCATGACCTTACTGCCTGACCAAGGGACCACATACAAAATACGACAAAATATAACAGCTGAAATTTGAAAACAGATTAGATCAGAAAAACACATTGTTTCAATACCACAACAATTCTATCATATAGACAGTACTCCTCCTGAAATGGAAAAACATACAAATCGCCTAAAATGTCTGACTTAGGGGATGGTGGGTGGGGAAAACGAATAGTTAGGGCCTCCACCGGAGGCCCAGACTCATTGTGCGAGGTTCCCAGGCTGGGGAGCGGTGAAAAAGAGGCCGTTCTCTCCGCTCCTCAGCCTCTTATATCCTTAATGGCGAGCAAACCAGTCCCGACCGGCTTGGCCGATGTTTTCCCGAGCGTGTGAGCCGGAAGCACTAATAAGTGCTTCTGGTTCACGCAGGGCACCAGCCAATTACCAGGTGATCCGGGGGAGGCCGGGGGCGCCGCATCACTACTGTACGCAGCAAGCCCCGGCTCCAACCGATGCGGGAGACCTGCGTGACTGCTATAATGGCGGCGTACCAGAGTCCGTGCCCTGCCTCTCGATATGGCCTGGTACTTGCCTAAAGTCTCCCTCCTCCTTACCAAAGCAGTTGTGAGCTTACCTCGACCTCAATCACATCCTTGATCCCTCACAGTCTGGATTCTGACCTGGGTTCAGTACAGAGAGCGCACTCCTGGCTGTGACTGATTCACTGAGACTGGAGATGGATGCAGGAAGACCAGTGGCACTGATATTATTAGACCTATCAGCAGCCTTGATACTATCTCCCATTCAAGGCTCATAAACAGACTACAGGCTATTGGAGTCCAGGTGACAACACTAAAATGACTGCAGCACTTTCTGTCAGATCAACAACAGACGGTCATATTGGGACCATACTCCTCAGGCAAAATACGCCTGGACAAGGGTGTACAGCAGGGCTTGTGCCTAAGTCCCAGCCTATTTAATATTTACATGGCCCCACTAGAAAGATAGCGGAGCATTTTAGTTTTGAAATCATATCATACGCTGATGACACTCAGCTGATGTTCACTATGGGGTAAAATCCTGGAGTTGGAGAAACAACGTTTTTCAGCAGGAATGTTGGCAATCTCTAGCTGGATGACGAAGAATTGTATTTAACTGTAGCCAGAAAAAAATGAGATTATGTTGCTTGGAAAAGGCCCAGCCATCTGGTCAGACAACTGGTGGCCTTATCAATTGGGTGCCACTCCAGTGCCCAAACAAACAGTAAACAATCTAGGGATAAAACTTGATCAAGCCCTCACAATGAGAGATCAGATTGCACCAATTACAAGCTCGTGCTATTACAACATGCGCCTCTTGTGCAGAATCTTCCCTTCCTCCCCACACATGTCCGTAGAACCTTGGTTCAGTCTATGGCGATAAGAAGACTGGACTATGGAAATGCCCTCCTGGCTGAAGTCAGTGACACTGCTAAACAAGCTCCAGGTGGTCTAAAACACTGCGGCCAGACTCATATTGAATTGACCGTCAGGCACCTCCTCAGCACCTTTGCTGAAATAACTACATTGGCTCTCAGTGAAAAAATGCTTCAGTTTTAAAATCTGCTGCCTCACGTATAATGCCTTAAGAGCAATGGCCCACGCTATCTTCAAAACAAACTAAAGACCTATGTTCTCAGGCATACTCTCAGATCAAGCATGCAAGCCCTTCTCTACGTACCTCGAATCCACCAAACGGGAACTGGGGGAAAGTCCTTCTCCTATCTCGCCCCAGGGTATTGGAACCAACTACCCGCATATTTACGAGAAACTCCCACATACAGCAAATTTTGGAAATGACTAAAAGCATAATTATACTAATTATCGACAGTCTGTATTTCCAGTTTAGGGTCTTCAACAGCGCTGAGATTCCCCGGTGATATGTGCGCTATAGCAAATAAAAATAACATAACATAACCCTCAACCCTTGGGGTCAGCACCCTCCCAGTTCCCATGAAGCTCACCTGCCCGCCCCTCTTACCCCCAAGGCAAACAGTTCAAGCACCACACTGCTTTGGATTAGGGGTCGTAAAGCCCGGACGTATTTTATAACATAAGATAAGCAAACATTAAAATGTATTATTATTTACATTATGCACGCAATACACAGAATGTCCAATACATTGATAGGTACAAGCTGTCAATTGCCTAACCGTAACAGGCTTCCAATACATATGCGTTCCTGTCATAAGCTAAGCAATGAAGATATTCTCTTTCTGCGTATTCCTGTTAGAGCCTACTGCAAGGTCAATGACTGGCGGCCCCAGGTCCAGATCAAGCTAGGTCCCAACCTCCTACCGGAGTGACCTTACGCAATGAATCCAGCTTACTGGATGGATACCTCCACCGGACACCCCTACGCCCTTAAAGAGTCAAATCCATAAAAGGGGGCCGCTGCAGTTATGCGTCCTTGCGCCCTTGAATGTATGCGCATGCGGGTTTGGACAACCAGCCTAGAGAAAGCATGACCTTCCTACCCCCGCAGCCTTCCAGCATACCAGCTGTAACTGCCCCTGGAGTTCCATGAGAGACCCTCTGTCTCCCCCTCAGGCACCCCTATTTTGACCATGGTTATGTCCGCTAACGACCGAAAACTATGCTCACCAATTATGACCTTAACGCCACAGGCCAGTATAGTTGACCGACTATCTGGCCTCCCCCTTCCACCATCTAGAAAGGTCATGTTGCGCTCCTTGCCCTATTTAACCATGCCCATAGGTTTTTCAGAACTACGTCCTTATCCAGTCTAGAGCGGTGTATCTATCTGATCCTGCCTTTGGCAAAAGCATTCCTAGGCGTCCCCCGCAGGACATTAGACCTTATCCTTGCTTACGACGCCAGGCCCAGCGAGCCTTAAACTATGAACCTTCTGTGCCGACTTGCTTTGTGCAGAAATAGTCCTCCTCATCACTGGCAAGAGGGCTTGCCCAAATTTACTTGGTATAAACCTGACCCAACTGCTGTTACGGGTGCTGTATAGCATAAGTAATCCAAGACGCTTCTAGGAAACAGGCCGCCTTTCGCAAAACGTCTAACCCATCGAGATCCATAGATACTTGGAGGTACACAGACGCTGGTGTTGAGGGGAGAACCAAGCCTAAAATGGCTGAAATAGCAAAAATTACTGCCCTGGAAGCCTTGCAGAATACGTCGGAGCCACTGTACTTCCTTCCCCTACTGGCTGGTACCTAATGTTGCCTGGCACATGCCACCCTCCGCACACAGAATAACTACGCTCTACCTGATGTGTGCCCTGCCCAAGGCAGCCAATCACCGAAAACATCCCCCAAAAGGGGTAATATCTTCTCGCACCCTATCCACGGTGGCGGATGCTGCCTGGTTCCTGGCAGGGCAGGCTACCTTAAGAGCTTTCTGTACCAGCTGTGAACCCATCCCCTTAAACTTGGTCTCAACTAAGAGGAGATTAACATACCATCTGGGAGCCAATAAAGGACCTCAAATGATAGAGGCGCGATGCCCTAGACAGACCTGTTGCACTATACATGAGACTCATTACTAGTGTAACTGCACCCACCTCAAAAGGGTTGGTGTCATACCTGAATTGCCGGCTGATCCCGGAAATTGAAAAATTGGAAGACTACACAGGGAGTGCCCCGCAGGCCCCATGATCTACCATAAATATAGACAAGGAATGTGCAAAAACACACGCTTGGTCAATAGGTTCTGGGATAGGCTCCGAATGAACATCTCCCCCTACTAACCACCTGCTTGCTTCCTTGCTTCACGGACCCTTCAGCTGGAAAAATTCCCATACTACGGAGCATCCCAACGCCATGCAGTCCCGCTAAGATGGCACCTACGTGTACAAGTGCTGTAAGATATTGCTTAATAGTAGAATACTATTTCAAAATGGGGGGGGGGGGGTTAGGTGTTGCATCTGTCCGTTACCCCTGAGTTTGGTCAAGCTGGCAAGACATATACACTTTTAACTCAGAGGACTGCTAAATGCCCCTACTGACAGCAAATTTTGGTTGTCTATATCTATACCCAACAAAGACAGTGTATGGGCCGCAGCATCTCACCCATGCATGCTGGCACCTCTGAGCCCTTCTGTTGATCGCTCATCACACTTGATGCCTCTCTTGCCATCATTGCGGCGTGGATCACCTCCCAGGTATCACAGTCGTGGATCCAGCCATACATAAAGAACAAAAAACACAGATGATTAGTGCTCCTAGCCTTTTGATAAGAGGTAAAGTTCACATGCCAGCTCCTTCGACTACATCCTGATACTGTACACCCTTACAGCCCACACCCACAACCGCTCAAGTTCTATTTTCACAAAGAAGGCTAATCACATTGAAAAGCAGGTGGTACTCATATCCGGTGGTATAGCCCCAAGAGCCAGCTACAGAGTGAGAAGCCGGTGTGCAGCAATAACGAAGGTAACTGGAGGTTCGGAGGCTACCCTGCAGTGTATGTTCTATGTTGCATCTTCAATATCGCAGCCCTACTCATGTGCGCAGAGCCTGGTAGCAGGCCCCTTCCGCCTAACTTCCCACCCATCTCAGAAAGCGTGAGATGGGACAGGCCCAGGTATTTGTGACCAACAGCGACCCCAGCTGGCCATCAGGTGATACGTTGTCCCGCCTCCTGGCGTAGCCTCCAGAGACATTGTGAGAGCCTAGCCCGCACCCCCCATGTTAGGGGCAGTGTAGGGTTTCATGGACCCATCACAGTGAAACTTTTGCAAACGATAGTGCACCGGAATGGTTATCAGCCGACCTCTACCCCGGCCATACTGATTCCCGGCGCACCCCTCTAGTACTGCGTAACCTGACTATATAACTGTAAAGTTTTGCAAAAGCGAAATCAACTTATTTTAAAAGGAAGGCTAGCCAACAGTTAAGGGAAAAAGCTGTCCCTCTTAATGGGTGGTTCAGCACCTAGAGGTGAACGGAGGTGCAAGACAAATGGGGAGTGGTGGCTTGCATTTCAACTGGAGATTGCTCTGCAGGTCTCCCGTTAAGTTGAGGTTCCACTATACATGCCTGTAAATCATGCAGGTTACAGCATTTGGCCCTGATATTTTATTGATAACCTTTTGAGAGGGCAAAAAAAGACACATGATAGGCCCAGTTTATCTTTGACCCTAAACTCACTGGATGTTGATTTGTAATCCATCTTGGAAGGCCCGTGGTCACTCTTTTGTGCATGAGTCTCCGTGGAGCCTTAACACTTGGCCCCCAGAGCTGAAAATGCTTGCCATTATTTGTGAGAATTAGCCGCAAACCGATTAAGAAAGTGCCCTGAAATGAGCCACGCTCTGCACTGAGCACCCCCAGCAGTGTGCAGCACCATAAACAGTGCTGAAAGGAAGACGCTCAACACTATTATCTCTTATTTTTCACAGCAGCCACAAGTAGGTCAGTCATGTTTCAACCTAGAAACATCAATAGTTTGTCCGTGATGGTGGCTTCTACCGCCAGATTGCCAGTGTTTAATTCTATTCAGAAAAGGGGGTGGTGATGAACAGAATGTCTGAATTAAGCAGATCACTCTTACCCAGTCCAAAGATCAGGGCATGAACCATCAAAGTTTTTTAGCTCACTGCACCATCCCAGCTCAGAACCTGGCTACATGCAAACTAGTCTGTCGCTGGCCCAGTGCATCATGGGAACAGGGCAGACCAGACTACCAAGCCAATTCTTCACTGGAAAGGAGACAAGCTTCCGGGGACCGGTTTCTGGCATTTCAGCCGTCGTCGGCCCGGCTTGCTTGAATCCTGATGGTGCAGTGAGCAAGGGACTCATGTCTGAGTATACCCTGCCACACCTATAGTGGCCATAAACGATTCAGAAAAGGGTGTGGTGATGAACAGAGTGTCTGAATTAAGCAGACCACTCTTACCCAGTCCAAAGATCAGGGCTTGATCCATCACCGCTTTTTAGCTCACTGCACCATCCCAGCTCAGAACCTGGCTATATGCAAACTAGTCTGTCCCTGGCCCAGTGCATCATGGGAACAGGGCAGACCAGAATACCAAGCCAATTCTCCACTGGAAAGGAGACACGCTTCCGGGGACCGGTTTCTGGCATTTCAGCCGTCGTCGACCCGGCTTGCTTGAATCCTGGTGGTGCAGTGAGCAAGGGACTCATGTCTGAGTATACCCCGCCACACCTATAGTGGCCAAAAACGATTCAGAAAAGGGGGTGGTGAAGAACAGAGTGTCTGAATTAAGCAGACCACTCTTACCCAGTCCA
This sequence comes from Lissotriton vulgaris, assembly GCF_964263255.1. Lineage (NCBI taxonomy): Eukaryota > Metazoa > Chordata > Amphibia > Caudata > Salamandridae > Lissotriton > Lissotriton vulgaris. Next base: position 1,527,366,460 of record NC_141687.1, on the reverse strand, counting down.
AAGATCAGGGCTTGATCCATCACCGTTTTTTAGCTCACTGCACCACGCCCAGCTCAGAACCTGGCTACATGCAAACTAGTCTGTCCCTGGCCCAGTGCATCATGGGAACAGGGCAGACCAGACTACCAAGCCAATTCTTCACTGGAAAGGCGACAAGCTTCCGGGGACCGGTTTCTGGCATTTCAGCCGTTGTCGGCCCGGCTTGCTTGAATCCTGATGGTGCAGTGAGCAAGGGACTCATGTCTGAGTATACCCTGCCACACCTATAGTGGCCAAAAACGATTCAGTAAAGGGGGTGGTGATGAACAGAGTGTCTGAATTAAGCAGACCACTCTTACCCAGTCCAAAGATCAGGGCTTGATCCATCACCGTTTTTAAGCTCACTGCACCATCCCAGCTCAGAACCTGGTTACATGCAGACTAGTCTGTCCCTGGCCCAGTGCATCATGGGAACAGGGCAGACCAGACTACCAAGCCAATTCTTCACTGGAAAGGAGACAAGCTTCCGGGGACCGGTTTCAGGCATTTCAGCCGTCGTCGGCCCGGCTTGCTGGAATCCTGAGGGTGCAGTGAGCATGGGACTCATGTCTGAGTATACCCTGCCACACCTATAGTGGCCAAAAACGATTCAGAAAAGGGGGTGGTGATGAACAGAGTGTCTGAATTAAGCAGACCACTCTTACCCAGTCCAAAGATCAGGGCTTGATCCATCAGCGTTTTTTAGCTCACTGCACCATCCCAGCTCAGAACCTGGCTACATGCAAACTAGTCTGTCCCTGGCCCAGTGCATCAAGGGAACAGGGCAGACCAGACTACCAAGTCAATTCTTCACTGGAAAGGAAACAAGCTTCCGGGGACCGGTTTCTGGCATTTCAGCCGTCGTCGGCCCGGCTTGCTTGAATCCTGATGGTGCAGTGAGCAAGGGACTCATGTCTGAGTATACCCTGCCACACCTATAGTGGCCAAAAACGATTCAGAAAAGGGGGTGGTGATGAACAGAGTGTCTGAATTAAGCAGACCACTCTTACCCAGTCCAAAGATCAGGGCTTGATCCATCACCGTTTTTTAGCTCATTGCACCATCCCAGCTCAGAACCTGGCTACATGCAAACTAGTCTGTCCCTGGCCCATTGCATCATGGGAACAGGGCAGACCAGACTACCAAGCCAATTCTTCACTGGAAAGGAGACAAGCTTCCGGGCACCAGTTTCTGGCATTTCAGCCGTCGTCGGCCCGGCTTGCTTGAATGCTGATGGTGCAGTGAGCAAGGGACTCTTGTCTGAGTATACCCTGCCACACCTATAGTGGCCAAAAACAATTCAGAAAAGGGTGTGGTGATGAACAGAGTGTCTGAATTAAGCAGACCACTCTTACCCAGTCCAAATATCAGGGCTTGATCCATCACCGTTTTTTAGCTCACTGCACCATCCCAGCTCAGAACCTGGCTACATGCAAACTAGTCTGTCCCTGGCCCAGTGCATCATGGGAACAGGGCAGACCAGACTACCAAGTCAATTCTTCACTGGAAAGGAGACAAGCTTCCGGGGACCGGTTTCTGGCATTTCAGCCGTCGTCGGCCCGGCTTGCTTGAATCCTGATGGTGCAGTGAGCAAGGGACTCATGTCTGAGTATACCCTGCCACACCTATAGTGGCCAAAAACGATTCAGAAAAGGGGGTGGTGATGAACAGAGTGTCTGAATTAAGCAGACCACTCTTACCCAGTCCAAAGATCAGGGCTTGATCCATCACCGTTTTTTAGCTCATTGCACCATCCCAGCTCAGAACCTGGCTACATGCAAACTAGTCTGTCCCTGGCCCATTGCATCATGGGAACAGGGCAGACCAGACTACCAAGCCAATTCTTCACTGGAAAGGAGACAAGCTTCCGGGCACCAGTTTCTGGCATTTCAGCCGTCGTCGGCCCGGCTTGCTTGAATGCTGATGGTGCAGTGAGCAAGGGACTCTTGTCTGAGTATACCCTGCCACACCTATAGTGGCCAAAAACAATTCAGAAAAGGGTGTGGTGATGAACAGAGTGTCTGAATTAAGCAGACCACTCTTACCCAGTCCAAATATCAGGGCTTGATCCATCACCGTTTTTTAGCTCACTGCACCATCCCAGCTCAGAACCTGGCTACATGCAAACTAGTCTGTCCCTGGCCCAGTGCATCATGGGAACAGGGCAGACCAGACTACCAAGTCAATTCTTCACTGGAAAGGAGACAAGCTTCCGGGGACCGGTTTCTGGCATTTCAGCCGTCGTCGGCCCGGCTTGCTTGAATCCTGATGGTGCAGTGATCAAGGGACTCATGTCTGAGTATACCCTGCCACACCTATAGTGGCCAAAAACGATTCAGAAAAGGGGGTGGTGAAAAACAGAGTGTCTGAATTAAGCAGACCACTCTTACCCAGTCCAAAGATCAGGGCTTGATCCATCACCGTTTTTTAGCTCACTGCACCATCCCAGCTCAGAACCTGGCTACATGCAAACTAGTCTGTCCCTGGCCCAGTGCATCATGGGAACAGGGCAGACCAGACTACCAAGCCAATTCTTCACTGGAAAGGAGACAAGCTTCCCGGGACCGGTTTCTGGCATTTCAGCCGTCGTCGGCCCGGCTTGCTTGAATCCTGATGGTGCAGTGATCAAGGGACTCATGTCTGAGTATACCCTGCCACACCTATAGTGGCCAAAAACGATTCAGAAAAGGGGGTGGTGATGAACAGAGTGTCTGAATTAAGCAGACCACTCTTACCCAGTCCAAAGATCAGGGCTTGATCCATCACCGTTTTTTAGCTCACTGCACCATCCCAGCTCAGAACCTGGCTACATGCAAACTAGTCTGTCCCTGGCCCAGTGCATCATGGGAACAGGGCAGACCAGACTACCAAGCCAATTTTCACTGGAAAGGAGACAAGCTTCCGGGGACCGGTTTCTGGCATTTCAGCCGTCGTCGGCCCGGCTTGCTTGAATCCTGATGGTGCAGTGAGCAAGGGACTCATGTCTGAGTATACCCTGCCACACCTATAGTGGCCAAAAACGATTCCGAAAAGGTGGTGGTGATGAACAGAGTGTCTGAATTAAGCAGACCACTCTTACACAGTCCAAAGATCAGGGCTTGATCCATCACCGTTTCTTTTTTTTTAAACCTTTGTTGTACCTTCACATAATTACACAGCCATTTACCTACAATCCAAAGGGCCGGCCGCTAATAATTGAGCATTGGATGTCATGCATAAAGTAAGTCCATACTGTGATCATGCTGCTGAAAGTAAAAGGTGCATCACACGGCCAAGTGAAAGGTACAAAACTGACGTCATGTTGCAAATCAGTAAAGGTTTTGGTTTTCCTGTTTTTTATGAAAATAACAAAAATAACAATGAGGAAATCACATTGCGGTCATCTAAAAGTTGTAATGCTGTATAGCTGTATTAAAAGTCTACCCGAAAGTATGCGTTGCTATTTATTTTCACAGATTCAAACCAAGGTGACGGGCAGTAATTCCCATGTACCCATGTGTTACTGTGTAGCAGTCCCAACCCTCTCTTGACCCCTCAGCCTACCTCCCCCTCATCATCTGACTCCAACTGGTCGTCCTCTGGCAGAGGATCACAAATTTCACCACGATACACATTCTATGGGGACCATATCTTGTTCCACTTCCACGGGCATGCACGATTCAAGTATACCGCCCTCTCTGTCACCATTATCTTGTCCATATTCATGCACCACTGCGACTTCGTCGGTAGTTCTGCCGCCCCCCAACGCTGAGCGATATCTCTCTTGGCCACTATCATGCCTAACGTAACCCAAAGTTGGCCACATCTGGACAGGTCAGTCGGTCCCCACACATTTAAGAGACATTGCCTCGGTTCTGGAAGGAGCGAGGTCTCTAGAGTCTGTGACACAGTGCGCATTATTTGTCTCCAATAGTTTTGTATGCGCGGGCAGTCCCAAATTGTATGGAAAAAGGACCCCTCCTCCCCACAGCCACGGAGACAGTAAGGATGTTGTATTCTGTGGATGCGATGCAATAGTGTTCTTGTGTAATACACTCTGTGTAGGACCTTAAGCTGTACGAGTCTCAGCATGGCTGAGATGACTACCTCTTTTAGGGACGCTAGTGCCTCATTCCATTCGCGTTCATCCAGGGCGTCCACTTCCCCTTCCCATCATTCTTTCAAGGAGGTCAGCGGGTCAGGTAAGTTATTAAGGAGCTTGCGGTATGTCAACGATGTCGCTCGTTCAATCATGAAGTCAGTTAGAAGACGATCCTCCAGCAAGGAGGATTCTGGTATATCCGTCCCGGAGGGGATGGTCGCAAGCAAAGCATGGCGTATCTGGACATAGCGGTATGATTCGTGTGGCCCCAGTTCATACAATTCCCTCAGGCGGTCAAATGAAATGACCTCTCCCCGTTCTCACATGTCGGCCACCGTGGATATCCCAATGGTGTCCCAGTGAGAGAAGCCCCTGTTGTATCTCAAGTTTCCCAAGGCACGGGTATCCCAGAGCGGGGTAAGTTTGGTAATTTTCCCCTTCCAGCCCAGCGCAGCTAGTGCCATATGCCACAGCGTTACGGTAAGTTTAGTAGGTCCCGTTAATGTTCGCACTTTACGCTGGTCGTAGAGTGGGGCTAGCATGGTGTTGGTACCCAGTTGTGCCCTATCTGTTCGGAAAGTTGGGTCAGTCTGTGGAGCATGTATCCACTGGTTAATGGGCTTAAGGTGCGCCGCCCAGTAGTATAGGTTAAGATTCGGCAGCGCAATTCCACCATCATACCAACCCCTGTGTAGCTTGGCTTGCGCAATACGCGTTGGGCGATTGCTCCACAGCAGACCAGAAACTACTGCTGCCACCTTTTTAAAGTACCCTGGTGCCACCGGAAACGGCGTGTTTTCCAGTATGTATAGAAAGCGGGGTAAGGACATCATTTTGTACAGCGCTGCTTTTCCCAGCATTGTCAAGGGCAACCCCGCCCAGAACTTGACGTCTTGCTTGAGCCGTTCCAAGGGTGGCATCAGATTTAGTTGTATGAATTCCATTGGGTCCTTTGTGACATGGATCCCCAAATATTTGAAAGAGGAGCCAGCTAGTCTTAGGGGGCAGTCAGGGCCTAGCCCCGGGACCGGGCCTTTCAGAACATACATTTCTGATTTGTTCCAGTTGATCGTGTAACCTGAAATTTTGCCATGATCGTCACACAAATTCAAGAGCAACGGTACACCACGCTCGGGGTCTGTTAAGTACACCAGCATGTCGTCCCCGTAAAGGGACAGCCGGTCTTCCCAGCCTTCCTTCCATTGTATCCCCTTAAGTAAGGGCGTTTGCCTTATTAAATTAGCTAGGGGCTCCAGGGAGAGCGCGAAAAGCAAAGGTGAAAGGGGGCAGCCCTGGTGGGTGCCTCTCCCCAACGGAAATGTTCGAGAAATGTGGCCATTTGCTACTACGTGTGCCATCGGTTTCGTATACAGCAGTCTGATCCATGATATAAATTTCGAGCCGAAGCCCATACAGACCAAAACTTCAAATAGGTAGCTCCATTCCACTAAATCAAATGCCATTTTCGCATCTAGGGCCAGTATTAATGCTTGGTCGTGGATCAAGTCCGCTCTCGCAGTACCCCATGAACCCTGCGAAGGTTCAGTGCTGTGTTCCTATAAGGCATAAATCCGGATTGATCTGGATGGATAAGATCAGGCAGATGTGCCATCAACCGACTGGCGAGGAGCTTGGCCAAAATTTTACCTTCCGCGTTCAGCAGAGAGATAGGGCGGTACGAGGAGCAATCCTCTTGTGGCTTCCCGGGTTTAGGAATCGCTACTATAGTGGCCGTTCTATGATCGAGTGGAAGTTCACCCTTCTCTCAGCATTCCTCATACATGTTGAGTAAATATTTACTGAGCTCCTCCGACTGGGACTGATACCATTCCACTGGAATGCCGTTTGGTCCAATAGCTTTGCCAGGTTTGACTGCTCGTATGGCCAGCTGTACTTCATCACTAGTTATGGCCGCATCCAGGTCGGCTGCTGCCCCCGGTTGCAATACTGGGATTTCTATTCTACCTAGCGCTTCCCGTGCCATGTCAGTAGTTACCACCCGTTCCGGGGTATAAACCTTCTCAAAATGTGTCGCCAATGCTTCCACTATCCGTTCAGGGCTTGTCTGAGTTGTGCCGTTGCTATCCCTCACTTGTTGGATCCCTCTGGAACTACCCCCCCTCTTATTGAGCCAGGCCAACATCTTTCTCGCCTTATCTTCCACATTGTATATCCGATTCTGTGTATCGGTTATGTGCCCCTTCACCATATGTCGAACATGTTCCGTGTATAGTTGCTGGTGGAGTGTAAGGGTATGTGCCATGTCTATTGTAGGGTTAGCCTCGTGCAAAGTTGTCAAGTCACGCAGTGTCGATTCAAGCTTAGACTGTTCGGCTGTCTGCTCCTTTTTATGGGCCGTGATGGAGCTTATTGCCTGCCCTCTCAACACTGTTTTGTAGGCTTCCCATAGCACCTCTGAAGAGGCCACGGTAGCCACGTTTTCTTCGAAATATTGTGTTGTAGCCTTCTGGAGGGTTTTTCTGATTTTCGGGATTTTGAGGTGCGATGCTTGAACGGGATATATACGGCTGCGAGACTTTTCCTGGGTGGAAACTGTTAGGGTGATCGGGGAGTGATCCGAAATGCCTCTAGGGTGGATGTCTGCGGTATAGACATGTTGTAGCCCTTCACCCAAAGCTAAAAAGTAATCAATTCGGGAAAGGCTGTAATGGACCGTGGAGTGAAATGTGTACTGCCTGTCTTGGGGGTGGATGTGACGCCAGATGTCTACTAGACCCATTGCTGTCAGGAAACGTTGAAACCGGGAGGGTCCCCCGGACGAAACTGTCGCTGGGAATCTGTCAAGTTGTGTATCTACTGTAGCATTAAAATCCCCTCCCAAAATTAGATTGCCTTCGGGGAGAGACAATAAAAAGTCAATGAGTGCTGGAAGCATTATTGAGTGAAGGGATGGCGGGACGTACACTGATACCACAGTTAGGGGGCGACCTTTCCATTGTCCCTGCAGGGCTGCGAAGCAACCCTGACCATCAGTTTTCGTGCTCAGTGGAATAAATTGTGAGGAATTTTTATTCAAAATGCCAGTTCCCCGGGAGCCCGATGTGAATTCCGAGTGTGCCACCATCTTGTACCCCCTCCTATCTAAGGCCCTAGAGGCACCTCCCGTCAAGTGTGTCTCCTGTAACAGCGCTAGATGGGGTTTTTGTCTCTTCAGCGCATTCAGTACCAGGCCAAGTTTCACCTTATTCCCAAGTCCCCTCACATTCCACAATAGTATTCGAAGGGGGGAACCACGTGACTGTGACTCAGCGTTCCCTGCGTTACGTAGCCGATCATCTGCCATTTCCAGTCATGCAGGCACATACAAATGAATCTAGGAGGATTAATCGGACCTTTAGGTGTATCCTTCCAGCTATAACATATACACAACAAGCACCAATTTCTGACCGACATAGTGAATTTCCAACCAACAACCAACAGCCCCCCTCACCCACCCCTCCCTGCCTCCCTGCTTAACGGACCTTCAACTGCCCGCCTCCCCAACTGAGCAGAGTGCTTAACCCATCCCAAAAACAGTGTACTTGCACGTTGGGGGAGAGTGTCTCCCCGAGCAGGCGGCCCCCCTGCTCCCTTCAGAGTACCCAGGCCAGCGTCCATTCATGACCTGCGTGTATAGGCAGTCAATCAAGGAGTCAGCGTCCAATTTGTACACGGGTTGTCCACATTATTTTCCCCTGACAGCCTCAGATAGTTCTTGTGTCGGTGATTTGCTCGCGCCTCTTCTGTCTGAAGTTTGTGAGCCAGTCCGGCTGTCGTCTCGATGTCCGTGGTGCGTTCTGCCGGAGCTACGCTCCACATTGCACCAGTCATCAAGCCAGTCTCTTGCCGCCTCGGGAGAGTAAAAAAACCAGACCTTCTTATCGGCGACCACCCGTAGCCGAGCCGGGAATAACATGGAGTAGGGTAATTCTTGCTCACGCAACGTCTTTTTTACTTCTAAAAATGTCCTCCTCCGTCGTGTTACCTCCGCCGTGTAATCGGGGAAAAAGGATATTCGCAAATTTTGAATTTGAATGGCTGGCGCCACTCTGGCCGCCTGAAGGATGGTGTCGCGATCTCGAAAGTTAAAAAGTCTTGCCAGGATCGGACGCGGTGAGGCCCCTGGTTTCGGTGTTCTTCCTGGTACTCTGTGGGCCCGTTCCACAGTGAAGGAGTTTGAGAGACCCTTGGGGGCTAGCTAGTTTTTGATCAAGTCTTCCACGTATAGATCTATAGCCCCCATGGTTTCAGATTCCGGGACCGCCAAAATATGAACGTTGTTCCGCCGGGAGCGTCCTTCATGATCATCCAGCTTTTCCTTGAGCAACTTGTTATCGGCCTGCAGTTTCTCCATTTCCACATGTAGATCCGAGACATCCTCCACCAGGGATTTAGCTACCACCTCCACTTGCTTCACCCTTTCGCTCATCTTCTGGAGGTCCGCCCGTATAAGGGTTACTGCTGTTGTAGTTGCCCCCACCGTCGCCTGCACCTGGGTCAAGGCGTTCAGTACATCCTCCAGAGTGGCCTTCTTCGCACCTTCTCCTTCCGTGCCTTTGCCCAGGGACTTGCGTTGCTCCGTCTGGGAGAGTGATTGTTTCTCATAGGCAAATTTATCAAGCTTAGCTTGGGTGGAGGTATTTCTGGACCCTTTGCCCGCCATGTTCTCACACTGGTACTCTCAGCCTGTGGTGGTGTCTTATTGAGGGAGTGGTCGCGGCGAATGGTCGGCCGGGCCGCCTGAGTTTCAGCGGCGCCCCCTCCACACAGTAGTTAGGCTTTACTGGGCCGGATCCCCACAGTCGGGTTTGCACCCCTTCTTTAATTGCGGTGGTATACTCAGGATCCGCTGTCGAGCTTGCAGAGACCTCGGCACAGACCGCCCAGCCCTGAGTCGAGAAAATTTGTGCCCACAGTGGCGGATGTGATAGAAAATGGCTGCGTCTACGCACTTGTTTTCCCGGCTTCAGTTACCGTTAGCGTCGCCGTTATCCGCAGCAATGTCTTATCGTTGGAGCGATATGTTGAGCCCTTAAATGATCTGCGAGGAGCTTCAGACTTTCACCGCCGTTGTCGATGGGTCCGTACTCACTGTGGGCACTTCCGGTTAATAGCGCCGACGAGGCCCCACTTCCGCCCGGGCAGCATCCAAACCAGCCGCCGCTCCTGCGCTCGTGTCACCAGGCCACATACGTAGGCCGTCTTTTCAACCCGTTCCCGGGGCACCGCTGCTCCAAAACTTCTCCTCCAAGTGGCGCTCGGTCACCGGACCCGGGGCACCTCGTCTGGGTTCGTTTTTGTGCGGATAGGCATGCGGATTGATGCGGGAAGCCGCCTTACTCCAGGAGCCTCTCTAGTTTGCTGCCGCCATCATCGGCCGCTAGCCACGCCCCCATCACCGTTTTTTAGCTCACTGCACCATCCCAGCTCAGAACCTGGCTACATGCAAACTAGTCTGTTCCTTGCCCAGTGCATCATGGGAACAGGGCAGACCAGACTACAAAGCCAATTCTTCACTGGAAAGGAGACAAGCTTCCGGGGACCGTTTTCTGGCATTTCAGCCGTCGTCGGCCCGGCTTGCTTGAATCCTGATGGTGCAGTGAGCAAGGGACTCATGTCTGAGTATACCCTGCCACACCTATAGTGGCCAAAAACGATTCAGAAAAGGGGATGGTGATGAACAGAGTGTCTAAATTAAGCAGACCACTCTTACCCAGTCCAAAGATCAGGGCTTGATCCATCACCGTTTTTTTGCTCACTGCACCATCCCAGCTCAGAACCTGGCTACATGCAAACTAGTCTTCCCCGGAAGCTTGTTTCCTTCCCAGTATAAGAATTGGCTTGGTAGTTTGGTCTGCCCTGTTCCCATGATGCACCGGGCCAGAGACAGACTAATTTGCATATAGCCAGGTTCTGAGCTGGGATGGTGCAGTGAGCTAAAAAAAGTGATGGATCAAGCCCTGATCTGTTGACTGGGTATGAGTGTTCAGTTTAATTCAGATACTCTGTCCATCACCACCCCCTTTTCTGAATCGTTTTGTCCACCATAAGCGTGGAAGGGTATACTCAGATGTGAGTCCCTTGCTCACTGCACCATCAGGATTCAAGCAAGCCGGGCCGAAGACGGCTGTAATGCCAGAAACCGGTCCCCGGAAGCTTGTTTCCTTCCCAGTATAAGAATTGGCTTGGTAGTTTGGTCTGCCCTGTTCCCATGATGCACTGGGCCAGGGACAGACTAATTTGCATATAGCTAGGTTCTGAGCTGGGATGGTGCAGTGAGCTAAAAAACGGTGATGGATCAAGCCCTGATCTGTTGACTGGGTATGAGTGTTCTGCTTAATTCAGATACTCTGTCCATCACCACCCCCTTTTCTGAATCGTTTTGTCCACCATGAGCGTGGAAGGGTATACTCAGATGTGAGTCCCTTGCTCATTGCACCATCAGGATTCAAGCAAGCCGGGCCGAAGACGGCTGTAATGCCAGAAACCGGTCCCCCGAAGCTAGTTTCCTTCCCAGTATAAGAATTGGCTTGGTAGTTTGGTCTGCCCTGTTCCCACGATGCACTGGGCCAGGGACAGACTAATTTGCATATAGCCAGCTTCTGAGCTGGGATGGTGCAGTGAGCTAAAAAACGATGATGGATCAAGCCCTGATCTGTTGAGTGGGTATGAGTGTTCTGTTTCATTCAGACACTCTGTCCATCACCACCCCCTTTTCTGAATCGTTTTGTCCACCATAAGCGTGGAAGGGTATACTCAGATGTGAGTCCCTTGCTCATTGCACCATCAGGATTCAAGCAAGCCGGGCCGAAGACGGCTGTAATGCCAGAAACCGGTCCCTGGAAGCTTGTTTCCTTACCAGTATAAGAATTGGCTTGATAGTTTGGTCTGCCCTGTTCCGATGATGCACTGGGCCAGGGACAGACTAATTTGCATATAGCCAGGTTCTGAGCTGGGATGGTGCAGTGAGCTAAAAAACGGTGATGGATCAAGCCCTGATCTGTTGACTGGGTATGAGTGTTCTGTTTAATTCAGATACTCTGTCCATCACCACCCCCTTTTCTGAATCGTTTTGTCCACCATAAGCGTGGAAGGGTATACTCAGATGTGAGTCCCTTGCTCATTGCACCATCAGGATTCAAGCAAGCCGGGCCGAAGACGACTGTAATGCCAGAAACCGGTCCCCGGAAGCTTGTTTCCTTCCCAGTATAAGAATTGGCTTGGTAGTTTGGTCTGCCCTGTTCCCATGATGCACTGGGCCAGGGACAGACTAATTTGCATATAGCCAGGTTCTGAGCTGGGATGGTGCAGTGAGCTAAAGAACGGTGATGGATCAAGCCCTGATCTGTTGACTGGGTATGAGTGTTCTGTTTAATTCAGATACTCTGTCCATCACCACCCCCTTTTCTGAATCGTTTTGTACACCATAAGCGTGGAAGGGTATACTCAGATGTGAGTCCTTTGCTCATTGCACCATCAGGATTCAAGCAACCCGGGCCGAAGACGGCTGTAATGCCAGAAACCGGTCCCCGGAAGCTTGTTTCCTTCCCAGTATAAGAATAGGCTTGGTAGTTTGGTCTGCCCTGTTCCCATGATGCACTGGGCCAGGGACAGACTAATTTGCATATAGCCAGGTTCTGAGCTGGGATGGTGCAGTGAGCTAAAAAACGGTGATGGATCAAGCCCTGATCTGTTGACTGGGTATGAGTGTTCTGTTTAATTCAGATACTCTGTCCATCACCACCCCCTTTTCTGAATCGAAGTGTTTAATTCTAAACAGATTGTCACGCCCAAACATTTTGCATTAAATACCTGTGGCTGGCACACTTAAAATGCCAGCGTTCAAAACAACCAGGGCTGCGTAACATTGAATACTTTGCACTTTGATTCACCAGACACCTCTCACGCTAATCGTAACGCCAAGAGTACCTAATACCACAAAATGGAAATGAGAATTTGAACGAGCTAGACAGGCTGTCATAAATCACTGGTGACACTGCATAGCAACTTAGGCTCCGATATATGGGATGTTATATCCTGCCAAAAAAGTCAGAATGCGCTTTTAGCAAAGATATGTTCGCGGAACAATAATAAGAGTAACAGGTAACTGACCGAATATGCACAGTGCGTTTCTGCGCATATCATGTGATCCGGACCAAGTTTACTTTGCGCATGAATGAACTTCAGCCTGCTTTGGAGGCTGACCCGAAGCTAGGCTTTTAAAATTAACATTGAAATAAGACAATTTGTTTAGAGTGCTTAGCATAGCACCAGTTGCATTATATGAGGACACTTTCATATTCGTGTGGGAGATTAAGTGATTTGCCCAGCATCACATGTGTTAGTGTCATTGCCGAGATACCCACTTCCCCGGATTCGCGCAATAACCACTCCACTCTGTTGTTTTAGCGTAAAAGGCCATTTATTAGGACAGGGTTGACAAGCAGTTCAAAATAACACAAATAAACAGTTAACAATCCCCCACCTCAATTCTTCCACACATCATCCACACTCATACTCCAATTACTCAACTCCCAATTCAGGCCACGACCTCTTCACTTATATCATTCACTTCCACCCTTCTCATTCAACCTCCTCCAACATCTACAGCCATCGCACTCCTGCCTGCCACACCCCATCCTGCACCTGTATCCCCCTTCCCCGAAAGGTGATCCTGCCCGTCATGGACTCCCCACCCCTCCCAAGTACTGCCACACGCCCCTTTCAACCCGTCCTTAACATGGCACGCTTAACCAAATCAAACGCCCCCCTCTCCACTCCTAAACTGTAGGGTGGGAGAGTGGTCAAACTTTTCCTAACCTAACCCTGATGGCACTGGGACAGGAAGAGGAAGGACTTCCTCTCCTGCCCCCTTTATAAAAACTAGCCCTAGCCCCCACCCCCTAACCCCACCCCTACCCTACCTACACCCTGTCCTGAACTATCGCACAAACACCCCAGGGGAAGACTGGTCTGCCGACCTCACTTCCCCTGGAGGCCGCATCGCGCAATAACCACTCCAAGCTGTTGATTTAGCGTAAAAGGCCCTTTATTACGACAGGGTTAACAACCAGTTCCAGATAACACAAATAAACAGTTGACAATCCCCCACCTCAATTCTTCCACACATCATCCACTCTCATACTCCAATTATTCAACTCCCAATTCGCGCCACGACCTCTTCACTTACATCATTCACTTCCACCCTTCTCATTTAACCTCCCCCAACATCTACAGCTATCGCACTCCTGCCTGCCACACCCCCATACTGCACCTGTATACTCCTCCCCGGAAAGGTGATTCCGCCTGTCATGAACTCCCAACCCCTCCCAAGTACTGCCAACCAGGTAACCCCTAGAGGGCTGTTACCTGCCCCACCCAACCCAGTGCACCTTTCGTCTCAGTCACACAGACACCAGATAGACTCATTCCACAACAGACTGATAGTATCCCGCATTTCCATCAAATAATACGCGTTTCCCATGTACGAAAGGTGCACTCCGTTGTCTCGAAAAAGAAGGGGTTCCTCCAGACGCAGGCCTCTTGAGCAATCCCTTTTGCGGCACAAATAAGTCTAATAGCCCTATTCAACTTACGACGCGCCCTTTCAATGGCTGCCGGCTTCAATGCCCCTCTCCAAACAGGCCGTGGCACAAACTCAGTCCAGACAATACAGGTGCCAGCCAGATTGCTCCTCATGGCTTCCAGGTCCTGTTGCATCAAATGTTGCAATGCCACTCCCAACTGTCTGACTATGTCATTTTCCCCCAAGTGGAGCACAATCATGTCCGGGCAACCCAACTGGGCCACCTTCTTCGTCAGCCAGAGCAGCAAGTCGCCCCAATGCATGCCACTCTTACCCCACCACTGGACCTCATGATGGCTGCTCCTCAGTCCCAGGCTACGGCCGTATACCTGTCTGTCTGCATATTTCGAGGCCCAATGAACAAAAGAATGCTCAATGATCCAGGTAACCGTCTTGGCCCCTGGCCCTCGAACACAACCTATGAAGAAAAAGAGATTAGCACAACAGTGAAAGCCATAACCGTGCAACAAACCGCAGCCCTCTCTCCCCCCAAACAGCCTCCCCCCTGAACATCATTTGCGCACATAGCGTTCACAACATCGAGACTGCCAGGGCCCGTTCCTCCTAATGGCAACCCAGGACCAACCCAACCGAGCCGCCGCTGTGGCTGCACCTATCCGGAAAGAATGCGTCCCATACCTAGATGGATCCCTGCCTATGCGGCACAATGCCATTCGCAACACCGACAATAGCTGGAAAGCAGTCACCCTCTTTTGAGAGGCACGCCAAAAAATCTCGCCCTCCGTCCGCTGCACCCGGCTGCAAAAAACTCTCCACTCACGCAGCCGGCACACCTCCACACAACCACTCTCCCCAACCACACCCATTTGCCACGTCCGCCTTGGTCAGTTTTAGAATGACCCAACCAGATTCCCAAATGCGACCCATCCAACCGTACATCCTCAAACTTACGCACAGGCGCACCCCTCTCTCCAATCAACTCAGACACGCGAAAAGCCCCCAAAAATATCCAAATCATACACATAACAACAATGAGGCAACTCCGCCACAAGGCCCTGAAACAACTCAAACGTAATGGCCTCCCGCGGCTCCTCCCCCCCATCCACCTCCCTTAAACGACCCCAACCTTTCAGCATTCTACTCAGTAAAGGAGACCTAGCTGGATCAAAACCCAAATACATCATGCTGTAAAAAGAAATCCCTGCCAGTTTGCCCGAAATTGTCATCTGAGACAGCCCCTTATCCATGCAATTCAGCACAAAACGAACCAACCCCTGCTCACAGTCGCTCTCATGCATTCACCACGCGCTCCTGGTCCAACTTAGAAACGCGCCAAATTCACACCATGCCAATCTGTAGGAGCGCCTCGTGGAGTCCGCTATAGATCTTTTCACCAACCCCACTACTCTCACTTCCCCCAGGCCCAGATACCCTCCGGCACCTAGGTCTTGCAAGCTTCCGCTCCTCCTGAAACGCTGCCACTGTGAACGAGACAACGCATCCGCAATGTCATTGCTTGCATCCGGGAAATGTTGCACTCGTAACAGCACATTAAAATGCAAACACAGCAGCATAAAGCTTTGCAGCAAAGCGCAACACCCTCAGATCCCTCGCTTTCTGGTTGTTCACTAAATCCACCACCATCCTGTTTTCCACATGAAACAGCACCGACCTGTTCTGAAATTCGTGCCCCCAAACCTGCAATGCCACCAACAAGGGAAAAAACTCCAGAAAGGCAATGCCCCGTCCCTGCCGCAATCAATGAGCCAGCCACTGTTCTGCACACCATCTCCCGTCCCTGAAAATTCCAAAACCGGCTGCCCCCGCCGCATCCGAATAGAGCCGTACTTGCTAAACCATCTTATTGTGTCCAAAATACATGGAAACGCCATTGAAATCCTCCAAAAAGGTCAGCCACACCCGGAGATCCGACCAGACCCCCAAAGTGACTCTGACCTTGTGGTGAGGGAGTACCGCCCCCGAGATGGCCATGCCGAGGCGCCTACAAAATGTTCTTCCGGTCCTCACCACCCGGCACGTAAAATTCCGCAAACCCAAAAGACGCTGCACAGACCTCAAATTAATTTTTCGGACCTCAACCACCTGCAAAAGAACCGCTTGAATCTCTGACACCTTCTGCTCCGGCAGACACGCCTGCCATTCCAGCAAATCAAGTTTGATGCCCAAAAAGGTCAAACAGCAACTGGGCCCTGCTGTCTTCTACAGTGCCAAAGGAACTCTAAAAACCTGAGCCAAACTTTGGAACTGCGTCAACGCCGCCCCACACTCACCAGTCTCCCCTTTTCCAACAAACACAAAATCAACCAAATAGTGGGACACCAACCGGTGTCCACTTCGGTCTACAAAGGCCCACTGCAGAAAAGAAATGAAAGTCTCAAAAAGCGTGCAGGAAATAGCACAACCCATCGGCAAGACCCTGTCCACAAAAATGGCCCCCTAAACTGCATTTCTAGCAAAGAGAAATCAGCAGGGTGAATGGGAAGGAGGAGAAAGGCCGACTTGATGTCACATTTAGCCAATTCTGCCCCGTTCCACAAACCCGCACCAAACCAATGACATCATCGACCGACGCATACAACACCCTGGAGTCCTCCTCAGCAATGAACTCATTCACTGAACTCCCCTCCGGCCATGACAGATGATGAGTCAGCCTGAATTCCCGTTGCTCCTTCTTAGGGACCACCCCCAAAGGTGAAATAATGAGGTCCTGCATCGGCCACGCGTCAAACGGGCCCACAATCCTGCCTTCCACCACTTCCTTCTGCAGTTTGGCCACCACCACCTCTGGTAGCTCCTTCGCAGACCGCACATTCTCTGTCCACCGTCTCTACCGAGGACCCTGATACCCTACCCGAAAGCCTTCTGTGAACCCCCAATGCAACTTCAAAGTCGCCTCTCTATCAGGGTACCGAGAGAGCCATGGACCCATGGCCACCACATCAACCGGTGTAGGGGCCCTTTGGCCCAGCTTGTCCCCTGCCTTTTGTAACCCTCCACTGCTCAGAAGGTGTAGCCAACATGAAACATTGTGTAACCGGGTGTCTCCCCCCACATTTAGAACACTCGTGCTCAAACTTACAAGGGTGTCATGTGCAGAAACCTTTATTAAAGTTCCAGCAGGCCCCAACGGTGGCTCCCCCAATCCTGGGTTGCTGACCAGTGGTCCCCGTGTAGGCGCCCTGACTCCCCGATCCTGCAGGGGCTCCCTGCCCACCCGCCCCTGACTGGGCAGGACGTGACTGAAAAGACCGGTAGGCAACTGGAAGGCCACTGGCCGTGTGTGTGGCCGCCGCCGCCTGAGTAGATGACATCCACTGTACAAAAAGCTCCTCATCAATGTCACCCCACGCCTTATCTGGGTTAACACTAATCCTGGCCCTAAACTCCTCATCATAATTGAGCCAGGCAAAACCCCCTACATGCAACGGAGTCTTTCTGATCACATCCATGTATTTGAAAAGCGCTATCGCCCTGTCACCATGTTTCTCACAATAAATACTAGCGTAGATCAAAAATGGCGCAGTCCAATTTTCCATTGTTATCGGCCGCCTGGTCAACTCCCATTCCTCCTCTTTGGACCCCTCCTTCGCGTGAATCTCCCTATGCAACAATTTAAATACGTCATTGTACTCATGCTTCCATATCCTCACCTTCGTCTTTTCCGACAAGTGAGACCCAGGGACATCGCCAAACCCATATACGGTAGCTTCTTCTGGTGCCTGTCCCCCCCGTCGTCCTTACCCCAGGTCCTCCGGCTTGTCAGTCTGTACACTGGCAACTACCACCTGTGCCTTCCCTTCCACCACATCTCCCTTTGACCCCCCCTGCGCCCAGCCTCCCTGACCGACCCATCACCAACCCCCACTGACGGGCAAGCCTTCTTACGCCCCCCTTTCGCCCCATCATCCAATGCATCCCACCAAGCGCCCTCATCTGAAAGTTTAGTGGGCACCTCCCGATCCTTTCGCCGGATCTCTGCAATCTTCTGTCCAACCTGCGAGGCCCGACTGCTGGTGGCTTGTGTCCCCTGTAACACATCAAGCTTCTCTGTTGCTGCCGCACTCTTCCCCCAACATCCTTCCTCAAGCAACTCACCCTCTGCCAACTCATCCTCACCCTCATCATAGTCCAGCTGTTCCTCATCCACAACCTCCACTACCGCTCTCCGCACCTCACTCACCACTCCATTATCACCCTTCCCTTTCATTCCAGGCACAAACTCGCACTCCAGAACAGCTCCTGCGCGATCCCGCAATGGAGGGCAGGCTGCCGTGGACCCCCCTGCTGCTTTGCCCTGGCGTTTGGAGGCTGTTGTGTGCCTCGCCGGCCCACCCTTGCCTCTGCCAGCTGCCTGAGGGGGCCCCAGCGCCTTCAGGTCTCAGTGTCGCCAAAGCAGTCCCTGGCCCCTCTACCCAGACCCATTCACCGCTGTGCCCTGTGGACCCCTTACTCTGGCCCCTGCCTACACCGGCTACCAGCCCAGGTGCCGGGGGACCCACGCCCCTGAGCACCCGCCCCATCCTGCCTCCCTAGCTGTGCATAAAGCCTGCCATCTTTGCTCTGTCTCAGCTATGATGCGACGCTGGCCGCGGACCCTCTCCTCCTGCGACATAACCGCCCACCGCACAGTCCAGGGGTCCTGACCTTCCCCACCACCAGCTGACCCAGCCCCCAGGGGAGGGGCTGGAGGGCCCCCCACCGGGGATTTCCTTCCTGTCTGCACCATGTGCGTCCTCAGGGGCCCCTTCCCCTTGGAACCCTGTAGCTTGACCACCCATTTTCTCCCACAGGATAGATCCACAGGCTGATCAACCAGGTCCCCCTCCCCCTCCTCAGACCCTTTATCTGACAGACAGAGAACGAACTCGTCCCCAGCCTGCTCCTCTGTGGCACTCTCCCCCTCCCCATCATTGGCCTCGCTGGCATCCCCAAAACCTCCCTCGGCCAGCACCTGGACCTGGATGTCCCTACGAGCTGTGCTGCCCCCCTGGTCCCCCAGACGCCCCTGAACACTGAGGGACGTCCCGCCCCCACTGCCTGCTTTCTCTGGCTGCTCCATCGCAGCCGGCTTACCTCGGAGGTGCGCGGGAAGGTTCACACGCCTCCCGCCACGCTTGCCTGCCTCAACTTGTCTCCCGCCCCACCCCCGCCCTGCTCTTGATGGTGGCGGCTCATCTTGACAGGCCGCCACTGCCGCGGCCACCCCCGCTGAAGCCAAGCGTGGCGTCTGGGTCATCCCGACCCACGCCTGCTCGAGCACACCGGGCTGAAGGAGGTACAACCTCCCAGCCCGGCCCAGCACCAGAAGCGCGGCGCGAACCGCCGCTGCGTCTGGCTCCGCCATGGCCCGCCCTCCAACCGTCACTGCCTACCTGCCTTGAAGGCCTTTTCCTGCAGCGGATCCACCCGCCAAGGGCCACAGTTGTCACCAGGGCACCGGAGGATCCGAGCCTGCTACACGCCCCCCTCACCACCGCGTTGAGGCTCCACACACCCCTGCCGCTAAGCCTATGCTACACCACTAGCCCCTACTACCCAACGCTACCTCAAACTTTTCCTAACCTAACCCTGATGGCGCTAGGACAGGAAGAGGAAAGACTTCCCCTCCTGCCCCCCTTTATAAAAACCAGCCCTAGTCCCCACCTCCTAACCCCACCTACACCCTATCCTGAACTATCGCGGGAACACCCCAGGGGAAGACTGGTCTGCCAACCTCATTTCCCCTGGGGGCCGCATCGTGGCCAACAGCCCCCAAACAATAACCCCTGGTGCCCTTTAAATACCGATTCAATAACCATATTGCTGTTTTCCTGGGGTTCTGTGTTGCCGCTTCTGCTGCATGAAACAACCAAAACAGTGCCTTTTCAGAGAAAAACGGAGCAGCGTAAACAACACCTTTTTCATGCCTATGAACAAAGGCACGCGAGGTTCATCCTCATAATTGTAAAATTTAATGACCACACAGTGCATTTCCAGAAAAACAGAGTGCTTTAGACAATACAGTGAACATGCCTGTGCAAAAGCGCATGGGATTAGTACAGTTTACGTCGTTGTTACGCAAAAAGGTGAGCTAACCCCTGACACCCCTGCCGTCTTGACTTGTCCTTGATTTAAATCTAAGCACTGATCATGAGACCACGGGGCATATGTATCAAAGGATATATTTGCGATTCTCAAATAGCGATTTTGAGAGAATCGCTATTTGAGAATCACAAAAAGCTATGTATGTAGGATTTGCAAATAATTTTGCGAATCCTACATATTCCTTAATTGCAAATCACAAAATTGCCTGGAGGCCCATAGGAATGAATGGCAAGACATTCTCAATATGCGATTCTCAATTAGAGAATTGCAAATTGAGAATGCAATTTTAAGGATACCAGAGTGTCAAAAGGACACCCTGTTGCACCCCTGAAATGAACATGTGTGCACATGTGGCACACATACATGCCCAAAGGGCATGTTTGTGTGGCACATGGCAGTTTGAAAAATGCAAAAAAGTGCATTTTTCAAAGGAGAAATCGCATATCTTGGGTGCTTTTTACATTGCATTTAAGGAATCGCAAATTGCAATTCCTTAACACCTTGACTGCTAAGGCAATTCCCGCTGGGTGCTGAGCTTATTTGAATACCATTGTTTCATGACGAGCTCAGCTCGTCATAAGCACACGACCAGTGTACTGCATGACGAGCTGAGCTCGTCATGAGTAGCAAAGGGGTTAAATGCTTTAGCAAAATAAGGAATTGCAAATTTTGCGATTCCCTATTTTGCGAGGGCCATTTGGTATGATACATCCCAAAAGGCTTTTTCCCTTTCGCAAACGGGTCGATTCTGAGAATCGGCCCATTTGCGAACTGGAAATGGGTTTCATACATATGCCCCCTAGCGTTTATATATTAGGATCAAGTAATTAGGCCATGTTAGACGGGACCTGGAGGGTCGGCCGAGGATAGGGGGAGAGGTCTCCGGGGAGAGCCGTCTCCAGCGATCGTACAGACAAGTAACCCCCCCCCCCCACAGAATAGGCACCACACAAGGATAAGATTTAACATTCTTTATAAGCAATCTTGAAGTACGGTAGAATGGTACAAGGAGGTCTGGACTCAGGGGTCCCCTCGATTCTAGTCTTTTGGACGGGAAAGGGGTAGCGGGACAGTCTTGTTACCAATTTGGTAGTTACGATGAGATGATAGGTAGCTCACAATCCTCGAGCTCGGCGTTCTTGAAGGACGGGTTGAGGCAGCGCCAGCAGATCCCAGCGAAGATGGTAGTTACAACGGATCGCGGAAGCGCCAGCAGGTCCCAATGAAGATGGTAGGTACAACGGATCGCGGCAGCGCCAGCAGGTCCCAATGGAGATGGTAGTTACAACGGATCGCGGCAGCGCCAGCAGGTCCCAAGGGAGATGGTAGTTACAACGGATCGCGGCAGCGCCAGCAGGTCCCAACGAGGATGTTAGATGGCAGAAGGCCGCGGCAGCCCCGGCGGCAGGACGATAGTTCACAAGGCAGGGCTGCGGCAGCGCCAGCAGTCCGTCAAGGATGAGTTCTTCTCGGTGTCTCTCGACTCCAGGATACAACTGCCTTCCTGCTCTGGAGCTGCCCTAGTTATAGGTCTGGCGCCCTTTGATGTCCGGACCCTCGCACTTGGAGGTCGGAAGGTCCGGGATGAGGGAGTCCAGACACCCAGCAGGGGGGTGGAGCCAGCGCCCGGGGAGGCTGAGGGCGATCGGCACCTGGCGGGGGAGAGCCATCGACACTTCTTTCTCCCATTGACCTGCCAAGTGGTCCGTTCACCTCCTGGTGGATGGTGGTGCCGGGCTGTCGGGGCCTGGCCAAGCCCAGGGTTAGGGTCGAGCTGAGGCCACGCGGCCTCGTGGTGCAGTGTCCAAGATGGCGGCCGGGCTGGGCAATGGTGCTGACGGTGGCCCGGGCCAGTAATACAGGGATGTCCGGGAGCAGGAGTCCCGTAGGGGACGGTTTGCGAGTTGCTTCTGTGGGTAGCACCTGGAGAGCTGGTGCCCGGGCCCTGTCGGGCGGGGAGGGAGCGAGCCCTCCATGTGGCCTGTCCAACAGGCCAGAATCAACAAAGTCTTTGAAGGAAGGCGCAGTAACAACCTAGACATGTCCCACATCATCCGCATTTTATTTGCACTGAACATAACGTGCCGAGCAGGGACAAGTAATAGAACCGCCCCCATTGCGTCCTTCATGCTGCATATATTTTTCCCAGCAGGTGCCTCAACCCACCAAACTAATGCTGTGGCTCATGGTGCGTAGGCAAAGTTTCACCGATACAATCGCGCGTCACATTTATTGCCCTGCACTGTGTGCCTCTCAATCCCACTCCCTAGCCGGTGAAACCCCATCAGCTGCCGGCAACCGCCACCACAGCATGTGAAATGCACACGTAGCACGACTATCCAGCATCACCTGCGACTTATCCGGTAAAGGGACCTAACCGCAATGCCGACACTGCATGCAACCTCGACGTGCGCAATGATCTACCTTCCTCACGCACCAAAGAATGTTTAACTCATAGTGTTTAACGTAGATGTCCCGCCGTTCAAGCTTGCATCACTTTCTATGCCACATACCCTTGGGTCCCTGTACCCCAGGCTCTACCCCCACCATGCAGGCTCTCGCATTCTGATAACTTCCCCGTCCCTTCCCTCACTGTGCCCTGCGTAAGGGCCCCAACACTCACCCCTCAGTGCGATCATCCCTGGCCACCCAAATCTTCCGATTTGACTCTGGGTGAGCTCCAATGGCAGGCATGGATACCGTAGCACACTCAGCTGCACAGGGTCACACGTGGTGCTCGTCGGATCCGACATACATCAGACATGCCACTCTTGCTGCACGCAATGCGGCTCCGCTACAGCCCATCCCCAGAAGTCTGCTCCCTCGCCTCTTCAGGCCTGGGGCTCCGCCGGACTCTGCAGCAAAAGAAAGAAAAAGAATAGTTAGGGCCTCCGCCGGAGGCCCGGACCCATCGTGCGAGGTTCCCGGGCTCGGGAGCAGCAAAAAAGAGAGGCCGTCCTCTCTGCTCCCCAGCCTCTTATATCCTTAATGGCGGGCAAACCGGTCCCGACCAGCTTGTCCGATGTTTGCCCAAGTGCGTGAACCGGAAGCACTAGTAAGTCATTCTGGTTCACGTGGGGCACCAGCTAATTCCCAGGGGAGACCGGGGGCACTGCGTCACTACTGTGCACGGCGCGCCCTGCCTCCCACCGATGCGGGGGACCAGCGCGACCACCATAATGGCGGCATGCCCAAGTCCGTGCCCTGCCTCTCAATTCTAAAGGACATTCAAAAGCATTATAACAAGCAATGTGTCAGTGCCTGAAGAAGACCACCAATCGCATTCCGGACTTGTTAACCAAATCCTAATCCAAATTTCTAATAGATTTATTAATGTTTAACTCATTTGCCTTTAAATTCTCTTTGAGAACGTGCCTCTTTTTGTGTGATTTTCTCCATGTTTTCTGGACTAAGACTCCTGGGGGGCGCGTTTGCGAAGTGGTGCAATCCTCACCTCAAGCCCCGCCCCTTCCGTGCACCACTCTGCAAACGCGCCCCCTGCAAGGGGACTTAATCCCCCAATTTAGAATGCGCTACGGGGAGTGTTGTAAAACAGGGACGTGCCCTTTGAACAGCTCTCTACAACACAGATCCCTGGCGCATACTTGAGGTACCTGGTGGGCTAGTTGGCTCACAGGGGACCTCAGGATTGAAGAGGAATTAATTCCCCAAACTAAAACGCGCCACAGGACGTGTTTGCACACTTGTCACCTCAGACCCCGCCCCCTTCCTTCACTATTGAGCGAAATATTCCTCTAAAATAAGCCGAACTACGAATTCCGATTTACTCACCTGTTATCAGGAGAGACCTCAGTGCTGCATCTTTCAACTCACTACTGATCCTGAAAAGTAATTCTAACCATACTTACAGTAACTTGAATTTCCTTCTATAGGCTAACATTGACTGGTTTCACTTGGAATTTTTTTAAGTGTGGAGTTTCGGAACTTAAAAAAAATCCTCTAAATACAGCCGAATTACGAAATCCGATTTACTCACCTGTTATCAGGAGAGACCTCAGTGCTGCATCTTTCAGCCCAGTACTGATCCTGAAAAGTAATTCTAACCATTCGTACAGTAACTTGAATTTCCTTCCATAGGCTAACATTGACTGTTTTTTCACTTGGAAATTTTTCTAAGTGTGGAGTTTTGGAACTTTAAAATATTCCTCTAAAATCAGCCGAACTACGAATTCAGATTTACTCACCTGTTATCAGGAGAGACCTCAGTGCTGCATCTTTCAGCCCACTACTGATCCTGATAAGTAATTCTAATTGTAGTTACAGTAACTTGAAATTCCTTCCATAGGCTAACATTGACTGGTTTCATTTGGAAATTTTTCCAAGTGTGGAGTTTTGGAACTTAAAAAAATTTCTCAGTGCTGCATCTTTCAGCTCACTACTATTCCTGAAAAGTAAATTTAACTGAACTTACCAGTAACTTGAATTTCCTTCCAAAGGATATCGTTGCCTGCTATATAAAATATATATTAATTCAAAAAATATAAAATAAAATAAAAAAGTATTACAATTTCAATATTTAAAAAAAAAAAAAATTTCAATTTATATTAAAAATATGTAATGTCATTTAAAAAATAAAATATCTAAAAATAAATACTTTAAAACAATGTAGTAAATTAGAATAAAAAAATATAACAATTAATACATTTAAAAATTATCATTTACAAAACCTTTGAAATTCACTGAAAAAACCATAGGTTTCAGCCACGTTATAGTTAGGAATTAGCATTTAAAAAACCTTAGAAATTCACTGAAAAAAACATAGGTTTCAGCCACATTATAATTAGGAATTAGCATTTAAAAAACCATTGAAATTCTCCCGTTATAGTTAGTTCAGCTAACTATAGCTCACACGCCCGCAATGCACTGCTGATGACGTCACATATTACATCACTCATGACATGGTCAGTGACATCACTCATGACATCACTGATGACAGCTCAAATGATATCACTGATGACATCATCCAGTGAATGTGTGTCTTTCTGAAAAATATTTTTTTTTGTATATCTAAAGGTCGATGGAAGAATAAATGGGTAAAATAGTGTCTAAATGGATGGATATTAAAAACACAATACAATTTTAAGTTTTTTTAAAAACATGTTATTCCATGCATAGGAGGAACTTGATTAAATCTAATTTACCTATGTGTATCCACTAGTAAGGTGACCAAGTATGCACTTCACATTACTTTATATATTCATGTTATCCAAATGCAATGCATGTACATGTATCAATTAAAATATTTAATGCCAATGCAATTATATAATTAAAACAATACTCAAAGAAAAAATAAGTTGTCGACACAGCGTTTCAGAGGGATAGTGCTGGTTTACACCACCTTCTTCAGGACAGAAAAACAGTATTGTGGAATCTAGATTAGTGATTCACTTATAGACATGATTCATCTTCATCTTGATGCAAAAGTAATTGTTTCTTGGTGGCTTAATTACACCTCCCGTTATCTTTTTATATATAAAAAGAAGATATTTTTGAAGAGATGTTACCAATGTCTCTATGTTAGAACTCAGGTTTCTGATATTCACTTCTTGTCAACGTGCCCAGGATTTTTTTTGGTTAATGTCCCTTTCCCATCTGTTTTATATATATTCAGATGTGCCCGTATCTCAGTCCTTTCCTCAAAGATATTGGGATTTTTTTTATCTTCAATGGTATCCTTCAATAGGCCTTTATATTTACCTTAATGATAGGATACTTGCATTACAGCCGATCACTCAGGACATGTTCCAGGAGTTCAAAAGAATCAAACCTCAAACACCTCAAATGACCACAGGAACTGGAACCACGCATCACAATGGCACTAGTCAGAAACAAGTCACCTCACCTAATCGTTCACTCGACATCCTTGCCATTTCATGCTGGGGGTGCTCGTTCATAGCTGGGCTTGGACTCTCAACCGGGACTCAGGTTCCGTTTGTCTTACAACAGTATGTCTACTCTGTAAGTGAGCTCCCAACTTTTGCTGTCAACAACCCTCAGCTTTATAGTCTCAAAACACACACTAGAAGGTTTGAGAGTCTTCCCCTCAACTCCAAGGAATCTTACTGGAACTGGTCAGCTTCAAGGCAAGCATTCCACGGCAGAAAGGAGTTGCCACGTTCCCACTACATTCTCGCATGTTCCAGCCTTTATCTTGACGAACCATTATCTAAAATGGGGTGTCCCAGTATCTTGTCAAGGACCTGGGTTCTATATGGTATCAAAAACAATGGTCTAAGACTAACGATCGTATATGAAACAAATTCACACTTACAATCAATATTTACATTTTTTGAAACCTCTAAACAGTAAGTTCATATCGCATAAAACAAGGTACTAGGTTTCGGACACATGCAACAACTGACCAAAAGTTATCTTTCAGAGATGGAGATAATTGATTCTATAGGAGGGAGTGACTTAATAAAACTCCATCTCTGAAAGATAACTTTTGGTCAGTTGTTGTATATGTCCGAAACCTAGTACCTTGATTAATGCGATATGAACTTACTGTTTAGAGGGTTTTAAAAAATGTAAGTATTGATTGTAAGTGTGAGTTTGTTTCATATACGATCGTTAGTCTTGGACCATTGTTTTTTATCTTGACGAAGCTCATGAAAGCCTTCTAGTGTACATTAAACAATCTCTCATGAAGACAATCCTTGAACGTGATTAACCCAAACAACTTGCAAACCTGCCTTTGCGTGCAGAAAACACTTCAAACAAGGAAGAGTCAGAATTCAGGATGGCATGAGGCATTGTCAAAGCCAATAGTAATTAATTCATAATACTTGCCAATGGACAACGCAAGGCACATTTGTGCACCACTGCCTATAGCATCACATATTTCATCTCTCAATGAACAACACAGTGAACATTTGTGCAACACTGCTCATAACAATGCACTTAGAGACCAATAAGTACATGCCACACCTCTCTCTCTCTCTCATACTTTCAAATGCACATCCCACACGTTCTGTTCTTGGAAAGGCTATTCTACTGTGCCACCTCCCACTGAAATACTGCAAGATTACAAGAAAGAAACCTTTAAGAGAAACAAGGCTTATGCAGGACGTCGTACATTCAGGCTAGGACAA
Organism: Lissotriton vulgaris; assembly: GCF_964263255.1. NCBI lineage: Eukaryota > Metazoa > Chordata > Amphibia > Caudata > Salamandridae > Lissotriton > Lissotriton vulgaris. Next base: position 1,527,339,597 of record NC_141687.1, on the reverse strand, counting down.
AATAGAACACCAAAGTCAATTAAAATATTAGTAGTCAAAGGTCATCACAGGGTGTCAGACAACAAGAGTGATTAGTTGTGGACAGGATAGCTGAACCTGCTGGGAAGGTTGGGAGCAGAGCTGCCCAATCCTACTTGTATTTCAAAGGGCTTTGCCTCACGCACGCACTAAGGAATCTAACACTTGTCTTTTGCTAGACCAGACTTCTTGAGGCATTAACAGAGGAAGGGAAGAGCTTTCCAGAACCAGCTGTAGGGGTAGCGTAGGGAATACCCCTGCTTCAAAGGCTGATACCAGGTATAAACACTGGACCACTAAAGTTACTCTTCAATACACTCCTGGACCTGCAGATATTACAGAAGAAGGACTACCTTGCTCCCCAGAGGGCTCCCTTGTTCCTTGAGGACTGTCCTAGCCCCCAATGGACTGCCCTGCTGATTTAGGCCTTCCCAGATCTCCAAGAACACATATTGGACCTTCTTCCTTCACCCAGGCTATCCGAGCAAATCCAAGGGTCATTTGGCTGACTTCCTTCCTGATCTTCATGGCAAACACCAGAGGCCTCCCTGCACCTGCCCAACTGACCTGCTGCACTGGACCTGTTCAGCCCTGCAACTGAACCTGCCTGAACCCCTGCTGGTCTCTGCTGGCCTCTGCTGGAGTGAGTTTCTGATCCCCAAGAGGATCCTGGACCTTGGGCTGCCATCAGTTGAGCTGCTCCTGTAAAGAATAATAAAATCCTGAAGTTTGTGACTCTGAAACTGTGAACATGCCCATTCACACTGAGACACTACCACTCACAAAACCGCCAACACGAAGCTCCAGTGAATCCGACTTTTTGCACTACAGCGACCATCAGGAATGACCAGTCACTCGAGATCTGCACTTGTGGTACAGCAATAACAACCTGCGGTGACCACCAACACGAAGATCTAGTAACAACCATCTGTGACACCCCGACCGGATCTTTACGCAGTGATGAGCATCCATGACACTCTCCCTGCTCCTTACTGCCCCCTCTACCGTAAACTAAACTCTATGCACCAGACTTTGAGAAGGTAACAATTTCAGTGGGACTTACCTGGTCCTGGTATCTGGCCCATGCTCAATTGTGGTAGGCCTGAACTTGTGACTTAACCCCAGTGTAGCCAACCAGATGATTGCAAGTGGAGCTTTCTGCTTTTAGGTGCTATATCTGCTTAAAACTTGAATATCTCCAGGGCCATAAATATAACAAAAAGCTAAAAATTGACAACCCTTTGCGATTTCCAACTTAGTAGACTGTGATCATAAGAAATACCATTAAGGGGCTTTCAGAGCTGATCAAAATGGCCAGATTGCCAAAAACCATAAACTCTACGTCTATCCGTCACATTTCTTTACTCCTCAATCTGTTAAGCACTGTGTCTCATAACACGTTAAGCGTGCCTCGTTGGTCATCACACAGGACATGGAAACAGCCTCCAGATTCTTCCATTAATCTGCTGGTTTAGTTTGAGTTTACCTTTAGCACTCCGGTTAAGGCTGCAGCAAATTCCTCTTTAGGTATCCCCTATACACAACATTTAGCTGAAGTCTTGAGAAATGCCCATTAATTGGTTTTCTTATCACTCATTTGCTTGCTTCTCATTTAATGGCGTTCCTTTTTGGTGTTTGCCCTTCTTCTGGAGAGTAGCTTATTTACCATCTCATTGATTGGATGACATGTATCCTTCCATTGCTCACATTCAGGTAACTACTTTTTTCTTTTTTTTTAGGTACTCAATCAAAGTGCATGTGATTTATACTCTGTCCCTCATGTGTTGCTTCCCCTTCATGCACCCCTTCTCCATGTTCGGTGTTTCTGTCCCCTCATTCCACTTGCTCTCTTTCTCATGTGAGGCTTTTCCTTATCAAATTCACCCCACCACACACTCTCCGTGGTGCTTCGTTCTTCTTTTGCCCAACAACCCCATGCATTCCTTTACTCATCCAAGCTTTTTTATTATTTACAAGCTTTTGCAATGCAGTATGTCTTGCATTTGTGAGAGTTTGAAGTATTGGCATTGTAAATGAAAATGCCTTTTATTTTTCGGTTTTAAAAACCTGCAAGCGGTGCGTTACATGCACTTTGTACTTATAATTATTGCTAACGAGAGGCAAAGCTGGCAGTAACTGCACCTTTTACACTGCCATCCTTGCTTCTCATAAGCATTTGGAATTTCATAGACTTACTTACAAGCCATCTGATTAGCTTTGCCACCTCAAATTCACCCACCAGGGAAGCGTTTGCCTCGTGTAACAGCCTGACCACTTAAGGCAGTCCCACTAACTGCTTCTTGCCCTTACCTTCTAAACCCGAGGACCGAAGGCCCATGCCTGGCTAATCAATTCACAAGCTCCTCTCCTCTGGAATTCTGGGACAGGTAGTGTGATGTTACTTCCTTGCCCCCACACATGCACTGAGCCACTGTGGTGTAGAACTTCTTTATTTGACTTAATTACAAAGTAATATGAGCATAGGGCGCCGAGCGTCTGTCTTGCACCAGCTCCGGTCGCCAACTGCCGTTTTCCCCGTTCGCGCCTTTCTCCCAGCTCTCCTGCGCATGCGCGCCTCGCGCTCCAGTCTATGGCGTGACGCGTCATCGCGTACACGCTCATAGACTAGAGCGCATACTACATATCTCCCCCTTTTTTACATAAACAAAAACAACATTTCCCCAACTCTCACTGTGTGTCCATAGTCCCCAATATATGTCTCTGGAGGGCACCCGGGGATGACAATGCATATGACTAGTGTCCACTCATTTCAAAGTCTCTATATCGAGAGGGCACAGTAACTGCCCTGCCACTACGGGTGTGTCTTACCGGCATGTTCTCTTCCACCTCTCTCTCTGCTCGTGATCTCTCTCCATCTCTCTGATCTCCACTCTGTACTACACCGGCCGGTGTACCGTCTCTGTCGGTAGACTCTGTGTTAGGATTTTCCGCTTCACTGTCCTCTCCTACTCCATCCGACAGGTCTTCTGCGTTGTGTCCCGTTTGAGGTCTTGCTTCTTGGGAGTCCACCTGTATCTCTTCCTCCTCGGACTTGGGCCACACTACTATCTTGTTGACTCTGGCCATGCGGTCTTGGGACCACATCTTGCCGTCGCTGAGAAGAGCCGCCCTGCCTCGCACCTCTTTGACCTGTAAGGGCTGGCTATACTTGCTTTCACCTTTCTTTTGTATGGTAGGGAGTTTGACCCTGACCCATTCTCCTTCTTCCAGCTCTGTTCCCTTCGCATTGCGACGTTTGTCGTAGTGTGCAGCATAAATCCTCTGGGCCTTCTCCAAGTTGTGCTGGACCACCGCGGGGGACCATTTGCTGGTGATGGTCTTCTCCCTCCACACTACGTTGTCCCGGGTGAACGGATGTCGTCCTCTTAGCACTTGGAATGGACTGTACCCCACCACCGTGGGGGTGATCCTGTAGGCCCACAGCATATTCATCACTTCGGTCTCCCAGTCCTTTCCTTGCGTGATGGCTGCCTGTATGGAGCCCATTAGCACGCGGTTGAACCGCTCCACTTGGCCATTGCATGCTGGGTGATAGACTGCCGTGTGTTTTGACTCAATCCCGTTCCTCCTCATAAACCTAATCCATTTGTCCGAGACAAACTGCGGTCCATTGTCACTGATGATATATTTGGGTATACCTTCTCTTAGGAACACAGACGTCAGGAATTTCAGTATCGTGTCCGTATCCATGGACTCTTGTATGTCCACTTCAGGCCATTTGGAATACTTGTCTATCACCACACATAAATATTTGTTCACACCTCTGCTGTCCAGGACGGGCCCTAGTATGTCGATGGCCACGTTCTCCCAGGGGCTTTGTGGGGTGTCAAACTTTCCTAAGGCTGGTCTGAGTGGTCGTAGCACTTTATCCGCTCCTTGGCACTGCCCACACTCCCTCACTTGTCTTTCTATGTGGACATCCATGCCTGGCCACCAATACATTTGCTTAACTCATGCTTTGGTCTTTACAATGCCCAGGTGTCCTTCATGCAGTTGTGTTAACAATCTGGGTATCAGTGATTCTGGTGGCACGACCCTTTCACCTCTGTAAATGAAAATTCCCGAATCACTCAGGGACAGTTCCTCTCTCATTTCATAGAATCTCCGTACCCCTTCAGTGAGCTTCCTTTTGTCAGGCCAGCCAGACGTTAGATGTCTCTTTATCTCTACCTTCTCCCCATCCTGCTCGTAAGCTGCCGCCCATTCCTGACAGCTTATCGTCGTTTCATGGTCCTCCATGCTGGCCACCATCTCTTCTCTGTCCGGGGCCTCCTCCGGCGCATCTTCCATCGCCGCAGCTCTGCTGAGGTAATCTGCAACCGTGTTTTGCGTTCCTGGTAGGTACTCCACGTCATAGGTGTAATCAAGTAGCTTCAGAGTCATTTTCGCTATTCTCGGGGTCGCTGTCTCATGGCCCGAGGGCGTCAAGACTTTGATCAGGGGTTTGTGATCGGTTTGAAGCTTGAATCTTGTGCCCCAAACGAACTGCCGAAACTTGCCCATGGCCCAAGTGACTGCCAACATCTCTTTTTCAATGACGCTGTACCTTTGTTCCGTCGGGGACAGCGCGCGTGAAGCAAAGCTGATGGTTTCAGTGGATCCATCTTCCCTTTCCTGTGCCAAGACCGCCCCTAAGCCCTTATCGCTTGCATCTGTCGTCACTATGGTCTTGCCCGTGGGGACATACCCTTGCAGTGGAACAGCTTGGCTGATGCAGTCCTTTATTGTGTCAAATTCCAATTGCGCTTCTGAGTCCCAATCAAATTTTGTCTTGTCTCTGATGAGTTGCCTCATTCTGTATGTTCTGGTGGCGAAGTGCCTCACGAACTTGCTATAATACTCGGCCATTCCGAGGAATGACCGCACTTCCTCCTTGGTGCTAGGAGCTTTGGCATTCCTGATGGCCTTCACGTTTTGTTCCTTGGGTGATATACCAAGCGTGCCGATTTCATGACCCAAGTATGTCACTGAGTGAGTCCCAATCTTACATTTGCTCCATTCTGCAGTTAACCCTTTGCTTTGCAGCACTCCCAGGACTCTATGTAGCTTTCTGTCGTGATCTCCCTTGGAGGAGCCCATCACCAGGATGTCATCCTGAAAGTACTGTACCCCCGAGATGTCCTTGAACAGCCGATGCATCAGCTTCTGAAATACGGCCGCTGCAGATGCCAGGCCAAAGGGCATCCTCCGGAACTGTTAGCACCCAAAGGGCGTAATGAAGGCGGTGTACTTCCTACTCAAGGGATGCAGCTCAATCTGATAGTACGCTGACGTGAGATCTATGGTGGAGAAGTGGGTTACACCTTTTGTCCTAGCCAGCATCTCCTCGATTCTGGGAAGAGGAAATCTCTCCACTATGAGGTTTTTGTTGAGCTCGCGGAGGTCAACACAGAGACGAACCTTTCCATTGGGTTTCTTGACCACCACCAAGGGGGATAGCCACTCCGCACTGTCCACCGGCTCTATGATGCCATGCTCCTCCAGCCTCAGAAGTTCTTGTTGTACCGCTCCGCTTGTGGATATGGGTATGTTCCTGACTTTGTGTACCACTGGTACTGCTCCCTCCTTGAGGACCATTCTGTGGACGAACTTGTCCAGTTTACCGACTGTGCCATCAAAAACCTTGGGGTATGCAGATTTCCAGTCTTCTTCTTTCGTGAGGGGCCACTCATCCGTTAATAGTATCTGCTCTTTCCCGCCTGGGTTGAGTATGATTCCTAGATCCCCTGCGTCTCTCCATCCCAGCACTGATGGGCCCTTCTCCGCCACGTACAGGGTGCATGTGGCCGACCTTCCTCTGAATTCAAAAGTGAAGTCTCGGCACCCCACCAGTGGAATGGCGTTCTCTGTGTACGAGATGGGTTTGATGTCCGGCGGCCATAGGTCTGGCCCCACCACCGGTGCGAAGTCTTCTTCCCATATGGATCTTTGTACGATGGTCCAGGGAGATCCTGAATCGACAGCCACGTGTACTTTCACTCCCCCTATCAGCATGTCCGTGCGAGGCTTATCTCTTCGCTTCCCAGCCACCTCCAGCACCTGGTCCTCTATGCATCGCACCAAATCGCCATCTTCCAGGTCGTCTTCCTCGCTGATGTCTGCGGTGGCTGAATCGACGCACTTGACCGTGGACTTCTTCCCCCTCTTGCGGCATACCTTTTCAAAATGGCCGACCAGGCCACAAAACGCGCATCTGGCGCGGAACGCGGGACAGCGTTTATCCTGGGCCGAATGCGCCGTGCTGCCACATCTGTAACACGCGAACTTATTGTCTGTGCTGGGGCGGACCGTCTGTTTCCCCGTCCATCTCGAATCCTTCCTCTGGTCTCCATACGTCCCCTTGGGTTTACTGGACTGTGATGCCTCATCGATCTTGTTAATCATCTGCCTCGGTGCGCCCTCACGTTTTGCTGCATCTGCACCGCGTTTCGACATTTCTGCCTTTTTGACCATCGCCACAACTTCCTTGAGTGATGTCTCGTTCTGCGCCCATAGTTTGTCTTGGACGGCCCTGCTGGTGGTATGCATGACGATCTGGTCTTTTATGTACTCATCCTGTAGAGTACCGTACTGGCACGTGACGGCCAGACGTCGGAGCGCTGCCACATAGTCATCAATGGATTCGCCAGCCTCTTGTTTCCTCTGTTGAAAGTTATAACGGTCTATGGAGACACAAACTGCTGGACGGTAATGGCTGTCCAAGTCATCTAGTGCATTTTTGAAGACATCTGTCTCAGTCGCGTCCCTTTCCTTGGGCACCAGGTTTTTGAACACTCTCACCCCTTCCGGGCCTAAGTTGTGGAGTAGCAGTCTCTTTTTCCTTTCCGGGGTGTATGCCCCGTCATTTTCATCCTCAAGTGCCTCAATGTAATTTTGAAAGTATTCCTTCCAATCCTCCCATTTTAACTGTGGTTCCCCCGGTCTGGGCAGGAATGGGACGGGGGCCATCAGGGCCGACGCTTGATTCGCCATCTTGGCCTCGCCTCTGGGGTCTACTGCCTGGGCACTGTGTTGGGCGGGCACACCGGATGCTCCTGCACTCCCTGCCGTGTCACTTTGCCCTCTGGGACTGCCTGGGGTATTGTCCCTTATAGCCTGCGTGGGGTTGTCAGTCTGCGCCCCTTCCTCTGGCTTGGGGGTGGTCCCTTTGGCTGCCAGGATGCTGGCTGTAAGCTCTATTCCCTAGGGCAGCACTGACCTGAGTGTTTGAGCTTGTGTTCTCGTTTATAATCGTGCTGTTGCGCTGCTGCCACGCCCTCTGCTCATCCTTGTTGCTGTTCTGTCCTTCTGGCTGGTGTGGGGCTGTTGAAGGGTGCCTGCTCCTGTCCACTGTGCTCAATGGGGTTCGTGGTCCCAGCCTCGTCGCCAATGTGATGTTACTTCCTTGCCCCCACACATGCACTGAGTCACTGTGGTGTAGAACTTCTTTATTTGACTTAATTACAAAGTAATATGAGCATAAGGCGCCGAGCGTCTGTCTTGCACCAGCTCCGGTCGCCAACTGCAGTTTTCCCCGTTCGCGCCTTTCTCCCAGCTCTCCTGCGCATGCGCGCGCCTCACGCTCCAGTCTATGGCGTGACGCGTCATCGCGTACACGCTCATAGACTAGAGCGCATACTACAGGTAGGAATAACAGATCAGAAAATCAAAAATCAAAAATTAAAAGAGGGCATTATTTTGTTTTCTAATAATCTACCTGTTTGTATACAGTATGTTTTTATACTTCGTTTTTTTGTTTAATCTCGAATACGACTGAAATGTTGTTTCTATAGTATAAAATTGATTACCCAAACAACGCCTCGGGACAGTACTGTGACATTATTAATTGTAAACAAGCCAGTTTTTTTCACCTAGCGCTACCAGGGATGAGACTATCTCAAAGTTTGCAAAGGTGAAAGGCAAACCATGTGGTGAGGTAGCGATTTTCCAGGCTAACACAATCTAGTCAAGTAGGAAAATAAACAAGCCCTCTCCGCCACAACCCGGGGTCTCCGAAAGTTTATCTCACCTTGTTTCTGACTATTGTGTCCGGTGCAAAGTCAAATAAGCGCCAAGAAACCCCCTCACCAGTAAATTCTGGCGCTGAAAGTGATGTTGTGGTGGCGATAGGGGCATCTAAATATGCCCCTTAATGTGCTGATACTAGGCAACAAGGACACGTGACACAGAAGTCTATGCTAGGAAGATTAGCAGAGCAGTTTTATAAACCTCTAGGGGGCATATTTACAAGCCTGTATCTTCACCAGAACGTCACTTTAGTGATGTTGTGATGGCGATAGGGGCCTCGCCTTAGTTATGAAGCAGCATTAAGGCACTCAATGAGGCTTAACACTGCCTTGTAAATAAGACATCCTTTCACTGTGTATTTAGTGTGAAAGAGGAGGGCAATAGGTGTTGCAGCGGTCATTCCACCGCCACACCCATTGATTTTGACACTGCCTCCTATTTACTAGGGCAGCATAAATAGGAGACAGCACAAAAATTAAGGCCATGGAAAACCTGGTCATAAACAGGCAAAACCAGGAGAAATGCTTTATTTCTTCTCGTTTTTGCTGTTTCCATGTGTGCTGCCTTGGGCAGCACACATAGAAACAGCAAATTGTCTATGATTGTTTATGTGCAGGAAGGTTCACCTTCCTACACATAAACAAATATTTTTTTAAAAAGTGCTGTTTAGCAACTTCTATGTGTGCTACATTAAGCAGCACACAAAGGGGCCGATTCCGATCTCGGTCGGAAGGGCACCGAATCGGGTTCGGCATTAGCAGACCCGATTTGGAGGCTGAATTTCCGTTCGATTCGTACACAGGTCTGGGCGTCAAAGTAGGATGCGAACAAGCGCGAAATCTCCGTCCGAATCGTTGCCGGGTCGGAACCGCTCCGTACAACTTGGCCGTAAGCTAAACGTGGCGCGCAATGGAGACGTTTCACGACCGAGCTAGTACGATGCTTGATCCGGCAGCCTGATCGAGTCGGAGCTTCTGGCTCGCAATAGCTCCCGGAGATGGACTTTGGGGGTCCGCATAGGACCCCCTGTTACCCACAGCTTTACGACTCAGACACAGGGGGACACCCATGGGTCTCCCCAACACAGGCATGTACGGTGAGGATGGCACCGGTGCGTACCAACAGTAGGGGGCGCACTTGTCCGCAAAGTACCCATTCTGTCAATGGGAGCCCATGTACGCGCCTTACAACTGGCTCCCCTTGACTTCTATGGGAGTCCGACCGAACCGAGTCCGACAGCATACGACTGCATCGTACTCGCTCGGTCGGACTGCAGGAGTCTGGATCGGTCGGAAAACAACCAGGATCCGGCTCGGTCAGAGTGATTTCCTACCCAGATCGGAATCGGCCCCATAGAAGTTACAAAACAGCATTTAAAGATTTTTTATGTGTAGGAAGCGGGAGATTTCCGCTCATAAACAATCGTCCCCTCAGCACAGGCACCCTTGCACTATGGTGCAAGGGCGCCTGCGTTGATGCTTGGCAGCTTAAGTTAGATCCAGCACAGGGGGAAATGCAGGGCTCACCATATTGTAGTAAATATGGTGCAACCCTGCGTTTCTGAAGTGACGAAGCGTGTCGTTAGTCTTCTTGGCTTAATGACACGCTGCTCCACCTTATTGTAAATATGCCCCTAGGTTTTATGATTTGTTTCTCAACCTCAAATTTCAACCTGACCTTTGGTCTGTTGAGGAATAAAAAAAAAGGGAAAACACCTTATGATCCAAAACCTGGCAATGGCAGAAATGGTAAACAGACAGAATATCAAGTTTTTTATTTCGACTTGCACTAATATTGAGTACAGAATATTGGGATACAAAAATATCGTCTGTCAGAATATCGTTGTAAAGAATTTTGAGTCTAAGGTAAGTAATCTTGATAAAAAAAATATTGAAGTCATTCATATCTTTTGCAAAATTATAGTTGTTAAAAATATCGTTTTTTTAGGTAGGGTTATGTATTTAAGTATGTATTTTAAATGTATGTGTTCTATTTTTTGTCTAAGTATTGCTTTTGTTTAAGTAAATTTTGCGTTTTAGTTCCAAAGCGGGTTGTGAGTTTATAGGGCAATAGGGTGGGAAGTAATTTAATTCTAATAAATGTATTAATAATTTTGAGAAGTTTTAATTTTATTTTAATTAAATTTTGTGTTTCAGTTCCGTAGCGGGTTGTGGGTTTATAGGGGAATGGGGTGGGAAGTAATTTAATTATAATTAATTCATTAATATTTTTATTAATTATTATTTAGGTATTTAATATTTGTTATTGTTAATTGTGCTAATTGATTTATTATTAATTATTTATTAATTGGTTGGTAATTATTATTAATTAATTGGTAACTATGTTAAATGTGTCATTTTCTTAGGAGTGGGTTCTGGGTTGATAGGGGAGTAGGGTGGAAAGTAATTTAATTTTAATACATTTATTAAACATTTTATTATAACATTTAGTTCTTGTTATTTTATATCGTTACTTGTGTGAAATAATTTTGTGTACTTTTTTTATTGTGCTTGTTAATTGTTATTAAATAATTGTTAATTAATTATGTTAATTGTGTCATGTTGTTCAACATTGGTGGTGTCATTTATTGGGGATTATGGTGGGAGGTAAATTATTTATAATTAATTATTTATTTGTTAATTAATGCTGACTAATTAATTAAAATTAAATATGCTATTTGGGGAATTATTTTGATGTCTGAGTTGTGGGGTTTATAGGTGTATATTTTTGCAAGAAATAAAAAGAAAATATAAGTTGACGTTAATTGTTATTAATTTATTAATGAAAAATTAGTAATGGAAATTGTGTAAAAAAATGTAAATGTTCGTTTTGGTGTTTATTGGAGTAGAGGGTGGAAAGTAATTAAGTTTAAATACATTAATCACTTGTTGATCATTAATATTCATTTATTAATTGATAAATATTTTTGGTAATTGTTTTGTTTATTTTGTTTGGGGGATTTAGGTTCAATAGCTGTAATCTTTGCTTTTATCCCCTCAGCTATCCAACACTTTCACTACTGTTGCACTCATTGGAGGGGGAACAGTAATTTATTCCCCTCCGCTATCCAACACTTTCCCTACTGTTGCACTCGCTGGAGTGGGAATAGTAATTTAATCCCCTCCACTACCCAACACTTTCCCTACTGTTGCACTTGTTGGAGTGGGAATAGTAATTTTTACCCTTACACTATCTAGCACTTTCCCTACGGTTGCACTCACTGGAGAGGGAATAGTAATTTTTTCCCTCTACGCTATCCAAAACTTTCCTTACTTTTGCACTTGCTGGAAAGGGAATAGTAATTTTTACCCCTCTAATTTCCAACACTTTCCCTACTGTTGCACTCCCTGGAGTGGGAATAGTAATTGTATCCTCTATGCTATCCAACACTTTCCTTACTGTTGCACTCATTGGAGTGGGAATAGTAAATTATTCCCCTTCTCTATCAAACACTTTCCCTACTGTTGCACTCATTGGAGTGGGAATAGTAAATTATTCCCCTCCGCTATCCAACACTTTCCCTAGTGTTGCATTCTTTGGAGTGGGAATAGTAAATTATTCCTCTCCGCTATCCAACACTTTCCCTACTGTTGCACTCATTGGAGAAGGAATAGTAATTTTTTACCCTTATGCTATCCAGCACTTTCACTACTGTTGCACTCGCTGGAGTGGAAATAGTAATTTTTTCTACTTCGGCATCCAACACTTTCCCTACTGTTGCACTCATTGGAGTGGGAATAGTAAATTATTCCCCTTCGCTATCCAACACTTTCCCTACTGTTGCATTCTTTGGAGTGGGAATAGTAAATTATTCCTCTCCGCTATCCAACACTTTCCCTACTGTTGCTCTCATTGGAGTAGGAATAGTAATTTTTTACCCCTATGCTATCCAGCACTTTCACTACTGTTGCACTTGCTGGAGTGGGAATAGTAATTTTTTCAACTTCGGCATCCAACACTTTCCCTACTGTTGCACTCATTGGAGTGGGAATAGTAAATTATTCCCATCCACTATCCAACACTTTCCCTAGTGTTGCATTCTTTTGAGTGGGAATATTAAATTACTCCTCTCCGCTATCCAACACTTTCCCTACTGTTGCACTCATTGGAGTAGGAATCGTAATTTTTTACCCCTATGCTATCCAACACTATCACTACTGTGCACTTGCTGGAGTGGGTATAGTAATTTGTACCCCTACGCTATCCACCACTTTCCCTACTGTTGCACTCCTGGAGTGTGAATAGTTATTCTATCCTCTCCGCTATCTAACACTTTCCCTACTGTTGCACTTATTGGAGTAGGAATAGTAATTGTTATCCCTCCATTATCCAAAATTTTCTCTACTGTTGCACTTGCTGGGGTGGGAATATTAAATTATTCCCAGCCGCTATCCAACACTTTCCCCACTGTTGCACTCCTTGGAGTGCGAAGAGCCATTTTCAATGATACGCTATCCAACACTTTCCCTTCTATTGAACTCGCTTGAGTGGGAATAGTAATTTTTGCATATACGCTATCCAACACTTTCCCTACTGTTACACTTAGGGGCCGATTCCGATTCCGGCAGGAAATCGTTTCACCCGACACGTACCCGTCATTTTTTCCGACCGAATCGTACACCCGCCGTCCGATTGAGCAAGTAAGATGCGAAGTAATAAATCACCAAACGATTCGATGAAAATCATTTTACCCGACACGGATCGTTAGGAAAGGAGCCTGACGCGATAGACTCGGGTGCGAACGATGCCACACACTCAAGCACCTACAGGACACAACAGACTCGGACGTAAACGATGCCACATAGTCCAGCATTAACACAACCCATTAGACACGTATACAAATGATTCTATATAGCCTGGCACATACACGACGCGACAGACTCCGTCTCGTCTCCATTGAACGTGTTATGGTGCGATTCAGAGCTTAAATACACTTCGTCCGAATGCTGTGAGGTGCTGGTACTTTTGCCCTGTATGACGCGTATGAAAAACGCATCATACTTGCATATCCGGAAATGGGTTGCTTTGGGCCTCCGTACGACGCATTATACGTGTTTCCTGAGCCTGTTAGGTACTAACATAGTGCTGGTATCAGACAAGAAGATTCGGTCAGAATTTTCCATGAAAACGCATCGTACTTGCTAGTTTTGGGAAAAAGCTCCGGGTACTATTCGGTCGGAAGGTAAGCCTACGAATGGCATTAGAAAGGCATTTTGTCCGGAATCAGAATCGACCCCTTAATGTAGTGTAAAAATGTCGTTTTAAAAACAAATAAATATTTGAATAATTTAATTTATAATATCATTTTTTATTTTATTTTTTTATGTTACAGGTGTATGTACATAGATATGTGCCTGTAATTATTAATATATTTCTAACATTTTATACTTTATAAAAATAATTATTTATTAATTATGATTAAGTAAATATATATATTACACTTTATATATGTATGTTTAACTTATTATTACATTTCATTTATTACTTACAATTGTTAACATTTTATAATAATTCTAAATATTTTTCTAAGTTATATGTATAATTTAATTTATTTTATTGTTTTTAAAAAACGATATTCTTAACTTCGATATATTTAACAACTATGGGGTTGATTCCGATTCGGGAAACGAATCCGTACAACGATTCGTGTTCGAAGCCGTTTCCCTACGATCCGTACAAATCCATCCGAATCGCGTAATACGATCCGGAGGTTAGAAATACGTCAGAATCCGTGCGAACCGTACGAAATAAAAGGCGAAATCCGTACGAATTAAACTCTCACAGTGAACCGTACGATTCGTAAACATGCCGTACGACCAGCCAAGAACGATCCGGACCGGGTAATGAATACGCGATTCGTACAGAACACGTCGTGTATAGGCAATTCGTACGGAGAGCCACACATTCACATACGCACGTACCCCTAAACGCAAGGGTTGTAGGCATGGGGTGTACGCACCGTACACCTACGGCCTTGGGGGGTACAAACCGTACCCCTACGCGCCGTATTCCAACTTTCATGGGGTGTACTCACGGGGACATACGCACCGTACCCCTTAAATCCAGGGGTGTATGCACTGTACCCCGACGCACCGTACCCGGCTATCATGGGGTATACGCACCGTACCCGGGGGGTCCATTTCATATGCATTTAGAGGCGAAATATGCTTTTACAGATGTTTTAAGCTCCCGTAGAAAAAGAGTCGATACGATTCGTACTTGCTGGGTCGGAAAATACAGCTTCGATCCGTACGGACGTCGCGTACTGCGTGTTCCGAATGCGATTCGTACGGATCAGTGAGTTGTACGGTCATCGTAACGATTCGTACAGAGAACTGCTTTGGGTATACATCGTACTAGGTCGTACTTATGAGTACGGTTCTCCATACGAATAATACGGGAAAAAAGCTCCATACTGCTATTTGGAGGGCATTTTCCCGAATCGGAATTGGCCCCTATATATTTTTTTGATATTGTTGTACTTACCATTATGAAGATAGGATGTCGATTTTTTTGACATCGATATTTATTTCCTGATATTTTGGTAACACAATATTTTGTCAATCTATATTTTGTCAGTGATCCAGCAGAAATAAGTCAAAGGGCATCATTAGGATGGCGGGCGGACTTTGTCCGCCCGCCATCCTTACGGTAAATGGGACCGCCCGCCATAAGGGTGGGGGTCCCGTGGGGGCAATTAGGATGCTCCTCCACAGTGGCGGGCGCATCCCGTATTTTTAACATTGCGGGGGGCGGTGCTGAATTCTGCATTTCAAAGCACAACGTGACAGGCACCGCGCAGTGCCTGCCATGTTGTTCTTTGAAAGGCAGGGGGGTACCAAAGGTACCCCCCATGTGCACCCCCCACCCCCGGAGTGTATGGCGGGCTACAACAGGCCCCCCAAGCAGACTCTGCATGCCTTTCTGTGGCGGCAATGCCGCCACGGAAAGGCATTCATAAATGCACAATCTAATATGGCTGGTGATGTCTTTCAGACATTGCCACAATATAGTACTCTTTTCCACCCGGTCGACATGTCGACCGGGTGGAAAAGAGGCGGACGGTCTTTCCGTCCGTCGCAGAACCCCCAGCCATTCTAATATGGTCTTTTCTAAGGGAATTGCCCCCGCTGGGCCGGCGGTGACTACCGGTGGCCCGGCGGGGGCAATCCGCCCGCCACCTAATATGGCCCAAAATTTGAGTTTGCTAAATTGGTGAATATTTTTTTAATTGTTGTCAACTTCAGAAACGTGGCATTATAGACGGTTAAAAAAACTTTGTGAAAAAGTCTCTGGAGAAAAACCCCACAAAAACCATTTCCTGGTGCATTTCTTTTGCAGGAATCCCCTACAAAAATTATCTGCAGGGACTCTCACAGGTTCAAACTGCAGTGAAATTCTGAACTGCAATCAACTCCACTTTTGAAATTTCTATTTTGAACTTCTCAAGCTGAAAGACGCCCTTATTTGTTTTGCTAGTGTCTAGAAACGGCCAGATGTACAATGCATTTTACTGGTCATAAGCGGTCTATCAAGCCATTTGCAAAAAGTAAAATGCATTTTCCTATGTAGTAACCCTATTTTGCGAGTTGGTAACCTAGTATCGACTCGTAAAATAGGGTTTGTGAGTCGGTATTAGGAAGGGGCGTGTTAAGGGCATCCCTTCCTAACAGCAAGTCGCACAGGCATGTATGAATGTTTTGCTACCGGGAATGCGGTCGCACACCATTTGCAGACTATCACCAATTTCACATTGGTTTTAAGCCATTTACATCCTGGAAGGGAACCCTTCCCCTCTGTGAATGGGGGCACCAATATTTTTTTAGAGCAAGCTGTAGACCCACGGACCACTGGCCCCTCTAAAACAAATTTTAAGAAGACTTTTCATTTTCATTTCTGAAATGCTTACCATTTTCCTTTAAGGAAAACGGGCTCCATTTAGGAAAAAAACTGTTTTATTTAAAAAGCGGTCACAGACATAGTGGTCTGCTGACCCCAGCAGGCCGCCTTCCCTGTGAGTGTTGGCCATTCCCAATGGGTCGTAAATCGCACCTGCCTCATGAATATTAATGAGGCAGGTCCCTTGCGACCCATTTAGGAGTCACAAGCAGTGTCTGAGACACTGTTGTACATCAGGTTTTGCGACTTGCCAATTTGGCAAACTTTACTCATAGTTTTTAGTCTATTATGGTGTACATCACCTAAATATCAATATGGGAATTTCAATGGCATATCTTGAATTGAATATAGAGACTGAAATATCGAAAGGGAAGTAAGTAGAGATTTGCTATACCTAACTCTACATATATGTACTTTGACCTTCAAGGTTCATTGGTGTGGAGTTCGGCATAAAAAATGTATAGTTCCCCAATAAGCTTTACCTCTTACCAATTTGTCCTTTGATACTCTGTCCATGATATTCTGATACCACAATATTCGTATGCTCGATATTCCATAGTACAATCATTTCCCATTGCCTATCTGCAGCACAGGATTTCCCATCATCCATCTGCACACAAAGTAACATTGAATTGGCATTTGTATAGCGCATGGCTACCAGGTACAACCCCAGCGTTTAAACCGTAACTAGCGGCCAGATACCCTCTGGGAAAAGGCAGGGTTTTAGTTGGTTTCAGAACTTCAGGTGCTTTGGTTCCCTACGGAGGTTCAACGGAAGGGCATTCCAAAGTCTGGAGGCATTGAATGAAAAAAGCAGTCTGCCACTTCCGGCTCTCTTAATTCTAGGGACCACAGCAAGGTGAAGATCATCAGAGCGAAGTTTCCTGTTTGACCTGTAAGGGTGAATCATGGCTTTGTTAATGGGGGGTCCACGACCATCCAGTGACTTATGGACTATGCAAAGAGCCTTAAAGTTGATTCTCTCTTGCACCGGGAGCCAGTGAAGAGAGCGTAGTGCGGGCCTTGCTGAACATCTCTGGTTTCCAGACAAAACTTACTTTAAAAGAAGCTGAGTCTGAGGACTTTATTTCCAATTGCCCATCTACACAGGAAGTGACTTCACTGGATTTCCTTCATCCATCCGCATAGGAAGTGACATAACTGGTTTCCTGTCCAGTGCCCTGCGTACGTCCCTCCTCTCTGCACCTATTTAATGGCAACTGCAGTGCAGAAACGCAGCTGAGGTGTGAAGCGTGCATGCCAAAGGCCCACCAACGGCGATCCCAATTGTGCCTGTCTTTGCCTGGACCGTGCCTGGTGCCAGAATCTGTGGTTCTTTCCCTAGTCACTGATAGCCTGCTTTAGTCCTTTATGCTCTTAACCACAACTGGTGCTTGTGGAACCGCTGCCACACCTTACCACACTACATAAAAGAACCGTTTACATGTGCCTCCTCCAAGTTCTCATGCACTCTCCCATACCCTACACCCACCACTCCCACACCAAGAGCTCCCAGCATCCGACTTGCACACATTCACACAAACCAGCCACCCACTCATGCTCACACATCCCAAGCACCACCCAAACAACACACCACATTCACACACATGCTCCACAAGAACCACATGCTCATCAAGCATGCCAGAGAGATATGTGATCTGCTGTAAGACCATACTCCAGACCTGCTCTTTCTCATGAAAACATAGCTAAACCCAACATTACTTCTTAAGCATGGATGACCTCCCACTCGACATCAGAGCGTTCTCCTCTGTTCTTTGATTCCACAAGAAGCTGAAGATCTGTCCTTTCAATTGACCAATCTATGTAGGTAGGACTGGCCACACACACCTGCTCAGCGCCAGGATACCCCCACTGTTAATAGTGCACTTTACAAATACACATAACATAACATATGTTATGTTGCAAAGTTTTTATATAGCACACTTAACCCCATCATGTGGCTCCCTAGAGATTCCTAGCAGGCATCCATGGTTGTGGGTTTGCCCACAGAGAGTAATCCTTTTGGTTGTCCACAGTGCCCAGCTCAGGGAGCGTGATGGGTTTTCCATTTTGGGTTTTCTGAGCAGTATCATTCCAAAGAGGTGGGGGGGCATTGAAACATGCCGGCCAATTCCAAAAGTTGATTGTGTCATTTATCTATGGAGAGATTGTTCATTGGGGGTCTAATTCTTAAACCTAATTGGTTGTTTGTTTTTGTCATTTTTCACCCTGGCATGGATAGCACTAGCTAATCCTATGCGTAAAGACTTTGCTACAGAAATAGCAAAAGGCTTTGCTACCTTCCTAGGTCAGCGTGGAAGGCAATGTGCTAATCCTATGCTTAAAAATGCTAACAAAAACAGACATTTGAGGTCAGCAGTTTGAGAGTGTCAGTGGTGTTGTGCTCCATATGAAGGTTCTGATCGCCTTAAACATGGGCTCTACCCGTGAATCTCTGCTTCCTTTTTTACATAATTTATGTGGCACTTTAAGGCTTAAATGGTATTGCTTTGACCAATGGTTATTTTATGTAAAACCAAATCATACACATCATTCTAAAAGTGGGTAGAATGATATCTTTCTTCTTCACTTTCTGTACTACCTGTGCCATATCCATCAATATGTATGTTTGTCAATGGGATAAGTGTAAGAATTGCATGCCTAGATTTTTGTGAATGTCCCACAGTGACCACATAGTGGGAAGTAACAAACTTTGAATTTTATTTCTCCGAAAACTCATCTGACCCTTCTCTATGGATTCCCTCTTTTTCAATCCCACTTGGATTTTACATGCACCTAATGTACATTAATGTACTCATTACTTGCAGACATTATGGTCATGTATGTTAAGGTTATAGAGCAGAAGCAAGCAACAGAGAGATCCCGGGGTCAGGATAAATGGCAGACTTTTGACACTGCCCCTGATGAGTTTTATTCAGATTTACTATATGTAAACTTATCTCAAGAGGATATTAAAAAAATCTGTCTTTGATCTGTCCCTCTTGGATTCAAGTTGGACACCCATGCTGTAAAGTTTATTTATAGTGTAACAAAAAAGAAACTGGTTACATAATGAAAACACTTGTAAAAGGCAAAGTAATACAATTCCAGGGATAGGTTTCCTTGCTTCTTTCAAGTTGCTACCAGCTCCCAACAGCAGGAACAACCTCCAGAGGCCCAAAACTGGAATAGGCACCTCCTGGCAGGTCATAACTCTCAGTAATAGAGTTCAGGAGAGCTGGGTGAAGTATGTGTGCCCCTGAGACTTTGGAACAGGAGGCCAGTACACACAGGCCCTTGGGTATTCTTCAAGCAGGTTTCTCAGCAAAGTTCCAGTCTTTATCCTTTCCTTGGCAGAAGTAGCAACTGCAGGCCAACCCCACCAGCACACAGCAAAAGGGACAGTACTCCTCCTCACAGCTCTCCAGCTCTTCTTCTTGGCAAAGATTCCTCTTGAGTCCAGAAGTGCTCTAAAATCTGGGGTTTATGTTCCACTACTTATACCCGATTTTGTCTTTGTTCTTCTTTGTGCAAGGATCTCTGGGCACAGTTCAAACTAGTTCTGTCCTCACTGGTGCAGTATGACCACAGGGGGCGGAGACAGCATTGTGCAAGGGAGACAGGCCCTATTCAGGTGCAAGGAAAACACCTCCCACTACTCTAAAATGCAGCCAGCCAAGGTCTATTCAGCTAAGCTCTGAGTCATCCAGGAAGGGCCAGGAACACCTCAACCCCATCCATCCCCCCCAGTGGCTGTGTACAGTGAATTTACATCCCCAGCCCCTGTCACTCCAAAACCAGACAGTCAATCCACAAACAAAACAGGCAGAGGCACACAGAATGGTTACACAAGAAAATGCATACTTTCTAAAAGTGGCATTTTAAACCACACAATTTAAAAACCATCTTTACTAAAAATCTGTTAATACATTCTAAGTTCAGAGAGCCTAAACGTTATTCTTCTATCTTGTCCCAATGGGAAGTTACACAGTGTCTCCCATGCTATCCCATGGGACAGATAGCCTTTCAAATAGGGAAAAACGAAATCGGCAGTATTTCACTATCAGGACACGTTATACAGACCAGTACATGTCCTGCCTTTCACATACACTGCACCTTGCCCATGGGTGTTCCTTAGGCTTACCTGAGGGGTGTCTTACAAGTAAGAAAAGGGAAGGTTATGGCCTGGCAAGTGGGTGCACTTGTCAGGTAGACATGGCAGTTTAAAACTATGTACAGGCTCTGAAATGGCAGGTCTGAGATGCCTTTGCAGGGCTACTCGTGTGTGTGGCACAATCAGTGCTGCAGGTCCACTAGTAGCATTCGATTTACTGGCCCTGGCATACTCAGTGCACTCTACTAGGGACTTACCAGTAAACCAAATGTGCCAATCAGGGAGAACCAATTGTAATACCAATGTACACAGGGAGCACTTGCACTTTGATACTGATCAGCAGTGGCAAAGTTCCCAAAGCATCTAAGGCAACAAAAAACGAAATTCAGCACATCATTAAAAATACAGGGGTTAGAGGCAAAAAGTCAGTGCAACCACACCAATGATGCCAAGTCTTTCACAGGGCATGACTGAATAGTCCTAGACAGTGACTGAGTCCAACCACATTTGCAGAATATAAATTTACCTACCAAATTGTCAGTGAGAACAGGAAGAAAATTGTTATATATTTGCAAATAGGTAGGTCAGGTGTTTTAAAAAAAGAATTCTTAATTCCTGAGACAGTAGGTAACTCTTGCTAAAATGCCTATGTAGATAGGTCATTTGTTAAATCATAAATTGTGTTTTTCAAATACTAGTCTTTTTGCAGGTCACCAGAAACAGAATGCCTTGCTTGCAAGTGAGAGACTTCTCTTTTGTGTGAACACATGGACATTGTGTGGACTGTTATTCAATCATAATGTTTAGGAACCGATCAATCTTACAGTAACATAGATAAAAATTAGTAGTTACGACGATAAAAAAGATACCCAAAGGAGGTCTCTTCCTCGACCTTGCTTTCCCACAGAAGATCTCTCAAAAGCTCAGCTTATAGAGTACATTTGTATTTGTATCATTCCAGACCACCTTTTGACTTATGCACAATTATTACCCTGCTAAGTGGGCCTATTGTAGCACTTTGCAATGCTGCCAAACCAGACATAACAAGGCAATATTCAGAATTACAGGCTCTGATGAGATCATGAAACACAAAGCCTAATTGAAAGAAGTTGAGATGTTAATGGAATGGTGACATTATGACCATATCTTATGTTTGAACTGCATGTATTTATTATGCTTTCAATATATAAAATGTATATTGTATACATTTTATATGTATACAATGTATAAATAGTTTTTATGTTCCTGGTAACGGTCTGCTGCTAGTCTCACTTGCTTTTTTAAAACACACCCACATTCAGTTTTAAGTCAGAATATCAGTAGCAAAATTATTGTCTGGCAAAAATATCACGTCCTCAATAACATTTACCAAAGTATACCAAAAGGGATGGGTGGAATGCTTGAATCAGTCTCAGCCACTGGTAATTACTCAGGTCGCATCCCAGTCCATCGTTTTTCTGCACACGTGCTCCTCAGTTTCAAACCACCTGTATGCATATCAGCCTTGGCCCTGCTCCAATGGGAACAATCCAACCTGAACTGCCAGGCCAGGTGTTCCATGATATAGACACAAGTAATCTACGACTGGTTTCACCATAGTGAAGGTTTTTCAGCCGACTCATAACCGGTCTATGCTTGCTTGTGTTCTGGTTGAGGGTGGAACTCAACTGGCAGTTCGGACTTTACAGTTCAGATGAAGAGCAGGGTCAAGACTGATTTGCATATGGGTGGGTCCAAACTGATATGGCATAGTGGGTGAAAAACGATGGATTGGGATGCAGCCTGAGCATCTGCCGGTGGGTGAGGGCATGTGGCCTTCCTCCTCATCCATTCCATCCATCACCTAGTTGTTTTGTGCAATTGACATCCTAGGTGTGCCGGGTATGCCCACACATGGGTCCCAGGCTCACTGTGCCACTGGAACCATGCTATGGTTGGGGGCTGAAGAGCCATAAGCTGGGCAAAACCGGTTGTTGCATGCTTGAGTTCTGGTTAAGGGAGCACTGACCCTGCAATTTCTGGCTAGACTGTTCCCATGAGAAGCAGGGTCAAGGCTGATTGGCATATGTCTGGGTCCAAACTGAGGTGGCAGTGTGGGTGATAAATGATGGATTAGGATGCCGCCTGAGAGTTTGCCAGTGTTTGAGATTAATTCAAGCATTCCATCCATCACCTTGTTGTTTTTCCAATCTAAAGAACATACATGAAAAATTTAGTCCCATTGGGTCTATATTTTCTAGTTTTAATTCCAAAGGGATGACATTTTTAGAAACAATATTTAGGACACAATTTCTGTCAGATGGTACTACCTGCACACTTGCATGCACGGACGCACAAGGACATATGAACACGCACACTCAAGCATGTACGCTATAGTTCCTACCCCCTAACCCCACCCCAGGGTCAAGAATCTAGAGAGATGGTCATACTAAATAAGAATATTATAGCTGACTTGATCTCATCCTCCAATTATCAATCCTCTGTTCTCCGCCTTGTTTCTCTGTCAATCATTTCTCTTACGCAGCCTCCCTGTAGATGCTCATCTCGTACTGTAAGTCCCTGCTAATGTAGATTACTCTGTTGCATTTTAGCTGGGGTGGCACTCCCATTGTCAGATACACACAGAGAATCTTTCTGAGGTCTTTTTAGGACAATAGCTGATTGTTCCCATGAGGTACAGGGTCAAGGCTGATTTGCATATAGCTAGGTCTGAACTGAGGTGGCAAAATGAGCTAAAGAATGATGATGATGGATTCAACCCAGATCTGTGAATGGGGCTGAGTGTCTGGAAAGTTTCAGTGCTCCGTCCATCATCTCCTTGTGTTTGCTTTGTTCGCCCTAAATAGGCAGGGTATGCACAGATAAGAGTCCCTTGCTCACTTTGCCACTGGATTCAAGCTAGCCTGGCTGTTGAAGAGTGTTACCCAGAAACCGGTCCCAAGATGCTTGTTTCCGGTTCAGGGAAGATCTGGCTTACCAGTTTGGGCTGGACTGTTCCCATGAGGCACAGAGTCAAGACTGATTTGCATATAGCTTGGTCTGAACTGAGGTGGCGAAGTGAGCTAAAGAATGATTATGGATTCAACCCAGATCTGTGACTGGGGATGAGTGTCTGAAAAGTTTCATCGCTCCATCCATTATCTCCTTGTGTTTGCTTTGTTCGACCTAAGTTGGCTGGTTATGCTCAGACCTGGGTCCCTTGCTCACTTTGCCACTGGATTCAAGCTAGCCTGGCTGATGAAGGGTGTTACCCAGAACCCAGTCAGGATGCTTGTTTCCAGTTCAGGGAAGTCCTGGCTTGGCAGTTCGGGCTCGACTGTTCCCATGAGCACAGGGTCAAGACTGATTTGCACATAGCTGGGTCTGAATTGAGGTGGCGAAGTGAGCTAAAGAACGATGATGGATTAAACCCAGATCTGTGACTGGGGGTGAGTGTCTGGAAAGTTTCAGCGCTCCGTCCATCATCTCCGTGTGTTTGCTTTGTTTGCCCTAAGTTGGCAGGGTATGACCAGTAACGTGGTCCCTTGCTCACTTTGCCACAGGATTCAAGCTAACCTGGCTGATGAAGGGTGTTACCCAGAAACCGGTCCCAGGTTGCTTGTTTCCAGTTTAGGGAAGACATGGCTTGGCAGTTCGCGCTGGACTGTTCTCATGAGGCACAGAGTCAAGACTGATTTGCATTTAGTTGGGTCTGAACGGAGGTGGCGAAGTGAGCTAAAGAACTATGATGGATTCAACCCAGATCTGTGACTAGGGGTGAGTGTCTGAAAAGTTTCAGCACTCCGTCCATCATCTCCTTGTGTTTGCATGTATATGTATACACATATATTTACAAATATAATAATACATACAGATATATATCTACAAATAATATATGTATTATGTATGTTTCTAGAGGACTACCTACTCAACCCAAACCCCTTTTCTGGGTTTGTTTTGGCATGAAACTCCCCAACACCCCTTTTTTTAAAATTCCTCAACCTTCCTTCACCGCTACTTGTCCTTGAACACTAACTAACAAACCCTTCCCCCTTTACCTCTACCCACCACCTAACCCTAGAATTATCCTTACCTCCCTTTACCTATACTCAACCTTAAATCCTAAATTCACCCTTGCCCCTTCACTTCCACCCGCCACATAAGCCTAAATTCACCCTTGCGTCCTTTACTTCTACTCTAAAATCACCCTTAATCTCTTTACCTCTTCCCACCCAAAACCCTCCAATCGCCCTTACCCCCATTAACGCTACCCACCCTTAAAACCCTAAAATCTGCCTTACCTCCCTTTATCTCTACCCAAACTGTAACACTGAAATCCCCCTTAACCC
Source organism: Lissotriton vulgaris (assembly GCF_964263255.1). Taxonomy (NCBI): domain Eukaryota; kingdom Metazoa; phylum Chordata; class Amphibia; order Caudata; family Salamandridae; genus Lissotriton; species Lissotriton vulgaris. The sequence continues at coordinate 1,527,315,210 of NC_141687.1, read as the reverse complement.
TTTACCTATTCCCAACTCTTTAACCTAAGCCCCTAAACCCAGAGTTTAAACCCTTATTAAAAAAAATAATATTAATAAAGGAATGTGATTTGAAATAAAATCCTTACCTGTGGAGTAAAGTACTAGATAAAATTAAAGGATATGGGGTAAAGGTAAAGTCCATCAAAGTCACTTACCTGAATGGTACTTGCCTATGTGGTAAAGACTGTGGCATAAAGGCCATGTTGGGTAAGCACTGCAGGGTAAATGTTACATACCAATTAGGCTAATCCCTACCTACTATCTACATATATGTTATCGGCCTTATGGTTATTAGAATTCCCTAACTACTTATATGCCAAGCCATGTTCGCATACCAATATACCTCAGAAAGCCATTGGGTCATCAGTAGGATAGTTGTACTTTGACATGGCTCTCTAACGATCAGCCCTCATTTCTGCCCCACCAAACCCTCAGTACTATTTTACTTCCTTCACCAATGATTTACTATGGAGAGTGAAGAGGGAACTCCTGGATTGCGTCCCATATTATTCTGTAACACTAGCAATGCTTTTGTTAGAAGAGCACTCTGAAGGCAGACAAATATTGCCATTTTTAATTCCTTCCAAGCCTTATTTGCGTGAGACTTTTTGGCCTTGCAGCTCTAGTTAGCATTACTAATGAGAAATTACACTTCTGAAAGTGATGTCTGAAAATACATGGCAATCTCACACACTGTTAGGATTACCATTCTAAATATTAGTTTTTCAGGTCTGACTACCCATTGGCATACAATCAGACCTGGGTGCACAGTAATAGCTCCTCCACTAAAGCAGAGGAGCATTGCCCACTGCTATTCAGCAGTGTACGAAAAAATTAAATGATAATATCTCAATGTTATTATCATTTAATTTTTTCTTGTTGCAGGTGCGGCAGCTTTGGGAAGTGGGGCGGAGTGGGGCTGCTTTGATGAAGGAGCAGGGGAGTAGAGGAGTGGTTTTCACTCCCTATGTGTGCATGAATGTTTGCCGGCCGTCTCGGTCATAGCACATCCAGGCTGCATTATAGCCTGGGTGGAGAACATGCCCAGGCCCTCATTCCCTGTCTGAGCGCCGAACCACAGCGCTCAGACCAATCACAGTGCTACATTTCAGCATTGTGACTGGCTTAGGGGAACCTGGGTGTTTTCGGTGTCCTTCCTGTTCCGGCTGGAGAAAGGAATGAAGAGACGCAACAAGGAGGGCGCCGAAACACAGACAGGAGGTACGTTTTACATTTTTTTATTTACCCTCCTCAACCTCCATCAGTGCCGCAGGTGGGTGCATATAACATACATGCATTACCAGGAAACTCCTGCCATGCACATTGTGCTGAAGGCTTCAACCCAGCACTCACCTAACCTAGTGTAGTGTGAACTGGGATTTCAGTGCTCAAAACCTCACCCTAGCTTGTTGACTGCTCTGTTGAGGACTATGTGCTGTTAGCCTGGTGGATCTGGAGCTCACATTTGGGATGCATTCAGGACAGTGGCTAGTGAGCTTACGGAACAATGGAAAGGTAGCCTGCTTTGCATTAGATGTCAAACTTTTTTGCACAACAGTTCTTGCCAAGACAGGGTCTGAAACGGAAAGTACATATCATTATTGTACCTTGCTTTTCCAGGCTGTCTCCAATGAAATATTTTTTTTCCAATTTGCCACATGGAGTCCTCCTCAATACTCTAAGTTGTTCTCCTTTCAGATGTACGTCAGCGATGCACACATAACACTATGTCACAATCTAGTACCATATTGTTAGGCCAAATTCACTGCCACTTTTCAACGCGTAAGATGGATTTGTGTGCAGACAAATGTGGAATAGCCATCACTAGAGGTATGAGAAGTTCTATTAAAAAACTTCACAGTCTTACAAAAGTTTCTAACTTTTAACCTTTTCCACATTTGCATGAACATCACAACTTTGTGATAATTTATTTTGTAAAAAGTACATTTCGAAGAAAAATTCTGCATCCGCTTGCCATTGTGCATCATACGTTCTGCCCAATGGATATTCGCAGAGACAAAGACGGCACACATTTTCCATTGCAGCTAGTTTCAATTACACTGAAAATTAGCTCACACAGCGTAGAAAAACTTTGCATGAAGGTTGGCAAACTTCGCAAAGAGTGAAAATTGTGAACTTCCACAACGGTTTATTCAAAATGCAATTTTAATTCACAAAGGCAGACCACCACATTTTTGTGGCAGAGATGTCGGGTTCAAGGCAGAAGTTGTGCTAAGATTTTTCTGAATCTAAGGCCATATGTATGCAATGACATTTTACTCGCAAACGCTGCAAATCGCAAATAACAGCGGTTGCGACTAAAATTTTGCAAAACACGATGTATGGGACATTCTGCAACGCAAAAATAAGGATTTGCAAAAATAGCGATTTCTTATACTGCGAACCAATAATTCTGCGATAATTAGTGCGAATTCCTAAACTGGGATTTTCAATTTGTGAAAATCGCAAATTGAAAATTCGCATTTTATGAAATTGCAATAAAATGTATGAAAATTTAGCAATTTGCGATTTCACAAAATTCGCAATTTTTTAGAATCGCAATTACCACCAAGTCTGGTAACCAGGTGCAAACTATTTAAGGAGGTCCACAATGCAACAGAGTTTTCCGCAGCGGCTGGGCTGTATGTGATAGCCAAGAGGCTGCGACTCAGAGCTGTGCATAGAGGAGGGCGTGCCAGGAAAGGATCTTTCTTGCGCGCATATTCCAGCGGGCTGAGGAGGAGATCCATACAAACTACAGGTTGGATGAAGAGAGCATCCTTGATTTAATTGAGGAGCTCAAACCTATACTTGAACAGCCCACACGCAGGACACACACCATCCCCACCCACATCCAGGTCCTGTGCTCACTGCACCTCTTGGCATCAGGTAGCTTCCAGGGGGTGATAGCCTCAGCAGGACGGGTCTCACAGAGTGAATTGTCGCACTTTTCCCACATGTTCCTTGATGTCATGGTACAGAGGCTGCATCACCACATCCACTTCCCCAGCACACGACAGGCACTAGACCAGACCAAACAGGAGTTCTATCAAATAGCACAATTTCCCCACGTCATTGGATGCATGGATGGGACATATGTCGCCATATCCCCCCCTCCCAGGATGAGTATGTGTTCAGGAATCACAAATCCTACCATTCTCTGAACATACAGGTGGTGTGTAATGCCAAGCACATCATCACCGACATTGTCGCTAAATACCCAGGCAGCACGCACAGCGCTTTCATCTTCTGCCACAGAGGGATACACCGTCGACTCACAAGTGGGGAGTTCGGTGAGGGATACTTACTAGGTAATTGCATTTGTACAAAGGACACACTAGTAAAGGATACATATTCCTCCCTCCCCACAGGTGACAGTGCGTATACGGTCCCTGATTTCATACTGACTCCCTACGTGAATCCTGCCAACTCTGGGGAGCGGAGGTACAACAGTGCCCACATAGCAACCAGATGTACCATTGAGCGGACCTTCAGGATACTCAAGAGCAGATTCAGATGCCTACATAAGAGTGGAGGGGCACTACAATACAGCCCCCAGACCTGTTGCAAGATAGTGGTAGCATGTGCCGTGCTGCACAACATTGCCACCAGGAAAGGCACACCAGTGGAGCTCAGTGAATCGGATTCATCAGATGAGGAGGGGCCAGCACCAGGACGCATGCCAGCTGGTATAATTGGTGCAGCTGCTGGGCGCCAGAGGCGTGATGAGATCACACTCAACTATTTCTAGGTAAGAAAATATAACACCATGCTAAATGAATATATGACGTAATCCCGCATGTTATCTTCCCGCATACCATTACAACGCATTTAACATTCCGCAAATACCATTACTCCGCAATTTTTTATAACGAATCAATCACAACTAAAAAACTATTTTAATATGAAAAACTACATATATTACGCATGTCATTAGTACGAATGCTTTAGCAACGAAAATAAATTCTTCTATCCCCTTCTATTCCCCCTATTCTTACTTTTTGATAGCTAGTATTAATTCATGATAAACTGCTTCAATACAAGGATAATTCTTCTATTTCGTATTATTTAAAAATTTCAAACAAATGCATCTTTCAATTATATCCATTTAAAAAAATGTAAATCAAACTTACCTCTACGAATTTATTCCTGCATCCTTTCCCGATGAACACACGCTGCAAAGTAAACCTATTGTTAAAATGGTTTACCGCTTTCGTCAAATGTATTTATAAACATAAAAGAAAGACAATTTTTCAAACTTTACATAACACATACCTTCCTATCAGCTTCACCTAAATGAATACTCTACTGCCACTCCACAATATTATTAAATCTCTTCATCCTTTTTTAATACTAAAATATAGTTTCGTAATTTTTTATTTTATAAAATAATAATCAAGAACAAGGATGTGGGCGGTGATTAGGAACCGACCGATACAGAGAACATAAATTTGGTAAGTCACTTTAAAAAAAATAATATATGTGAAATGTCATTAAATATTATTGTTTTAATTAATTCTAACACGGACAAAATCTTTACATTTTATTTGAATTAATTAAAAATTAATTCAACCCTTAAGAAACCTTTACAGCAAACCCCCTGGATGAAAAATCGGCAAATTTTAAGTCTAGTTACCAATTTATACTAATAAGTTCAAGAGAAGAGATGCACACCTTGTCATCCTAGTTTAATCTTTTCTTAGCCGTTTTTAGTTACAACAGCGTGCAATAACCTGCTTCGCGCTTCGTCAGGATGAATGACGGCACACAGCCTGTGTACCACACAATGTATCGTCCAATCCCCATCCTGGCAGATGAAGGCTGATAGCCAGAAACCGGTCCTAGGATGCTTGATTCCGGTCCAGGGAAGACATGGCTAGGCAGTTCGGTCTGGACTGTTCCCCTAAGGCACAGGGTCAAGACTGTTTTGCATATGGCCATGTCTGAAGTGGGGTGGTTTTGTGAGAAAAATAACGATGGATTAAACCCAGATCTGTGACTGAGGGTGAATGTTTTGCCATTGTGAAACATTCCGTCCATCATCTTGTGTGTTTCGCTGTTCACCCTATGTGGGAAGGGTATGCCCAGACGTGGGTCCCGTGCTCACTAAGCCACTGGAGTCAAGCTATCCTGGCTGATGAAGGCTGATGGCCAGATACCGGTCCTAGGATGCTTGATTCCGGTCCAGGGAAGACATGGCTTGGCAGTTCGGGCTGGACTGTTCCCATGAGGCACAGGGTCAAGACTGATTTGCATATAGCCATGTCTGAACTGGGGTGGCTTGGTGAGCAAAATAACGATGGATTAAACCCAGATCTGTGACTGGGGGTGAATGTTTTGCCATTGTGCAACATTCCGTCCATCATCTTGTGTGTGTTGTACTTCCAACATGTGCCCCTCCAGCCCGCTGGAGACTGTGTCCTCTCCTGGGCCTGCTGCACTGGTGAATGCACGTGCCCTGCGCCTGGATTGAACTGGCAGGATCAGATCAGCACGTGCTCGAGCATGGTGTTGTGGCTCTGGCTGTGCTGGGACTGGTTGGACATCGCCATCAGTGTCCTGGCCTTCATCCTCCAATGGGGCAGTGGTGGCACTACAATCTGCCTGCGGCGTTTTGGAGGGATTACTGAGCTGTCCTCCTCCTCCATTTCCTCCTCTGGCCCTGTTGCCTCTGGGTTAGGGGATTCGTCCTCTCCTCCTCTGAATGTTTCCTGTGTTTCTGATGGTGCTGTGCACGTAAATGCACACATTAATTTTCTGTCATGACTTGCACTTGGCATGCATTAAATGTTACTGTTTGGAATTACATGGGTCCAGTCTGTCTGTATTTTGCCTTTCCTGATGCGCACATGCTGTTAGGGACTGGCTGGGTGTAAATGCACCACTGTAATGTGCTTGTGACTACATCTCCCATAATGCATTGCTATGTGTGTGCTTGTGTACATGCACTGGACTTTTAGTTTTGTTCTGTCCCTGGGTCGCTCCTGGGTGTGTGCGGGCAGTTGAGGGGTATCAGGGGTGTGATGGCATGCTTTCTACCTTGTCTTGGTACCGGGGGGGGGTCGGAGCTGTCCAGGTCGGCCACGCCCATTCCACTCTCTGGAAGCAGGGTCCCCTCAGCCAGTTTCTTTAGTGGTGTGGAGTCAGTGGCAGTCCTAGCATCAGTCTTCTTGGCCTGCTCCAACCTGGCAGCCACCTTCTCCTTGGAGCGCTGGCGCATATCGTACCAGCGCTTCCTTAGATATTCCACACTTCTGTGGGTGACCCCAACTGCGTTTACTTTGTGCTGGATATCCGCCCAAATCCTCTGCTTGCGTGTCTCAGGCACCCACTGGGACTTTTTTCCAAAGAGGTGCTCGTGGCTTATCACCATTTTCTGGATCAGGACTTCTAGCTCAGTTTCAGAAAGCTTTTGTTTTCTTTTCCTCTGTGTTTCCCCCTGCTGCTGATTGAACAGGCTGGCCGTGTCTCCAGTGTCTGCCATTGTTTGTTGCACTGCAGAGTTCCCTCACCTCCACTCCTTCTCTCTCACTGTGCTTCAGAAACTCAGGTGCAGCGTGGGTAGTCACACGTCCTGGTTGTGATGTCATTAAGCTGCACCTGAGTTTCCAATTCTCAAATTTGCGAATTTCGCGAAATTGCGATTTTTTGGAATAAGGAATCACTATTTGAAATGTCGAAATGAAAATAGCGATTTTTACGGAATTCCTATTTTATTGCGATTTTTTACATACATACCATTTTGCGATTGTCAAAATGCGATTTGCAAAAAATTGCAAATTGAGAATTGCAAAAGGGTAGTTTGATACATATGGCCCTTTATGTAGTACATAGTTATGTATATACAGGTGTTTATCTTGATTTGCATCAACATATAATTTATGACTATAAGTTAAGCATATTAATGTTTTATTGGTGCTAGAATTCAGTAATAATATTTGAAAAACCTGCTTGTTTTTTATCGTTCACGAATTCCTTACATTCAACCATTTTCTCATTACTTCATGCACATCTTGTGAAGAGCTTTGAAAGTGAAAAGATTCATATGTTTTCCCTAATGAAAGAGTATAAAAACCCTGAGCTCGAGTAACTAAGAAATGACTTTCTGCATTCTAGGAGACACTATACAAGTGAGCCGGATGCCCTTCACTTCAAATGTGAAAGCAGATCGATGAAAGGCACACATAAAGAAGAGGGGATTAGAGCAGTTTAGTTATGAAACATAGGGGGCCTATTAATGGGGAAGTCACGCAGTGCAGGGCGGCAAGTTTCCTTGCGCTGGACTGCGTTACAGTAAAAATGGGCAGGAAAGCACGGTATTTAAGGCAATATGACGCACTCCTGTCGTTTGCCCCGTGCTAGTGCCCTTTTGTCTGCCTCGTTCCAATGCAGGCACCTTTGCAACATGGTGCAAGAGTGCCTGTGTTGCATGCAAGGTTGCTTTTCTGCAGGCTGGGTCACTTTCCTGCACAAAAGCAATCAAAGGAGGCATATTCCTCTTTCCATGTCTGCTCCAGAATGCAGAGGAAATTATGGAAATAGGGATATTTATCCTCGATACTCCTCCCCTGAAAAGATGTAAGATTTTAGTGCATGCCCAGATTTACAAGTTCTTGCAAATCTGAAGATGCGTCAAAATCCAAGGGAGTTGTGTGGGAATACCCACGCAATACCCGTTGACCACCTTCCCAGGGCAGAGTAACGCAACGTAGTGATGTGCACTGTGATGTGTTACTCCAGATTTTTAGAGCCATGCAAAGTTGCTTTGTGTGGCTTCAAAAATCTGTCCTATGGTTTATGTTGCTCTTGCACCACGGCACGTGGTGCAAGAACAATGCAAACCTGCTCGTAAATAGGGCCCCAAATATCCACATTTTCCTAAACCAAGAAACCCAAATATTGGATCTCTGTTACCAATGTCAAAACGAATCTGCAACATGCAAGGAGCAGAATTTATTTGCAACTATGTGAACTTTCCCATCTCGACTATTAAGTCTCCACCAACTGATCAGGCAATTGTTACTCCATCCTTAATTCATTGTAACCCATCAACCAATTCTAACCTTATACAGTACTCCTATCCTTTTTTTGTCATTCTACTAAAATCCGAGATTGAGAATTCAAAAACTGCTTATCCAGCATCGCAGGCTGTGAACTACACATTCGGGCTTCAAGGGGTAACTTACGTGAATTTTTACATACTTATCAATTAATTTGTTTTCAAGAATCCTGAAAAAATCAGCATTTAGCCTACCAAACTTCACTACGCATGACACAATAGCAACAAAAAATATATTAGGTCATTCGACTGCAAGTCTTATCAATTTAATCAGTAACACCCTAACTACGAAATCGACCAGGATCGTACTTAAGTTAAATTACATCTAGGCCGTTTCACTTGAAGATTCTTATAAGAAATAAAATCATAATTGTATATATATATTTTTTCTTCTGACATTATTAAAGACCAAACTTCGGTATTTCCCTACTTTGGATCAATTAGACCATATCCCGGAACCCCATGTGTTTAATTGTACTTACCATTCTTTTTTAATCAGTATCTGCTCCCTGTAAGTAACTCTTCTGAAACAGAAGATTCCCCAGATATATGCTTTGGAACACATTCTACAGTTATGATACTGCCCATAGCCCTGAAAGAACACGTACACTAATAAGGAACGATACATATGACCTACTCAACAATTTAGAATATTGATCACTAAATGGTACACTTAAAATGGCACTTTTCTTCATTATTCTAAATGTAACTTGTGAAAGACCTTTAAAATTCACATTTGATGTGCAAGACCCCAATTCTCAGGTGATTAAGCTGAATTCAAATTGCTTTGTAGACTTATAGGATGTAAATTACAGCTATCACACAACATTTAAATGGAAATTCAAGCTCTTTTCTAAATTGCAAAGACTTTGCAAAGCAGATTTTGTTGTGCGTAATTCATACTATTCCTCAACTGATGAACATCCTTCTAGTTGGATTCTGGACTGGGATGCATTGTTAAATTCACTGTTAAGGTACCTCTGATCTGATTCAACCTCTTGTGATAAGATGAAGTAGATTGTTTTCCAACAATGTGGCACCAATAGTTCAATAGTAAACGCAAAAGTGCAATATTGGAAGCAATTAAAAGCTCTTTTAAAAAGAACATCGGGCCTTATTATGATGGCGGTTGTATGAGCATACAACTGCCATCATTGCAGGATGGATACCGGATGACTTGTAGTCGACGGTTCCACCTGCCTAATTACAATCCGACCGATGTGTAGGCTGTCGGAAAAATGCAGTTTTCTATTGCGACTTGTGCCGCGTCCTGGGAAAGGGCCGCAGCACCAGCCACAATAGAAATAGGTATGCTTTAAACATCCATGCACTGGATGCACAGGCACATGTGTTTGGGGGGAGCACCACATGTTTCCCCAAGTCACATAGCAGAGGCCAGTGGGGGATGGAAACACTACTTGGGGACCTCAAAGTCCCTTTCCGTCTACCTGTACATTGCGGTCGGACCGCCATCACTGGCCAAGGGAAATGGACTCATAATTCCTACAGTGGTTCCTGAGGAGGCACCGCTCCTATTGTAGGGATTATGGTCCGAGCGCTGTCCCAACGGGCTCCTTGAGCCCGTCGAAAGGCAGTGGTCTGTCCCTATGACCGATGCCTCCGACCGGTAGGGTGTTTAAATATCGATTACAGTAATATCAATGTAAAAAATATCGTAGCAAAAATATCGTTTACATAAACATCGACACCCCATACCTAAACAGGTAAGTACATAAATATCGACTCAAAAATATCGATGTAATAAATATAGATGTTAAAAATATCGACTTTATAAATTATTTATAATTACATTAAATAATTAATAAATATAACTACTATTAAAAAATATACTTTACATTACTTTAATATTTTAACTATTTTTAACTAATTAACTACACTTTTTCATTATAAACTTAATAATTGTGTACATATACATATATTTAACACATAAAATTATATAACAAAAATAATACATACATTTATTTAAAATATTATAAATATTATTAGTTAAAACGTTTCATAGCGAAGGGGTAAAAAATATTATTTCCACTCAAAAAGATGCAACAGTAGGGAAAGCGTGTGATAGCGTAGGGGTAAAAATTACTATTCCCACCCCAGAGGGTGCAACAGTAGGAAAAGCGTTGGATAGCGTAGGGGTAATAATTACTATTCCCACTCCAGAGGGTGCAACAGTAGGGAAAGCGCTGGATAGCATAGGGGTAAAACTTACTATTCCCACTCCAGAGGATGCAACAGTAGGGAAAGCGTTGGATAGCGTAGGGGTAAAAATTACTATTCCCACTCCAAAGGGTGCTACAGTAGGGAAAGCGCTGGATAGCGTAGGGGTAAAAATTACTATTCCCACTCCAAAGGGTGCAACAGTAGGGAAAGCGTTGGATAGCGTAGGGGTAAAAATTACTATTCCCACTCCAGAGGGTGCAACTGTAGGGAAAGCGCTGGATAGCGTAGGGGTAATAATTACTATTCCCACTCCAGAGGGTGCAACAGTAGGGAAAACGCAAGAACTCAAATACACCATCTGTCAAATTTAGTATTACATTTAATTTAGTTTATAAACGTATTTATTATATACATTTAAATATATTATTATTAACAAACACCTACACACCTAAAAATAATTATTCTTTTACTTTAAATTTTTTGTAATTAATTATTGATTAGTATTGAATTTTCTAATTATTAACAAAAATAATTATTTTTCTGATTTCACACTATATAAACTTATAAACACCAATACACAAACTACAAATTATTTATTGGTTTAAAAATAAAAATGTATTTAATTATAATTAAATAATCATTAATTCATTAATTATTCAATTAAAATGTAATTAATTAACTACATTTTCTATTAAATATTGAAGTACACACACCTAAAAATAATTAAATAATTAACATAATTATTTACCATAATTAATTATCAATTAACCAATTAAAATTAATTAACTATTAATTATTAAAATATTTATATAAATTTATAATTTTAATTAATCAATTAATTATTTAAATTTAAATTACTTCCCACCCATTCCCCTATAAACCCACAACCCGCTACGGAACTTTAAACACTAAATTCAACATAAAATACATTATTCACTAAAAAAATGCTACTAAATATACTATTTTAATTAACAAAACACATTAAAAACACTAAATTACTTATATTTATTTAATTAACGATATTTTTGTAAACTATGTTTTTGTAAACGATATTTATTACTACTATGTTATTGTTATCGATATTTCTTACCTGTCTGTCGATATTCTTGTCAAACTATACTTTTGACATCGATATTTCTTCATGTCGATATTTCTGCGGCGATATTTATGTAAGGCGATATTTTCCCCGCAAAATTCCTTCTCTGTACCCTCCGACCACTGGATAATAATCCGGCACTCAGTCCGCTTCTATGGAAATCGGTGGGACAGCCACCGACGGGCTGTTGGTGGCGGTGTCATCGGCATCGTAATGGGGCCCCTTGTTCTTTGGAGCATAACAACATGATAAAGACCTCCTGGTCAGTAGTGAAATCTACTAGAAAAGACATAATGAGGCGAGGCTCTCACAGGAAGATGCTTGGACATAATTGGTGATTTCTATAAGAACAAACAATACCATACAAACTGGGGCATTAATTAAGCAAGTGATAGGAGCATATACATCAGCGATTGATCATTTCATTTCGAATGACATCTGGGCATCCAATGTTTGAATATAATACTCATGTTCTAATAGGGTTAAATACCATGTTTTAGTTATGAAAATACCATTCTTGCAATTACTGTAAAAGAAATTATCTCATGGGTAAAAAGATCCGATCGATCCAGAACTCTGGGCCTGAATGGCTTACCAATAGACTTGCTAAAAGCAGACCCCATCCTGAGGAGCTCCATGTTATTCAAATTCTTTTCCGACACTTGCTGTAGGGTTTGTCTATTCCCAAGACCCGGAAAGGCTCCATTATTCACCCTATCTTTAAAAAAGGACAGAAGTCTGACCCCCAAAATTATCATTTAATAGCTGTGTTAGAGTGTGAAGAGAAATGATTTGCTAAATATATACTTAATGTACTACCTGACTGGGCGTTTGATAATAACCTAACCTCATTTCGACAGGTAGGATTCCAAGCTGGTTGTTCGATGATTGATAACATTGCAGCACTAAACATTTTTGCAAAGAAAGTGATTGTAAAAAATACCACCCTCTATGATTGTTTTATCGTTTATAAGTCTGCCTTTGATCAAGTTAACCACCGAAGACTCTGGAATCCATCTGGGTGAGGGACAAATTAACCTCAACAAATATCCTGTAGTAAAAAATGTATACTTCAAACGCCTTTCAACAAGTTCCCTTTATTGTTTTCGATGCACATCTCTGACTTACCAAGCAAGGTACTTGGATGGAGCTGAGAATTTGACGCCAAAATTGGGTAATCAAGGTGTTATTCACTTGGCATAAGCTGACAATATGGTTTTATTCTCTTTAAAGGTTTCCTGAACAAGCTATCCAAACTAAGGGACATATTACCAAGCAATAGCGATAATTATCGCTATTGCTTGGTTAGAGACAAAAATTTACCGCTGAGCTGCGGCGATTTTTAACGCAAATAAACCTTGGTATTACCAAGGTTTATCGCAAATGCGATAAAAATCGCCGCAATGCATGAATATCGCTGAAAAGTCAGCGATATTCATGCATTACCGAGCTAATGCTCTTAGCCATGTTATCCACCTCCCATTGGATAACATGGCTAAGAACTGCTCAGGGCAGGTGTTAGCTTTTGGAGATATTCGCACTTAGCGCCAATATCTCCAGAAGTTGGTAATAGGAGATAGCGATGTTAGCAACTGTTTTCAGTCGCTAACATCTTGGCACGCCCACTTTGCATGTCATTAGTGATAAATATCACTGAAATGCAAAGTGGGGTCCAAGATGGTCGCTATCTCCTACTAGCTGTCGCTAACTGGTGTTAGCGACAGCTAGGTAATAGGGAGATCATTTTATCTCCGCTTTCTTGGCTTTTAAAGCCAAAAAAGCAGAGATACACCCCCTTGATAATATGCCCCTAAATGCCTACATTTTCGAAAACGACTTGGATGTTGCTCCTGCAAAGCTCTCTGAACGATCTCTGTAACTTTTTTAGATACCATCGTAGGCCTTCTGCTCAAACCTCTGTTAAAATCATTGGGCCACTGCAAATGCAGAGCATTTATTCCATCTGCAACTATTGGTCACACCCACCATTTGCTATAGGTTGTTCTAATTTTCAAAAGCTGCATTTAGAACCAGGAAAATAATGGAGGGTCAGCCCTTATGAAATAATACTTATCTGTTCATTGGTTTTCAAATTCTGTATTTTATGTCTTTTACCATTTGTTTTAAAATGTTTTATTACTTTTATCTGGCACCTTTCACTTTACACAAATGCTGATTAATGCTTGATTGCTTTGCATCTTTTATGGCCATAATTTGGTCGAATAAAGATTAATTGAATTTAAATGAATTGACTTGCATGTTAACTTTTCAAAAACAAAAGCTGTAACATTTGGAAAAAAAAGTAAAACCTACTGCCTGGGAGCGTGGAAATGCAGTTAAAGAACAAGACTACTATGCATACTTGGGAGTAACCGATGATTCAAAACGTTTTGTAGTCAGCCCATATGAAAACTAAGAAGCAAATGTCAAACACAATTACAAACCCATGAGAACAAAGCTCTATGGAGGAAGAGCAATTAGCCAATATATTACAGTATTAACAGTAAAGCTCACTCCATTGCTGCTTTATGCATCTTAGGTATTTAAAAGCAAAATATTAACAGAGCTGGCAAAAATCTATATGTACAATATTAGGCAACTTCTAAACCTGAACACCTCTACTCCTCAAAGCAAAATAAGGTTATAATGAAAGGCACTGGAATTATGCGATGGTGCGGCCGCTGCCATTTTGGCATAAATATGGATTTGCCGCATTTGCCACATAATCTATCATTTGACGCATTATATGCAGATTTTATAAATAGTATCCAGTTCAAACAGTTCAAAAGTTACTAAAAATGCAGAAACAAGTTTCGCCGTGCATTGGAAGGCACTTTGCAAAACTGGACTGGTCACCTTTCTGTTGCTTTTTGCTATCTCTGGGTGTTAAACGGGTAGTAATGAGGGCAGTCAATGCTCAGACAGTGTTACCGAGTTTAAAAATGACTAAATAATCAATTAATACTATTACCAAATTTGCTGCATTATTTCGCATAATTTGCCTTTTCTTCCTGCATAATTTACGCAAACCTGTTGCATAATCTGGCCTCTCCTGTTGCATAATTCCAGTGGCCCTGGTTATATTTAAGTATAAAAGCATTAGTACGTTTTCATCTTGCCTCTATAATAAACCATATGTGGGACTGTGTCGACGTCAACAGCCTCACAATAAAACGGCTAATATTTGAGGGCAGTTAGCTCAATAAATATTAAAAGTGCACTAAAATGTAGTTCACAATGTGCAGAAAGACTGTGGGCCTCATTTATGAGAAATGACGCATCGCTGCGTGAAAGCAGCGATGCGTCACTTCTCAGTGCGCATTCCTTGCGACATACCTGGTGCGTCATATTTAATGTATGACGCATCATGTCGCAAGGAGTTACAGATACGTGAGTATTTCTGACGTATCTGTAAGCGCAAAAGTGACGCATTGCTGGAGTGTGTCACAAAAGTGACGCAACTCCAGCAATGCGTCCTTTCACATGGGGCAAGCCCCATGTGAAAGGACCTGTGTCAGTCTTACGCCTGCTGTGAGGCAGGCGCAAGATTTTGACGCAACGGCGTCCTAAAAGTGACGCTGTGAAATCTCATAGATTTCACTGCGTCACTTCTACGACCCTTCCTTGCGGCAATACGCCCCCCTTGCATACATTATACCTGGCGCAGGTATAATGTGGCGCAGGGGTTTACAAAGTGAAGCATCTACCTAGATGCGTCACTTTGTAAATATGGCACAACAAGGCGCATTTCTTACGCCACTGGTGTGTCACAAAAAGTGACGCACCGGCGGCGTAAAAGTGACGCACAGCCTCATAAATGAGGCACTGTGTATTTAAGATATGCAAACTTCACAAAGGGAGGAAATCGTGAACTTGCACAACATATTCAAAATGAGATCCTGATTCATAAAGGCAGACAGGGGCGGCTCCTCCACTAGGGCGGAGGAGCGTTGCCTCAATGCTTTCTCGCAGTGCGAGAAACAGAAACATAAAATGGTAATAACTTACAGTTATTACCATTTTATGTTTAGTTGCGGCGGGTAGGTGGGCGGGGTGGGCTGCTCTGAGAGCGAGGAAAGAGTGCTGTGCCCAGTCTTGCCCTGAGTGCGCAGAGACAGTTTGGGCAGACCTCCGGGTACACCCAAACCAATCATTCGCACTCTGCCCTTCTCCGTGCAGGCTGCAATAGAGCCTACATGGAGAACATGGCATTCCCATAAGCACCTGGCTGGGCACTGTCCCAACCAATCACATCCCTGCTTGCAGCATTATGATTGGCTCAGGGGAGGGGAGGGAGCCTGGCTGCCTGTTTCCTGTTCCTGCCAGAGGCAGGAGAGCAGGAGCTGAGATGACGCAGGATCCAACTAGTGGAAAGTTAAGATTAAATAATAATTATTATTTTAATTATTAAATTAACCCCCCACGTGACCTCACCTGCGACCAACCCCTTTCGCGTGAGCCCCCCCCCACCCCGTGCCCACCCCTCCACCCTGCGACTGAAGGCAGACACATAGTTTGCCATATGTGTAAATTAGAAGTATTGATGTTGTAATAAGATTTTTTTAATGTTATGTGCCACCTAGTTTTTTTTTGTATTTGTATTATTTGTTGATTTGCCTCAACATATAATTTATGACTAAGTTAAGTTTATTCATTTCTTATCAGAGCTAAAATTCAGCAATATGAGAAAAAACCTGCTTGTGTTTTTTTTCCTTAAAAAAAATGAAAGAATATAAAAACCCTGGGCTCCAGTAATTAAGACAGGACTTTCTGCATTTCTGAGAGGCACTATACAGCAGAGCGCCCTGCCCCTCAAATGAGAAAGCAGATTGATGAAAGACACAGTTGCTATTGCTACCCAAAAGAAGAGGGATTAGAGTCATTTAGTTATAAAACCATAATATTCACATTTTCTTAAACCAAATGACTCAAATAACAGATCTTTGTTACCAAAAAAAGAATGTGTAACGTGAATAGACCAGAATTTATATACCCACCTTGAAAAAATCCCAATAAACATGTGGCCAAAAGACATACACACCTTGTACCATTGGATCGCCACTGCACTGGACAAGCATATACCAACAAAAACCACATCCAGCGTTGACACGCAAAAAAAAAACACATGGGTTTATGACAACATCAAAAGAATGAAAACAACACAAAACATATGGAGAAAATCGGAAGCTAAAACAGACAAAACCATGCTACAACACTACAACAGAACCTAAAAAAAAAGAACGATAAGAAACACAAAAAGAGACCACTACTCCACATGCATAACTGAAGCAGACTGCCCGTCCAAAGCACTCCATAAAATTCTAACAGATTTCCACAATACAGCATGCCTAAAAACAGAAACAGCACACTCACAAGAATTCTGTGACAAAATATCAAATGACTTAATAATAAAGTTTTAAAAATTACCTAAAGGAGAATACGGACAACACCACAACAGTGAATGTCCTAACTACCACAGAAAGAGACAGTAATAATCACCCTTCAATACATATCTTCAAAAAACTGTCACAAAAATATTTCTTCTATATCATTGCCAGCAGACCATCTGTCTCACATCAGACCTACCACTGCCAAGAATTTTTAAATATTTCATTCTCTCCACCTGTGCAGGAGAAGTAGCCAGATACCTACTCAACGAGTCCCTGGAACTAGGTTAGTTTCCACCTGAGTTGAAAACCTCCAACATCAGCCCTCTCCTCACAAAGAAAAACCTTGACCCATCGGATCCAGTAAAATACAGGCCCATATCAAATGGATCAGTCTTAGGAAAAACATTTGAGAAAGCAGTTTATACGCAACTCTCTAACTTTACCAAACATTATGGCGTTATTTTAGACCAACAGTCTGATTTTACAGAAGGTAGATGCCTTATTCCTTCTGGATTTTGTGACAAGCATTTGGCACTGTCCAACACCACACGCGACTATAAAAACTTCACAATATCAGAATCCATGAAAATGCTTTAAAAGGAATTGCTTCTTATCTCAAAGGCAGACAAAGTGTAGTCTACCCTAACCCCTTTCACATCTCCTCCTCACACACAACACTGTGGCATTCCCAAGGGTCAAAATATCCCCTTACTCAACATATATCTAACCACTTACCAAATTTGATTACATCATACAACATTAAGTACTTTTGGGCATCCCAACTGACTGTCATAAACCAATGGTTCCATGTCTCTCATTGTGACCCGGCCTATCACCTAGATAGGCAAGTTCTGGGAATGGGAGGGCTCAACCAAGCGCTGTATAACACTTAACAGAAAATGGCTCTATTGGGACCGACAAAGCACACTATTAATCTTTGGCACACAGTGCTCAAAAAGCTGGGATGGAATAATAAGATCATGCGAACAACGCCGCTCTGGGATATCGGCAAGCTAGGTACACTACGCAATAGCAAAGGGTTTAAGCAATGGGACAACATAGGCATATCGAAGGTGGGAGATCTTTGGGCCAAGGGGGAAGCAATTCCGTTCCCCAAACTTCAAGACCAATACGAGATGGTACCTACCGAAAGGTTCCGCTATCTTCAGATCAAGCACGCACTAGAGGCTGTCATCCCTCCTGACACGGTCCTCCCTGAGCCTTCCCCATTAGACAGACCCTCCAGGATATCGCGATTTCGCGATTTGCCGCAAAATCAGCACTTTTGTAAAAATGCCGCGATTTTTACAAAAGTGCCCCCGAAATCTGCACTTTTGTGGAAATCGCGGCATTTTTACAAAAGCCACTATATCCTGGGGGTCTAATGGATGTAATCCTGTTCATGAGAATAACTCTGAGGTTCACTACGGCGAGCTGCAGTCTCGCTGCATTTCTGGAGTCTAGCTGCCTTACTCTGCGCCTTGCATGGAGCTGAAATGCAAAGCGCCAACCGGTTTAAAAAATAGTGACTGGAGAAGAACTCTTATGTCGGCCCACAAAGCTGCAAACATGCAGCAAAATGCCCTGAGCCCTGTCTTTGATAACAAGCCCCTCTTTGCTATAGCGATACCCTTTGTGCCTCTGTGTCTTCTCTTTGGCACTCTAGAGGTGTTCTATTCACATTACTGCCATAAACCTCCTTTCTGCTTACACCCTTAGCTCCAGGGCACAACCTATAATCAGAGTCGGCTGCGATTGAAACAAAGGATGTGGGCATTTATTTCCGTGATCAGAGGGGAAAGGGTGTATCATATGAAACAATAGCATTCCTAGTCACTGAAAAAAAAAAACATTGATTTTGGATTTTTAAGGTATAAGCAATCTGGCAACATAAATATGCTAAAACTGTGTTGACACGATGCAGTGTCTTCACCACAAATCCTGAGAAACGCTAGAATGGCACTTAAACCTGTTTCCTGTGCTTGCTTGGGAAAATACGGGGGCTAGTATGAAACTGTTTTTCCCTTCTGCCTCTGGTTCCTAATCCACCTTGTCTCAGATTTTTTTTTTAACTTGATGATTCCATCTTCAGATGACTTACAAGAGCCACTAGTAAATATAAAGAGGAACATCTTGAGAAAAGACAGTGGAACAGAAAATGCACATTTATTTGAAGCAATTGCATCACATAAGGGCGATAGTATTCTTGTAGGCTAAGTCTTGTTTTATACGAGAATGCTTTTTTACCAAACATTCACAGTGGCTGTGTTACTTCATAAAACTGTCTTTCACTTTCAGAGTTTAAAGCCTCTGTAATGTTTTGGTGAAATTAATGATATTTGTCCTACTCAGGCATTACGCATCTGTTATGTGAAGAGGGAAGGGGTTTATCATCGTTCTTCGGTATAGAAGGTGAGGCCGAATGTCAGCCTACAGTAAATCACATTAAGCATGGAGTAAGGAATACGATGCAAGCCTGTACATCAACCTGCACACTTGTCTGCAATATCTATACCTGCAATAAATAACACATTTGCATATATGAGTTGGGAAGTAGAGTCCAGTGATAGCAGATGCTGCCACGGGTGCTAAAGGTGTGCTACCCTCAACCACCCTCAATTGACATCCACAAAGTTACCTTACCCACCCAAAGCTACCTCTGTGAGTGTAGTTATCACCACCTCTCCAAGCAGGGCAGACTTGCATCCTGAAGATGCATTGATGAAACGCTCTAATAGCACACCCTTGTACTGGATCCAGTGTTATGATCTCTGTCTTGTTACCGTGGTGCTGGAAGCTGGAGTTCCTTGAGTACACTTTGCAAGTAAAAGCTTGCAAAATGTGATCTCATAAAATGTGGGAAAACAGTTGAAGAAGAAACACCAATTTCTGCATTAAACACCCCTTTCAAAGGTAAAAGGTATTCATATGGTAACTTTGCATAGCGGATTTATGAAACCAAACATTTTTAGTAATTCCAGGAGCTGGATACGAAGCTGTTTCTCCGTTGTCTAGTAGGGTCCTGATGTCATCGGTGGCGGCGATGAGGGCAGTTTCAGTGCTGTGGTTGCTGCGGAACCCAGACTGGGAACGGTCCAGGATGCTGTTCTCCTCGAGGTAGCAGGTCAGTTGTTTGTTGACGATCATCTCTATAACCTTCACCGGGAATGGGAGCAGGGAGATGGGCCGGAAGTTCTTGAGGTCCTTGGGGTCCGCCTTGGGTTTCTTGAGTAAGGCGTTGATCTCGGCGTGTTTCCAGCTCTCCAGGAAGGTTGCTGTCTTGAAGGAGATGTTAATGACTTTCCAGAGATGGGGTGTGATGGCTGTGCTGGCTTTCTTGAAGATGTGGTGTGGGCATGGGTCTGACGGAGATCCGGAGTGGATGGTGTTCATGATCATGATGGTGTTGTCGTTGTTGATGTTGGTCCAGGACAGTATGCGTTTAGTGCTGGTGGTGGTCGTGGGGGCAGAGGTCTCAGTGTTTGTTGGGGCGGTTGTGACGTTGAAGCTGTTGTGGATGTCTGCGATCTTGCGGGCAGTCTTTTGCTTTTCGAGGGAAACAAAGTGTCTACATTGTAAATAAACCAAATATACATAGCTTCATGTTGTTAAATAACTAAAAAAACTAAGATATCTGTGTTTGTTGTAGGAAAAATGGCCAAATAAAATGCCGCAAAATTGCCGCTAAGTTTCCATGTTTGTGCCGCTAAATTTCCATTTCTGTGCCGCTAAATTTGCTAATCCATGCCGCTATATCCTGGGGGGTCTGATTAGAAGACAGGCTCCTGACATAACAACTGCATAAAAAGCTACATCCTTAACGTATTGCAAAATTATCAATAATCAACCTAACCACACACAATCTCTTTGGGTGAAATGGCAGAAAGATATGGGAGAGTTAGACGATACAGATTGGCAAAAGACTGTAGCATCCTGAGGGAGGTCGCAATCTCCTCGAAACTGCGCCTAATACAGCTAAAAGCATTCCATAGGATTTATTACACTAGGGTAACTCAATGCAAAATAGGAAAGACCAACGATCATCTTTGCCTACGGCAATAAGGAGCAGTAGGTACATTTTATCACACGTTGTGGGAGTGCCTAGTAATTACGGCATACTGGGAGGCAGTTATGTCCACAATAACAAGAGTAAGTGGGGCCCCAGTACCACCAGATCCTGGGCAATATCTATTAAATATGTGGGAAAGAACAGACCTCAATATCACAGCACAAATGCTGGTTGACACTGGGTATTACAATAGCATAGAGTAACATTGCCAGACAATGGGAGGCACAAAACGCTACCACTGCAAGAGATTGGAGCAATGATAAGGATGTGGCTATGGTGGCCCAAAGGGCGGTACACGTACGTAGGGGATGCCCAAAAAAGTGGGAAAGTGGAATACTTTGGGAGGTGGCTTCTGTACCATTCCTACTGTGGAGTCATCACTGGAGGAAAGTCAGCGAACCACAGAGCAGAGGATATTTCTGACTTGTGAATGAACTCATGCACTCAAAATACTTAATTGTTATTGTACGAAATACTGTAATAAGCATATATACTTGGCAACGGTCTCGATAATAACTGAAGACAGTAATGTAAGTTAGGCACCAAATAAAAAGATTTTTTTTTTTAAATGATGCAACATTACCTGTTACAACTATGCAGATGACACCCAAATTGTTTTAAAAGTGGATAACCCCGAAGACCTCCACATTTCAAAACTTGATGACTGCCTTTGTGCCATAAACACATGAAAGATGAATAACCATCTAAAGCTCAATACTGTAAAGACAGACATTATGTAATGAGGACAAATGTAAAACTACCAGCCTATCCCCATATGGCAAAAGGAACGTTATGCCCCTGAGACAATGTCAAGAGAAGTCAGAAACCCAGGAGTAACCATAGTCTCAGACCTATCCTCGAAACCACATGCTAACAATGTCACAAAGAGTGCCTTCTACACAATTAAAACTCCACATCGCATCTTTCCATACCTTGCATACCAACATACACAGCAAGGCATCCTCATGCTCTTAATCTCCAAGCTTTACTATGCCAACAGCCTATTGCATGGGGCACTCACATCCTTTATACACAAATACAACTCATCCAAAATACTGCCGCAAGGCTTCTTCTCTGCCTTCATCCAAGAGAACTCATGACTCCAATCCTGCAACCCCTCCACTGGCTTCCTAAAGCTAGAAGAGCAATTTCAAAGCACTCTACATTGTTCACAGAGCATCTCAAGAAAAAAGACTACGATTCCTACAAGTTGAATCAAGATATTCAAACAAAACAAAACTCTGCACATCAGGCTTGCACCACTTATTATCATAACACGTTACCATAAGAAATAGATAGGAGGCACTGCTTTCTCAGTACAAGCCACCAAGCACTTTAACTCTCTATCAGCCACTATTAGAAGCATTGAGGACCATATAGACTTACAAAGACAGTTGAAAATGTGGCTATTTCCCAGATATTTGCACCACCAGCAACCCAGCAACACAGCCTAGAAATAATTACACTCTAGAACACAATCCTCAGCTTACATCCCACGAATTGCAAACAACTCATTATGCAGGTAAGCAAAAAATAGGCTTACCTATAGTTTGCCGTGGCATTTTATAGTTATGTAGTTCCATTTATAAGAGTTATAGACCCCAATAATACTAAAACAATAATATGCTGTGGTCAGCAACTAATTTTAGTTTATACATATTAAAATCAAACAAGATATATCTGCTGTGGCAGTTGTCCATCGCCAATACTGTGCAGCCAAACATCATCAAATAAATAGGCATAGAATAACCGAACTAATCTGTCACATATTACTGGACAATTTTAGAGGACTTTATTATAGGCCATTTACTGCAGGTATTAAATATACACACAAGCTAACCCCTTCTATAGATCTCACATAAACACTCAGGGGCAAATTTACAAGCCCCTTGGGCCACCAGTGAGTCACTTTTTGTGTCGAACCGGTGGCGCACTTTCCTGCCCCATATATACAAAAACAGGAAAAGCCACCCTGCGTGACTTTTCCTGTCCTTGTAAATATGGCACCTTTGCAAGCAGCACTTTGCGTGAAAGGGGTGTTCCATGGGTGTTGCTGTGGGTGTTCCCACGCAACACCCATGGAACCAGACATATTTCCAGATTTATGAGGAATAGTAAATCTGTAAATGTGTGTGAATGCTATGCTTCCCCAGGGGAGGCATAGGGAGGAGAAGTTTATACATTTTCCTCTTTCTATATGTGCTGCATTCTGCAGTACAAATAGAAAGAGGAAATCACCTCTTATGATTGTTTATGTACAGGAAGGGTTCCCTTCCTGCACATAAACAATCATTGAAACAATGACGTTTTACAACTTCTATGTGTGCTAATGCAGCACACATATGAGTTGAAAAACGGCATTTCAGATTGTATTGTGCAGGAAGGGAACCCTTCCTGAACAAAAACAATCTCCCCATGACGCATGGCAGCAGTTTGTATGCCAGCGCAGATTGTTGTAAATATGTTGCATCCCTGTTCTTTGAAAGTGACTCAGTGCGGCACAGCCAAATGTCTTGCGTTCCGCACTGAGTCACTTTCTTGTAAATCTGCCCCTCAGATATGAGATGATAATAAAAAATGTCCATTCCAACCGATCTCTCCACTTTTCTCTCTCCCACAACCTTGCCAGCTCAATGCTCAATGTCACAACAGTACACACAATTTCACATTGCTCAACCCACAACAGCATGCAGTATCATATGAAATACCATGATGGGACCTATAGAGCTGTTTCAAAGCCAGCAGCATGTTGAAAACCTTAAAAGTGCAAGTCTATTTCTTACAATTTATCATCCAACATACTGCTACGTGCTCCATTCCATAACAAGATAACCCCACCTTGGTAGTGATCATGCAAGATAAAGAACACTTCCCACATACGATCAAAACAAAGCCAACATCCTTCCAACTGCACACCCAATGACAGCCGGTGCAGGTAAGAGGGGTGGGGTGGTGGGGCGGGGGAGGCGACAAACGACGACGAGGGAAAACAAGCTAAAAAAAGAGAAAAACACTTATCTTGAGGTCGCAGCATTGCAACATAAGTGGTTTTCTTTTATTTCAATTATATTCCTCATCGTCGTCTGTCGACTCCCCTCTTTCCACCACTCCACCGCTCTTACCTGCACCATCCGTCACTGCGCACACCTTATATGGTGTAGCATGCTACTCGTGTAGGCAAATGCATCAGCGCCTCACATAGCGGTAGTAAGTGCTACATAAATGCTGCAATACAACACAATACTTGACATTCCCAGTAGTAGACCTGAAATCTTGGCCAGGTGCAGCTTTCCGGCCATAATGGTTAATGTGTATAGTTATAGGAAAAAGTTAAACATAGGTTCAGGTGCAGATGCATTTTTATATATTTTCCTGAATGGGCAAGCACATATTATTCCGAGATGTTTAGATGTTGAATCATTGGTATAGTGTAGGAAGTGATCTAATTGTTGAACTTTGAACATGGAGACCAGGGATTGAAACTCCGCATCAGTATCATACCAAGAATTGTGTCATTTTGGGCAAATCAACTTTATGTTTTCATGCCAAAAATTGTAGATATATTTGATGCAATGCAAAACAAATTAAATCAATATGTGTACTTTAAAATTTATGTAATATTTACTCCTCTAAAAACGTGTTGATGTCTCATCAGGGGCCCCATGCACTATATAAATGCAACCTCCCCCCCCCTCTTCTATCCCTCCAATATCCTTTTCAACCCAAATAACAGACTTACCTGTCCATTGCTCAAATACATTTCATATTTCCCTATATTTTCTCACCACTAATCCTGTTTGGGTTCCATACTAGCGTGCTACTAGCCGAAAAGCTGTTTGACGTCTCGTCAGGGGTAGTAAGTAAGCGCTATATAAATGTACTTAAAATTTCCATGAGGCCACAATCTCATGCAGATTAATTCATGCCTTGAAATGAAAGAACGTTGCAAGGTAGAGCTGTGTTTGCGCAGTCTCACAAATGCAGGAACGCACAGTCTTATTTCTTATACTGCCCTCCCTTTTGATAAAATTGTGTGACCCTGGGCAAATGTTTATGTAACAAAAGAGGTGTATATATCTTGCAAGTGTTATTTGTTTTTGTTAATAGTTGTTCCCAATATATATATGCATGCATACGCTGGAATTAGAATAGGGGTTACAGCAACGACAGGTACAGCAGTGAAATCAACTGAAAAATGTTAATGACTTTGTAGACGTTGTTGTTTTTCTGGTTAACCTTAAAGTACTTACAATTTCTAAGGCCTAGACAAAGCGAGTTGCTGTCTGATTTTCCCATTGCGTGGCTGCTCATTAGCATTTGAGCGCATCTTCGCGTCCCGGCGTTTGCATCCATTTATTCGGATGCATTTGAATGGGGAGAATCATCATTTGGAAGCCTCTTAGTCGAAAATCCATCTGCCTTTGCGTTAATGGAGAGTCAGACAAAAAACAGGGTCCATTTACAGTGCTTTCAATCTCAACATCTCATCAGGCTCACAGTATGGAGCTGATTCGCTGCTGTGTACAAGATTTCAAACTCCCACTGCAGCCATGAAGCCCCTGGTTTTTATCCCTAATTGTTTCATTCAACGATACTGTAAAACGGTGGGAATGCGTTCGAAATTACACAGCAGCAAAGCAAAGAGAGGCGCGTGCGATGGCGCCACGCAGAAGGTAGTGGTGAGAATGAGAACTGCATGACTTCTGCTACACAGAAAGAAGTGCAGGGTCGACCTGGGCTAGAAGAGCGACTGGGCACTTAAGTAAAGTAGCCCCCAGTAGCGAATCACCAGACAGTAAAAAAAAGTGGCCCTCATTTGCAAATCGGGGCATTTTTGAATTGTAAAGACACGATTTAGAAGTGTTTTGAAAGGTATGTGAGATTGCATGCACGTGTACTTGCTGCAGGTAACTTTTATGACAATATTGGGGAAATCACCATTAAAAACCAGCCCACCAAAGTATAGAACAGACCCCCATAGGCCAGTGTACTCTGCATGAGGGCTAGAAGGCCTTTCATCATTCTGATGGTGTTGAGAGAAGTATTGCACACAGAGAAAGTGTATGAAATGCTCTGCAACAACACCTTTCACATCGGCCACACAAACCATGTGAAACCAGCAAGTTCCTTTGCTGCATTGCGTTGTGTGAAAGTTTGGTAAGTTCAGGCCTATATGTCAGCTGGATGGAAAATGACTGGTTATGCCACCCCGCAACATAGGAAATAAGTCAGAGTGTGACAGGGCATTGTGTAAATGGAATAAATACAAAGTGTCGGTCTGTCAGTCTGGTTCTAAGTGATAACTTTACCTGTCCACAGTCAGGAAGGCAAATATTCTTGGGCTATCCCCAAAACTTGCCCAATATGAACTTCGACTGCCCAAGAAGGTTATTCTTCTACCCGAGGCCCAATTTATTAAGCCATTTGCAAGTTCCACTTACTTGAAACTCACTTGAAACAGGAGTGCAAATTCACTTGTGAAATTCACAAATTATGAATGTTCAGTTTTACAGAGATTTGCTTAAACAACCCTGGTTGGTTGTTATATTACCCATAAATAAACATTCCTTCATAAGTAAGCACTGGAAAGTTTTTATGTGTATACAAATGTTTTGAAGACCCATTCCCACTCTGGAAACAGTCAGAGATTTTCTCCTGCTAAAGGTATGTGTAAATATATTTCCAGGGTGGAACCAGGCAGGGAACACTTCCAGCATTGATGGGTTTTATGGAAAGGGGTATCGACAAAGGGAAAATTATTTTCCTTGTGGAGATAAAAAAGAAAAAATACAATTGAAGTAATGTAAATACAATTTCTCAATATGTACTAGTGCGTTTGAAGAACTTCCTCCTTATGTACGTCATTGGAATTTCGCAAACATTTCCAAGGAATTCCTTTGGAAACCTTTCTGAAATCTACAAATGTATAAATCTGCACCGAAACGTGGGAGTAAATCTAATTCTGCTGATTTCCAATATATTTAAGAATGTGGTTGCTATGCGGCTCTTTAGCTCTCTGGGGACCTGCAACTGATTCAGAAGTGGCAGTTATGGTGAGGCATGCCAGCGTCTAATACTCTCCTCCCTGGTTAGGGTTTTACTGTTAGCGTTTCTCCTTCACATATCAAGTGTTCAGCAGTTCCTGGTTTCTAGGGAGTGTAGGGGGTGCAACTTAAATCCCATGTTTG
Organism: Lissotriton vulgaris; assembly: GCF_964263255.1. Classification (NCBI taxonomy): domain Eukaryota; kingdom Metazoa; phylum Chordata; class Amphibia; order Caudata; family Salamandridae; genus Lissotriton; species Lissotriton vulgaris. Next base: position 1,527,288,206 of record NC_141687.1, on the reverse strand, counting down.
GAATATATTCTTAAGCCTTTCGAAGTGTGGCCTAATTTATAGGTTTTTTGCAGTAGGGTAGTGCAGCAGGCCTTGCTGATGCGCTGCCCTACGGCAAAAGAAAAGGGCAGGAATGAGCCGTATCTATTAGATGCGGTGCATTCCTGTCCTTTTCCCCTGCACCGGCGCACAATGGACTGCAAGGCGCCAATGCAGGCACCTTTGGACCATGGTGCATGGGGGCCTGTGTTGCGGGGATGATTATTTTTGTGCAGGAAGGGAAACCTTCCTGCACAAAATCAATCACAAGAGGCTTTTTCCTTTTTGTATGTGTGCTGCAGAATGCAGCACACATAGAAAGAGGAAAAACAAGGAGAAATAAAGATATTTCTCCTCGTTGTGCTTCCCTTATGCCTCCCCTGAGGAGGCGTACGTTTTTGGTGCTGCCTCAGACTTACGATTTCTTGGAAATCTGGGCAGTGTCAAAAAGCAATGGATCTTGCTCGGATTGCCCCTCAGCAATACCCATGGTACGCCGCTTTCACACAGTTTTCTGCGTGAAAGAGGCACATATTTATATGGCCAGGAAAAGCCATGTAACAAAGCATTAGATGGCCTTAAAATATGCCAGTGGCAGATTACGCCACCGGAACGTCAAAAAAGTGATGTTCTGGCAGCGCAACAGTGATCTTTATTGTGAAATGTATCCGCCCTTTGCCGAATAACCTCATAAGGTACGCTTAGTCAACCTTCTAGTTAAACCTATGGATAAGGAGTGACCCCTCAGCTCTCCTCGGGGCTTGGTCGCTCCACCCTCTGCTGCTGCTCCTGCCTGCCTTGCCTTGCCGCCTCCTGCCTGCAGTTTCCCTCGAGCGCCGCCCGCAGCTCCTGGGATCCCCGCTGCCCGCAGACCCTTGGATTTCCCGCCGCTGCCTCCCTGCGGCCCCGCCCCCCTGCGACTCCATTCGCCGCCCCGCTCCCGCCACCCAGCTGCTCCTCCCTCCCGGCTCCTTACTTATGACGCCCCCTGAGCGACCGTGCAACGGACGCGCGCAGCGGGAGCACCGATTGAGCGCCGAAGGTGCGCCAAAGGTAAGCCCGTCCGCGCCTGGACCGTGCCCAGTGCCAGGACCCCTGGCCCCCGCCGAAGCAAGACGACCCGACGGACCTACGATGCCGCAACACTCAATGCACTCAACACTGGCCGGAACCCTGCCTGCTACCAAGCCACCCCGAGACGCACCCACGGACCCTTCGCCTGCCAAGCCTGCCGCTTCTCCTGCTACCGGACCTGCACGGCCCCGCCAAGCCCTGCACCAGCAGCAACCACCTGGAGTGCATCCTGCTCAACACCCGCTCCATCCACAGGCACGCGGTGGAACTCTGGGACCTGCTCGACACGACAGCACCGGACGTCGCCTTCCTCACCGAAACCTGGATGAACGCCTCCTCAGCGCCCAACATCGCCATAGCCATCCCGGACGGATACAGGATCACCCGGAAGGACCGCGTCAACCAGACGGGAGGAGGCATCGCCATCGTACACAAGAACACCATCCGCATCTCAACTAACTCCGCGCGAAACCTTCACCGCCGCCGAACACCTGCACTTCCAGATATACACTGACCCCAAGACCACCCTCCGCGGCACCCTCATCTACAGACCACCGGTCCCACGCACACAATTCAGCGAAGACATCGCAGACTTCATCAGCCCGCACGCCCTTCCCTCCGCCAACTACATCCTCCTAGGAGACCTCAACTTTCACCTGGAGAACAACAACGACAGAAGCACCACCGCCCTGCTACACAACCTCGCCAACCTCGGACTCAAGCAACTAGTGAACACCCCCACCCACTACGCCGGCCACACGCTTGACCCAGTCTTCTCATCCAGCAAGCACATCTCCTTCAGCCACGCCACCGGACTCTACTGGACCGACCACAGCTGCTTCCACTTCAACTTCAAAAAAACTACGACCCACCACCACCCGCAACAGGTCCCCCGCCGATGCTGGAGCAACTTCACCGCCGAGCAGCTCACCACCTCCCTCAGCCAGAACACTCCCACCAGCACAACGGACCCCAATGAAGCAGCCAGCAACCTCATCAAGTGTCTGACCGCCTGCTTGATGACCTTGCACCACTAAAGAACCCTCCCAGCAGACACGGCAGCAAGAAAACCCCCTGGTTCACCGACGAACTCAAGGAATCCAAGAAGAACTGCCGCACCCTCGAGAAAGCCTGGCGGCTCGACCACACCACAGACAACAGGACCGCCCTCAAGCACGCCATCCGCAAACACCATCAGCTGATCCGCGCCACCAAGAAGACAGCACTCAAAGAACGACTGGACAACAACACCCACGACAGCAAGGAACTCTTCAGCATCGTCAAAGAGTTCTCCAACCCCAGCGCCGGAAACAACGACATCATTCCCTCGCAAGACCTCTGCAACTCACTCGCCTCGTTCTTCCACCGCAAGATCGCCGACATACACAACAGCCTCGACGCACAGACCACGCACCCTACCACCAAACCAACGCCCACCACCACCACCCTCTGCAACTGGACCCCGATCAGCACCGAAGACACCACCCGCACAATGAACTCCATCGACTCCGGATCACCAACCGACCCGTGCCCACACCACGTCTTCAACAAAGCCGACGCCACCATCGCACCCCGTCTCCGAGACACCATCAACTCCTCCTTCCACACAGCCACCTTCCCGGAGAGCTGGAAGCATGCCGAGCTGACCGCCCTCCTGAAGAAACCAACGGCGGACCCCACCGACCTCAAGAACTACCCTCCTATCTCGTTCCTTCCTTTTCCGGCCAAAGTCATCGAGAAGACCGTCAACAAACAGCTGGCCGCCTTCCTCGAGACGAACGGATCCCTCGACCCCTCGCAGTCCGGGTTTCGGGCCAACCACAGCACTGAGACCGCCCTGATCGCAGCCACTAACGACATCAGAACCCTGATCGACAACGGGGAAACAGCGGCCCTCATCCTCCTGGACCTCTCTGTGGCATTCGACACCGTCTGCCACCAAACTCTAGTGAAGCACCTCAGCAACATCGGAGTTCGAGAAAAAGCGCTGGAATGGATCATCTCGTTCCTCACCGGAAGAACCCAGAGAGTCCGCCTCCCTCCGTTCAGATTCGAGGCCACCAAAGTCATCTGCAGCGTACCACAAGGATCCTCACTCAGCCCAACCCTCTTCAACGTCTACATGAGCCCCCTCGCAGCCATCGCACGCCAGCACAACCTCAACATCATCTCCTATGCCGACGACACCCAGCTCATCCTCTCCCTCACCAGCGACCCCACCACCGCCAGAGCCGACCTACACGAAGGGATGAAAAACGTTGCCGACTGGATGAGGAACAGCCGCCTTAAACTGAACTCGGACAAGACGGAAGTCCTCATCCTGGGATCATCACCCTCCACCTGGGACGACTCCTGGTGGCTCCCGGCCCTGGGCACCGCTCCCAAACCGACGGACCACGCATGCAACCTGGGCTTCATCCTGGACTCCTCCCTGTCAATGACCAGACAAGTCAACGCCGCCTCATCCTCGTGCTACAACACCCTGCGCATGCTCCGCAAGATCTTCAGATGGATCCCCACGGAAACCAGGAAGACCGTCACCCAGGCACTCGTCACCAGCCGACTGGACTACGGGAACACCCTCTACGCCGGAACCACAGCGAAACTTCAAAAAAGACTCCAACGCATCCAGAACGCCTCCGCCCCACTCATCCTCGACATCCCCCGACACAGCCACATCACCGGACACCTGAGAGACCTGCACTGGCTCCCCGTCAGCAAGAGAATCACGTTCAGACTCCTCACCCATGCACACAAGGCTCTCCACGACCTGGGCCCCAAGTACCTCAACGACCGCATGACCTTCTACACGCCCACCCGCCAGCTACGATCGACCGGCCACGCACTCGCCACCGTACCACGCATCCGCAGAGCCACCGCCGGAGCAAGATCCTTCTCCTACCTGGCAGCCAAGACGTGGAACTCCCTCCCCACCCACCTTCGGCGAACCCAAGACCATCTCGCCTTCAGGAAGCAGCTCAAGACCTGGCTGTTCGAGCAGTAACTTTCTCCTCCCCCAGCGCCTTGAGACCCTTGAGACCCTCCCGGGTGTTACATGATTGATTGATTGATTGAGGAGTCTAGAGGTGGAAGAAAAGTTTTAATTTAGTCCATGATCGAATATGTCACATTCCCGAAATGTAGAAGTATTACACGAATTACACATGGTTGATTGCCACTAACAAAATTGTACCCATGATGCCCTCTGGTAAAAAAGCCATGCAAGACATTTATTCCATGTGCTGAGTGGTCGAATGCATGAAAATTAAAATCAGGGTGTGCACTTGCGCTCAAAATCATGTGAGGAACGTATTCAATGTATCGGGTGGTTACCTTCACGACAAGTTCTCCTGAAATCACTACCTTACGTGCAAAACGTACACAAAAATTGTAAGTGTAAGAATAAATATTTGAAACACTTTCATGAAAAAAACTAGAATAAGCTTGTGAGTTTCCATATTATACCAATAAAGATTTGGCTGGAATTTCTATGTAAGAAAGTCAATTTAAACGCTTGTGCACCAGATAAAACACAGATCAGCCCTACATATTGCAAACCAATTTTAAAACACTGCCAAGGTGGGGTATTGCGAGCTCCCCATCCAAAGCAGTGCTTAATTTGTAAAAAAAAAATAAGTGCCAGGGCTTTTGTCAGAAAGCCGCTGCAGCTTGCATTACGCATTGCTTTTGCCAAACTGTACCAACGCGAGTACTAACCATCAAACTCCTCCAAGTGTGCTAATTCGGACTATTTTATGCTCCAAAGCTATAAGAATGGCTTGGACAGCAGGTAACAGCCATTTTTAATGTTTATTGAATGTATAATTAACTGTTTTTGTGGTCCTTTCTAAATTCCCCAGACGCGCCACCTTATGACGGAATCCCACAAAGCGCCAGTGTCGACAATTATATGTTGTGCAGAGCACTGGGAAACACCAGCTCAAAGTAAGCACTGCCTAAACGTAACCCCCGAAGCCTCAGAATATCTAGAGTCAATGGAGGGAGATACAGTTGTTAGCAACAAATGTGATACTCAAACACCACCTAAGGTCATTAAGGGGGCAGCGTGTTGAGCCGGTGTGCCTGCGGCGAGAGAAGTAGAGTTAATGTTGGACTCTTCCTCTCCTGTTCAGCTACCGACTTTTGTGTTTATCTAGAAAGCCCACAGCAATCCTAAGTCCTGAACTATCCTAGACCCTCTGCCAAAGGCCCTGCTCAGTTCATGTGTTGACGCTGATGGGGCTGTAAAGTCGTGGGCTCTAGGCCTACACACTTTGTGATTGGTGACATGGACACACGTAAGTTACTGTATTGCACTGTCCCCGAGCACGTGCACTTGGGCCCTTTTATTAACAGAACCATGTCGCTTGTGATGCCTGTGGTGGATAGGGGTGGTGTGTGTATATGGCCAGCCCTCAAGGGAGTGACTGGTAAACTTGTGACCTGCTGAGACACTAGAACGTGTCCAGCAGCTAGACACTACAGGATCATCCATAGGCCTAAAAGTCAACGTGGTCTATTTAACTGAATGCACACATTTGCTCACTACCTCAACGATGGCCTTGCAATGTGCAAATGTTCCAGTGGTATAAAAAGGAAAAGTGAGATATGATATATTGTGTAGATTGCAGACTATACACTTGCAGGACAAAAGAGCATTAATCGCATTCTAATTTACCTTTTATATGTGCAGAGCGTGCCGAATAATACAAAAGTGAAGCACCACATTTTGGAGCACATTCTGTGACAATATTATTTTGCTGATTTTTCACTTTAAAGCACATTATTTGCTGTGTAGTCAAAGGGTTAAACACAAACATATCAGTTAAACACCCGAATACAGTAATCACCAACTCAAAGGTGAACAGTTAACTTTTGCAAGAGGGCTGCTAATGTGAGGCGCAGGGGGTTCTCATTTTTTTGTACTAGTCACATTTGATCTGTTTATTTAGAAACATAATTTTGTTGTTGAATTCTGCAAATTATGCATCAGGTCCACTATGTGGCAAATGCAGTGAATTCCTAATTATTTGGAAAACCTTGCAACCGCATAACCACTTTATTCCAATGGCTCCGGATAAGCACAGACTATGCAGCTTCCCTGGCACAGGTGCAGCTTGAATTTGGCCTGGAGAAACAATCGGTGGTCAGGTGGGTGTCTTATCTCTAAGTGTGCAACAAACTGAGATCGACCATCAAAGATAGCCTAGATGGCATGGCCTGGAAAGGGATAAACTATGCAGGAGATAGTTCGGTCCATGGACTTTACCTAGCGGGAGACCTTGATGCACTGTCAGCAAGAGAAATCTGGAAACTTCATGTCTCACATCTCTCAAATGCCAAAAGCTCTTTTCCTGGCTTGAAGATAAAACCTCATTGGGAAGGTGATCTCACTTCTGGACAGTGATACATTCCTTTGATCAAACCCCCCTGAGCTACCTAGCAAGCACTTTTTCATTTCATACTAAGAACAAGTCCATGGCACTGAGATTAGGGGACTTTCCACGATCAGAAAACATCTCAAAGTGGCTGAGCAAGAGCAAAGGAAACATCAGCAAACTTTGTGGTCATCAAAGAGAACCAATAATCCACATTGTCTGCATTTGCCCTGCTTAACTGAAGGAAAGAAAGGCCTTCCTTTGTAGTCATTGTAACAACTTAGGCATCTGTTCATGCAGACTTGCAGTTATTGAGGCCTTGCAGCCTAAGAAAACCGTACTGAACATTCAATCGGTTAAATTATTGCGTATGGTGTCTAAAAAATAGGGGCTATCTAGTACTGACGCCCGTTGACTTGATCACAAACATAACTGCACCTGGCCCTCCACTTCCAACGGACTACGAGAAATACTGCAGGTGGGCAACACATGGTATTCTATCTGTTGGTCAATCAGAGGATATATGGACTAAGATTGCATACACCCTTAATAGCTGTCTTTGTAATGACCTCAGTGGTGTAGGATGGCCAGGCTACAGTTATGTCAATCTATGATACAATGACCCATCCAACCAGCTTTGTTGCCTGTGATCCTGATGAGATGTTGGTTCTTTTTTGCTGTTTGGGCCTTGACCCGTTAACCCACTCTGTATCTAACTTTGCCCAAAATGTCACCCTTAAATGTGTTTACTGTGGTTTCAATCAGGGATTTAAGTGGACTAAAATAATCTCTAAAAGGGGTGTGCCCAAAGACACGTTAGCAAGAGTCTCTCAGGAGTGTTGTGCTGTGTGAAGAAGATCCCTGGCTCCAAAAGTAATAAGAAAGTTAGCGTGGTAGGCCTGGGAGGGCCACCAGTCTTCCCCCTCCCTCCCCCCCCCCCCCACTTTCCAGAGGTTGACAGGCTCCTGGCACAGGCTGGAGTGATAATACCAGGAATCGCTGTGAAGCACCAGGTTACCGTCTATCTCACTGACCATAAAATATTTTGTTTGTCCGACCTGCTGCTGTGTATTTTTAGCCCAGTAATTATAAGGCTCAAAGTAGAGCGCGAAGCGGACCCGCCTCAATCTCCCTATTTCATTACTATTGGTGTTGAGACCTGGCAGGACCTGGCCCACTTAAATCCTCGGTTTCAATACTGTCTGGGCTTGTCACAGTATTTTTTTTTTATCACATTGAAGTGGCACAGCGTAACAAAGTTATATCTTAACTCATTCCATTAAGGGTCTGTTTGATTTATGTTTCCCTTGTTTTTTATATATAAATTATATCTTTACTTGTTTTTAGAAAACTAACAGTGGCTTTTAAATAAATTAGTTAATATTAAGTGTAATAATTTTAAGTCTTATCCATATGAATTGCTATCTCATGTAATGATTTTAATTGATCACGCATGAAAAAAAAAGTTGCAATTTTTTAGTGGAAAATGAGGTATGTCAGTACTAGTTCTGATGCAACAAACTATAACACTTTTATAGGCTATGACCCTAAATCTAACGATTATGATTAAAAATGTTAGTTTATCCAAAACTACATAATTGCACTTTGGAAACTTGTGGTGTGTAAAAAGATTAAAGCTAATGTTTGAGGAGTTTGGAGTTCACAAAGATTGAGCTTTTATGAAAGTATGTGTGGAACTGATGCACTGCAGAGTAATTGAATTCAGTTCAGCCAAGGTTCACAACCTGGAAGCCAGGGGGAAATTGTAATTATAGGAAATGAGAAGTAAGGGAGCTGTTCTCTAATTATATCTACCTGGGAATCGAAAGATCACAGAAAATAATTATTTTTGTACCAGAGCCACTCTAAAACATTTGCAATTCTGTTAAAATGTTTAACCAAATTATATAAGACTGGCCCTTCAAAAAATCGAAAGGTTGAGAGGTATTATTACCTTGTTATACATTTGTAATATCTTTTTTTCCTTTTTCATTTAAAGAAAGTTCCGCAAAAAAACTATTTCAACTAAAGATTTAGTTATCTTTTACCATAAACAGCCAGCAATCATCTCATTAATAAAACTCAACTCTGTTGTACTCATGGTACTTATGCACACTGTTTATAGTTATATAATGCCCAACTCAACTGTACTCTCCTTATAGATCTTAGAAGGATGAAGCACTTCAGTTGACAGTACTCTTGTCAAATGTGATCTGTGGGGTGAACAGTGGTTTGGTTGATGTGGCTTTTGGTTTGGTTGATGTGGCTTTAAATCATGTCACGAGAAATAAGAGATAGTTAGGCTACCGCCGATTCGGCGATGCATCAAGCGCAAGGTAAGTGGTTGAATGATTTTTAGGTCTCGCTCCTACGCAGCGCGCATGCGCTGCTTAGGAGAAGACCTAATGGCATCGGCAGAGCTTTATCAGCAAAGATGTGCATGCCTTGCATTGCTTGCAATGCAACGCGTGCACATCTTGGAGATTTCCTTTCTGGAGTGCGCTGCGCCATATGGTCGCACGCTCCCAAAAGGAAATCACCCATGCCCCCTACCCCTGCTGCCACTTTCAGTGCTGCGCGGCTTTACTGCCACGCAGCCAATGCTTGTTCTACTTCTTCCTGAAGGTGTTGTTTTTATTTGCTGTGCATGGTAAGCAGGTGGGATTCATTTCCTTCCATCAGCAGACCATGGGCATATTTCGCTCCCAGACTGGAAACCTCAATTTTGGAATTAAATGCACCAATTACTAATGCAACAAATTGGCTAAATTGTGGAGACTATACACAAACTGGCCTATTCACGGTCCTCGCGACTAAATGTATCTGGTGAGCGTACTAGTTTTTGGCACAGTATTCTCATTTGTTTTAACTTTGTTTCGCTGACTCTCTTATCAGTGTTTGTCAAATTCTTATAGTGCTATCAAATTTAATAAAGCATTTTTCGTACCACATTTTATACATCCTTTATATTGGATTTTGTATGGTGCTTTTACAGATGGCAGTTCGATGGAGTGGGTGAGGTGTGTGGATGGAGACAATGAGAGTGAGAAAAGAAAGGCAGGGCAAGTAAAGGGCTTGTGTTTTTTTCTTCCCCTTTAATTTGGTCTCGGTACAGCACAAACGAAATAATAAAAAGTCGACACCGTTCAGAAACTTCCCGAAGGCTGCACTGTATTGAGTGCCAGTGTTTTTTCTGCCAGCACCTGTTCTGTATCACTGTGAAGTTGGAGCCGCATATCAAAATAGTGCTGGGGGGCAGCAGGTGGGTTGACACTTCATTTTTGGATCATTAAGGCGGAAGAATGAAGCGAGCTCTTCCGAGGACAGGTGGAGGCGACGGGAATTGTGCTGGGCTTCGAAATTTAGGAAGGTTTTCTGTGTACAGCTAAGCCTGGTGGTTCTTAATTCATCTGTCCTTCGTGTTCTAGGAGTCTGCGGTGGAGTGGTGACAATTAAGAAAGCCAAGTGCAGTTGGCAACTTAAAATACAAAGAGCTGTGCAGCACACAAGCCTTTTCATTACCATCTGCTCTCCATGCTACCCTTGAGGCATGGCATGGTGTTGTCTGGTGTGGTATGGTGCTAGTGAGCAGCATGAAAGAAAGCTTGTGTGGTCCTGCCGTTAACTGTACAAAACATAATCCCAGGCCATTTTAGCAACATCTCTTCATGTTTTCAGAAGTTGTCACATTTTCTGTTGTGTGGTTCTTATTCCACTACTAGCACAGCTATTTTAGTTCTTGCATTGCAAGTTCAGTTCTAGTCAATTGCTTTGTATATGACACCAGGCAAGTGAGTTTATACTGACTCCAGCATGCTACGGAGGAAGGATTGTGCATCGAAGAGGTAAATGTTGTGCTGGCTGCCTCGTCAGGGGCCACACCCAATCATGAATGCTAGTTCCTTATTTCTGATGCAAATTGACTTTAAAAAAGCAAAGAGAACTGCAGTGCAACATCATGCAGCATGGGAGAGCGGGCCGGGGGGTGGAAGGTGGGGGCATGTCTGGAACAATGGTTGAAGTGCATTAAAAAGCAAGCATCTTCAATGCAATAGGTCTCGCATTTGCGAGAGTTAGAGCTACTGACGTTGTAAATGACATTTTTTTAACCTATGTTTTGGTTTGGACTGCAGTGGCCTTTGGGATCTTATACGTGTTTAGAACTACAAAAGTGAAGTGTAGCCTAACAAAGGTATCAATGTTTCTTTGTAGTTTTTTTTACAAAATGGATATTTATACTGGGCTATTACGGTATTTACCTTACTTGAAAAAGTAAAGTGATTTCGCTTAGCCACAACCCAACAACATGCATATGTGGTGCAGGGCAACGAAGCTAGGCAGACATTAGCGATGAAATCATTAAACAAAAGGTATGGTGGATTAACAGTAAAAGCAGTTGGAGATAATGTACTGGTGTGCGCAGAGCACAAACAAGCCCCTAAACATAACATACGTGCTGTGCAAAGTTTAGAAAATACAATATAAGGCCAGCTCCATGCAGTGATATTTTAATATATTATTTTAAACTAATCAAAAAAGAAAACTTGTTTTTAAATATAAAGGTGGGTGCTATCACCACGTAGCCGGGCGCTTTTTAGGTCTCGTCCTACGCAGCACGCATGCGCCGCATAGGAGGAGACCTAATGCCATTGGCAGAGCTTTTTCAGCAAAGAAGTGAACGTGTTGCATTGCTTGCAATACAACGCATGCACATCATGGCGATTTCCTTTCGGGAGCGCGTGGCGCGTGGCGTCATATGGTGGCGCCATATGGTTGCAAGCTCCCGAAAGTAAATCGCCTATGCCTACTCCCCCTGCTGCCACTTTCACTGCCGCGTGGCTTTACTGCCGCGTGGCCAATGCTTCTTTTAAATGGGTATTGAATCTGAAAAAGAACAATTTAGAATTGCGTAGATCACCCAATGTGACATCACCGTATCTAAGAGACAGGAATACGACAGGTTTAAAAAATTCACTGGAACATAACGCAAGGAGTTTCCACAGGTTTAGTCTTCACAGACTTTGAGTACAAGATGCTTATTGGAACTGAATAAGCTAAGAAAAGAGAGGATACATTTTCTGGTACAAAAAAACAAATATGTCAAGGCTTATCCTAATTATCTCAAGGAAGGATAGAATTCTGCCTTCATCTTAGTGCATGTCTCAATAAATTACTGTCATTTTTCACCATCCGTCAGATACCACGCTGTACTACTCGGAAGCACAGTCTGCTGATCCAATCAGTTGCTTTCCTGAGAAGAGCAATAAAAAGGCTGGTATGCACCGAAAGATTTCTGTTCTCGCTTTAAACTGCGCTCGCATCTGAGTACGCAGACAGATTAACTTTCTAATCGGAGCACTTTGGGTAATCATTAAGGATGACATTAAACAGTGTTAGGCTAATTACCCTCCCCAGAAGAAATTTTTTCCGAACGCGCTGTAAAAAAGATTGTTGAAAAGGCTTGCCCAGTCTTAAGATGCTGAAGCATGAATGGCACAGTTCCAAATATTCGGTCTGTTTCCCTAGGTATAAATGAACAATCCCTCCACTAAACAGCCTGCTCTTCTTAAGTACGTGCTGCTGAGTACATAAGGGTTCACCCTTGGGAATATGTCAATGTCCCTCTAGACTGCTCCTTCCTGGCATTCCATACATGGAACGGATGCTGAGTGAACAGTCCACCTCACAGTTTTGGAACATTGGATACAGCACAATATTTATTGCACACATGAAACATGGTTGGGAAATGGTATCAGAAATCTCGGTGTGGCAAGCTCTCACACACAACCAGAGGGAACAGCAGGAAGCAGACGCAGTTGTAGCCTCTTTACAGAGACCATCAGCATCCCCTAGGGTGACCAACTGGCATGGGTGCAAATTCAGGACAGTGAGGGTAAAAATTCAGGACAAAGGGTCAAAATTTAGGACATAAAATTCAGGACAGGATTTCAAAATTCAGGACCAGACGTAAGTTTTACAGACACATCAGAAGAGGTCACAAAATAGTATATAAGTAAGTAAATAGACAACCACTTAAGTACAAGTCAAAAGAAGTTTATATTAGGTTGAGACAATTGTGCACTTCATGGTTTCTCAGTATGCGCACAGCTTTGAGCAAATGTGCAGGTCTTTTTGTGGTAACAAAACAGCCCGTCCCCCCCTCACCTTTCCAGCCTGCCAGGGAAACGACTGATGGCTGGTCCGGCCAGTACGGCCTTGCTACCACCCTCCAATGGTCCAATCTTATTTTAATCAGGTTGTTCAGTTATATATTATGTTGTCTTGGTTTGTATAAAGTAACAAAAATGCTTAACACTTTTTATTATTACTTTTCAACATGATGCACAGCAGCCACAATGCTCTACAACATAGCCAATGGTTTTGGCTAAACACATAAGGTCCCAAAGGCGAGACCTTTTGCTATGCCAATGCTTGTTTTAATTTTATTTTACCTACCTCGTCTGTTGACTTCACCCCAGCCTGCCCTACTGCCCCACCACTTTTACCTGTGCCGGCTGCCACTGGATAAAGTGAGACTAGCTGTACATTATAAAGGTATAACAAGTGACAGAGGAGTTCAGTGACCGTAGTGAGGCACTGTGCTTCAGGACGAGCACTTTTATGCAGTTACAGAACTTCGAGGCGACATTTACTAAGTCTTAACGTGCAGATGGAGATGCTTTATTCCATTATAAGTCAGTTTTCCGAACCTCACACAGAGTTCTTCAGATGCCCTAGGAGGAGGTGGTCTATTCCTGTCTTTAAGTCTGGCCTTAAGACAGCTTTAGCTGTCATGCTAACCTCACATAATAAGACATTATTATTATTATTATTATTAAAAGGCTCTTCTATAGCGCATGGCTACTCGGAAGCATCCCAGCGCTTAGGACTAACCAGAGGGAGATGGATTACAAAGATGCAGAGGCCTGTGTTATCTAGATTTTAGGGAACAGGAAAGTTTTTAGCTTTTTTCGAAAGGCGAGTAGGTTAGGTTCTTGTCGAAGAGATGGAGGAAGAGCATTCCATAACCTAGCCGCATTATGCAAAAAAAGACGACCCCCTGTGCGGGCCCTGTTGATCCTGGGAGTTACCAGAAGGTTTTGTTGATTCGAGCGAAGATTCCTAAGTGGTTTGTATGGCCTAATCATGTCATCTAAAATTGGGGGGCCTCTCCCGTAAAGTGTTTTATGGACCGTGCAAAGGGTTTTGAAGTGAACCCGCTCCTTTATGGGGAGCCAGTGCAAGGCGCGAAGCGCGGATCTGGCTGATGTGCGATGGCTGATACCCGTAAGTAGCCTTGCTGCAGAGTTCTGGGCAACCTGAAGTTGCCGAGTGACCGAGACAGGGGCTCCATAGTCCAGCCTAGATAGAATAAGGGACTGGACTATGGTTTTCTTGGCTGTTTCGGGTAGCTGAGGGAGGATTTTTCGAATTGTCTTCAGCAATCCGAAACAGGTGGCCACTGTCTTTCTTGCCTGGATCTTAAATGACAGCTCTGCATCCAACCAGAAACCAAGACTTTTAATCTCGGTCTTTGGAGTGGGTCCAGAGCCCATGCAGGAGGGCCAGTGTGTCACATATGAAACATCACAAATGAAAATACATATATAAATGCAGATATAGAAAGGCTTTGAGTCAGACATCCACTTTCAAAGGTCTGTTGAACTGTCATTCACATTTTCTTTCCACCCACTGCAGCGTGAAGCATTAGGTCAGCCCACTGTGAACAACGTTCTCTTACACACTGAGGAATTGCATTTTTCTGGCTCATATGTGCACATACGTCTATAACGAAGTGCTCTTCAGTGCCGAGGCTGATTGGTCAATATGATGATTATTTTTTCCCAGTCTTTACCTTTTTTTTTTAACTGTGTAGTCATTCTTGTGTGTTTCAGCTGTATCCTGAGATTACATTAATACACATTTAGTACACTTTCATTTCATCAATAAGTGCTTTTAAAATAAAAAAAAGTGATATATCTGGATGGGGCTTCTTGTATAGTTCATCAGGGTTATACCTTACTATACATGCTAATTCGGTTCTGTTTATGTGCATGTCAGTCAAACAGCAAATGAACTGTTTGTACCAAACGAAAAAATGGATCACAAAAAGATGTTCATGTTGTACCCAAACAAAAAATAAACCAATAATATAAGTAAAATAAGTGCAATGTAACCAATACAGTGCTCAGTGCAGGGAAATGCGGAATAATAATAGTGCAAAGAACAATCTTTTAAAATGATTCAATTACATCTATTGGTCTGAGCAAGTTGTTGATTAGTTTTAGGCAGAAAAGTCAAGATCTCAATGATATTTTAGCCTAGGATAAAATGTACCTGTATATTGGGAACTTTTCAACGTATTTGGGTTAGTATAGTAGTCGTCATCAAGACAGGATAACATTTGTAAAGTGTCTACAAGAGAGGCTAAGAAATTGAGGATCAAAAATTTGCTTAAGCACATGTCAATAAACAAATTATGAGCAACGCAATACGTGAGGTCATAATAGTGCATGATGTGGGCACAAGTTATAATTAGTGCACCAAACTATCTGGCATATTGTAGTGCTTTTTGGGTTTGTTAACCTTCAAAAATGTCTTATTTTAGCATCTAAATATAACGTCACTTTAACCGTTGTTTTTTTCAGTAAAAAAACACATTTAAATGCAACTTTGTAAGTGATTCCTTGAAGAATTATTCACATAAGCATTTCACACTTATATTGGTCACAAATGTGATCCAGACAGTAAAAGAATTACAACTGTAATCAAGGATGTATTCCAATTTTCTCTGTATTTGTTTATATTTAAAGTAATTAATTGAGCATTACATCCGCATTTCATGACTGAATAAATATACACGTTGTGAGCAATTTGCAGAACGCCAATACCAACACTGTAACTACCAAAACAATCCCATATGATACACCAGTTTGTTAGGGGATTGGCGGTAGAGTAGACACCCTTTTCCCAAGAAGTAATATGGTCAGTACGAATAGCAGCCCATATCTTTCACAATTCTTGATATTGAAAACAACTTGAGATAAATTTAAATCAAGAAATTCAAAGGCAAGAAGGGTGTTTAGTCGACATTTCTGTCTTTAATGGCCACATGGGTCCGCACGACCATCCACAAAACTCAGCGTTACACATAGGGAAACTCCTGTGGATACTTGCTGTTATCTCACTCACATATATTGGGATTTCAAAAAGGATTCTACCAGATGATCACAACTTGTTCAAGAAAGCATCTCATTTTAAACTGAAGAAATCTTAACAAAACAGGGTACGGCTACTCCATGAGGTTCTCATACCGGCAAGTATCCACTGGAGTTTCCCTATGTACACAGCACACATTCCACATCACTGCTTGTCCTGATGCTGTTTCTTGCGACCCCAAGACATCGCCAAGGAAATGCGCAGGACGGCTCCACTACAACTGACGACCTCCACGCGGGCATACAAATCCTGTAAGCCTCGTGCATGTTTGGCTTCAACAATGGTGCAGTTTTCAAATTCCAACAGCAACGCCCCATAGCTACACTATTTAAAATAACTAAAGTACTCACAGCTAATTATTCGGTTTCGTATCCCATCCCAGTCGCCAAAATTATGTTGTGATGAATGACTTGTAGCCGAGGAGTATCTTTGAAGATTATTTCTTAGTTTTAGTTGCAGGATGGTATCCTAGTACAGCAGCCACACCAGGACCAGCCTGCCTGCTGCTCAGCCCATACTCCAACTTTCACACCTCACCACACAGGCAGCCAAACATTCCATTCATCTTTATCACACTAACATTCCACTCAGAACACTCACACTGGTTCAGCAGCTAGGAACCAAGGTAACAGGAAAGATGCATGAATACATAAGCAATATATAACGCAATCCCTCCTGGCAGCACAGCAGTTCCTTCTGCAAAGTGCAAAGTGTAGAGCCAGCAATGTCCGGTTACAGGTCCATTTAGAGTCTGCAATCATGGGGTCAGAGCTCCTGTACTTATACTCAATATGTCTTTGATCTAGGAGTGACTTCAAAGGAACCCTTTAAAGTGCGCAACAATCCTCTTTCAACTCAACCCTGTCTCCAGATATCAGTAGTGGATACATCAGCCCTTTGTGCGAGGGAAGGACACGGCCTATACAAATGTAAGCGTTTCCTGCTCCCTTTCTCCCAGCTCAGGAAGACAATCAGTATGCATATGAATGCAGATGTATCCCTGTCACTCATAGCCCTTCTTATGTGGTGACTGTCTGGAAAGTATGCACAAAGTGTAGCTGTCACCTAGGCCCAGATGTGGATTGCAGTCAGGCTGCAGAGCACAAAGAGTCATAAGCACTGAGAAGTGCCCACTTTCTAAAAGTGTAATTTCCAAAAAAGTAATGTAAAGTCCAACTACACCAGTAAGTAGGATTTCTCACTACCATTCTGAACATACCAAAGACTGCTATACTAGTCCTTTCAGATCAGGAATTTCCACTTAAATACATATAAGGTAATTCCCAATGCTAACCTATGAGAGGAGTCGGCCTCACAGTAGAGAGAACCAAAATAGGCTGTTTGTCCCTATCAGGACATAGCACACAATAAAGGCAAATGTCCTACCTTTTACTTACACAGCACACTGCCCATAGGGCTACCTAGGTCCTTCTTTAGGGGTGGCCTATATGTTGAAAAGGGGGAGTTTTAAGGCTTGGCAAGTAGTTTTACATTTCAAGTCAAAGTGGCAGTAAACTGTGCTCTTAGGTCCTGCAGAGACAGGGCTGAGACAGTTTGAAAGGCTACATCAGTGGGTGGTACAAGCCGTGCTGCAGGTCCACTAGTAGCATTTAGTTTACAGGCCCTGGGTAAATATGATACTATAATACAATGGATTAACAAGTAAATTAAATATGCCAAACAAGTGTAAACCAATCATACCATATTTAAAGGCGAGAGAGCATGCACTTTAAAACTGGTTAGACATGGTAAAGTGCCCAGAGTCCTAAATCCAACAAAAAGGTCAGAAAAATAGATGGAGGAAGGCATAATGTTTTGGGATAAATCTGCAAAAAGGGCAAGGTCAACACTCATCCAAAGAACTCTCCAACCTGGTGAGCAGTCCAATGAAACCCATAAAAAGTGCACCCTGCCCCCCTCCTTCAGAGTCAAGATGAAACATGCTGGCCAACTTCTTTTTGGAGATCAATAGTATCCCCCTCATACTTGGAGGGGAGGAAGACGCAGTCAGTTCTCCCCAATGGTGGCATGAACAATTTAGCATGTTCCCAGAAATCAAGCAAGAAGATGTTGTGGACAGCCTCAAATGTTGAAAACCAGGTTCTCCTTGTGGCTCTGCCACCCGGGGCATTATGCTTAAATGTGCAAAAGTAGTTACAACTCAGCTAACAGACGTTTAACTTTTCACTCAAATCCGGGACAGTCCCTACAGCCTGGAAAAATGCCATTGTCAAGCCACTATAAAAAAGCCATGATGAGCAGACTCCCTAAAGTGCGAAAATGATCACCCAATTTCCCTCCTCCTAGGTCCTAGTAAAATTCTAGATACATTTGTCAACCGAAACCTCTCGCAATATCTAGAGACAAATGACATCTTACGTCTGTCTCAGTCAGGCTTTGGCCACAGAAGAATCAGAGCCATCCTGGACGAAGGTGGGACAGCTGCCCTGATCCTGCTGGACTTGAGTGATGAAGGCAAAAAATGAGCTCTGTACTTCTGTTTTTACAGTTTTCCATTTTAGCAACAAAAAAAATAGCTGCAACATATTTTGGTCTCCTACCAGCCTTGAGAAAGCTATTGAGATGGCTACCTGACCCATAGTGCAGGGTGGTGGTGCAAGGACTAGCCCTCTCACGACTTGACTATGGGAACTCCCTGTACTTGGGAAGCCCCTTAACACTCATAAAAAGGCTCCAAGTTACTCAGAATGCTACAACCCGTATATTATTGAAAATTCCCAAACAACAGATGGTAATCACGGCTCTGGCAAACATGCACTGGTTTTCAGTGGTCAAAAGAGTCCACTTTAAAACTCTATGCATCAATCACTGAGCAATGTATAAGAAAAGCTTGAAGCTGAGCCAAAGGCTACTAACAGCCTTCGACCCAACAAGAATACTGTGCCTACAGTTAATGTTAATGTTATCGGATTTCAAGAGAGCGTAGCGCGAGCGCCTACCAGCCTGCAATTGCTTGTTATACCAAGGATAAAGAGAGCAAGGAGTGAAGGATGCTTTTTTGCATTTCTTATCCCAAACCTGTAGAAATCCTTCCTACAACAATAAGCAAAACAGAGTCAGAACAACATTTTTGAAAAGTGCAAAAAATTGCCATATTCAACTAAAGTGGTTGGACTGAAATGTTACCTGTAGGCTATCTTAGCACTGGGAAGCCTGGTTGGATAGGCATGCCCTCTACAAATACCCATGAATAAAAAAGAATAGAGTGAGAGTGTTTGTTCAGATGAAAGAAGCCTGATCCAGTTCTAGTCCACAGGGAGAGAAGGTGGTTGACTTTGCTTCGGCACAGCTAGCTAACAAACTTAATCAGTCCTGGAGCTGATCGCATGCTGTTTTCAGCATGAGAGAAGCGCCAGGATTGGTTAAGGCAGGCCATCCCAGAGCTTCTTTTGAGACTGGGAGCCAGTGTCTACAATCTCTCCGACTGATTACAACAGCTCAGATTAGTGGGGTCTGAAGTGTGCATGTCGGTTTAACTGTCACAAGACAGCCGGCCATTCTGACATGTGCACTTTAAGCTGTTGGCAGTCATCATCCCTGCTGTCAATCAGCCAGGATGCCCCCGCCCTCACTCGCATTTGACCTAAACAGCTGCACATTATTAGGAAAAAATTGTACTGTGAAGATGACCATTTCATTACGTTTGTTGCTGCGCTCACAGCAGGCGGCTTGACGCTCCTCTGCCATTAAGGAGGGACCGCCCCTGCTCCTACCACCACTATTGTGAGTACACTACCCTAACCATTACTAACACCACTACGTGGTTCTTGTGTTTGTGTGTGTAGGAAAGTTGTTTGTGTGAGAGACAGTGATGTGGTGTATGCATGAAAGTTATTGTGGTGTGCTAGTAATAAAAAAAAGGTTAAGCCTATAGGCTTTGCCAATGCTTGTTTCTAGTTCCAGAAGTGATCTTATAAATATGTGTTTTGTACATACCACAAGGCAATGCACTAGTAATTGCTGCCTAGTTCTGATGCTTTCATGAGTCAAAGATCGCGCCTGAATTACATAACAGTCAATGGGGGTTACCCTGATCTTAGAAGACTAGTAAATGGATCAATCAGAGAGTAGAATGGCGAAGAAAGAGCAGAAACATAGAGGAACCATGACGTTAGCAGCACTTCACTCCGCGGATCCTGAAATAGCTGCCATCTTTCTCAACGGTGATGTCAAGGTGCGTTCATCAGCAGATCTTCAGACGGGTTCAACACAAGGCACAACTAGTACATGCACTCCCTAGTCTGGTAAAGTTGTGTATGGACATGCCCAAGTGTTACTGTTTTGTTGGTATTTTTTCACTATGACCATTGTAATTTCATTTTCTTACAAAAGGACCACTGCTAGTCCAGCCTTTTTTAGGTTAGGTAAAGCCCTGAGTAGTTGCTACATCCTATTGGTTCTAAATCTACAGTCTTGATATTTGATATTGTGTAGAGCCTATAGTATTCCAAAACCTTTTACCCATTTTATTCTAGAATGGTCCTAGGAACTTAGGGCCTCGTTTATGAACCCCTTGCACCGCTGGAACGTCACTTTTCGTGCCATTCCGTGGCGCATGAGCCTGCTTCCCATTTACGCGGCAGCACTAGCCACTTTTTTGGGCTTAATGGTGCCTCGTAAATATCGTTTCCTTTTACGTAGTTTTCTGTGTTGAAGGAGCGCGCAACATCCATGGCTTTTTGACACTGCCCCAGATTTGCGAGGAATTGTAAATCAGAGGCAGTGCCAAAAACGTACGCCTCCCAGGGG
Source organism: Lissotriton vulgaris (assembly GCF_964263255.1). NCBI lineage: Eukaryota > Metazoa > Chordata > Amphibia > Caudata > Salamandridae > Lissotriton > Lissotriton vulgaris. Next base: position 1,527,267,747 of record NC_141687.1, on the reverse strand, counting down.
AGGCTTAAGGGAAGCACAAAGAGGAGAAATATCTTTATTTCCCCATGTTTAGGTCTCGTAGAGAGACCTTTTGCCATCCATCCACAAAGCTGACTTTTTATGATGAGGATTCTCAACAGTTCACGTGAAATCACGTGACCACAAGCTCCTTCGTGCACGAGCTTGCATTTCCCCACAGGCTTCTCCCTGCCAGCAGCATTTGCCACATCAAAGGCTTCAGCTGCCCCGCCCCCCGCCGTCACTTATTCACAGCTGCAGGCCGTGCCTTGTTTAAGCAGGGAGGTAGTGCTTTTTTGAAGAAAAAAAGACGTGACAACAATAAAACCTTTTGAGTAAAGGACGGTTTTTCATGCCAGATTTTAGGAATGCAGAGGATTTCTTTTGTGATGGCATGCAATTTGAGGATGCAAGACTGTAGGAAAAAAGCTTCAAACATTATGTGAACATTGTGCTATTTTAGGTATTTTTGATATGATCCTTTCCCGGCCGCTTTTTTTTCTTTCGGAAGAATTGTAGTCCGAAATCACATCCTAATATTGGCACGAGTAGACAATGAAAGTAAGTTTAAACACTGATAACACTGCACATTGTTATAGCGCTGACCGCCCTCTTGACTCTACAATATTAATGCGTGTCATTCGCGTCTGCTGGTATGCCTTGTTTTTTTCGCAGGTTGATGTAGCGCGAAAATGACTGGAAGTTATTGGAGCTGTATGTGAGCACCAGTTACATTAGATTCGTAGTACGCTTTCTTTTCTAGTTAAGCAAGCGTCCCAAAACTAAAACAACGAGTCCGAGCAGGTTCATGTCATATGCTTACGGGATCTGTGTACAGGAGTATAAGGCTTGAAGTACCTTCAGCAGGAATTGACGTATTTGAAGCGCATGCCTTCCTCCACACCTATTCAACTCCGTCCACTCAAAACTTCTCCGGTGCTTGATGCTCACAGTTCTTCTTTCGCAGCCTCCGCGCCGCAGGCTGTTTACTGCCGGCTATTAGTTATTAAACCTCCACATCCTTGGATCTTTGAACGCGCTCACCTGGGCTCACAGATTCAGTCCGTCTGCCTCATCCTCACCTCTCTGAGGCAGAACTACCGCGTTTTCTGCAGACTACCTTTGCCATGGATGCAGGGAGGAATGTTTGATTACAGTGTAACCGGTTTGGTGGTGCACTCCAGATAAACATACACCTCAGACACAAAATTCTCATTCGGGCTTTCATTTTAGATACTTGCAGCGCAGTAAGGGTCTGCTCCTTGGTGTACTTCCTGGTGGACTTTCAAGTTTTAAGTGCCTGTCGGGCACAGGTTGCTCTTTTGAAACTTTCTTGGATTTTTTTGCACTTAGAAACAGGACGTTAACTGTCCCTGTTCGAAAATACATGGTCAGTAACAAGGCCCACAAGTGGGAGGAAAATGTATTTCATGAGGTGATAATAATATTAGTCTAATAGAACTGTATAGACAAGTTTTGATCCCCTGTGTTTTGTTAGTTTGATTTAGCTAGCGGTTCCCACTGCAGAACATGGATGTCAATACTGCAATTTATTACCAGTCATTCTCCTGCCTAATAAGCAGGGCCGCTGCAATTATGCAATTGTTTTAGCTGCTGCAATTTTTGCATAAATATTATTTTGCTGCTTTTGTCACATACTCCGTTGCCTTCTGCGTAATCTGCAGATTGTAACGGGAAAAAAAATTTTCTCTTCAAACTGCTCAAATGTTACTGAAATGCAGCTACACCTGTTGCTGCAGTGGAAGACCCTTTGCAAAGTAGGACTGGTCACCTTTCAGAGGCTTCTGGCTATATTTGGGTGTAAAACCATTACTAATAATGTACAAGCAATGCCCATAGAGAGTTACCTTGTTCAACAATGACAAACTAATTAAGTAACACCATCACGAAAAGATCTGCATTGTGCCACATAATTTGCCTTTTCTTACCACATATTTGACTCAACCCTGCCACATAATGTGACCCTCTCTTGCCGCATAATTCCAGTGTGCCTGTTAATGAGTAAGTTACCTTGTGCTCAATAAAAATACAACTATAGTGTTAGTGAGCCTTTCTACTAGGCCTCCATGGAGAGTATGTCAGACTTTTTCTCATGTACTGTAGTGTTTTCATAGGAATCATGTATCGACCAATGGTGGAATTTCTCACTGTGTAGTAAAATGCATGGCCACCCTCCTCTTGGGTGATTTTAACATCTGCCACCCGAAGGTCAGTGTTCCTGATACCACTTTTGTCTACAACAAATGGACATCTACCAGCCAGTTGCCAGTTATTTGTATTTTGTTTTTTGATTGGTCCATTATTTTCCTTTCTACAGACCTCTTTCCCGTGCCCTCAGTACTAGCGCCCCCACTCCCTGCTTCTGGACTCTAGAAACTTTGAGGTCAGTGATTTCCACAAACCCGAGAGGGCAGAGCAAGGCGAAGCCATGCCGTCTCGAAAATAAAAAATCCACATAATATTGTTCGACAGAGGCATCTGCTGCATGCATTTCTGTGCGCGCAGAAGGTTTCACACCCTTGCGTTCAGGTAGACGCCTGGGAAAGGACATGCGGCCCCTTCCCTCGCCGCGCCCCCCTTGCCAGTTAGAGCTGTGGTGTGAAGAGACTCCCGGGGAGCAGGTATTTGCATACAGAGTGTGCCAAAAGGTGACAACGTTGCCGCCCACGGTGCAGATGCCCGCACAGGGACCCTCCCCGAGAGAGCACACAACCCAGGGGTTTCATCGTAAAGTCATGCACGGGTCACGGGGCTGCAGGCAACCAAAACCGTATGCCTAGCCTCGGTGCATCGAGGCACTTAGTCCCTGCCCTGAAACAGTGGCGTAAGCATGATGGTGCCCTCCTGCAGAATGTGATGAGGGCCCCCTGACTATTGCCACTCTGGAAACATACTTACTCCTGCCCATGACATAAGAATATCTGTGAATGTTTCTCTCCTATGAAACCGTCTGCAAGGGATTTACATATAACAACAAACTTGCAAGCTTGTGGCCATTCATCAACTTTTGCTAGTAAGACATACCTGGCTGCCCACAAGTTTGACTGACCCCAAATATGGGAATGCAAACATTCTCCATCAAAAAGGGAGGAAGAAGGGGGGGACAAAGGAGCCAGTTAATGGTCCAGTGTCCATGCTCCCAAAAGTTATATTACAACAAAAATGTGGGCACTGTTCCAAAGATAGGGTCCGGAGATTGCCCCATATGTCATAAATAAGACAAAAGAGAAAAAAAGGAGAAGTCCTAAGTTGGGACAGACCCATCACAAGGGGGAAAGCACATGTCTTGCTTCTTGTTGCTATGTTATAATAGTAAACACTTCTATGTCAATCAATCAAATGCATCAATCTCTGCAACCATTCTACAACAACTGGTTCAAATATGTTCTCTCAATGTTTCAAGCTTTATTACAAATGTAACAAAAAGATGTTAATATTTCACTTCTCTTCCTGGATTTTCGTCACAATAAAATACACTGAACGTAATCTTCACAAACGTTATTTACAAAAGTTGAAGCTATTGACATTATAAATTACAAGAACTTTTATTTAAGTTTTAATTATTTAACAAAAATAAAAGCCATTGTTATTTGTAATATCAATACATCTAAGTCACGTAAATACAGCACATATTGCATTACAAATGCTATAGGTGTCACATTTGCGAAAACTATTGGCATTATAAATGACAAAGCTATTAATTTAGCTATTTTCAAAACCAACACATAAATACAAAATTTGTCATTTACAATACCAATAGCTCCAACTTTCCTAATGCGAGACCTATTGTATTGCAAATGCTTGTTTTCCTTTTCCTATGATTATGCAGCACACTTTGGGGCAGATTTATGAGGCCCTTGCGCCTCTTTGTGCCGCAATTGCGTCACTTTATTTGACGCAACGGTGGCGCAAACAATGCGCCCTATTAACAACGTGATGCATCTAGGAGATGCGTCACGTTGTAAAGCCCTGCGCCATAAGGAGGCGTTCCTGCGCAGGGGGGGGGGGGGGGGGGCGTTCCTGCGCAGGAACGCCTCCTAAAAGTGGCTCAGTGAAATCTATAAGATTTCACTCAGTCACTTTCAGTCCAATGCTGCGTCAAAACCCTGCGCCTGCTTGAAGCAGGCGTAGGTCTTGATGCAGCATTGTGAAGATGGGGCACCCCCGAGCCTTGCTGGAGCTGCGTCGCGCTAGCGACGCAACTCCAGCAATGCGCCACCTTTACGGCACAGATGCGTCACGCATCTGTGCCGTGTTTGCCCCATGGTGCGCCGCATTGTAAATGCGGCGCACCATGGGTGGCGGAGCTGTGGCGCACTTTGGCGCACATTAACTGGCGCATCCCTGGGGATGCGCTAGTTAACATAAATCTGCCCCATAGAAAGAGACAAACGCCCCTTGTCATTGTTTTTGTGCAGGAAGGTTTTCCTTCCTGCACAAAAATAATCACCCCCACCACACAGGCACCCTTGCACCATGGTGCAAAGGTGCCTGCATTGGCGCACAGCATCCCATTGTGCGCCGGCGCAGGGGAAACGGACAGGAATGCGCCATATCTGATGGATACGGCGCATTCCTGCCCTTTCGTTTTGCCGCAGGGCAGCGCAGCAGGAAGGCCTGCTGTGCTACCCTACGGTAAAACCTCATTAATGAGGCCCTTAATGACCACAATCAAACTGGATTTGTGGAGTGAGGCCTATCACTCCGTGAGGTACAGGCCATGGGCAGATGTGAACAGGCTGTATACCAAATTCCAACGAAGTGCAAATGAATATGCAAAAAAGTCTATTCCTTAAGGTTCTGACAGCTTTCACCCTCGGTGGCTGGAGGAGTCAAAATGGATAAAACATAGTATTCAGCAGCCAAGCCTGGCGTCCTTCGCTGTATCCAATACCGGGGAAGGTCACACATTAAGAAACGTTGGAGCTTTCAGAATTGCATGTCTTATATGATTTAAGGCTGTACACATGATCGAAGTGTCTGGGTGTCTGCAGTGGAAACCCGCCACTGCTGTCCCTGTGACGAATTAGAAGCTGTCCCGTAGCGGCTCAATGGGCGGCGAGGAGCGAGCGATTTGCATATTCCTTTAGCGAGGCTGATTTGAAAAAAAATTGCTCCTATATGAGGACGCTAAAGTATGCGGCTCTGTGATTCGACGACATAATACTGGGAAGAGACTTTGCATCAACCTGTCAAGGAGAATACAGTAGGGCAGAGTGAGGTGCGGGACAAGCCATTCCCGCCATTTTGCCGCTCCCCTATGTGGTGTCATTTGCAGATTCTACAAAGATTTGCCATTTATTCCCCCCTGGGGTGTGCAGCAAAATGCATTGGGTTTAATTTATAAAGCCATTTGCACGTATAACTTTAAATGGAAATATTATGATTTACGATTCTAGACTCGACTTTTGTCTTCACACAGTATACATTTCTAAATATTTACGTACCTGTAATATTATTCCATTATGGTGTAAGGTAACATGAGAATAAGTGTGCTTTCATATGCAAGGTGTAGTTGTTCCATCATGGGGATGCCTTGAAAAGTTTGCGCATACAAACAAAACACTGACAGCCTTTTTTATGAGGCCTTGCAACAGACGTATCAGTGGCGTAAAACATGCCCTCTGTTGAAACCTATTTACAAAGTGATGCATCTAAGCAGATACGTCACATTGTAAACCCCTGCGCTACATTATACTTGCATCAGGTATCATGTATACAGGGGGGGGGGGGCGTTCCCAAGCAAGTAAGCCTGTAGAAGTGACACAGTGAAATCTTTGTGTCACTTCTAGGACGCAAATGCATAAATACCTTATGCCTGCCCCATGACATGTGTAAGGGTGATGCAGTGCTACATCCATAGGCCTCCCTCTGCACTACTGGAGTTGCGTCAAGCGTCCGACACAACCCCAACAATTCATCATTTTTGCACCGACAGATACGTCAGTAAAACTGACATATTTGTAATTCCTTGCTACATGATGCGTCATACAGTAATTATGACGCATCCATCATGTCGCAAGGAGTGCGCAATAAAAAATGTGACACATCACTGTTTCACTCAGCGATGCGTCACTTTTAATAAATGATGCCCTGAGGGGCTTTTTATGAGCAGCAGTGCTGTAATCAATGTGCCACATTGCGCCATATTTACAAAGTGACGCATCTAGGTAGTTGCATCACTTTGTAATCCCCTACACCACAATATACCTGCGTCAGAAATAATGTATGCAGAGTGGGCGTTTTGTCGCAAGAAAGCCTCGTAGTAGTGGCGCAGTGAAATCTATTGTATTTCACTGCATCACATCTGGGACGCCACTGCGTCAAAACCTTATGCCTGCATCATAGCAGGCATAAGAGTGACACAGTGCAATGTGTATTGGTCTCCCCCATGCATTGCTGGAGTTGCATCATGCTTACAACACAACTCCAGCAATGGGTGAGTTTTGCGCCGACAGATACATCAGGATTCCTCACGCATCTGTCATTCCTTGCAACATGAAGCTCCATACAATAAAAACGGCGCATTCATGGTGTCCCAAGGAGAGAGCAGAGAAAAGTGTTCATTGCTGTTTTACCACAGCAATGCAACATTTTTTATAAATGAGGCCCTGATTTTGTGTGTATTCAAAAAGGTTTTCTCAGCTTTTCCCACCCTTAAAAAACTTTCAAGGACAGTATTTAATTTGTTTCCAGGGATAGGACTGGGAAAGTAACGACCCCCAAAATTGGAGGAGGTGTAAGGAAAGATGATCCACCCATGGAAAACATTTTTTCCAAGCGGGTAAAAAAAAAATGAAAAAAACAATGCAAAGTGTAAGTGCACTCATGTGGTACTATTTCGCTTGCATATTTGCAGAATTTCATTAAGAACTTAAATACAGTTTTCATAGAAATGTACTTCGGGCTCAACTAGATTTTTTTTGTTTTTGTTTAGTAAAAGGCACTTTTGCTGGAGTTTATGGGGTGCCATGTGTTTATGTTCATTGATAAACCTGTGTTTCTACAATTCTCTATGGTAACCTAATGACGATCGAACCTTCATGTAATTTGACCTGTATTTTTAGGTTTGACATTAGCCAAGCCATTTTGATGTTAATAAAATTATATTGAGTGCTCCATGAATTATGCAAAAAAAGCTCTCTTGAGTCTGGACAAAGTTATATCTCTCTAAAGAACTCTAATAAGAACTAAACACATGTCTAAGGAGTTGCTTTTATTCAATCCAGGATGTCTTGGATGGTATTTTTCCAATCAAAAACTGTATTTCTGTGGCTGTAGTAGTAAAAGGCTTTGGTAATGCTTAAGCTCAGCATGGATGACACAAGCTACTCCTATGCCTAACCTCATGCGCGCGGCGGCTTTTCCCACTGTGCGCTGAGTTTTTTAAAAACCTGCGGTTCATGACGAGCTCAGCTCGTCATGCGCGTACGACAGGCGTAACTCATGACGAGCTGAGCTCGTCATGAGCGTCGAAGGGGTTAAAGGCTTTGCTGTAAACATAGTAAGATACTTTGCCACTTTCTAAATCAGTGTGGATGGCACTGTGCTAATCACTCCACTCTACTCAACGCTATTCCACTGTATGTAACTACACTTTACCCCACTCCGCTCTACGTTATTCCACACTATGTAGCTCTATCTAATCCCTTCTACTGTACGCCACTCCACTGTATGTTATTCCACTGCACACCACTCCATTCTTCACCACTCCACTGTACTCTGCTCCACTCTATGTCACTCCACTCTACGATATTCCACTCTATGCCACTCAACTGTATGCCACTCCACTCTATGCTATTCCACACAATACCACTCCACTTTGCACCACTCCACTCTAGGCTATTCAACTCTACACCACTCCACTCTACTGTGCGCCACTGCACTGCACTTCAACTCTACACCACTGTTTTTCACAACACTCAATGCTATTCGCCCCTACATCACTATACTCTTTGCAACTCCACTCTATTCTTCTCTACGCCACTCTACTCTATGCCACTTCACTATATTCCACTCTACGTCACTCAAGTCTATGCCACTCCACTATACACAATTCTAATTTACGCTATTCCACAGGACGTAACTCCATTATACACCACTCCACTCTAATCTGTTTCACTTCATGCCACTCCACACTATGCTATTTCACTCTATGCTACTTAACTGTGCGCCACTGTACTGTAAGCCACACCACTGTATGCCACTGCACTCTATGCTATACCACTCTATGCCACTTCACTGTATTCCACTCCATGCCACTCCACTCTACACTATTCCACTCTACGCCACTCAACTCTACACCATTTTATTCTATGCTCTTCCACTCTATGCCGCCCCACTCTACGCCACTGTACTGTATGCCACTTGACTCTATGATATTCCACTCTATACCACTTGACTCTACTCTATGCCATTTCGTTTTACGCTATTCCACTCTACTGTGTACCACTCACTCTACTCCACTTGACTGCATGCCACACAAGTCCCTGCCACTCTATGCTATTCCACTCTATGACACTCCACTCTACACCACTCCACTCTACTCTATTCTACTCTATGCCACTCCAATCTTTGCCACTCCACTCTCTGCTACTCAACTCTATACCACTTCACTCTACTCTACACCACTCCACTCTGCGTGATTCCACTCTACTACATTTAAATCTATTGCACTCCACTCTACGCCTCTCCACTCCATCCCACTATGGTCTACCCCACTCCTCTCTATGTCACTCCCTCTAGGCCACTTCACTCTACGCCACTCCACTCTACACTATTCCACTCCATACCACTCGCCTCAACACTACTCTACTCTATGCCGGTCCACTAGTTATTCTACTCTGCGCCTCTCCACTTTAAGAATCTCCCCTTTACACCACTCCACTCTACAAAACTCCCCTCTATGCCACTCCCCTCTAAAGTATTCCACTCTTTGCCACGTAACTCTACACTCTCTATGTCACTCCACTGTACAGCATTCCATTCTACGCTACCCCACTGTATGCCCCTCCATTCTATGCTATTCCACTCTACGCCACTCTACTGTACAATACTCCACTCTATACTACTCAACTTAATGCCGCTACACTGTATGGCACTCCACTCTAAGCTATTGCACTCTATGTCACTAGGCTCTACACCACTCCAGTGTACTCCACTCCACTGTAGACCACTCCAGTCTACGCCATTCCACTCTATGCTATTCCACTCTAAGCCACTCTGCTCTTCCACTCTATGCCACTCCACTCTACAAATCCGATTCATAAAAGTAATCTGAGACAAAATCCTAACTTCACGACTTTAGGTATTCAGAAAAGGCATTTAGGAGTAGTAAAGTTAAGATTCCTAATTTAACTACACCTAAACTGAGACAAAATCCTAACTTTACGAATTTCGGTATTCACAAAAGGCATTTAAGAAAAGTGAAGCTAGGAATCCTAACTTTACTACTCCTAAATGCGTTTTGTGAATACCGAAAGTCATAAAGTTAGGATTTTGTCTCAGTTTAGGAGTAGTAAAGTTAGGAATTCTAACTTGACTACTCCTAAATGCCTTTTGTGAATACCGAAAACCGTAAAGTTAGGATTTTGCCCAGTTTAGCAGTAGTAAAGTTAGGAATCCTAACTTTACTGCTCCTTTAAATGCCTTTTGTGAATACCAAAAGTAATAAAGTTAGGATTTTGTCTCAGATTACTTTTGTGAACAGGGCCCTACATCACTCCAACTTTATGACACTCGACTGAACGACACTACACTGTACAACCATTGAGCTTCAATAAAAAAAACTGGTTAAAACGTATTTATAGTTAGGAAAATTGCATTTCCTCTTTCTATACAAATGAAACTTAAACTGCACAAATATTAGAAATTCTAAAATTATAATCACACCACACATTTATAATCTAAGTACAACCTTCGAATTACTATAACTTTATTTATTTTTTCTATACAAACTAAACTTGAGCTCCAAAAACATTTGAAATTCTATAGTTATACTTATACCTTAACCCCTTCGGTGCTCATGACGAGCTCAGCTCGTCATGGTATATACCTCTCAGGTGCTCATGACGAGCTCAGCTCGTCATGACCACACCCATTTTCATTATGACCCAGCACAGGAGAGGAATAATACCAGCAGCGATGTGAAATTTGTAATTTATACACCACCTTCATGTTACCTTAACTCATGCACTTCCGTACACAGTGTTGTCAACTCTCTATCCATAGTACAAGAACTACAACTCGCTACTCTTCCATGCACACTGTTCTCCCAGATTATGTCATAAGTGTTATTATAAATGCAATGATTTGACATAGTATAAGTAATGTAATATGAAAGGGTATAAGAAGTGTGTTTGTAAATGCTCGAGTTATAGTTAATGTAGACTGGCTAGTGAGTTGACAAAAGAGGAGTTTAATTAGGCTCAGAGAAAGAGGCCAGGTGCCCCCTCCCTTTATTAATTTCTCTGCTCCAGGGGATGTGGTTCCTGGTGCCTAATATGGCTCGGATAGGGGGTAAAATACCCCACCCTTTTTTATTAAATTTGGCCCCCGGGATATGGGGTCTGTGGTGCCAAAAATGCTTAGGGAGGGGGTGCTGCATATCCCCACCCCTTTTTAATTGTCTTTGGCCCCTGAGAATGGAGTCCCTGGGGCTTAATAAGGCTTGGAGAGGGGGCAGCACCCCCCTACCCTTAGATTTTTGTCCTGGGTAATGGGGCCCCCGGGGACCAAGAAGGCATGGGAAGTGGAGGTGCACGCCATCCTCCCCTGTTTTAATTGTATTTGGCCCTGGGAGACAAGTGCCCGGGACCTTATAAGGATTGGGGAGGAGTCCACATGTGGCTCCTCTCCCCTTTTTATTGGATCTGGCCCCAGAGGATGGGGTCCTGGGCCATTTAAGGGCTGTGGAGGGGAGCTTTACCACCCCCTCCCATTAAAATATATGTTTTGGAATTAGGGGATAAAAGCCCTGGGGACCAAAGTCCAACCCTATGCAGTGCACCCCAAAGACTGTGCTTGTTGTGGGGTTGGCAGCCTTCTGGGAGTTTGATCACAAAACCTGGCGGCAGGCCTAGCTCTGTGGCCAACACTCGCTACAAATGACCAAAGGCAGTGCTCAGCATGGGGTTGCCTGCCTGCAGGGAGTTGGAAGCGGGCGGAGCTGCAGGACAGGCCCTGCTGCCAACATGCCACATTTGGTGAAAGGCTGTGCACATTGTGGGGTTGGCTGTCTGAGGGGAGGTTGGCTGCCTGAGGGGTGTTGGTTGCTTCTGGGTGGATTGATCACAGGGCCTAACCACAGGCCATACACCCTGGGGGTTAACTTTTCGTTTGGTAATAAAATATTACTTTACATTAAAAAAAACGTACAAATTCACACCAAAAAACCCAAAGGTTAAAGTAACGTTATAGTTAGGAGATGAGAAGATCTGTTCTTGTTTAAAAAAAACATAGAAATCCACTGAAAAAAACAAAGGTTAAAGTACGTTATAGTTAGGTGATTATGTCAGTGACAGCATTAACATTTTGAACTCAAAATACCATAGAAATTTACCAGATATAGTTAGCAGAGTTAACTATAACTTGCACGCCTGCCATGAAGTGCTTATGACCTCACATATTACATCAGACTTGCCATGTTCTAAAACATAATTTATGACATCACTGATGTCATAATCTGCAGACTTTAATCCCAAAAATTGTTTCAAGCTCAAACAGACAAAAAGTTACTAAATATTTGGCGATATGTGTTTGCACGCATTGAAAGACCCTTCGCAAAGGCTAACTGGCCATCTTTCAGTTGTTTTTTAATGTATTTGGTTAAAAACTTCTTTTAATGATATGAAATATTTGCCCAGACAGTATTCCCTTGTATAAAATTACAAAATACTGAAGTAATACTATAGAAGATGTGCCACATTAGTCTGCATGATTTGCCTTTTCTTGACACACAATTTAGTCAACCCTGAGGCGTAATTTGGTGCTGTTTTGCAGCATAATTCCAGTAGCCCTGGGAATAGTTACTACAGCAAAGGGTCAGTAAGGGGCACAAATACAGGAGGAGAAGGAGGGCAGAACTGAGAAAAGAAGAAGAGTAACAGTGCTGCCTTAGAAAGAGAGGTGGCGGACGGGACAGAACGATGAGAAAGAAGCAGATGCAGAGAAACGCAGAGCGAGAGGAGAGGATTGTGTATGCCCACACATATAGAGTTACATCATTTACAATAGAATGTGATCCATGATGAGGGCAACACTATTTTATCCTTCTGAGTTTGATTAACTGAGTACTATTAGCATTAGATAATAATTAATGTTACCAGTTAAAGTAGTGAGAAATCCATCCCTCAATATGAAGCACAATAGACATTTCTGGGAGATTGGGTCTAGGGTCTTGGGGCCAGATGTACGAAGATTAGGGGCCTGATTTAGATCTTGGCGGGTAGGTTACTCTAGCACAACAGTGACTGATATCCTGTCTGCAGAAATATAAATCCCATATAATGGGATTCATTTTTCTATTAGATTTATATTTCGATGGCCGGAATTTCTGTCACCGTTGTGATGGAGTAACCCGTCCACCGATATCTAAATCCGGCCCTAAATTTGCAAAAATGTGTTCCAAACTGAACGCTGAGTTTTTCCAAATCAATGTGATTTTGCAAATTGGTCAGTTGGCTGCAAAGTGAATAAGTGATCCTCCTGCTTCGTATTACATATAGTGCCTCGGGCGGGGGGGGGGGTGCAGGCTTCATGCACACACATTTATCACTCCCAGGGTGCTTTGATAATATAGAAGGGGCCCCAGATGCTTGTGTGACCCCTTCTGTACTGCAGGCACCAGCAGCTCACATATAGTGCATGTGTGATTCTAAGAGACACTTAAATTACCCCGTGCTAATGAGGTTAACACTTTACCTCTCTGCCCTCTGTACTATGGATGTGGGCATAGAGGCAAAGAGAGTGTCAGGAGGGGCACTAACTATGTGCCACAAAATGGTGGTGCACAGTAATGCACCCCTCAAGACCGACTCCTATAAGGCAGATGCAGAGGCCCTGTGGACACCTCAGACATTTCCCTGCCGGTGATGCAGCTTCTCACCACACCTGCAAGCAGGGGCAATTTCTGTCCCCTGTCAAAAGCAGGCCATGTGTAGTCTACAATGAGAAAGATAAATGTGCTGCTTGAAACAACTTGTCTGCCTTTAACTAAAGTGCTGCCCCCAGGGCAAGCTGTAGGTGTCGGCTGCCCTAGGGGCAGCAAAATATCTGTAATAGGGTACATCGCCATGTCTCTGTCTGGCGAACCCATGATGCGCTGTTGCGCAAAACAGGGCATTGTGTGCTAAATATAATACAGCCCCTAGACCACTCCCTGTGAAGCTGTCCTCCCAATTCACAATGGGAAGATATACAAAGGGGACCTGTTTAGTGCCGTAGCACAGGCCCCAGCAGTCCCCGTGGTGCGAGGGCCCCCAAGCTCCAGGGGGCCCCCTCAGCACAGTACTCTGACCAGAGAGCTCCTGATTGAGTCCGGAGGGGGGCCCTCCTCGTACCTTGCAGGGGGCTCTCATCAAGTTTCATTATGCCAGTGGACCCGTTCCCTTTTTGAATGAGATACCCTCCCAACCTAGGAGTCAGTCATTTATCAATGGTTTGCAAACCATTGATAAGCAGGGCACCAACCCGCATTTTCGAAGGCACGCCCTAAAAGCGACACTTCCAAATTGTAATTCAGTATCCATTTGTAAACCCATTTAGAGATTCGAAAAAACTTCTCCGAATCATTATATAGATTTTGGGCCAAAGATGTACAACCCTACCAATTTGCGTGTCACAAATTGCGCCGTCTTGCGAATCGCAATTTGCGACTTTCAGTGTCTCAGACTCGGCTTGGGTTCCTAATGGGGTCGCAAATTGGCTGCCCCATTAATATTCATGAGGCAGGTGTAATTTGCAACTCCATTAGACACGACTAGCGCTCCCAGGGATGGTGGCCTTCCTTAAAGGAAAACGGGCTGCATATAAAAAATGAAAACATTTCTGTTTCATTTTTTAAGAGCAGGCAGTGGTCCATGGGACCAGTGCCTGCTTTTAAAAAATATTTTCAATGCCAGTCACAAGGGGGAAGAGGTCCCCTGGGGACTCCTTACTGTTTGAAAGTGACTTATCATCCATTTGAAATGGATGGTAAACTGCTAGTGTGGCCGCAAAACAATCTTACATTGCAGTGGGACTCACTATCAGGAAGGGACGCCCTTGGCACGCCCCTTCCTAATAGCGAGTCGCAAACCTTATTTTGTGAGTCGGTAGTAGGTTACCGGCTTGCAAAATAGGGTTTGTACATGGGGCAGACCTATTTTGCAGTCGCAAACGGGCCGGTTTCCCATTTGTGACCTCAAAAAAAAATTTTGTACATCTGGCCTTTAGCACCTTAGAAAAAGTGTCTTAGTAGTCACAAGCCATGTGATTTACAGAATCGGAGGGTTTGCAAATGCTGAAAACATTTATACATCTTATCTCAAGTTACTCAGCTTGCATCTGGAAGAATTGGGTTCGCATCCTGCTTTTGGCAATCTACTTTCACGGACTTCCTCCAACCCCGCCCCCCCCCCTCCCAAACATAATAATAATAATTATTATTATTATATTAAGTTAAATGCATTCAGTAATTCATACTTTAGATTTGCTCTTCATACGCACTGGAAATACCAGCTACTACTGCTCCCAATTTAAATGTACACTATGGGGTCGATTAGGATCGCGGACGGACTTGCGTCCGTCCGCGACCCCAGAGCAGGAGGGAACCTCCGCATGGCATGCGGAGTTCCCTCCTGTACAATTAGGATGTGACCGCCACCCTGGCGGTCACATCCTCTATTTTTAACATTGCACCGGGTGCAGCTTCAAGCTGCACCCGCGGCAATGTTAAAAATGCACGCATTTCATTTGCATGCAGAAAGAGGCAGGCACCGCGCGGTGCCTGCCGCTTTCTGCATGCAAATGCAGGGGGGTACCATAGGTACCCCCCATGTGCACCCCCCATCCACCCTTCACCTAGGGGGCCCGCAACGGGCCCCCGCAGTGAAGATCCGTATGCTTTTCCACGGCGGAAAACCCGCCGTGGAAAAGCACTTTTTAAAGGCCATCCTGATATGGCGGACGGTGTCTGAGAGACACCGTCACCATATCAGAGCTTTTCCGCCGCGGTTGTAAGCCGACCGCGGCGGAAAAGCTGCGGACGGAAACCAGGACCCACCAGCCATCCTAATGTGGCGGTGGGTCCTTGGTCAGTCCGCTGCGGTTTTTCCGCATCCTCTGGGCCGGCGGTGGCTTCCGCCGGCCCCGAGGATGCGGAAAAACCGCAATCATAATCGGCCCCAAAGTGTTGACATTGGAAGGGTGGAAAACTGGGCTGCTCTTGGCGAGATCCAGGTGCAAGCTCACAGCCTGATGGTAAATGTAACTGATGAACGTGCAGATGATTCAAAGCAATGCTTTGTGCACAACACTCTGTCCTTCGTCTACTTACACTACAATAAAATAGTTTCCTGTAAAGTGCAGTACTTCTCTTTGGAGGTAGGTTTGCACGATATCATCTTTCAGATATACAAAGAAAGACAAGTTCTTATGGAAAGTGAAGAAAGATGAGGCGCAAGTTAGCACAGGGTTTATTCCCTACTCACTGAGAAGACACAGTGGGCACGTGCACAACTGAATGACAAATGACCTGTCAAAGGAGGGACACCTCAATTAACATTCTAAGCCGGAGCGAGGGTGAAGGAGCATTCTGATGCGAGAAAGACAGGACTGCTGACTGAAACAAGCATTTGCAATGTAATAGTCCTCACAATTGTGAGATTTTGAGCTATTGGAATTGTAAATGACAATGCCTTTTATTTTTGCTTTCGTTTTTAAAACATAAATTAAACGCATTGTAATAAAACGCATTGTCATTTACAATGCCAATAGCATTATCGAGAGTTTAAGCTATTGGCATTGTAAATGACAATGCCTTTTATCTATTTGTTTTGATAATTACCACATAAATAAAAGGCCTCATTATTTACAATGCCAATAGCTGAAAGTCTTGATCATTTTTTCAATTTCTGTCAGAAACACAGAACAACCTCGACCCTGAAAGTATTTGCCCCGCTCAGGCCCCGGCTCACATGGAACTCTCAGATGCTGGTACATTCTACGAATAACTGAAGACAGAGGGCTGGACGGAAGCTGCATGCACGACGCGCGTCACTGTTTTGTAACACCTTTATTGCTCGCCAAATTATGCTGTCATGTCATTATATCAATGTGTCCTTGTGTAACAAAACTGGTGCTCATGTAAAGCACTCTGATATCCGATGTCTTAGGTCTAGTTTGCGCTATATAAAACTCTACAAAAAAACCCAAAGAACAAGAAAGCAACTGAAAATAAACTGGGCATGCGCCTCCCACCTCTTCGATACGGCACTCCTGCCAAGAGGACTGGAGGCCCCTGGGGATCTTCTCAGATCCAGCATCTCTTGTTTTCTACCAGGGATATTCCATCTATGTTACCC
This sequence comes from Lissotriton vulgaris, assembly GCF_964263255.1. Taxonomy (NCBI): domain Eukaryota; kingdom Metazoa; phylum Chordata; class Amphibia; order Caudata; family Salamandridae; genus Lissotriton; species Lissotriton vulgaris. The sequence continues at coordinate 1,527,251,167 of NC_141687.1, read as the reverse complement.
CACAACCATGTAGTCCCCCCCTCCCCCCCAACTGCCCCACTCCCGGTACAAAATCGTCCAAGCACACCTGCTTCCTTCAGAAGTTCAGAAGGATTTGTGAACAAAAAAATTCTGGTAAACTTTGAGCTTGGGGTGGGAAGATGATAATAGAAGCTACAGAGGGTAATGCCTGGTGAGACTAAAAACAGAGGGGATCGAACTCCTCTCGGGAGTCATATCAGCCCCGTAAGTGGGAATACCAGGACAGTAATTCTAATAGAGAGAAGAATCCAAGGGAAAAATACACACAGAGGATACCAAGAGAAAACGCCACAGAGGCCACTCCGGAGCACTGCCCCATGTGCTGAAGACGCCCCTAAGTGAGACCCCACTTTGTTAACCACAAGGCCTCCTGGCCCCCCTGGTGTGCTGATCCTCCGGTAGTGTCCAACATAAGGAGGCCGCAGTGCTTACCCTGTGCCGAGGTCAACAGTGAAGCGCCTCAAGCAGGGAGAATCCCAAAGCGCCAGGGTCAGCCTTTCACCCAATGGAGGCCATTAAGCTCAACATTGCGCTGAAGACCACCATGTACATACCACACACTGGGCCCCGTGAGTAGTCCATCCTCTGCATACCGCCTGACTGAAGCACGCACAGGAAAAACTGAGGCTATAGTACACAATAGGCACCGCCTTCCGCCAAATAGAGCTTAGAATCCCTGCCGCTGTGCATGGAACCAGACCAGACACCCAAAAGAGGGAAACCACCCTGCTCATCCATACGTCCTCCGTGATCTCCCGAAGCCCCACCGCAGCAGCCCCGGAACCCCCCTTACTCTCACCTGAATCACCATCTTCCCCTTCTCCATAAACTGAGGGCGGCACTGGAGGGTAAGGCGATCTATACCAAGGTGCCCCGGACAAGGTCCTTGCTAGACACAATAAAAGAAATGCACAAAGCACGCAGGGAGGAGGCTGTGGGTGGCTGCCGGCACGGAAACTAAGGCTAAAAGAGTAGTGCACTTCAGATCAGCAGAGCGATGCATATTATCAAGGTTAAGGCGGGTAGGAAATTTGCAGTAGCCTCCCATATCCCTCTTTCCCACCCTCCCTCTTGCACAGTAGGTTTCATACGGAAACGTGTTAATGAGCCCTGAGCAAGACACCCCCTGTTAACCGGCCAGCTTCGGGAACGTAGGGAGTAACGGTAAAGTCCAAACCCATCACAAACAATTCTCGCGCTACTGTGCACTCAAAATAACCGCAACTGCACCCCATTCCCCTTACCTAGTGCCGATCTAGAAAGTCACAACTACAGATACGAGCGCAGCCACTAGTCAGCGGACCGCCCACCAAATGAATTAAAATAAATAAAGCTAGCGCGGCTGCTAAAGTCAGCGGACCGCGTTGTAAATTAAATAAATAAAGAAGCGCGAGGACCGTGACCTAATGGAAAAACAAGCGCGGCCACGTGGCCGCGAAAGCGTATGCGCTAAGGCCATGCTAATTAAAAGCAGATGGCCCCCTAAAGATAAGAAATTGCTTTGCGACAGCAGCAAAGCAGATGATCCTGTTCAGATGGGCCGGACGAAAAGGAAAAAGGGTGCTAACAAAAGGCATCCTTTTCAATGGGAAGCCAGCGTTTAGCATAAACGCTGACGCGACCCAATGAAAATGATAGGCGGGGCTTCGAGCCCCTTTCTAAAATCTCCTCTCTCACAATCTGTCTCGCCGAGCGGGCAGCGCTGCAGCGCTGCAGCGCTAGGCGAGACCTAAAAAGGACTTAAATCAGAGAGCACACTTTTCAATTGATGACATTCTTAAAACAAAAGGAAACCTTTCATGCTCTGCTACTCTTTCTGGGTTTGACATCAAAAGGAGCAGCAGAGACAGGTGTCCCTCTCTGATTAGAATCTCTAGCCCACAATTTCCGTTAGGAATCATCATTTACAGCAACTGAAGGGCCTGTGATGATTTTGCCAACATTCCCCTATTTGCCACCATCTTGTCCGGGTTAGCACAGATTTCTTAAATGGCAATGAGCATTGAAAACATCAACATCTCTGCGTCACTTTAAAACGTCAACATCCCGCGGTACGTGACACGGCAGCTCCACAGCCATCTTGTCTACCACAGTCAATTTATAAGTGAGAATGGATCTCTATGTTTCATACCGCTGTTTGGCAATAGAGTGATTTCTTTTATTGTTCCTCTGAGCATTTTCCCCTCACACATTCAGTGCCAATCTTTCTGTTTATTCATTCTCTTATCTAAACAGGGCATACATCGGATCTACCAGGGCATTCTGTAATTGGTAAGAAGGTGGACAATCCAGTAACTGAATTGTGGTCTTCCTATAAGATCCACGGAGTCATCTGATGGATGGGATGCCTGATTTCTTACAAATCATCATATAGTGAATACCCTCTGAAATTAACCTGCTGACACATTCCCCTAGCAGCGGTTCTCAATTTGGGGTCTGCGGACCCTTTGGGGTACAAGAACCCTACTCAGGTGTAAACAACAATTTAGAAAATTCAATTATTTAAGTAGAGGTATAAGGTATGCTTGCATTTAAAAACAAAATGTGACATTTTTTAAGACTGTAAATATGAAGGAATATGAAGTGGGAGGCTGGAAATTAAGGTATTATGTCATGTTATATTATGTGGCAAATCACCCGTGAGGGTATCAAGGCTCTGAGTAGGGCAGGCCTGAGGGGGGAGGAGGAGATCATTATCCTTATCTTGATTCTTTTAATCTTGAAAACAGCTGCTACAGGAGGTGAACATTATTACTATCAGATTGTTTTGTTCCTGAATAGATGCAGAAGAACCGAGGCATGTAAATTCTGCAGACTTTGTCCCTTTTGTGAATACTATTAGACTTAGGGCCTCATTATGAGTTTGGTGGTGTGGAAGCAAGACTGCCAAATGCATGTACAAACCGCTCGCCAGATCATGAATATTCTCCTGCTTGGCAAGCAGTTCTTTGGCGTTCTCAGGGCGGTGCCTATCAAATAGGCACCTCAATGGGAACGTCAAAGGCAGTACCTGCACAGCATGGACTGTTGCAGTCCATGCCGTGCAGATACTGATGTGCATTCTCACAGGGGGGTACATGTTGTGCCCCCCTGTGAACATTCACATGGCGTGAGGTGCAAGTTCTTCACCTCCACGCTTTTCATGGCGGTCGCACCGTCATGAAAAGTGTGACGATGAGGAAACTCATAATATTCTTGGCAGGCTGCAGCGGCCCACCAAGCATATTGTGGTCTCAATATCGCTGCACCACCAACAGGGATCTCTGATCCCTGTCGTTTGCTGTGGTCCCAGGGTGGAACCGCATGCCCGCCCTGGCCATAATCGGGCAGTCGGAAGACTGCCACCACTGTGCCCTCAAGAGTCTGGCAGAATGTGGACCAACCTTAATGTTTTGAAGTGTTCCCTGGAAATATGACACATTTCACCCCTTCCATGCTGGGCCGTTTCCGCCGCTGTGCGGTAAACAAAAGAACAGGGCGGGGCCGTGACGAACCCCAGCCGTCATCAGCACACGAGCGCCGCAGAGCGTGACGGCTGGGGTTCGTCACCAGCATGGAAGGGGTTAAAGAGCTTTCATTACTTGAAAAAGGGTGTATTCATGCAACACCGTATTCTTTTTTCAATCCATTGCGATGTTGAGAAGTATCTTGTTTAGTTGGAGATTAGTTGCACATTAAACAGCACCCTCATTTATTGACTAATATGTAGTCTTCACCCAGTCATGTTGATGGTCCTGTGAATCATCTTAGTGGGACCAAAAAGTCAGCAGATCATAACATCGTATGGGTGAATCAAGGGTTGTGTAAATAATCAATTGGTCTGTATTGAAAGCACCAGGACGGTTGAGCCCTGTCTTCCTCATGTTGACTCAAAATGTTTCCCCTTTTTCTAAGTTGTATTCCCTAAGTATCTGAAGTCTTGTGTGCTTTGTATGTTGGTCATTCATGAGGGTTGATGGTGGGGTCTATGTATTTAGGGTTTGAAGATTAGTTCGAATTTTCAATGAATTCTACATTATAAAATACATGATTTCTTTGGTACTCTTTATATCCTGAATTCATCTTCCTTCACTTTCTTTTGTGTGATGCCCAGGGGGATCTTTTGAAACTCTGATCTGTGATGCATTATTTCACAGATATGATTAACAATTCTCAAGGGGCATTTTCATATGTGTTGTTTTGATTCTTTCGAACAGCACAAGTACAGCAATTGGAATCTAATATGGATGATTGACGGCCCCAAATAAAGTACTGATGTGTGCTGACAAAAAGACAACATGCATTAGTAGTAAAAAAAGACAATGTGATACTCTAGAGTCTAGCATATTGCTTTGTCATTTGGAATTACTTAGGCGGATATCCCCAGCTTCTAGCAGTGATTCAGTGGGACTCCACAGAAGTCAAACAGTTAGGAACCAATGTACTAGTATATGAGACTAAGGGCTCCATTAGGATGGCGGGCGGGGGCAATCCGCCCGCCATCCTTCCCTGTATTCCCCCGCCATATTAGAATGGCGGAGGGGACCACGGCGGAGCAAAACACCGCCGCCACTTTTCGGCCGGGGCGGAAAATGATTAATATGGTGGCGGTGTCTATGAGACACCGCCAGCCATATTACAATGGCAAGTGTGCAATGCCTTTCCGCGGTGGCAATGCCGCCACGGAAAGGCAGGCAGTGTTCACTCTGGGGGCCCCCTGTGGGCCCCCGGAGTGAAGGCCAAAGGGGGGTGGCACATGGGGGGTACCTGTGGTACCCCCCTGCATTTGCATAATCAGAGCGGCAGGCACCGCGCGGTGCCTGCCGCTTTGATTGCGTAAATGCTGCTAAGCATTTTTAGTATTGTGGCGGGCGGAGCAGAGAGCTATAAATACAGGATGTGCCCGCCACTGTGGCGGGCACATCCTAATGGTGTGTTCGGTACCCCCGCCCTTAGGGCGGGCGGTCCCGATTTCCGACAGGATGCCCGCCCGCCATCCTAATGGGGCCCTAAGGGTGTTAAAGGGATGTATTATGATGTTGAATGCCATACTCTAAAAAACAAAAACATTTCCTGAAAGGTGAATTGAACTCAGTTGTCAAAGACAATTTATTATGCAAAACATTTGCATGTGAAAACGCTGGTTAAGGAATTGATGACAAATTGAAAACGGTGCTTAACATTAGTTTAATGGATAGAAATATGTGGTCACAGTGGAAAAACCTTATTAATTCTAGTCATGTCACCCAAATATCCACATTAATCACTTGGATTTCAATTTCAAAAGAATGTTTTATGAACATTGCAAGTAATCAATACAGTTTGCATAAGAGGTGTACCAAGAAAAAGTGATAATAGTGTGCTAGGAATAGTGCTCATGTGAAGGAATCAGAGGGAAAAGGAGGAGTAATATAACATATATTTACAATCTATATACAAAGACCTGTCTGTCCATCTCAGCAATAAAAGTTTCAATACATAGTTTATAAAGATACAGTCAATCAATCACGGTTATCTAACTGTGGGTGCAGAAGCAGTGCAGGTACTTAATTGGGAACAGTCAATAACATAAGTTTAATGTCAACCGTTTTGTGAAATAGTCAACAAGGACTATAATGTAAGACAACTTTTTATTATCCTTAAAAATATTTTGTTCTTATTTACAGGGAAGCATATTGAAAAATGTCCAAAAAGAATTCTGCATTAAAAAATTTCAATCATAGTTTACTTTATTTTAACAGTCACACAAATACATGGAGAATGTCTTAATTCATACTATAACCATTGCCATAAATATTATAGGAAATAATGCCACAGTAGAGTCGTTGTTTTCGAAACGCCAGCCGAAAATTACTTTACTGAGTTTAACTTTGTGTATCTTTTCAAGCCACTCTGTAAAAATGGGGATTTGTTATTTACATTTCTGTGAAAAAATCAACCTATAAGCATTGAAATTGAAATAAGTTTACTCTCTTGATTCAAGAGGTAATCTATCTGCAAAGCATAAACCAAAATAGGATCCCTGTGAATTAATACATTAAATATATTCTCACAAATTTCAAGAATATCTCCCAAGATTTAGTCAGCCAGAGGGTGAACCACGGAATATGCAACTAATCTCCAATGTCCCCAGTACCAACACTTAAAGCACTCAGGATTAACAGTATGATTTATCTTTCACAAAAATAGTCAGAATTCAATGTATGAAACATTGCCTCAAAATTCCATCCTATGATAACTGTTCCCCCGGATTGTTCCAAGAATCTATTGATAACTTTACATATGCTTCTCGTTTAAATTCTTATGCACTTTTAGATAAATATCTTTTTTTAAACATTTTGGCAAAAGAATATTGCTATGAGTCCACTGATCTTATACTAGTATTTTGTAATAAATCAAAAACCATATAATCAATAGAGAGTATAAAATGATAGACAGAAGTATAAGACCAAAAAAAACACAGCTTGCATTTTCTGTTATAGGGCTCGACATGCAGCTTCATTTTCCACTTGCTATTTATAAATCTGCAGTCGTGCTACCAAGCTACCTCTGCGCTGGAAAGAAAATTCCTTTCGCCACCCATAGAGCTTCCAGTCCTGTAGCAGAATTTATTTGAGGGGCAGAAAAGTTATTGCAAATGTGTTTTTTTCTTTTTAAAGGCACTGCAAAAACTCATAACAAACAAGTTTAGAGGATTTATATAGTTTAGAACATTCACAAACTACAATCTTTAATCATTTCAATATGTAAACCAGTATAAAAAAAATATGTTTAATGAGTGTAAATTCCTAAATCTGGAGCAAAAGTGTGGCAAAGCTCAAAACTAAAACATTATAAAATTGGGTAATGCAGGACCTGATTACTAGATTGGCAATCTTACTGCCATACCGCCACAGCGGTGGTCCCAAGAAGACCTCTGCGGCAGCGGTCTTGCGCCCGCCATAATATGATTCCACCGCTGGAGCAGCAGCAGTGTTTCTGATGGTGGGGAATATTTTTTTATATGTGTTGGTGCAGGTGTGTATATTTTGACTGCACAAGTGTCAAATGTACACATATGCATAACACATGTGAAAAAATACATACCTACTATGTGTACTTTCCTATTGCTGGAGTGCGGACCATATGTGACCAGTCGAGTCAATGAGTAAAGAGTGCAAAACAGACTTACCTGGATTTCAGTGCCAACAGGGTCGTTTCTTCGGGTGGAGATGCTGCTGTGAAGGGGGCCCTGGAGGAAGGGATCCAAGGGGGAGACTAAAGGGAAGAAAAGGAAATTGGTGAGTATGCACCCCAATTCTCTTCATTCCAGTGACTTAAAGCAGGTGGTCTTCCCACCAGGGTCGGCTTGACAGTCAACTCGTAATTCTGACTGCTTTCCCCCTACTGCCATTGTGGCAGTCTGCGAATGGCTGGCAGTGTCGGTGGGACTTCTGTTGTCTTTCTTTCAACAGACACACAACATGGTACTGCAGTAGGCAAACCGCCAACTGTGCAGCTGGGAATCCAACTATGTTTCACAGGCTGTTCCCCTTACTACTGAACTTGTAATCAGGCTCTAAGTGTTAATCTAGGTGACTTATTTACCCTAAATAAAAGTGAAAAAGAGAACTTTCATTTCTTTAAAAAAAAAATCATACAGCGCACAGGGAGCAGCAACAAATACCAAAATAAATAATGGGAAAGTCAACATTTTATTTAATACCACACAACCCAATATTAACGGGAGAGATTGCCAAAGTTCAAAAACTTTTAAAACTTTATTAATAGTGGCTGCGGTTGCAGAGTCGGGGCGGGGTCTTGGTTTTTATGTCTGTGGCCTTAAGCAACTGGAATCCCAGTTCTTCTAATTTATTAGTAGTATGTCTTACCTTTTCAAATGCGCCAATGTTTTACTTTTTACATTTTTCAATGCTAATCATACTCACTTTTTAATGATACTGCTGCAAAGCTGAGCGGTTTAGTGGGCAGATACACTCACCCTTTCTAAGGGTATTGTACTAGTTGTATTATTGGGTGATTTTAAAACACAATTGTGCACTACTTGTCCTGTTCATAAAATGTGGAATTGGTCTCCTGAGCCAGAATGTGCCCATCATTCAGACATTCCCCAAGGAGTAACCCACTGAACAGTATTTTAGCGATTTTAATTTGGTTCCTGTCGAGTCTGTCAACACAAATAAGAATTTTCTTTCGACCATGCCCACTTTTTCTGGGCATGGTTGTTCCTCGACCATTGCATTTATTTTTGTTTCTTCTTACCTTCTAACCTTGTATCTACTTTGCTTGATTTTGAGGTGTTTTGGTATGCTAGAAGTGATCCTAACCCATTGCGGGCTATCTTTCCCTGGATAAGTAACTCTGCTCCCTCTTAACATGTTTTGTGTGGGTAAGTTCGGGCTAAAGATCAGAAACTGAGAATTCACTGAGACAAGATAATCTCAGGTCTATTTTGTCATGACTTGCTAAGGGTTGCACCTCGAAGATCTTTACCTGCTTGGATGAGTGTACTCCGGATACAACCATTTTAATCTCTTTTTTTGCTATTTGCACTAACATGAGTTCCATCCTCAACTCAAACCAGTCCAGTATTATGGCTTCTAGTGGATGGTTTGACCATTCCTGTTCTGTTGCTAAATAAAATGTCATGGAAGCCTAAAGGAGAAACCCAGGTACAAATGCACAGGGAATTCTTGCTGTCAGGCATATGACCTACCATTAGGCATAGGAAATACATGCTCAAGCAAGACGCTTGGGCTGACTTGTTGGAGGCTTGCTCCTCCAACAATTGCTCCAAGTTGTGTGAAGTTGTTAACTGTCCTTTTTTAGCATTCTCTACCAGAAGCTCTATTTTCCAGACTATTACTTCTGAGTCTCGGCTTGAACAATGTGTTTCTATTGATGCTGGCTCTGCTAATATTAATCATTCCATTGAAAGGTTGGCTAACACTTCCTATTGATCATCTAGATTCTCCATTAAAATGTATTTAGAAACAGGTAAGATATGTGATAATTAAGCTTCCAAACAAAAGAAACACCTTGTCCAGAAGCTGTGCTGGTTGACATGTTTAAGTCCAATGTTGCTTTAAGGGCTCGCCTTACAACGCTTTACTGCGATCAGACATCAAAGTCCCTCTTTGTCATCCAACTCGGTCATTGTTCTGCTTTACAAAGGGGAAAGAGATGACCCACATTGTTGTTGGTTTATCTCCTGATTGACTCCACTGTCAAGGGGATTGAGAGCATTTTATAGAGCAGACTCTCTGAAAATTGGTGATTTTCCGATGTCTTTGGGGCATTCCAGTTGAAGGAGTATTTGCATGTCATCTGCATAGTTATAGCACGTGAAGTGAAATTTATTGATCAGTACAGGTAATGACTTCATGTAGATGTTGAAAGCATGGGCGAGATGATAGAACCTTGAGGGACCCTGCTTTTGTAGAGTACGGTTGGACGAGAAGGGTGGGATATGGATGACATTAGTTATGTTTTGAAAGTAGGATGCAATCCAGTCTGGAGCAGTCCCTTCTATGCCGGCATCATAGAGTCTTTGTTTCAGAGTGTCATGGTCAACCGTGTCAAAGGCAGCTGAGAGGTCCAAGAGAAGTAGCGCAGCAACCCCATTGCGGTCAACTGTATTCTTTAGGTCATCCCAGATAGCAAGGAAGGCAGATTCAGTGCCTCTTCTTGGACGGAATCCTGTTTGGAAGTCTGAAAGTATGTCATTCTCTTCAATGAATTGTGACATCTGGGCAAACGCTGCTCTTTCTATCAGTTTGCCCAGGAAAGGTCCATTTGTAATGGGTCTGTAGTTTTTCAGGGTTCAGCGGGTTCAAGTTTGTTTTCTTCAGTAAAGGGCATATGTATGGCTTTTGAGTTCTTCTGGAAATATTCCAGTAGTTAAGGATTCTTCTTACTGGAATGGCAGCAGACGTTGTAAAAAGAATTGTCTTGAAAGTTTGAAGCAGACAGAGGTCAGAAGGGCTGCCGGCAAGCCTGCTTGCTTTAACCAGGTCCATACATTCATCGTGTGAGATATGTTGGAAGGAATGGAGAGGCTTGATTAGAGCATTCTTGGATTGTTTTGTACAAGGGTTAGTGCTGGTGCTTTGTTTCTGTTTTAAGTATGAGTCCAACGTGTCTGCTTTGTCTGTGTAATGATTTGCCAGTTAGTCTGTGAAATCTGGAGTAACAGGATGAGTTCTTTCTAGGCAATTTGGTTTGCGAAATTCATTGAGTATTTTATAGAATTCTTTATTTGCACATTTAGCATTTTGAATTCTGTCTGAATAGTACCTTTTCTTAGCTTTTTTGATAGCTGATTTGTATAATCTGTTAATTTTCGGTAGGTGAAGTTTGTCTTGTTTGGCGTTTGTTTTGAGGCAGGTATGTTGCAGCTTTCTAATTTGTTGTTTTATGTCTTTTATTTCTATGTTTCTCCAAGGTGCTTTTTTTCTTTTTTTCTGTTGTGTGATTTTGAGTAGGATCAGGGTATCAAAAGCTTCCTGCAGCCACTCATATAGATTTTGCACAGAATTTATGGTTTCCAGATTTGTACTGGATGTTAGTTGTGTTTCTAAGTGTTCCAAATTGAGTTTGTTCCACGGACGATAGATGGATGGATGGAAGGTAGTTTTAGGTGAGTCGCTAAGTGTTGTTTTATGTTGGAAAGCAAGAAAGTGGTGGTATGACCATGTGACTGGAGTTATAGTTTGACAAGTTACTAGTTCAGTATTAGCAAAAATTACATCTAGGATATGTACAGCAGGGTGTGTCAAGTTGTGGACAATCTGATACAGATTCAATGCATCTAGGCCAGTGATTATTGTTTTTGGATGGGTCATATTGGGTTTATCAAACCAAATGTTAAGGTCACCCAGAACGCATAGGTTGGAGTGTATTGTTATCAGGTTTGAAACTGTGTCTAGAAGTGTGTCTGGGAATGTTGCCTTGCTAGGTGGAGGTCTGTAAAGGAGCAGGAAGTTACAGGAGGAAGACGGTGTAGGATTGCATCTTGTTAGAAGAGCCTCACAATTCTTTATGGAGATGTTGTTAATTTTAGTGATAAGTATTGTTTGCCTGAATACAACAGCTAGACCACCTTCTTTTTTAGCTCTATGATTTTGGGTGATTGTGTGATAGCCTAGAGGAATGGCTTCATGCAGGACCTGAGCCATATCCTTTCCCAACCATGATTTGGTTATGAAAATGATGTCTGGTTTGGCATCAGTGAGAAGGTCGTAGATGTGATGCTTGTTTTTAGAGAGGGATTGAGCATTTATTAGTAGGCAGTTTAGTGAGTGGCCTTTGGTGATAGTGGGACTTTTTTTCTAGAAGAGTGATCAGTATGTGGGTTTGTAGCAGGTATGTTTTTAGTTCCGGTATTAGCTGTATTAGGATAGCAATCGAGTAGCTGTTCTGTATCATGTACCTCATCCAGCATGCTTAGCAGGCATTTTGATGGGTCTGCGTGTGTATGTGTTGGAGATGGTGTTTGAGAGTGAGTTGGAGTGCTGTGTTGCTTTTGTGGTGTATCATTGTTGTAAAGTAGACATGGGAAAGCAAAGTTGTGAGGTGTGGCATGTTGCTTATATTTTTTGCGTGTGTTTAGGCAGAAGGTGTATGAGTCAGAGGAGGTGGTGCAACATATGGGTTATGTAGTGATGTTCTAAATTGTCCAATGGAAGAGAGGCGGTTAGAAGAGAGTTGCTGTATTGCTGTATCTGTGTTAGGTGTGGTGGAAGAGGGCAAGCTTGGCATTGGAGTTTGTTCCTTTATGTGGTTTGAAAGGCGGGTATATGTTTGTATTTTGTGATGGTAAGTGAGATGTTGCGCTTTGAAGATCTTGCTGTGCTGGTGTGTGTGATATGTTTTGCTTTTGAGGAGTAGTGAAAAGGGGTGCTGATATATATGTTTCATGCAATGGATTTGGTTGTATAGTATTGTTTTTCTTCATAGATGGAGCAGTCCTGATTTCTAGAACCTCTTTAGGTCTGCAGCACTTCCTAGTGAACGTTGTCAACTCCATGGGCAAGCTTGACCTTTATACTAATTACTCCAAGTAGAATATTATTTTTCATTGAGCCCAAGAACACCAAGACCAGATATAATTTTGTTCAAGGTTTAAGTATTTCCCAGCTTGGATATTCTTTTTGATTCCTCTCTTAGCTGGACCCCTTTGGTTAATGCCAGATGACTTGCATTTTCTAGAAGCACTGGAAAAGTATTCGATTTTGCTTTCAAGCTAGGGCATCAATGTGTATCTGCTATGTTAAAAATGTATCAAGCTAAGTGCATATAAATAGCATCCTATGTCGCTGAGATCTGGAAGTACTTCAGTTTGTCCCATCTAAAAATGATTGAAAAGAGGTTTCTCAAATGTTTATTATCATTGCCCTGTAGCATGTCTACCTTTATTGTGCATAGAGAATTAATTGTTAGGTGTGTCTCAGATTTAATTCGATTTCATCCCTTGCTTTACGGCTGTCTTTTTGGCTGAAGAAAGAACTTGAGTTTAGCAGAGCAATTACCAGAGATTGTTTAAGCCTTCACTGTTCCTACAAGATTCTGTGGCTTGAATATTCTAAGGATTATTTATTCAAGTTAGGTCCACCTAATAAATTGTTTCTTCAACCTGAAGCTATCATTAAGATTGATATTGCTTGTATCAAGAATGCTTCTTTGACTTTTATGCCCGATGAAAGCGAAACTGGAGCTCTGTCCTTGCCCTCTGTGAGATCACTTTTTTTGGTTCAAACTACTTTGTTCTTGGAACCTTATTTAAATTATACTGATTGGGTGATATTTACAATAATATGGCAAAGCACGGCACCACAAGCAATTTTGCTGTGTCAAGCTGCATCATTTAAAAAACGCAAGGATACACCTTATTTATAGGAATATGGCACACACATGTGCTGCCCTTTGCACCAGCGCTCAAACAGCAGCCATGCAATAATGAAGGCGCCCTTGCACCATGGTGGGGATGATTGTGTTTGTGCAGGAATGGGTCTCTTTCTTACACAAAACAAAAAAACAATCATTAATGGTGTTTAGATCCTTCTATGGCCCTGATTGTGAGTCTGGTGGCCTGCGAACCGCTAGATAAGTAGGGGCATGGCAGTGGCGGTCCAGCCAACGCCACATCTGGGGTCTGACCGCCCAATTAGGACTTTGGCAGCTGGACTGCCATTGCACCTCCGCAACCGCTAAGGAACCGCATTTCCTAGTGGCCCTGCGGCGGTCTGAGGGCTGCAATAATGCTTGGTGGTGCCCTGAAGCCCGCCAAGCATATTACGACTTTCCTCACCCCCAATGGGCTCATGAAGGTTCTTCCTCCATGTAACTGCTGGTGGCGTGGAAAGAAATGGGACTCTACATGGCAACCCTCTTGCCCCTGTTCACAATGAGCCTTTAAACTGCACCGCCATAGAACCGCCATGCTGTCCGCCTGCCAGACCACAAAATTACTAGTAATATGGTGTGCGGTTGGCGGTGAGTTTCGGCGGTCTTGGAGTGGAGCGATGGCATGCCGCCCACTACTGGACCACTGAAACTCGTAATCAGACCCTATGTGTGCTGCATTATGCAGCACACAGAGAAAGAGCAAAAAAGGAGGAAAAGGTATTCGTTTTTGGCGCTACCTCAGATTTACCAATCCTTGTAAATCTGAGGCAGTGTCGAAAAGCCATGGGTGTTGCGTAGGGACAGCAACACATATGGCACTTTCCTTTAACACTGCGTGAGAGAGGGCCATATTTGCAAAGCCATGTAAAGCCATGCAAAGTGGCTTTGCGTGCCCTTGTAAATATGGGTGAACAAACAGCACCACCCGAGCATTAAAACAATAAAAGACACTGCGGTGGTGCTAGTAGCGGGTAAACATGCCTCACTGTTTTTTGTCTCGCCACCTATATTTAAATCCGCACTTAAGGAAAGTTGAACATGCTGGCTGTCGGTATCAACTGGGTATTTTTATTTATACCAAAATATTTTTTGGATTAAACGAAGTTTGTCAAAAACATGGAATAGAAGACTTACAAAGACATTTTTCTACATTGAGTATTTCCACCAAAATTGTTGTGCTTTTCTCTACACAAATATATTACAAACTAAGCAACATAATCAAACGGAGAATAAGAAACCAATCTGAAACAAACAGAAAAATTTCAACATATGCAACATTAAACAATAAAAAAATATTCTGTGAATGTGAAGAATGAATAAAGCACATAAAGTTTTGAAAAAAGGAAGGAAAGGGAAAATTAGAAAAGGAGCAAAGTAAATTTGTGAGTCTTTTTACAACCAGCGAGTGTTGGTATGAAGGAATGGATTGTGGTTAATCCTTTCTAACTGGCCGACGCGTTTCGAATCCAGGTAATTATTTCCTGGAATCTCATCAGGGCACAATTAGTCTGTCTGTAGGGGATAGAAAAGGGTGTCGAATTTTAGTCTTTGTGACAATAGACTCAATTCCCTGTTATGTGGCACTCAGAGAAATGGACCTACCATTGTAGGAGAAAAACGAATTCAGGAAAAGGCGCACATGGAGTCTGGCTGTGCAGGGTTAGACTTCTCGATGTGCAATCAGGGGTGGGGGGCCACCTAAAAACGAATCACCATTGTAAAAATGCCGTCATGTATCTAGACAAATTCACGATCAAGAAAAAGTGAAATGGCATACCGTCAGCTGGTGCTTTGGGAGAAGCTGGCAGCTGCCGCTGAATTAACGTTGTGTTCCCTTGCAGGCATCAAATAGATGTTGAGCGGTTGCGCTATGGAGGAAAGGGGGACAAGTAGGTCAAAGAGCTGTGTTTAGATTTGGCCCGTGCAAGCTTGGCAGGCTTTCCGATAACACATACCTTAGATTAGCGGATCAGGTGCCGAGTAGCCTCATGTAGAGAAAAGCACAACAATTCTGGTGGAAATACTCAATGTAGAAAAATGTCTTTGTATGTCTTCTATTCCATGTTTTTGACAAACTTCGTTTAATCCCAAAAATATTTTGGTATAAATAAAAATACCCAGTAGATAACGACAGCCAGCATGTTCAACTTTCCTTAAGTGTGGATTTAAATATAGGTGGCGAGGCAATTCTTTGCTGTGTTTAATAAAAATAAGGCCCAGCCTCCCCACCTGTCCCTTTGGGCCTAGCTCCCCTTGTGTTTCTCACTGTTTTTTGTCAACATGTTTTAGGTTTAATTTAATTCATCACTTGTTGCGTTTGCTAAATGGCTGGACTGCAGAAGATATTAGTACTCCTTGCCTTTGTTATGGTTTCTCTGTTCTAGATACATTGCATTTTGTATTGGTTTGTCCTTTTTTTCTCATATGCGCACAACATTTTTAAAGCCACCTTTTATTGGGATGACTTTTAGGCAAGCCAGGCCTGCCTTGCTACACCTACTGGTGATGACTGATTACAGAAGTTGCATTCAGGCAAACTAGCTTTATTCGATTTAAAATAAATCATAAAAGAAAAAGATACAACAAATCATCATAAAAACTCACAGATGCCGACTGATTTCCGAGCTTGCATTCATGTTGGCTGTTTTTTTTAATTGTGCTATCAGAATAAGGAACACTATAATTTTAGACTGGTAATGATTTTTGTGAGGTTTCTTTTTTAGCTTTTGATTACTTGTATTATTGTTTGTTCAATGCAACCCAACATGAACTAATTTGTTGTTTTGCTTATATTTCGATTTTTTTATTGTACAGTATTGCATTTCTTTTATGGTTTACTAGTTTTAAACCGAATAAAAAAATTATTGACTTTATTAATAAATATATAATTTTGAAACATAGAGAACTGACAGATTTGTTGACAAATGCATCCCTTAATACCAGCTCAGATAATAGTATGAACCTTCTGAATTTCCTGCATGAGATCATATGAAAGTGCAATTCTATAAGAGTGTCTCAGACTTATGTATTTATTTATTTATAAAGTTTTATATAGCGTGAACATAACCACAGAGGGTATCAGAACGCTATACAAAATATGAGGCAAGAGGATACATGTAAACAACCAAGAGTAACTACAGAGAGGAGACATATGCATGAAATATCACAGCATGAGAAAATAAACAGAGTGAAAATTACACAGTCACAGGTGTCTGAACATCCTCCTGACCCTTAAGTGTCCAACATGGTAAGCACAGCTAAAATTTCACAGTCAAAAGTAATCACACATTCTCCTGAGTCATAAAATGTCAAGGCCGTAATATACAGGGCGAAAATTCACAGACATGAAAAGGCCGAGCAATCAAATGGTCCAGGCCGCCGGGCTACAGATTGACGGTTAGGCCACTGCATCAAGTGGCGAGGCCAGATTGAGGTAAGGCTTTCTTCATGAGTCTTTTGGCTTCTTTCTTGAAGAGGAACGTGGAAGGATTTGTCCTGAGTTCGGGGGGAGGGAGTTCTAGATCCTTGGAGCCATACCCGAGAAGGTCTCTTTTTTCTTGAATTTATGTGGTTTGAGTAATAGGGTGCTGGCACTTCTGGAGGCTCTTGAACCACATGGGTGCACCAATTTCTGCTCAAGGTATAGCAGAGTCTGGCGGTGGTTGGCCTTGTGTGCCATGCATGCGATTTTTAAGTGTATCTGGGCTTCATAAGGAAGCCAATTAAGGGCTAACAAGTCCCAGAGATATGGTTGATTTTGTGGTGCCAGTTATGAGCCTAGGAGCAGAATTGAGGGCAGCTCTAAGAGGAGCCAACTTTACGCTGGGCAAGTCACACAGTGTAGCACTACCATAGTCCAGCTTTGAAAGGAGCAGGAAGGTAGGTTTTGAGTTTTCTGAGGATGTTGAGTTGGTAGTTTGCTCCTTTGGTGCAGTAACTGATGTGTTTCTGCATGTTTAGGCTTTTGTCTAAGATGATCCCCAGAGAGGATGCCGAATACACTAGGTGAGGTCTACAATTCAAGGCAGTAATCTGGGATTTTCTGGGGAGAGATTAGGAGGAACTCAGTTTTTAAAGCATTAATCGTCAGGTGATTGAGTGTCAGCCAGCATTGTGTTTCCAGCAGGATTAAGTTGAGGAATTGAACATCCTCAGCGGAAGCAATCTTAAGGTAAAGTTGAGTATCATCAGCGTACATGTGATAATGAATGTTGGATGATTTCAAGATTTCTGTCAGAGGCTCCATGAGCAGGTTAACGAGCATGGGAGATAAGGCTGACCCTTGCGGAACTCCAAAAGTAACCTGGGCCGGGTGAGATAGGGATTGGTTCCCCTTGATGCATTGTGATCTATTGTGAAGGAAAGAGGAGAACTAGTTAAGTACAGGCCCAGATAACCCCATATTGTGTTCCAGGAGGACAGTTAGGTTATCGTGTTTGACCTTATCAAAGGCTGAGGACAGGTCTAGAAGGATCAAAAGGCAGGCCTCATTTTGGTCCAACATTCTAAGTGCATCATCTACAATAAGCGTCAACACTGACTCTGTACCATGACCCGCATGGAAACCAGATTTACAATGGTCCAGGAGGTGGAAATGATCGATATGGTTACAGAATTGGGGGAGCACACGTTTCTCCAGGAGCTTTGCCAAGGTGGGGATGTTGTAAATTGTTCAAAAGTTATGAAGATCCATGGAATCCGCTGAAGATTTCTTTAGAATCGCAGTAACTTGGCCCGCTTAAGGCAATCAGGAATATCACCTTGACTGAGAGAAGTATTTATGATCCTGGTCCAGAGTGTTAGTAGGGAGAATCTGACTTCCGGAAACAGGTTCGCAGGTAAAGGGTAGGTGTAATGATTAGAAGGTTTCAAGGACATCAGCATTTTGTTAATTCATTTGATATCACCCCATTTTACATTTAAATGTTAACCTGCCCAAGTCACATATTATGATCCTGGGAGGGAAGTTAAAGGTAGCCCAAATATTTGGTTGTGGCCGGAACGAAGTAACTAGGGTCTCCATTTTACCGTACCTGGGCATCTTATTTGACAATAGGTGTTCTTGGGTTCCGCAAAGGAGGGTGAAGAGGAATGCTATAGCAGATCAACAGGTGTAGTTCTTGATTTTGCCCAGCGGCTGGGCGCCAAGCCCATGCAGGCCATGTTGCATATATATAAGGCCAAGAACATTGCCATTGTGAAGTATGGCTATGAAATGTGGGGTTATGATAATTGCACTAAGCTCCAAATTGTTGAAAATACATTTTTAGGAAGCCCGCTCTCAGTCCCCCAATCTATATCTTCGTACATAATTCATCAAGAGGTGGGCTTCGGCTATGTTGCTGATGCTATTAGAATGTCTCCCATTCTTAAATTGATTTCTATCAGGTCTAATCCTGATTTGGTGTTAAACAAAGAGATCATGCGAGATTGTATGGCTCTTGAGAGCCATACAATGAAAAGCACAGCTGAGTCGTTAGGTCGCCCAACTTTGTTTGATAACCCAGAAAATATATGTAAAAATATCTGGTGTGGCCAAGACCTCATTTCTGCGCATAGCATCACTAGAAAGAGAGGCCTCAGAATTATTGAAACCTACCTTCCATGCCCACCAGCTCCTAAAAATGTCCTATTCTATGGAGCCTTACCTGGACATTGTCACCAAGCCCCAACACCGTTTTCTTTTGACGAGATTTTGGTTTAAGTATTTATATTTTTTGCTGGCTTACCCTTTAGGCTGGGGATAAGGTAGACGACCTGGGTCCTTGCTCATGAGATTGTTTCTCAAGGCAGGACACTATGCATTTTGTCCTGTTCTACAACTTTTATTTGTCTATACGCAGGCGTTATATCCTTCCAATTTTAAAGAACAAAGGCTTTCTGCAGGCTAGACCATCTCTTTTATACCTGTAGATGTTGAGTAACCCTTGGGAAATGTTCAGCATTGCTAGCTTTCTAGTAGCAGCAGTTAGAGCAAGGAAAAAAAGGAAGTAGCGAGTGAAGCAGGTTTATGTGTCCGGATGTATTTTTGCTCTATTGATATGAAATGTTTTTATATTGTTTGCATTTTATAGCGATATATGCATACTCGGTTATGTGACTACATTTAATGAAGGATGATTTTATGTAAAATTCTTTTTTTAGTTTTGTTTTGCTGATGGGTTTTTTAGCATGCTTTTATGGTTTTTAGCAATAACCAAATAAAGTAATTTTGACTGCCTGACTAATAACCCATTTTAAAACGTGTAGATTAATTCAAAAGTATAATTAAAAGTTATCATCATCAACATAAAAGTCTTCATTTGGTTTTTATTTGAAAGAAAACACATAAATACATTAAAATGGCAATACAATCTAGAAATCAGCCAGAAATCTTTTTTTATCACCTCCAACTAAAAGCATTCCACAGAAAAACAAGTGTGTTGATCCCTTGATAACTTTAAGTGCAATAAAGCTGGTGTAGCCCAGGTAAAGCGTGTCTCTTTAAGCAAGGGAATTGAAAAGTCCTTACACAATTTTTTATAAAAAGAACAAGAAAAAACAAAACAACATATAGACTATTTTGTGGAGAGACTACATCACATGCACAGGGGGCTAATGTAGTGACCTGAAACCATCCTCTAGGGACCGGATGTAAGCAATGGATCATGTTCACCCCAAACTAGATTAACAAAAAAATATGGGGCCAGATGTAGGTAAAATCAAATTTGCGAGTTTTACTGATTTGCTATTAAGGACTCACAAACTTGAATGCAGGTAGGAAGCGCTAAAATATTAGAGATTCCTTAATATTCCTTAATAACAAATCGCAAATTGAGATTTGTTAATAAGGAATACCTACCCATTCATTCCTATGGGCTAGGAGGTCCATAGGAATGAATGGGAAGATATTCACTATTTCTGACTCGCTATTAAAGAATTGCAAATAGCGGGAGCTATTTCAAGGGTGCCAGGGTGTCAAAAGGACACCCTGTTGCACCCCTGAAATGTGTTTGTGTGCACATGGCACTTTAAAAAAAACAAAAAAGTGCTTTTTTAAAGGAAATCGCTAATTACCACCAACTTGAAGTTGGTCATAATTAGCGATTCCTTAAGGCTAAAGTGCACTTTCTTTTGTGCTACTTACATTGCATTTAAGGAATCGCAATTTGCGATTCCTTAAATACAAGAGCAAAATAAGGAATCGCAATGTTGCTATTCCCTGTTTTGCTAGTAGGTTTAAACTCACCTACATTGCTCGCAGCTAAACACTGAAATTCTGAGAATTTCAGCGTTAGCTCTTGCTATTTGGCCACCTACATCTGGCCCATGGTTATTTATAGTAACATATGTTAAATACCATTCAATAAAGGGGTATGTTTTCATCATAGTATAGGTTCTCAGGGAAGGCTTAGTTAATTTTATGGACTCTCTTTTGGGTTGTTTTTGAGTCACAAAAGTAAGTTTGGTCCAAGCCAATTCAACCTTAACTGTGACTGGCTAAATGTTTCTCAAATAACTCAGGACGCACCAGTTTTCTAACAATTGACTTAATATTACTCAGCCAGGAGACTTTAGATACTCGGTCTAAACTTATAAACTTAAACAATCTCTAATTATGGCCCAATTCAAGTCCATTTCCAATTTTTTCCAGATTGAGAGCAAAGTGTGGTGAGGCAGCGTGCCAGCTTTTGGTGCTGACGCACGTGCAGGAAATGTCCGTCCCCATTGCTCGTGCGGAAGGCGGAGCACGTAGTTAAATACACAGGGCGTGACCGCGCTAGGCAGTCCGCCGTCGACAGGAGCAGTGTGTGTGTGTACAATTATTTCTGCTGTGCATCTGCACAGCATGCCAGGTTCCACGCGCGCCCCCAGCTCCTAACATCACACTGGCGATGAGGAGCAGAATGCCCCACGCTACAGGGCATCCTTCAGAGGGTAGCGGCATCATGTTCCCACTGTGTGAAGTCCATAGTGGGTACCAACTTTAACACCAGCCTTACGTCACAGACGGCACCACGAGGCAGAAGGCCTCTCGCCTGAGGAGTACCAGACAGTGACACAGCAGGACACGCCCACTACCAACATTGGTGAGTTGCGCACGACGCGGAGGGGAGGCGCCCAGTCATTTTCCCGCATGGCAGAGGATACCCACATGCTACACAGGCGCTGAGCACGCAAGGCCCCCAGCAGTGCCAGTCCCACTAGCCACCATGCCGAATCCCACCCTTTGGGAACTACTCCATCGCACAGACGTACGAGCATCTCAGCCAGCTTTATGGGAGACTAGGGAGAAGGGGCACAACCCCCAGCAAGAGCCACAACACAACACCCTCCCTCAGGAGTTCTACCTCTTTGTAGTGAATCAGCAGGCCTCTCTACGGCCTCGCAGAGAGGGCAGGTCTGGCTCGGCCACCTGGAGAATTACTTCATCGCCACCAGGGAGATGGATGGTGCTGTTAAATGCACACTACTTCTCCACTACGCGGGAGAGGAGATATATATGCTCTTCAAACACCTCCCCGCCACCAGACCCTCGAAGACTGCGCAGCAGCGGTGGCTGCATGGTACGCACATTTTGATCCGCACCTGAATTCTGATTTTGAACATTTTAAGGTGAGGCAAGCAAGGCAAAGAGAAGTAGAATCAGTGGAATCTTTTCACGCAAGGCTGTGGGAGCTTGCTAGCACTCACCTCGCAGGAGACAGAGCCGCAGAAGAAATCAGGGCACAACTGATTCTGGGGATCCGCAGTAAAGACCTGCGAGGTCTCATCCTAAGGCAGCTGAACATACCAATGATCAACATACTGGTGTTGGCATGGTCCCATGATCTTTCAAGGTGCATGCAGAAGAAATGGACCTTGCGCTCATGCGTAAAACTGAAAAAGGCGTCGCCCTCATGACTGAATGTGCCAATGCGGTCAGGATGCGGGACAGGGCCAACAAACCAAGAGATCGCCCGTCGCCAGCCCCGAAGGGCCAATGTGGGTACTGTGGGAACGAGGAACATCCCCTGCAGTCATGTCCAGCACAAGAGAAGACATGCACCAACTGCGGGATTGCAAACCATTTTGTCTCAGTGTGCAGATAGAAAAGAAAACACCACGAAAAGAAGGCAAATGACCCAAGCCAATGTTGAGAAAGGTCCTTCAACTATTGAGCGTTTTGCTATCGTCCTTGCCAGGAAGAAAGGCGATGGACACAACTGTCTACCACGCAGATGATACCACGTCAGATGAGAAAGAAGAAACGTACCTAGTCTCCTTCACACAAGCCCTGAAACGACAGAGACGTCCCTAACCCCGATGCACAGTGCTGATAGACACAGGAGCGTCCATCACCATCATGGGAATTCAACAATACAACAAATTGAAGCCAGAGCTGCTACCCTCAAAGACGAAGATCTTCGCCTATGGGAGTAATTCGCCATTACCCCTCCAAGGCAAAATGACCGTGCCTGTGCGGTTAGAAGACACCAAAATCACGGTTGACATCCATGTAATCAACCAAGAGGCAGACACACTGCTGGGCAGCCATGCGGCAGAAGACCTGGGACTAATGAAGTTTGACAGAAGCGTGAAAGACGACCAGACCAAATAACTACTCAGTCAATTTAAGGATCTGTTTGAGGGACTAGGACGGATAAAAAAGGCTCCAATCAAACTGCACATAGACCCCACTTTCATGACGACGGCACTGAGGCACAGGAGGATTCTCTTTCACCTCTGACCGCTGGTGGAAGAAGAGCTGTAGAAGTTAGAAGACCAAGGGGTTATAGAGAAGGTCTCAGGGCCCACACCATGGGTGTCTCCCATGGTAATGTCTGAAAAACCTCGCCAATCAGGGAAAATAAGACTCTGCATTGACATGCACCTTCCCAACAAGGCCATTCAGCATGAACGCCACATTATGCCAACCATGGACGACATTGTAGCCGACCTGAATGGGTCCAGGTGGATTTCGAAATTAAACCTGAATAAAGGCTATCACCAGCAGGCACTTGAGAAAGAAAGTTGGTACATAATCACTTTCAGCACCTACCTAGGACTCAGAAGGTACAAGCGCCTGAATTTCAGCATATCCTCAGCCACCGAAATCTTCCAGAATGCAGTCAAAGAGATACTGGTCGGGCTACCGGGCGTACTAAACGTGAGTGACGACATCCTCATCCACTCACAGGCAGCCGAGGAACACTGCCGGCACCCGAGAGCCACGCTGCAAAGGCTCCAGGACCATGGGGTCAAAATACATCGGGAGAAGTGCCTGCTGTTCCAAAAACAAATAGAATTCTTCGTCTGCACATTCATGCAGGATGGAATACAGGTCGACCCCCGGAAATCCCAGGCCATCAAAAACGCAGCTGCACCCCTCACAGTAGTTGAAGTCCGCAGCTTCCTTGGGATGGCCACCTACTATGGCTGCTTCATCCGGGACCTAGCCACCATCACGGAGCCACTCCGAAATCTCACACAAACTGATGCCAAGTGGCAGTGGGGCCCAGGCAAAGAAGCAGCGTTCCAAGAAGTCAAGAGTGCTCTCCTCGATCACTCCACGCTGGTGTATTTCATCCCCACCAAACAGACTGAAATACTAGTGGACGCCATCCCCGTAGGCCTAGGGGTCATCCTTACCCAGGCGCAAGAGCCGGGACGGTGGGCTGCCCAGGCCTACGCCAGCAAGGCGCTTTCCCCGACCGAGAAATGATGTGCCCAGATTGAGAGGGAAGCCCTAGCCGTCAGCTGGGCATGCCTGCATTTTAATTTGTACATATGTGGTACCCATTCAAGGTCATTACGCCTCACCACCCCGCCATGCATCGAACGATGGGCCATTGGACTCCAGCAATACGAGATGGACGTGGCATACCTTTCCGTTTTCCTCTCGAGACACCCAGGGCCAGCGGAAAACGGATGTGAAGAACTGTGCGCTGTCCACATGGAGGCCCACTTGAACATGGTGTCGGCAATCACGTGCCCTCGAGCGCTGACCCTTGAGGAAGTGGCATCTGCAGTGGAGGCAGATCCAGTCATTGCCAAGGTTTGGGCAGCTGTCCAAGGAGGGCACTGGCATCAGTTCCTACAATCAGCCAGCTTATGGGCGGGGCCAGAGAAGCAGAATCTAATACACATGTTGAGGGTCAGGAATGAACTGAACGTTACCCAACAATGAATCCTGCTTCGAGGCTCTCGGATTGTGATCCTAGTGTCAATCAAGGCGCGAGCGACGCAACTCGGCCACGGAGGACACCAATGGGTGAAGAAGATGAAGCGCCGCATGCGGGAGAAAGTCTGGATCCTGGTCTGGATGCCCATGTCGACAAGACAGTCCGGAGGTGTCCCTCCTGTCAGGTGACTAGTGGGTTGAAAGACCCGCACCCATCCACACCAAAGAGCACGGGAAGAATCCATGGGAGAAGCTGAGCGTGGACTTCAGGAGCTTCCCGTATGGCAGAGCTATCTTAGATCTGATCGACAACTACTCAATCGTAGATGTTTTCCCCTCAACGGCCTTCTCCCACGATGGCCCCGTGCTGGAAAAGATATTCGCCATGTTTGGATGGCCAGAAGAACTCCGAAGTGACAATGGGCCCCAGTTCCAAGGGCATGAGTTCCAGGAGTTCATGCAACACCATGGCATCCTGCACAGACTCATCACCCCGCAGTGGCCCCAAGCTAACGGCGAGATCGAACCATTTATGAGGACAATCAACAATGGTCTACGCATCACCATGGCCGAGTAGGCTGATCCAGAACAGCACCTACAGACATTCCTGCGGGAATACAGGAGCACCCCTAAAAGCTCCATGCGTCAGGCACCATGGGCACTAATGTTCAATAGGTCCCACTGCAATGGCCTCCCTATTGCCCCATGGTGGGCAACCCCTCCCTTTGATGAAGAAGGCACCCTCCAGAGGATCAAACAACACAACATCACAGCCAGCCAAACCAGAAGAGCAGTGTCTCGTCAGCTGCAATGAGGGGACACCGTCATTATAAGGGACCCGAGGCCAGGAGAAGTTCCGAACCCGCTATGAACAGGGCTACTTAACTGTGACCGATGTGAAGGGAACCATGGTGACAGTCGACAAGAAAGGGGAAGTCGGAACCCGCAACATCTCCTGGTTCAAACAGGTAGTCAACCCGAACATTACTGAAGCAACCAGCGATCCTGGAGAGCTGAGGGCAACACCAGTGGAGGCGGGAGAGGCAGAGGACTACAATCCAGAGCCTGCCTCCCCACCAAGAGCCCCAGAAGCTACCCAAATGCCCCCAGAGACACCACTCCAGCCCAGCGAGTCAGTCGTGGAACCCAGGTCCAGCAGTGGCCAGCACAGGTATGCTCTGAGAAGCAACCCCCAGCCGAGCACTCGCCTGAGGGACTTTGCCTGCCAAGTAAGTCAACTATGAGACACTTGGGATACAGTCAAGGACTGAGTTGGGATGGGATGGGATGTGATGCGTCAGCGTGCCAGCTTTTGGTGCTGACGCATGCACCGTAAATGTCCAGCGCCAGCGCTCGCGCCAGAAGGCAGAGGGCGTAGTTAAATAAACACGGCGTGACCGCACTAGGCAGTGTGCCGCCGACACGAGCAGTGTGTGGGTGTGCAATTATTTCTGCTGCACTTCTGTACAGCATGCCAGGCCCCACACACCCCTTCCCCCCCCGGCTTCAAACATAACACAAAGCAAAGGCGGATGCAAGTGCATCACAGTTTATATGTCCTTGACCCAGTTCTTCATGAGCTATAAAAGAAATAGGGCTCTCAGGGAGGTATAATAAACATCTGAAAAAACGATTTTCTACTGTTTGCAAGGGCAAATTACTTACATATCCCTGAATATAACACAAATAAGAGACAACTGTAACACACTTGGCCTAACTGATCATAAGCATTGCGTCTATTAACTTATTTGATGCAAATAAAATTAAATACGGCAGAGATTTTTTTTATCGAAAAAAGATGTTTGATAGATGAAAAGAGTGCAGACCAATTATTTAAGGAATCAAGCACTACCCCTAAATAGGAGACTGTATGGACCTCACCTATAATGCTCTCATTTACTCAAAGCACCAGAGTTTTAGATGATCAAGAACCTACAAATTCTTAGCCGGTTCCAAAAATTATATCACATCATCAGCGTAGAAATTAAATTTTGGCATGCTCTAAAGTGGAGGATTTCTACTCGTATCGGTTCGAATGGTCACATTTAGACGTTTAATTAAAAATAAAAATAAAATAGGCGACATGTGACAACCTTGTCAAGTTGCCTGCCAGGGAACCGATCTCTGCAGCATTAGTTATTATTTTAGCTTGGGTTTCCCTATATAAAGCTTTAATGAGCTACGCAAGCTGGTAAAGAATCCAAATCTATTCAAAATTCTAAAAAGTCCTTCCCAGCTTACAAAGTCAATAGCTTTGTTGGCATGGAGGAGCACTACAGGGGTAGGTATTTCTTTATATGAAAAATATCTTGGGCCTCTATGGAATAATTAGTATAAGAATGTAACTGACTCCCTACTATGACATCATTCTGATCTTTGTGAGTTAATCGGTCTGCTACTCTAGTAATTCTGTTTGCTAAAGGTTTTGCACTAATTTTATTTAATATACATTCAATAGAATAATTGGGGAATAGGGATTTGGAGCTTCTGGATTCTTCCTTTGCTTTAAAAAAGTAACAATAGTACTTATGTTTAAAAGCATCTGGGATCGTATTGCCTGTTAATAAATGATTTGCTAGCTTAGTTGAGTTAATGCTCAAAAGTCCTTG
Source organism: Lissotriton vulgaris (assembly GCF_964263255.1). Classification (NCBI taxonomy): domain Eukaryota; kingdom Metazoa; phylum Chordata; class Amphibia; order Caudata; family Salamandridae; genus Lissotriton; species Lissotriton vulgaris. The sequence goes on along the minus strand of NC_141687.1, from coordinate 1,527,224,509 downwards.
AATAATTCATAACATTCAATTTGATAACACAACTTGGTATGCTGTCTCCGATGGCACATGGAAATTAAGACAAGCAGCACATGGAAGGACTTAAATGCAGAAACCTGTAAACACGTCAACAGCTGTTTCCCAGGTGTGCCACAAAGATGCTTTTATTTGCATTTGGTTGGTTTATTATCTGAATGTTCCTGCCGGCCTCCACTTCTGACTTCTTGAATGGCTGGCAGGTGCTTAACAGATAATAACTTATTTTTATATATTAACTTTTTTTTTTAGAGCACTTTATATTGCATTTGTGTAATTTATATGCACAGAATACACGGGTGTTGCTATCACCCAGTTTAATGGTCATCAATTTAGCGAGAGAAAGATTAGTTCGTTTTGTACGGATTTGGACTTGTGGCCTGCAGGTCACAGTAATATAAACAGCACAAGTGTAACTGGCTCATCTTCCAGCAGTACAGATCCGAGGTTGATTAAACATAGTGATTATCTCATAAAGCAAAGGTTTATCTTCAGAGGAAGCACTGCTTAATTTGTGTGGGTGGTTTCAGGTGGCATTCATTTTTGGGCTCCAAGAGGCATTTTATCAAAAGTGCCCTGGAGTTCCAATTGACTTGTGCTCCTGCTTTGTGCGTCCACAGGTCTCTTTGATATGCCAGGAGGAGCCACAGGCTTTTGGCTGTCTATTTCTATAATTCAGATTTTTCCTTTGCTCCAGTGCTGCATTGTAGATGTGCTCGCAGTATCGGAGTAGTTTATTAAGATCTCCTAAAGATGTAAATTATGTCTTTAACCAAGGGGACATTTGAAATACTAAATGGGTTTTAAATATTAGTTGTGTCATTTAAATAGCAAGTAGTCCATGGAAACAGCAAGTGGGCTATTTAGATGGTAGTTGGAACAACTAAATGCAAAATGGGTCATTTGAATCCATTTGAGATCTTTAAATAGTGAATGGAAAATTAAAGTATTATTTTTGACATTTAAATTCTAGGTGGGTCCTTGAAATACAAGGCGGGTCATTCAATGAGTGGCATAACACAAAATAAAAGTATATGAATACACTTCCAAAACTCTACACTTTGGTGTTTCTCCTGTAGGACCACCACTGCTGTGCCCACAGGAGAACCTCCAAGGATTCTGAGATTAATCCAGGGTGGTGCAGTGACTGTCTCACAGCGGTGGTATGTAAGGCTCATAGGAGAGCCTAACATGCAGATTGCTGACGTGAGAGTGCCAACTCCACATTCCAGCATGGTGTGGCATGCACCATGTTGTGCATGCTGTACGGTGTAGGAACAAAGGTACAATTGCAGGGGGGCACAACATGTGCCCCCCGCATGCAACCCTTTGTCCAAATGCGTCCGGACCTGCATCTCAGCCACCCTCCTCAAACAGGGCTCCCCATCATGATAAGGGCAGTGGTAAGACAGAATGTAATATGCTCGGCAGTGCGGGAATCAGCACCACAAGCATATTGCTTCCTCTGTCTGTGCCACTGGATCCTGGATTAAGGCAGAGGCGGCAGTCCTGTGGTGGTCCGAACGCCACACTAGGAATACTGCAAATGGGCATGCAGTGGTGGCGGTGGTCAGACTGCCACCACAATTACAGTGGTCCTGAGGACCGCCATACTCGCAAAAAGGGCATAAGTGTAGAATATTCTAATAACAGCCAATTTGATTTTGACGTCAAAAAAATTATAGCACTAGCCTACGTCCCTGTCACAGAGGTAGTCAACCACTATGACTTACTAATAGAAATTCCTATCTACCAACAAAATGAAGAAAAGCGTGGTCCCCCTAATAGACTATTTCGAAGACACTTAGGTTGGCAGACTGCATCAGTCAGAACACAGACACGAAGCCAAATTCCAAATACCATGCAGGAATGTCTATGACAGCATCTGGGCACAAGAAGCCAAAACAAACAATGCAGATGAAGAATTACATAATGCCTTCCAATGCAACCTTGGTATAACTCAACCTACATTATACAAATTTATCGAGGCATTACAAAAAGAACAAAGCTACCAAGAACTGAGAATAGAGCAATCCATTACTCAAATTGTTCCTAAACTTAACAAACGATCTAAAAAAATGTATGACATGAAACAATGTAAAGTCAAAATCCTCATAAATAACAAACGACTAGACTACTTAGAGTAACCAATGATATAAGGACTAGACTGCTCAGATATATTAGCCAAATCTATACCCTAAAATACATATTAACCTATCAAAAACTATTGCATAACCGAATACAACAAATATACAGGTGAAAATGTACATTATACAAATGTGTAGAAAATCTGATTTATTTCCTTTTTTTACAGTTATTTTATTCACTTAACTTTAACTTTGCCAATATTTGTTTGCAAAAATATATTTGACAAAAAGTAAAAGTATACAGTTAATTAAAACAGACAAAAAATAACATTAAAAAAAATATTTGACTTTTTTTCATTGCACTAAATTTGTGTAAATTCTTAGACACTGAAGAGGTGACGATTACAATTCCCTCTCCAATATAGCCTAACTTGGGGGATAGGTGTTGGATACTAAAGGGGTGACATTTACTATTCCCACTTCAATCTAAACTAATTTAGGGAAGGCGTAGGACACTTAAATGGTGATATTTAGTATTCCCACTTCAATCAACCAATATGGGGAAGGTGTTAAACAATAAAAGGGTGACATTTTCTATTTCCATTCCAATATAAACCAACTCAGGGAAGGTGTTTTGCACTAAAAGGATAATATTTTCTATTCCCACTCCAATCTCAACAAGCTTGGGGTGGTGTAAAAAATTCAAACTGCAAATTGATTAAATCCAACCAAAATAAAACCTTTTATCTAGAATAAAATATCTCAAAAATATAAAATGCACAATTAATACTACAGACTATCATTCTTTAGAAAATTATAAAATTGTCAGAATTATTATTTTATAACACAATAATTTAAACTACTAGAATTTATATAAAAATATAAATGTAAAAAATAAAAATAATATTTTGTTTAGTAGTAACATTTCCATATTCATACTCATACATTTGAAAAAAACTACAGTTTCATTTGTTTCAAATAAACAAACTTGCTACATAAATGTTCACAATTTCTGTTATTTTACATTATAACAATTATTAAACTATTTTTCATTCTAAATATTATTTTAACCGGTCTTTAATGCAGTAATAACAATTTAATACAAAAAATATTCATTTTTCTTTAACCCCTTCGATGCTGATGACGAGCTCAGCTCGTCATCACCCACGGGGGTCGTGTGCTGATGACGAGCTGAGCTCGTCATGGTGCCACTAAAATCGCATTTTCCAGCACTGGGGGGGAAAACGCCTAGCATCCAAGTGGTTAAACATCTAAATAAATACAAATGTAATACTTTATGAAAAATTACAAAAATATTTTACATGTTTTTATATATTTAATTTTATTTTTAAACATTGCAATATATATTGACATTACACTTTAAAATAAAATTACAATTTAATATAATAAAATATATTTCACAAATAATAAAAAAGACATAACTTACAAATTATAAACTTAAAATAAAAAACAAAATACACATGTTTTAATAATCTCCTGCACCCTTATCCCCTGTTATCCCAAAATCCTGCTAATAAAAAAAATTGAATGGCCAAAAAATCATTAAAACAATTCAAAAGTACAAATTATAACAATTTATTAAAAAAGTAACATTTCTAAAATGAAAACATTAACAAAAATATAATAATAGAATAATAAAATACAATACTTTACATATTATTCAACACTAAAAACTGATATATAACAGACGAGATTTATTGCATCAATATGTTTTACATCAATATTAAAATAACATTTAAAACAATATATTTTCCTTTGATGTTCCTGTCCAAGATATATTTGAAATCTCAGCATTCTTGACACAGTATTTCTGCAACACCATATTTTATCTGATTTTTTTTCTCCAAATACTGGAGACAAATGGGTAGTTCCTTTTTACTACAGCCTGTTTGTGGTTAATTAGTATATTTTGTTCTTGCATATTCTTGGTTAGAAATCACATTTGTTATTGGTTGTTGCTGTTGATCTCCCAAATCTAAACTACCCATTTTATGACATACCATTCAGATGATTTGGGAAGCTCCCTTTCCCTAGAAATACTAAAAAAAAATGTTAATCTTGGCCCTAGCGCCACTGCACATTTCTGCACTACTGCAGTAATGACAGTTATTTTCCATACTTCCATACTTTTCCATAGTTCCATACTGCAGCTGCTGTGTGCATGTGCTCACTCTAGAATGAATAGCAGGGCCTGGTGGCGGCTCTCTGGATGTACAGGTGAGTTGTTCTGTGTGTGTGAATGTGTGTTTTTGTGTGTGTGTTTATTTTATAAATGAGAATTATGTAAGAGAATCTTTTTTAGAGGAAAGCAGCAAAGCAGGGCGGGAAGGACCCTGAGGTAAGTAGGCTGTAGTATAAAGTATTTATCATGGTAATATACAGCCTTGGTGGACCTCCCTTGGAGAAGTGACAGAAACCCAGGACACATAGGGGTCGATTCCGATTCGGGGAAAAAAACGTCCGTACGATTTGTATCCGGAGCCCTCTCCATACGAATCGTACCCGTCTGTCCGAGTCGCGTAGTACGATCCGTATTCCGTGAATCCGTCTGAATCGTCGCGATCCGTACGTATTGCAAGGCTGAAACCGTGAACCGTACGACTCGTACACATGCCGTACGGCTCGTACAAATGCCGTACGACCCGACAAGTGCGATCCGGACCGGGGTATGAACACGTCAGGTAAGGGCGAGTCGTACGGAAAAGCGCACAAATACATACACACCGTACGGTCTGTACACCCCATGATCGCAGGGGTACGCACCGTACCCCTGGGATCATGGGGTGTACGAGCCGTACCCCATGTACGATCGGTGTACAAGCCGTACCCCATGTACAATTGGTGTACGAGCCGTACCCCATGTACGATCGGTGTACGAGCTGTACCCCATGTACGATCGGTGTACGAGCTGTACCCCATGTACGATCGGTGTACAAGCCGTACCCCATGTACGATCGGTGTACGAGCCGTACCCCATGTACGATCGGTGACCGAGCCATACCCCATGTATGATCGGTGACCGAGCCGTACCCCATGTACGATCGGTGTACGAGCCGTACCCCATGTACGATCGGTGTATGAGCCGTACCCCATGTACGATTGGTGTACGAGCCGTACCCCATGTACGATGGGTACACCCATCGTACATGGGGTACGGCTCGTACACCGATCGTACATGGGGTACGGCTCATACACCGATTGTACATGGGGTACGGCTCGTATACCTGATGATCGCAGGGGGACGGTGCATACCCTGCGATCATGGGGGTACGCCCCGTAACCGGAGGGGCCGTTCTGTACCTGTTTTGGCGCGAACTCTGCTTTTACGGCTGTTTTCAGCTACAGTAGAAAAAGGGTCATACGGTGCGTACCCGACATGTAACGTACTTGCTGGGTCGTAAAAACCAGCCGCGAACCATACAGATGTCACGTACAGCGGTTCCGAGGGAAAATCGTACGGATATTAGAGTTGTACGGTCTCTGTACGACTCGTACGGAGTACGGCTCCTGGTACGAATCGTACTTAGTCGTACGTACGGGGGACATTGCAGGGTACGATTCGTACGGGAAAAACGCTCCAAACGGCAATTCGGAGCGGTTTTTCCCAAATCGGAATCGGCCCCATACACACTGTACGGTCCGTACACCCCATGATCGCAGGGGTATGCACCGTACCCCTGGGATCATGGGGTGTACGAGCCGTACCCAATGTACGATCGGTGTACGAGCCGTACCCCATGTACAATCGGTGTACGAGCCGTACCCCATGTACGATCGGTGTACGAGCTGTACCCCATGTACGATCGGTGTACGTGCCGTACCCCATGTACGATCGGTGCACGAGCTGTACCCCATGTACGATCGGTGTACAAGCCGTACCCCATGTACGATCGGTGTACGACCCGTACCCCATGTACGATAGGTGTATGAGCCGTACCCCATGTAGGATCGGTGTACGAGCCGTACTCCATGTATGATGGGTACACCCATCGTACATGGGGTACGGCTCGTACACCGATCGTACATGGGGTACGGCTTGTACACCGATTGTACATGGGGTACGGCTCGTACACCCGATGATCGCAGGGGGACGGTGCGTACCCTGCGATCATGGGGGTACACACCGTACCCGGGGGGGGCCATTCTGTACCTGTTTTGGCACAAACTCTGCTTTTACGGCTGTTTTCAGCTCCCGTAGAAAAAGGGTCGGACGGTGCGTACCCGACATGTAACGTACTTGCTGGGTCGTAAAAACCAGCCGCGAACCATACAGATGTCACGTACAGCGGTTCCGAGGGAAAATCGTACAGATATTAGAGTTGTACGGTCTCTGTACGACTCGTACGGAGTACGGCTCCTGGTACGAATCGCACTTCGTCGTACGTACCGAGGACGTTGCAGGGTACGATTCGTATGGGAAAAACGCTCCGAATGGCTATTCGGAGCGGTTTTTCCCGAATCGCAATCGGCCCCATACACACTGTACGGTCCGTACACCCCATGATTGCAGGGGTACGCACCGTACCCCTGGGATCATGGGGTGTCTGAGCCATACCCCATGTACGATCGGTGTACGAGCTGTACCCATTGTACGATCGGTGTACGAGCTGTACCCCATGTACGATCGGTGTACGAGCCGTACCCCATGTACGATCGGTGTACGAGCCGTACCCCATGTACGATCGGTGTACGGGCTGTACCCCATGTACGATCGGTGTACGAGCCGTACCCCATGTACGATCGGTGTATGAGCTGTACCCCATGTACGATCGGTGTACGAGACGTACCCCATGTACGATCGGTGTAATAGCCGTACCCCATGTACGATGGGCTTCTTCAATAGGGCTTTGACCCAGGCCTGTTTTCAGTGGGAGGGGACTATCCCAGAGGAAACAAGATCTAAAAAGACCGGAGCAACTGAGTCAAACACCTGGAAAAGCATGCGTGGGGGTGCAGCATCACTGGGAGACCCAGATTTTAAATCCTCCAATAGTGATTTTAAAGTATCCAGATCCATGCATGGGATAGAGTCAATGATAGGGTATGGGGGTGGGAATCTCTAATCAATTGAAGGTTAATGGAGTCTCCTGGAACAAGGAGGGGAGGAAAGGCTAGGTAGATATCCTGAATTGTCTTATGGAAAAAAGTGCCAGATCTCTGCAATGAGCAGCTGCATCTTCAGGAGGTACAGAAGGCTCAGGAGAACAAGTAAGGGAATTTGTAATTTTGAAGATTTCACAGGAGGAATTTGCCGCAGACAATATTTTGTTAGTGAAGAAATCGGATTGGGCGGATCTAATCTTGGCTTTTTAGGCCTTAACACCTTCTTTATATTTAGTTTTCTCCTGAGTTTAGAACTCCTTTCTCCAGGATCTTTGAAGGCGCTTGCAGAACTGTTTCATCTCCCTGAGTTTCGGGGAGTACCAAGCCGCGCCATGATCCGATTTCATGGAGTGTAGAGATGCCCCACACTCAAGAAGACATACAGTCATCACCAATATGTAGTACCTCAGTTCAGAGACTTAGAGAGCCACATGAGTCATAACATATGCAAGGATGATGTGTGATCCCTCTGTGTCAATTTGGCACCTAGCTACCTGGACTACCATATCATGCTTATGATATTTTGAATCAAATATCTCCCAGTTGCCAGTGAGACAGCAAACGGAATGGAGTGCCATGCAACCAAACCCTCAGTCTGCCTGCCTCATTTAGAGATGAGCGAACATTACGTTTTTTGTAGACAGAGCTCCTGTTGGCTCAGTCAATGGAATTCTTTTTCCAATGGCCTAACAGAATGGGAGCCATTAGAGGAAGGACATTACACAGGACGCCCCATTAAGGGTAGATGGTGTAATATCCCTTTTTTCTGTCTATCAACACCAGGGATAACCTGTCAGTGAGGAACAGAAATTGCAATAATGACCCTCACACCCTGGAGGAAAGAGCCCAAGGTGTGAGTATTTGTTTTTCAAAAACAAATTCCAACTTTGGGAGTTTGCTATTGTAAAACAAAAAAGGTTACAAAATTGGTGGACAGCCATCAAAACTAAAGGCAGCCATTCACCAAATGTTTTGTACCTTGAAGGGAACTTCAGTGACAAAAGTTCCTTTCAATGTACAGACACAAACACTAGGCCGGCGATCATCTCTACATGTAGTGAACTGTAATATGTCAGGATGATGGAGTTCCTTCCCTCAAACCTGAAATCAGTCTTCAGTGTGTGAGTCTGTTTTAATTATGTGTAGGTTTCCATAGCTTGACTCATCAGGTAGATGCACTACCATTAATGTGAAATACTATAGTTTAGCATGCCATGAGACAAATTTGTGCATTCACACAACTTTCCCATCAGTACTTTAGCCTAGGTTCCGGGCCCACTTTTGCTCAGTGCAGTAGCACAGAGACACACTACCTAAAGCGGCGTTTGCAAGCTAGAGGGAAACCTATGCTAGATACTCATGGATTAGGATGAGGAAGAAGGGGGAAGAGTGCTGAACATGTACAAAAATACATGGGTTCATCATCATACAATGTACCTGACAAAGGGACTGAAGGAATGCCCAGCTGGAAGGAGAAGCTACCTGGTGTCACTGCAAGGATGGACTGAAGGACTTTGACTCTAACTGGCACTTATGGACTGAAAGTATTTCTACATGGCCACTGGCTCTGAGCCCCTTATGCACTCTGAGGGACAGTAGCTTATGGACCTGCTTGGGGGACATGGACGGTTCCCATGGATCTTGTGTGACAATTCACAGAGGGAAACAGCGTTTATATCTTGCTATTATTACAACATGGTTGTTCCAACGACCGCTTTGTTAGTATGCAATGCATTTACATCACAAGTCATTACAATGACTTGCACTAGGGGGTGCTGAGGTATTGGAAATGAAATCCAACACCTTTCCTACTGTTGCGCAAACTGGAGTAGGAATAGTAATTAATACTATTCCTAAGTCAAGCGCGCCCCTTAGTGCAAGTTGTTGTAATTACTTGGTCGTTGTAACGACTGTGTTGTAAAAGCATGTGAAGTAATACATTGCAATGTAATGAGCCACATTCTTCACAGGCAGTTCCTGCAGCTGAGTGACCCACATTAGCAGGCTGGCAACTTTCCCTGCTGCTGACACTCAGGTATCCTGCAAGACGTCCAAAGCCGCGAGCCTGAGAAATGCTGCCTGAAGGATATTTCCCTGGCACTCTACATAGGGGCTGCTGTTGAGGTCCCTGGACACATGCAGATGCCAGATGCTCAGAGAGAGGATAGGTCCTACAGCAGGGGTGGAAAATCAAGCACCAGAGACAAAGTAAAGTTCAGAGACAAAGAGATCTGAAGTAATTCCCCTGGCAGCTAGGGCTCATCACTAGGAGCAAACCAAGAGAGTTCATGAGAAAATCAGGGCCAGAGAAGATAGCATCTGAAGCTACAGAGAACATCATCACCCCTTGACAAGACCTCTACAACACCCTGACAGATTTTCCCACTACAAGATTTCCACCCACTACAAACACTTTTTACCCAAATCTTACCCCAACAGCACCCTTAGCTGTTTACACCCAATGATGCATAACCCAACCACCATATCACCACATGGGATGGCTCACTGCGCAGAGTATCTCAGCCATCATGCACTCTGTTCATTCAGGAGCACCCCACCACATGTTCAACCTTGGAAACCAGCCCATCAGCAACAAGCACACCATCATCTACAACACATCCATCCAAAGGGAGGGAAACACGCTAGAGTCAAACCTCTCCTCAAAAAACCACCTGCAGAACTCAAACAGCTCAAGAACTACCATCCCATCTCCCTGCTCCCTTTTCCCTCTAAGAACCTGAAAAAGGCCATTACCATCACCTTACAGACTACCTGGAGAACAACAACTTTCTCTACCCATCCCAATTCAGCTTCCGCTCTAACTTCAGTACAGAAACCGCACTAATCGCAGTCACCAACGACATCGGGACTCTCCCAAGCCAAGGAGAACTGGCCACCATGATCCTCCTTGACCTCTCAGCATCTTTTGACACCATGTTCCACCACACCCTGATCAAGAAGCTCCATCAGATCGGGATCCAGGAGGACGTCCTCAAATGGATTGCATCATTACTCACCTGAAGAACCCAGAAAGTCCACCTTCCACTTCGGCTCCCAAGAATATCCCAAACATTATCATATACAGTATCCCCCAAGGGTCCTCCCTCAGCCCTACCCTATTCAACACCTACGTAATCCCCTTGGCCAACATCATCAAGACACATGAGCTTAGCATCATATCATACACAGACGACACCCAGCCAATCCGCTCTCTATCCGCAGACCCATCTACCACAAGGGCCAACTTTATCCTGTGCATGAATAATGCCACCCACTGGATGCAAGATACATTCCTTGACACTGACAAAAGGTACTGATCATCAGGAATGACACCTCCCCATGGAATGACTCCTGGTGGTTTGCGGAACCGGGACTCTCACCCATTCCAAAAGCCCACTCCAGTAACATCATCATCATTCTGAAAAGCAAACTCACCATGAAAAACCAGGTCAATGCAGTATCCTCAGCCTGCTTCCTCACACTCTGCATGCTCTGGAAAATCTTTAAATAGCTCTCAGTCAGCACCAGACACAGACACACCGTTACCCAATATCTCATCCCCAGCCACCTAGACTACAGCAACACTCTCTATGCAGGAATCATCACACACCTACTGAAAAGACTACAGACCATACAGAACTCAGTGGCTAGACTCATCCTCGACCTCTCCTGAAGGACCCACATCACCCCTCACCTCAGTAAACTCCAGTGGCTCCCTGTCCACAAGAAATGCCAAGTGAAAATTCTAGCCCTTGCCTACAAAGCTCTGCCCAATCAGGGGCATGCATACATCAACAACCGTCTGAGCTTCGACCAACCATCCAGATACTTGTGCTCCACATCCCTCTCCCTTGCCCAGCCCCCCCGCATCCGCTGAAGAAAGAGTGCTGGATGCTTTTTCTCCTACCAGGTCAGAAAGACCTGGAACAGCCTTCCCCTTTGCCTACAGACCTCACCCTCCTTGCAAGAATTCAGAAAGGAACTCAAGACCTGGCTTTTCGGCTGATTCCACCCAAGCAACGGAACCCCCAGTACCTCAATACCCTAGTGGGTGATCAACAGTGGTATACAAATTGTGATTGCTTGAACATGGATGATTAGTAGGCTGTCCGGTTTTAGGTTTAAATCTATAATAACTGACAAAACCCCACTGAAAGAGAAATAGCCCTCAGTAGTGAAAACATATACACACTGAAAAAACACATGCACAACCACAAACTAAATGCCATTCAAAGAAAGGAAAAAGAGAGTGAAAGAGTCATTTTCTTTCTTCCTGAAGGGGCCAATACAATGTACAAGCTAGCAGTTGAGCTTTGTTTAGGGATGCCACTAAAATATTGTTTCTTCTTTCTTTTGTTGTTTTCAGTTTTGTTGTCTTTGGTCTAAAGATGCAGGGTTTAGAAGCATGTTTTATGTCTTGTTTAATTATTTTATAAACTGTAGAGAATCAGGAAATAACAAAATCATATTTGATATTTTGGCTGCATTTGATTCTTTTACTGATAGGTAAAATAGCTGGTTTTATAAGAATCTTTCCTAATATGTGTCATCACATTAACCCACAGAGAATGGGAAAAACCCCTTAGTACATCCGCCCCCAGTTTCTAGTGAGGCATTATTTATAGTAGGCGAATTGCCAACACCTCAGGCTTTAATACATTCAATGCAGGGTATAGGGACAAGTATATGTGAAAAAGTGCTATCACCAAGCATCTGGGATAGTGGTTAAAATATGACACCAGACATTTGGAAAACATGGAATGCACTGTCACTTGGAATGCTCTGCAAAAAAGGTTCTTTCCAAATTCAACAAAGACTGTTTGTATTTGCAGTGATTCAGCTACGTATATGAAAAAGTTGTGTGATGACCTGGCAAAATTGATACCAGAGCTGAGGTGCTTGCCTGTAAGAGATACTTGCTACTTGTTAGATGGTATGCTGAAAGCATCTTTACAATCTTCAGAATTAATGAGGAATGCTATAGACTTTTTAGTCCATTCTGGTGCACTGTTTTCTAATTCACAGGAACTAAAACGCAAGTATTTATCATGTTATGCTTTGTGTGGCATCAAAGAAAGAGTCATCCTAACTGTGTCCCTTAGCTGATGGTTCTCAGTCCAAGGGGCTAAGAATGCTATATTATCCATGTGGCAGCCATTTACAGAATTGCTGCTGAGTTATGATGCCAAGGACAAGAAATGTGAGGATCTTTGGTCACATATTGATAGTGATTTGAAAAATAGTACACTCTACTGCATTCTTAGATTTTTACAGGAAAACATAACTGCGGTAGTGGACATAGTATAAAAACTAGAGTCTGAAAACGCCCTTGTCTGCCAAGTGTTCAGTATGAATGGTGTAGATGTGAAACATCTCCTTGAGAATAGGCTGGGTGACACCTTTAGTGACTATGGCACTGCAACATGTTCCATGTTAGAGTGTTTGCCACTTGGTAAGCAAAGCAATGGTGAAGAGCAATTCAGGAACTTTTATTTTGCAATGTTTGAGAAATAGCTTGCAATGATGCATGGAAATGTCCCTTCGCCACCAATGGCATTTGAAGTCAATAAAAACCTCACTGTGGTACTCTGTTCTAGATCCCTTCCATAAAGGGGAATTTCCTCCGTAGTTTCAAAAGTGCTGCTTCATTTTTGACCGGTTCAATAACTCTGAGGGCATAAGCGCCCAGATCAGCGCAAATGTTGCAGAACCTGCCCTGAGAATCGCAATCTTCAAGTGAACCAGTATTGGCATGGAAAGCTATGTCAGTGGCCAGAGTTAACAAATTGAGTACTCGCTGTTTTGGCGTTGCCCATCTCAAGTGCCAATGTTTAGAGGGCCTTTTCACAGATGTTTTCATGGGAAGGAAAGAGTGAGCGCACATGACCAAAGACTTACTGAAGAAGTATTGTATGGTGTTCTACAATAAGTCTAATTTGTAAAATTCTATTTTGACCTCATATACACTATACTTATGATGTCTGTATACAATGTGCTATCAGTGCATAAAGCAAGCAATAATAAAAGCAAAATGTTCCACAAACACTGGAAAAATACTGCTTCTGTAGTTTTTAATGGTGAGAAAATGCATAACCTCTGATAACCACTGTTTTTTAAAGTATTGAAATCACTTGAAAACACTGAAAAAAAACACCAGAATTTACCAAAATAGAAACTGAAAACAGGAAAGCCTAATGATAAGCAATTGACACAACTCAAGAGAAATCCAACACCAATTTCTAAAAATAGTGTATTTTTATCTTAATTTAGACACCAAAAGAAATGGAATACAATACATATAACCAGAGTTATAGATTTCTGACGCAATATGAAATCAGTGTGAAATAATACACTGAAACTTTATCAGTGTGGTCAATGGGAAAAACCACTAGCGACAATCGGTCACTTGTATGTCGAGTTGTGTGGTACCCTTGCAGGGTATAGGTGATTAGGGTCCCAGGACCAAGCCACGACTATCAGTACAATTTTACCTGGCCTGTGGAGCCTTGGTGCAGAGTTGATCTGGCTGTCCCTGGTGCGGAACGGGATCAGCAAGAGCGCTGCTTTTCCCTCTACAACTGTGCTGTGGAGGAAGACAATGCAAAAAATAGAGTGGTTGCTGACATCGATTGAAAGTAGGATGGAGTTTTTTTTTGATGCAGCGTCAGGTAAAGGGGTTGGTTGCTGGACTGGTGATCAACAAGCCTTGGCAGCTGTAGAAAAGGCAAAAAGTAACCTTGATGTCTGGTGGTCCAGAGGAACGCGGCAGCTAGCTCTAACTTCGTGGAAGGCAGGACAACACTTTCCACACTGTACTAGACTGTCCTAGTGCCCATGATTGAGGGGAGCGGGGCTCACACTACAACACCACCACCTTAAATGCAATACTGACACAAGGGTAGTGTCTGCCAAGTGGTGAGCAGGCAGAGCAGCATGGAAGTGGAATGTTCACACTGCCCCAACGATTTGCAGCACCCATGTGTCTCACTGGGCATGGGGACCCAGTACTAAAGAAAAAGGAAGAAATGTAGTGGGAGTCTGCATTTTTACAAAAATTAACAGGTGCGCCAGGTCATATTGGTGGAGAGTGGAGAAACTGCTCATTAGATTTTCAGGTTTCAGGGCAATGTTGCACCCTTAAATCCTGCGAGGGTCCCATAAGTTGCATATTTGGTCTCCGTGGTTTCACTGGAAGGGGCAGGGACAACATCAATGTGTTACAAAATTGGTTAGGGGGATCCCTGGAGCGCAGCAAACCCAACATCCCTCAGAACTTCTCCCATTAAAATGTCCCTAAGTCTTTCAGAGGTTTATATTGAACTCACTGGAAAGCGTTTTTTATTGCTTCAAGCACTTCTGGAGCTGGTTCGTTCGCACACAGGCTCTGGAGTGCTGGGATCCCAGTTGGTTCAAAACTGCAGTGGCAGCATGGTAAAAGTAAAAGAAAGACTCTGGAGCTCAATGAAAGGTGTTACAGAGGATTTATGACAATGCAATTCTATATGCATGAATGCAGGTTATTGCAAGATAATGCCACCAGTGGAGTTGCATTAATTAGGCATGGCATATTTCTATTTCTAGCAATGTGGATACACCCTGAAAAAGCCAGTAAATGTAAATCCTGTATTTGTAAAGCGCACAGCTACCCGGAGGTATCACAGCACTGGTGGCGGTCGGGAAGATTAAGGGAGCTATTGCCCAGAGTCACATGGTGCTGGTCTGACCTGCCGCCGGTGCCGGGGATCGAACCGCGAGACCCAGAATTCCGGTGGCAGTCGCCCTGTCCACAGCGCCACACCACTTCCCACAGTCAACGTGCTTTTTTGATAATGACACCCCCTATTATTGTGTATGGTACAGGTGGAGGGGATTGTGATTATGGGGTTCAGTGTTTGCTGGGGGAGTGACTGTTCTGAGGGTGTCACCAAAGGTGTTTCCAATTATCTAATTGTATATATTTATAAATGTATGCATTCTATTTAATAACTTGTGTGTAATAAATTACATCTCCTTTTTATAAGTAAAAGCACTGACTCAACAATGATTTATTGAGTGTTATTGTTGCGGGCCAGCTAGTTATGCTGATTAGCCCACACCACCCCCCTGGAGTCATGCTTGGACTGCTCTTCTTTGCTACCCTGAGAGAATCAAGTCCAGCTGTGGGGTATTTGTGAAGGCATCCACACTTCACATGTAATAATCTAATTTCTTACTATGCCAGTGTGGCATATGCTGTCCCAGATTCTGTCCCATGCATTCCATCTGTCTCAGTGTCACATTCTGGGGGAGATTTACTAAGGTTTTGTGCCATGTTTGCGTCATAAAAGTGAAGCAAATCAGCGCAAAATCGTTTTTTTACTTATTTAATATCCAGCGCTAAACTTGTTAGCGCTGGAAATAACTGGAAAGTAATGCAAAGCAGAGCAAAGCGCTGCTATGCATTACTTTGCGCCATGGAGCATAGGTGGAGCATGGGCGTTCCCATGCCACCACCCAAGGTTTCTCATGCTAAATCCAAATTATTAAGTAAATTAGATTGGGTTTAGCGTGAGAAAACTGTGCCCTGTTTAAGTAGGCGCAAGGAAGGAGCAATGCTTTCTTTTCTCCTTCCTTTTGCGACTCTGCATGCTGCACTGTACAGCACGCATACACAGCCGCGGCCTGTTAAGGGATTTCCGGTGGGGCAAAAAGGCGGGGCGGAGGAGGGGCTTGGTGGGTGGTGCTAAAAACCGGAATATGGATAATTGGAGGTAAGTAGACAATTTATTTAATAAAATGAATTTCGTAGCACGCACGGCATCGCATTTTGAGATGCAGGGCGCGCTACAAAATTCATTTTAATTATTAAATTGTTTACTTACCTCCAATTATCCATATTCCGTTTTTTTGCACTCCCAACCTGCCCCTCCCCCGCCCCACCTTTCTGCTCCACCAGAACTCCCTCCACGGGCCGTGGCTGCGCATACAAAGAGGAAAAAGGTTTGAAGTGAGTCTCAGCATAGTATTTCGTAATGGAATGATAGCCTTCCACTACAAAACCTATGCTAGACTCGCGAAGACACCCTTGCACCATGGCGTAAAGGTGTTTCAGTGGCGCACGGCATCTGATTTCATCGCCAGCACTAGTGAGAGGGAGGAGAGTGCCTTATTTTCATAAATAGGGCGCTCTCCTCTTCTGTCCTATTCAAGTAGAACAGCATTTGCGGCTGTTGCTTTGCGCTACATGAAAAGTAGGTAAATCTCCCCCTCAGTCTTTATATTTCAGGTGTTCTGCTGAGCAAATTACCAACAGCACATTCCCAATGAACAAGACGATGACGTGCACTTTGCCAGAGCTCAACTAACCAAAGCGGGACTGAACTACCTTTACTCGGGTCAACTTTTCTAAGGACTCTTCTAAATCCCAAGGAGAAGGGCACTAACGTAATTGCTCAGTGCCACCCCAGAGTGTGCTGCACTTTCAGTCATTTGAAAGTGCTTTGATCCCATGTATAAATTCCAGTTTCCCACTGGGTGATTGCCAATAAAGCAATAAAAATCGAATCACGGGCCCAGAGGAGCACCAGCTCTGCCTTCTAATGAGTGCAGCTGGTGTGAAAAAACAGGCACGTGGACTAGCAGCCAGCCAGACAATTCAACCTGGCTCTTTGTCTCTGTTCTGGGAGGGAATGCACCTTCTTGCATGCTCCCCTCCCAGCAAGGCGCATAATTACCTGCCTGCTTCATTAAACTGGATTCCAGCCCTGCCTGGTGCATTCATTTGTAACTAGTGTACATTAAATTTAATTAAAGTCCTCATTTGCTCTTCACAGCAATGAACTTTGAGTTGTTATGCTGCTGCCACCTCGGTGCATGTGAAAGCCTTTCTACATTAAACGCGGTATCTTTCAACCTGAAGGCTCTCCCCCCCATCTTTCCTAGCTCCCACACTCCCTGTGACTCCATAAAGGCCTTTTCTGAAGTTCACTAATATGGGGGCATATTACCAAGCAATAGCGATAATTATCGATATTGCTTGGTTAGAGACAAAAGTTTACCGCTGAGCTGCGGCGATTTTTATCGCAGATAAACCTTGGTATTACCAAGGTTTATCGCAAATGCGATAACAATCATCCGTAATGTATGAATATCGCTGAAAAGTCAGCGATATTCATGCATTGCCGAGCTAATGCTCTTAGCCATGTTATCCACCTCTCATTGGATAACATGGCTAAGAACTGATCAGGGCAGGTGTTAGCTTTTGGAGATATTCGCGCTTAGCGCGAATATCTCCAAAAGTTGGTAATAGGAGATAGCGATGTTAGCGACTGTTTTCAGTCGCTAACATCTTGGCATGCCCACTTTGCATCTCATTAGTGATAAATATCACTGACATGCAAAGTGGGGCCCAAGATGGTCGCTATCTCCTACTAGCTGTCGCTAACTGGTGTTAGCGACAGCTAGGTAATAGGAAGATAATTTTTATCTCCGCTTTCTTGGCTTTTAAAGCCTAAAAAGCGGAGATAAACCCCCTTGATAATATGCCCCATGGTTGGTTAGACGAGGGCAGGGCCCATCATGAAACACTCTGATCTTCCATTTCCTGTTTGAAAGCCAGTGCAATGAAGACCCCGTGAGTCTCTTTTCTTATGACAGCACTCACCCACTTTCTTTTCTTACTACCAAGTCATACAGAACTTGCAGATGGGAGGGAGGGTCTGACCTGGGCCCCACATTTTTGAGGGGCTTGCACTCCTGTATCAAAATGTATTTAAACAACAGAGAAAGCAGTCCTGGCCGCTTAATTTATGAGGCAGTTAGCGATAGCCACACCGCTCAGTGGTGCCAGATGTTGGAGCTGCCTGTTAAAGGAAAACAGTTGTCTTCTATTAGAAACTTTTCAAATTTTGTTTTTGTATTTCTTGTAAATAAATAAAATCTAAAAATGGGCTTAGAGCCCGCCTATTATTTATCTTTACTTACCATTGGTTGATTTCTCAATCAAACTCACTTCCTTGCTTCCTATTGGTCAGCTGCTCCTACTGGCCTCAGCTTCCTCCTGGGCTTTGGAGTCTTCATTCATGCTGTGGAGCTTGGACCAAGTACCGCTTCCTGCGGCCAGTGTCTTTCCACCAGCCACAAGATCCTGCAGGTACTTCTTTTTATTTACTTTTGTGAGTGCTGGTGTCAGCAGTCCCTCTTCTTCACCGCCGCTTTTTTAGTGTTTTGACCCACCCCTCCCACTCTCCTTTGTATTTTCAACCCCTCCACCCCCTCCCATTTCAACATAAGAATTCCCGCTGATGCAGTGTTTAGAAGTATCCGACAGATGTGCATGAAGTTTCATGAAGCACTCATTCACCTGGAATAAGCCATTCTTGGCTGGGTGCTCTTTTGCCATTTTTATACCACTATTAGGAGCCATCACACATTCTTGTGTTGTAGGCCGAGGCTGCAGACTCTTCTATCAGGAGGCACCTACAAAGCTTATGAACATACCTAACTAAACAAGAGATGCCGTAGCTTCAGAGCCACATCCCTAGTTTTACAGCTAACACACACACCTACCCTCCTCAGCTAAAGGACTGTGCAAGGAGGATGTGGCATAACAGCCAGAGTTGCTGACTGTGGAACTGGGGAACCTGGTTCGAGTCTCGGCATAGGCTCAACATCCTTTGATTTTGGGCCAATCACTTAATTTCTTCCATCCCTATAAACAATTAATGGTGTTCTCGTGTAATGTAACCAGTGCTCAGGAAATGTACTTTAATACGTTTGAGTCAAGTTTGAGCTAAATAAAACTGTCCAAAAAAACAAATTACAGATCCCTGATAAAACGTATTTCTCCCTTGATTACAGTATTACATTTTTTTTAAAAGAATTTAGGAAAGGTGCAATTTTTTCATCAATGCTTACAAGACTCTTCTACAAGTCTTCCAGGAAAGGGGTACTTTAATTTTTTCCAGTACTATAGATCACAATCCCACTTTACCTGTATTTATTTTATGAAGCCTAACTAGTGCTGTTGGTTCTGGTACCCAAATGATATTGAGCTACATATGCAAAATCTTTTTATTGACCAGGTTTATTCATTTTTCTTATATTCTGTCGTATTCCTTTTTCTCAATATACTGTACTGTAAGTAAATAAGAAAATGCCAGTTAAAGCTGATATGCCAGTCAGGGAGACAACATCATTTACAGTATTAAGTTAGTCACATATAGGTAATAAGATGGTTTTAGATCTGGAATTTGCCATGGTGCAAAGATTCTAGAATTCCAGAGGCAAAAAGAAGTTGGATCCTTTAGTGCATCCAATTAATAAAAAATCATTTAAGATAATGGTACCCTTAATTGGACTTATCCAAGCCTGCATGTGTATGTTGGCACAGAGAAAAATCTGAAACAAGTTGACTAGACGGAAGATTATTTATGTACAGGAATAAATCTAGCACCCAGCTGTGACAGCAGGAAAGTAACGTTCCTTGTTCAAAGTACAGCATTCCAGTGATTCAGACATTCCATGGCAAAAAAATGATGACACATGCAACATAATAAAGAAAACATAACACATCTCTCTCCATTCAAAGCATACAATACACACACATATATGCACACACTCACATATGAAAGAAAAACAAACACTGATACACAGTTCATCCTTCCTGGGCACATTACTCATATTAAAGTTGCCTCTCCTGGTTTGCATTCCTTGTTTTGATCAACTTCTCCATGATTCTCAATTGCATCCTCCAATCCATTCAGTAATGATTTCTCCACAGATTCTTTAAATCGAACCTCCGCTTTCGAAAGCTCACTTATACTCTATGTAGTCCTATCACTCATCTTCACTTCATCCTCCAACAAGTTCTCCATTATCTATGAAGGCCTGGAGCAATCTGATCATGATTTCTCACCATCTACGCCTCGTGTTTCACAACCACTGTATCTTCATCCTGCTGCTTTTGCATTGAGATTTGTTTTAACTTCTCCTCAATCATCCACGGTGTAACATATCTTAGTAGCCTACCTCCCAAAACTCAAACAGTATTAACTTGTACATTAATGGGTATTAATATGGTATGACAGCCTAATACAAATGAATTTGTAAAGATCACACCTGCATCTAAGTAGCATAAAATCAGGTTTATTCAAAACTGTGTGGGAACGACAAGAGCCACTGCCGTATTCACCTCTCGAGGGCTGTCCCAACTGTCACAGTTGGAACACAGCCTTAGGAGCACCAGCAGTGAGATGATGTCATGACATGCGTGCCATGCCAATAGCCACAAAATATTATCTTTTTTTTTTTACAATGAACAACATACAACTAGCAGGAATATTAAAAAAATAACTAACTAACACAAAATGAAACAAACAAAACTAAACTAAATTAACCAAATAGCATGTAACAGTGGAACCACAATGAAAACAACAGATACATCTCTATTACAAACTGGCGTCATAAATTGACAATAAAGACACAGTAAATATAACATCATGCAAATGATGTGATCATCTTAACCTCATAGACACACATCTATTGTGGGTAGATCTCCTTAACTCAACTCCTGACAACTCAGAAGACCCTTGAATGAAACTGTGACTGAGGTATGGCCCTTGAGAACCATCCGGAGAACCATTACTTTGACCAACCTTGTTTGAACTCAGCCTCTGAGGAACCTCTCCCATCAGTGACCTTGACAATCTTTCCGACATTCCACCAATGTCTTCCTTCCACACAAACTGCACTTCCACAGACCTTTTCAATCTTAGCTGAAACACCATATTTGGCCTCTCCTTTCTTCACAAAACCTGTTTTTCTCACCCGCACCGAGTCATCCTCCTGAAAAAACATACACTTTACACAGCTTCTAGCATCATACCTTTCCTTTTGGTTCTCAGCCACTCTTTCATATAAGATAATCTGATCATCAATATTAAAAACAGTGAGGCATATTACCAACAACTAGCGATAATTATTGCTATGTTCGTTTAGCGGCGATATTTTTATCGCTGAGCTGCGGCGATCTTTATCGCTTAGGAACCTTGCTATTATCAAGGTATATCTCCTAAGCGATAAAAATCGGCCGAAATGCATGAATATCGCTGAAAAGTCCGCGATATTCATGCATTACCGAGCTAATGCTCTTAGCCATGTTATCCACCTACCATTGGATAACATGGCTAAGAACTGCTCAGGGGCAGGTGTTAGCTTTTGGAGATATTCGCGCTTAGCGCGAATATCTCCAAAAGTTGGTAATAGGAGATGGCGATGTTAGCGACCGTTTCCAGTCGCTAACATCTTGGCACGCCCACTTTGCATGTCATTAGTGATAAATATCACTGACATGCAAAGCGGGGCCCAAGATGGTTGCTATCTCCTACTAGCTGTCGCTAACTGGTGTTAGCGACAGCTAGGTAATAGGGAGATAAATGTATCTCTGCTTTCTTGGCTTTTAAAGCCAAAAAAGCGGAGATAAACCCCCTTGATATTATGCCCCATTATGCCTAATAGACCTAAGCAACGAAGAGGGATTCAACATTGAGTCAGAAAAACGTCCCCTTAATAGGCTGAATGGCGACTGTTCTGTGACATACGATAAAATCACAACATGGACTTGACAGCTTCTTCCACATTATAGTTGTTGTTCTGGGCTCACTTAATGCAATCACCCACAACCCTGTCATCTTCTCGACCAGCCTGTTGGTCTGTCCATGATAGAGGGAAATTTTCAAATACTTGACTCCTGAAGATTTCAAAAACTCTTTCGTTTCAGTATTAACAAATTGAAATCCATTGTCAGGATACCCTTCTCTAGGAAAAAAGACTCCTTCAGTAATGGTAGAGCATTTCTTTGCAGAAGGCATGGAAAAAAACGAAATCTGGCCATTTGCTGTAATAATCCATTAGGGCAAACGCATAATGCAAATGATGAGGCAGAAAACTGAATGGTCTAACTATATCAATTTTCAATGTCGCCCATGATCTGTCAGGATTTTGAATAGGTTGAAGAATTTGTGACACCACTCTAAGGCCTTTCTCTGAAATACTGCACACTACACATTCTTTGACTACACTGTCGATATCCTTGTCCATTAAAGGCCACCAATAGTAAGCCCTGGCTCTTCTTTTGTTGTCATTGTAGCCCCCATTTGCCCTTCATAAGACATTTTAACAATTTTTTGACGCAATGGCAATGGGTGAACACACTTGAGACCTGTTGGTGATAATTGCGCTCTATAAATGAAAATACAAAATACACATACAAATACTTGTCCCCTCTCAACACAATACCCTCAGTGGACAGTTCCTCAGCAATTTTTCAGTAAAGTTGAATACCTGGGTGTACACACCCCTCTTTTGGCTAGCTATTAATAATATAATCCTGAACCGTTTTCTACAGAGCATCAACCTCACTTGCTTGTTTCCACTCTTTTTCTGAACATGCTCCGTACTCAGGCATATCCATTGCAGCTACGAAACAACTTTCAATGGCTCCCTTTGGATCTATCATATCTTGACCCCACACGGGAAACCAGGACAACATATTGGAGTTACATTATCCTTTCCAGGTATGTGTGAAATTGAAAAGTCATACTGCAAAAGCTTCATAGTAAGATGAGCTATACGGGGAGTGTTAAACAAATTGCAAATAAAATAATGATATATGTCAGTTTACTCCATGGAACATTGTATATCATCCTTAAGTACTCTATTGAATTAATCAACTAAACAGTTATCAAGGAGTGGTAGTGTGATGACCAGACATACCTTTCACCTACCTCATCCAAGAAAATCCTCATTTCATCTGAAACTAGATTAACCCAATTTATCTAACTAGCTCATCAACCAAGACATCCTACCCTTTCAAAAACAAAGGTGACGAACTTGATGTCTTCACGAGTATCCACTTGATACACAAGCCTAACACCATGCCAGTTACTACGGAAATCAACCGATATAATGCCTTATTTACTACCCCCAGGCCTAAAGTGTATGGACTAGCTAGGACAAGTTCAAGGTTTAGATTTGGACTTTTTCGTGTCTGATGAGCTGTAATAAGGGCAAAATCAGTCCTGGGTCACTTGTGTTGCAGTTCAGGGAGGACATGGCATGGCATTTTGAGTTGGACTTTTCCCATTGGGTGAGGTCAAGACTGATTTGCGTTTGGCTGGGTCCAAACCGTAGTGGCATGATGGGCGACAAATGATGGATTGGGATGCAGCCCAAGTGAATGCAAGTGGGTGAAAATAAGTCCAGTATTTCATCCATCACCTTGTTTTTGATACCCTAAGTGTGAAGGCATGCCCAGCTATGTTTTGAGTCCTCAATGTGCCATGGGAACCAAGCTACACTTGGCAGATGAGCCCTAATAAGGGTGAAACAGTTCCTGGGTTGCTTGTGTTTCATTCCAGGGAGGGCCTGGCCGGGCAGTTTGTGCTGGACTTTTGCAATTGGAGTAGGATCAATACTGATTTGCATATGGCTGGGTCCAAACAGGTGGCATGGTAGGCATAAAACTATTGAATGGCATGCAGCCAAGAGATTGCCTGTCAGTATTGTGAATGAAGATGACAATTTGCAAATTGTGCCTGTCACAGGAAATAATCGCATTAACTGATTAATACATTTTTATTGTAAAATACCAGAGGTATTGGGACATTTGAGAAAATTAAAGTTGATTACTTAATTACATGGGGCAGGAGAATACTTTCGACACGGTGCCCAAACGTTGATGAAGTGGTGAAACAAGACACAAACAAGGTGTTCAGGAAGTCAGATTAGTCTCACGGGATGTTGGAGGAAGTAGTTTGTTTGAAAGTTAAATTAAGAAAACAATTCGGCAGCTGCTTGCTTCCAAAACCTTTTCATTTCTATTCTCAGACTCCCTTCTCTGTATGCTGCAAAGGAACAGTAAAGTTATACATTGTGTTATCTTGGTTTGTAACCCTGACTCCGAGACGCATAGTAGGATTATTTTGAAATCTTTTTGACACAGAGTTATATGTGTGAACCTTTGGCAACTGGAGCAAGACATTTAAACCAAATAGTTCTGATTTCAAGAAGCCGTTGTTTGAAATAAAAAGTGTCTATATGTAGCTGTTCTAAAGTGAAAGAAATGGGACAAAACAATCCTGACGGAGAAAGACTGTCTGAGCTTGCATATGATCTTTGTTTAATTAAGAATTGCAAACAAAGTATTCATGCCATTTGGAAGGACACTAAATGAAGAAAAGGTCCGTAGAAATGTTCTGTGCTGACTCTTGACAACTCCGGAGTGAGGAGAGAATTATTTGCTTTACAGATTTTGTGTTATGAAGTTATTCTTTTGTCTCAAGTATCCTTGGTGTAGAGGTGGATTTAAACACATTTATTGACAATGTAAGTGTTTTCAAATATGTTCACACATTACAAAGTTACGTTTGTGTTGCAGATTGCCATATTATAATTATACAATGAATGAGATAGCTGAAACATTGTTGTAAATCCGCAGGTTTAGCAATGTTCCAAGTGTGAGAATTTCCCAGTTACAATCATATGCTTTATTAACATACTGTTCTTTTATTTTATTTTGTCACCGAAGAGAGAGAGAGTAGAAAATCAGAACTCCATTGAAACATGCATTTAGTTTTTCTTTTTTATTGGAAGAGTTCACATAATTGCATCATATATCTGTAAAAAGAGCAAAGACTTCATAAGAGTACAATAAATGAACAAGAACCACTCAATCTCCCTACTTATAAAAAAACACAAATGCAATTATTTCTCATATCAGTAAAATGTAAATGCTTTTAGTCCTTCATAACGCTTGAGATATTTTGTGTAAGAGCATGACCGCAATGCATAGCAGCGTTCTAAACCCTTTATCTTCAACATTATAGCCCATGAGTGTTCAAAAGTAGGGAGTATCTCAGATTTTCAATTTTGTCAATATATGGATCAAGCTATTAAGGATTAAGGATTACCCAAATAAGATAGCTTGAACATTCTGAGCAAACACAATATTCAATGTACGTGTACAATATTGAATATTAGAGGCCCAATATCCCACGATTTTTGGACAATCGCACATAATATGATGATAGCTCCCTTCACCTTCTTTTAAACATCTCAAACATTTCGCCTATATCTGGGGGTGGATCCTATGCAAAATATCAGGTGTGCTATATTGCAGCCACTTCGTTGAAAATTGCATCCGGCTGAGGTTAGTGCCTTTTAACAAAGAAAAGTTAAACACGTTAATCTTATTCCAAACCATGGCTGAATTTAACACTCTCTCCCTTTACTGCCATTTCTGTCCCACTTTACCAGACAAATCCCCCTTCTTATACTTTTGAAATGTGGCTATCCAGTATCTAACAGGTCTATGAGTACTTGATTCAATCAGTTCTTCCACTAATTCACAGCTGATCTTAATTTTTATCAGATCCACTTATTTTAACAAATATCTCATTTGAATAAAGGACCAACAAAGGAATATTTTTCAGTACCTGAGATCCAGTTCTAAATCAGGCTATTCATTCCCAGCATCTATTCTTAAAAAATCCCCAATATTCTGCATTTATGGGCAGCATTCCTGTGAAGAATGGCATGTGATCCTTTAAAGATATCAATGTATTGAGTAGAGCTGTTGATAACTGGTATGGAGAAATATGTTTTAAGTTGATCTATACGTTTAAAAAGCCATTGCAAATATTTTTAGTGAACTCTTTTTCAGTGATTTGGTTAGGTGTAAAAAATCCCTAATTTTGTATACCTGCATAATTACGTCTATAACGTTTATGTCAACTGGTTTACCAGTACCCAGGGGATAAAAAATCTAAAGGAAAAATGTGTAAAGTTGCAAAATAATATTCTTTTATATTTGGCAGTGCAAGGCCGCCTTCCGTTGCTGACCTGTATAAAGTGCTCATTGCAATCCAAGGTGTTTTTTTAATCCAAATATTAGTAGAAAAACATCTCTCAATTTCCTTAAAAAAACAAAATCTGCAGGGCACAAGGTAATGCCGCAACCAAAAAATTAAACAGAGACAACAGAGACATGCGAATCAATGCGACCCGACCCATTTAGGATATTGGCAAAACTGTCCACCAGGAGAAGATAAGGAGTAGATAAGTGAATGTAAATAAATCCTCGACACCTTCTGTAGTGTAGATGCCTAGATATCTCTTGGGCTTGGAATCCACCAAAGGGAGAAATTCTTAGGTTGAAGAATCAGTCATTCAATTATGTAAGAGAATCTGAGTTTTTAACTTATTAATCCTATAACTACCCATAGATTGAAATTCCCAAAAAATGTCTGAAACCCTTTGTTGGGGAACCACATTGGGTTTTAAAAACAATGCCACGTCTTCTGCATTTAACTTGATTTTTTACATTCCCACAAAGGGTATTCTATTCATTCATCTTTTCTAATCTTTTCTCTGAGGTCAATAAAATAAGTAAGCTTACGTTGGGTAACAATAAACATCTTTTATTTAACACAAAGATACCCTTGTTATGTAATGGTATTATGTTTCTGAAACTCTGACTAGATCAGTAATCAGGATCTTAGTCTCCTCATCATGGTGACAACATTTTATTTTGGGCTATCTTCCCTCGAGCCTGCCAGGTCAAACATCTCCTGGTAGACTCGCTCTCTTCGCCTACCTTTTGTAAATAGCCACTATTAGCAACGAAGGCTTGCTCAAGATAGTAATCCTGGTATAACAGTTTCACTTTCCTAGGCTCTATTTGAATATTAAGACTCTTATGCCACAAAACATTTTCATAGGCTCTCTTCAGAACCTGCTCTAGTGTATTGCTTTACACTCTTAACTAAAATAAATTCAGCACTCCCAAGATGAAGCTCTCTGTCAAGCAGAAAAAAACACTTGAATAGGAAACTCAGCACTCACAAAATGATGCACATCAAAAGGCAGTTTCAAAATATTTTCCTAGATGTCAAATGAAACAGGTAAAACAACATGCAAATGTATATAGATATATATGTGCACAAGGAAGTAATAAGAAAACACAGGTAATCAAACGTATGAGATAAAACACAAGCAGATAATAACGGAACATTCAAAGTCAAATGCAAGAAAGTAAAATATAAGCAGATAATAAGAATAATGGAACATTTACAAGTAAAATGCAGGAAAGTAAAGCATAAGCAGAAAATCATAATAATGGGCAATCAATGCAAGAAACAAGCACTGTCAAATACCAGGAATAATCACTTTCAAATGAAAGACTCAAGCAGGTATACAAAACATGAAAACATCACAGAGTAATTAAACTTATAGCTTATACATCACCATTTGATTTGCAGACAACATATTGGTCAGCTTGACTGTGAATCCATTTTCAGTCATCCTGAAGTCTCAATGGGACACTAAAACATACCCCATGATGGTGCATCCACCCCACGAGTGAGCTTCTGTATGAGGGCTAAACTTTCCTGTTTAATGCCTTTTACTAACTTAGAGAGAAACTTCTAGAAATTCACCCTCCCGTCGTCAATTGCAAAACCAAGGCTGACCCGCCCGGTCTGTTTTAAGGTCAAGACGAAAGCTGACCAGCCCTCTGTGTTTTGCCTCTGAAACAGATAAGTACAGTTCTCGCTCACGATTTCCAAACGCACATGCCACACGTTCTGTTCTAAGCAAGGCTGTTTTGCTCTGTGCTGAGAAGAAAGAAAACATCCCACTCTGAAGCTTCCAGAAGGCATGAAATGAAATCAGGCAAGAGCACAAAAACTTTGTACATTCAAAATGGAGTCAGTTTAAACACATAGTCAAAGGTCACTACAATCTCACAATGTAACAATGTATGTATCATTACATCTAGCTCAATTCTTCTTCCTGTGAGTCACTTATTTTGGCAATACTCTTAAATGTTTTACAAAAACATATGGTCACTTTAAAGGCATCCCATACAATTTCTAGGCTAGCTGTTTCCCGATTAGCCTTAAAGTAGTGGTCAATCTCAGCCTCAATCTCTTTAGACCAAGCCTCATCCTCTAACAAGACCCTAGTGAAACATACATCTGGACCAGCTGTCTTCTTTCTCTTCCAAATCCTCCACCTTGCCAATAGAGAATTCCTTTTAGGGTTGGCAAGTTAGAAAATACTGCAGAGGTTGTGGTGTCCCTTCAAGACAAGTACATCTGAATTTGTGACATTGCCAGATATTTATTCAAGCATTCTATCCATCACCTTGTTTCTAATACTCTAAGTTTGACAAGTATGCCCAGATGTGGAACCATTCTTACTGTGCCACAGGAACCAAGCTATACCAAGCTGATGAGCCCTAATACGGGCTATACCATTTCTGTGTTGCTTGTGTTCCGTTACAGGGATGACATGGCATGCAGTTCATGCTGGACTGTTACAATTGGAGCATGGTCAAGACTGATTTGCATATGACTTGGTCCAAACTGAGGTGGCATGGTGGGTTAAAAACAATGGACTGGGGTACAATTCAAGCAATTCCTAGTGGCTGAGATTAATTCAAGCATTCCATCCATCAGCTTGCTTTTTGTTGCTTTACATTCTAGTTTGGACCTGGATGGTTCGGTACAAGAATTGGTTTCATGGAATAAGATGTTGCCTTCAAATTAACACTATCCACCGCAGCGCGCACGCTCGCATACTTTGCTTACTAAGCTTTTAATATTGTATTCTTTTGCACGATCGCGCTGCTGTTTTAGCATACAGTTGCTTGCTTTTTACTTTAGTCTACTTGGGGGTGATAATTAGTTCCAGCTCCTATCTCGCACTATAATTGTTGGTCATCCCGCATTTGGCGGGATTTTGGGCGATTTAATTCCCGATATTCACCGCGTCGCGCCGATTCAGGCTGCCATCTTGGGTGGGGGTAATCAGGTGTTGCCGTTTTTGGGGCGCCATCTTTGTTGTGGGCCTAGTGGTTCCCTCGCAGGACTCCCGCGTTTGGAGGAGTCTTCATAAGCCTGAATTCTCTTCGCTGGCAGGTAGACTTATCCACCGCAGCGCGCATGCTCGCATACTTTGCTTACTAAGCTTTTAATATTGTATTCTTTTGCACAATCGCACTGCTGTTTTAGCATACAGGCGCTTGCTTTTTACTTTAGTCTACTTGGGGGTGATAATTAGTTCCAGCTCCTACCTCCCACTATAATTGTTGGTCACCCCGCATTTGGCGGGATTTAGGGCGATTTAGGTCCCGATATTCACCGCGCCGCGGCGATTCAGGCCGCCATCTTGGGTGGGGGTAATCAGGTGTTGACGATTTTGGGGCGCCATCTTTGTTGTGGGCCTAGTGGTTCCCTCGCAGGACTCCCGCGCTTGGAGGAGTCTTCATAAGCCTGAATTCTCTTCGCTGGCAGGTAGACTTATCCACTGCAGCGCGCACGCTCGCATACTTTGCTTACTAAGCTTTTAATATTGTATTCTTTTGCACGATCGCGCTGCTGTTTTAGCATACAGGCGCTTGCTTTTTACTTTAGTCTACTTGGGGGTGATAATTAGTTCCAGCTCCTACCTCACACTATAATTGTTGGTCACCCCGCATTTAGCGGGATTTAGGGCGATTTAGGTCCCGATATTCACCGCGTCGCGGCGATTCAGGCCGCCATCTTGGGTGGGGGTAATCAGGTGTTGCCGATTTTGGGGCGCCATCTTTGTTGTGGGCTTAGTGGTTCCCTCGCAGGACTCCTGCGTTTACGGCTTTTAAGATGACTAGTACTCAAGCGCACAGCGCCAGCGCGCTGGAGGTGCGCCAGAGGTAAGCCCGTTTGCGCCCGTTCACGCTCAGGTCGCGCCAGGCGCCGGAAATGCTGCCTCCTCGGCTCTTACCCACCTAGTTTATTCTAGAGATGAGCTCATAAGTTTGAACTCACGCTCCAATGCAAGCTGTCGGACGGACACCACAGTCAGTCATTTGCAGACGCTGTCCTGTGGCTTGCTTAACGTTAGATCCCGTAGCAAGCATTATGTAGAAATTGCACTCCTCATTGAGTCGTATGAGTTAGATGTGCTTTTCCTGACAGAAACTTGGACCAGAGCTGATAGTATGGTGGAACTGGGCTTAACCTGTCCCCCGGGCTATAAAATTAGGCACAATCCTCGTGTAGGGAATAGAGGAGGTGGCATAGGTTTTATTCTTAGGGAAGAACTGGACCTTTCTCAGTTGAAGATTAAGGAAGTCCCAGGCTGTGAACTAATGGGCTTTTCCTTAAAAGGACAGGGAGGTGTCCTGCACTCTGGGTTGCGGTGCTACAGACCCCCGCCAATGCTCTGTCAGCCATACCTGAGTTGGTAGATCTCATCTACGATCTTTCCAATACTCATACCAGGTTTATGGTACTGGGAGACTTTAACTTATGGCCGAACGGGCCTGCAGACTCAGCTTACAAAGATTTGGTCTAGGCTTGCTGCAATATCCATCTGCAGCAGTTGGTGCTCTCTCAGACTCACTTAAAGGGCCATGTCTTAGACCTGATTTTTGCAGATGTTAGTCAGGCTGCGATCCGGGACATCATTCCCCAATGCTGGATGGATCACGCTCTCGTTCACTTCTCACTCTTTCTCCCTGCTGATACCTTGAGGAGTGGCAGCACAGGAGCTACTAACAAACTTAGTAGGCAATGGTCCAGCCTCTTGAAACATTCGAGCCTGCCAACTCTGCTTTCAGAGGGATTTACCCTAAAGGGAAGCGCGGAGGAGAGCTATGAGATCCTTAGCCGGAAAATCACAGACTCTTTGGATCATATGACCCCCTTGCGAAAAGCTAGGGATAGATCCAAACTTGCCATGCCTTGGTATTCAAAAGATCTTCTCCAGCTGAAACTCCGGTGTAAGCGGGCGGAGCGAGTTTGGAGAAAACAGTATCTTGAGTCAGATAAAGTCTTCTTTAAATAGACCCTGTTGGACTATAAAGCACAGATCAAGTGTGCTAAAGCCAGGTTTCTCGAGGAGACGCTGCAGCAAGCAGTGAATAAATCGCAGACCCTGTTTAAAATCATTAAGGATCTCTCTCGTCCTGCCTGTGCTACCAATGACATCCCGGCCTCTCAATCTTTATGCGACTCCCTGGCAAAGGCCTTCGAGGACAAGATTGCCACTATTCTGAGCAATCTTTGTGTTCCGGCTACCCCCTGTCCCCAGAGTTTGCCTGATCCAGCACCTGTATCCACCTCCGAGACCCGTGGGGAAGCCGGAAGGCAGGCACGGCTGGATAGTTTTCCCCTCCCTTCCTTTGATGATTTTTGCTCTTTGGCTAACGGTGTGTCATCAGGCTCTCCCCTGGACCCGCTACCTCATAAATTTTGGAAAACGTTTCAGGAGGAGCTCTTTCCCCCTCTTCATGCTATCTGTTGCCAGTCCCTCAGCACCGCCAGAGTCCCTGAATGCTGGAAATTGGCTGTGGTTTCTCCTCTTTTGAAGAAGGCAACGCTGGATCCCACCTGTTCGGCGAACTATAGGCCTATTTCGTTGCTTCCTTTTCCTATTAAGATCTTGGAGAAACTGATCACTAAACACCTGTCCAGCTTCATGGAGACTAATATCTGCCTGGATGTGGCTCAGTTTGGCTTCAGGCCAGCTCATGGTACTGAGTCCGCACTGGTGGTCGTTCTGGACAACCTACGTTCGCGAGTCGACTCTGGTCAGGCAGCCTTTTTAGTGCTGCTCGATATGTCGGCCGCATTCGATACGGTCAGTCACGCCATTCTGGTCAGCAGACTGGAGGAAATCGTGGTGGCCGGCCTGGCTCGGGACTGGCTGGTCTCCTATCTTGGTGACAGACACCAGGTGATAGCCTTGCCGCCCTACAGATCTGACATCAATAGAGTAGGGCAGGGAGTACCCCAAGGGTCGGCTATCAGCCCTATTTTATTTAATCTGTATCTTCGTCCTCTGGTCAGGCTGATTAAGTCTTTTGGTATTGCGGTCATCAATTACGCTGATGACACGCAGCTTATCTTCTCTTTTGAGGGTAGTGATGCTGTGTCTCAGGAGACTTTCCACTGCTGCATGACGGCCACTGCGGAATGGCTGCGTCAGAACTCTCTGCAATTCAATAGCTCAAAAACTGAGATATTGCATTGTTCCACGGACCGCACCCCACAGCCCTTGCAGACAGACTTTTGGCCTACCATCTCCCAGGGTACCGTCGTGGTGGCAGATTCTGTTCGGAATCTGGGTGTCATGTTTGGATCTAACTTACAGCTGGATGCGTTTGTGAATAAAACAGTGGCTACTTGTTTGATGCTGCTTCGCACGCTACGCAAGATCCTTCCCATGCTTCCGGCCCATGCCCGACCAGAGGTAGTGCGTAGTATCATCTTAAGCAGGCTTCATTACTGCAACGCACTTCTTCTGGGTGCGCCCGACACCCTGATTGGTAAGCTGCAGCAAATACAGAACATGGCTGCTAAGCTGGCTCTCTCTCGGCTGCGATCTGACTCCTCTTCTCTGGCGCTTACAGACCTTCACTGGTTGCCAATCCACCAGCGCATCTATTTTAAAGCATTATGCTTAGTTTTTAGGGCCCTTCATGGTCAGGGGCCTGTTCCGCTGCAGAAGCTGTTCTCTTGGTATAAGCCAGCCAGACCTCTGCGATCCTCGTCGGCATGCCTGGTGGTAGTTCCCAAGATTTTGAGGATTCGGATGGGCGGACGCTCTTTTGGATTCACTGCAGCCAAACTGTGGAATTCTTTACCTTTGTCCCTTAGAAGCGTTGGGGAATTTTCCTTTTTTTAAAAAGGATTAAAAACGTATCTTTTTCCTAGGAAAATGTAAACATTGTGGCAGTGTAACATCGCGTATGGTCTTAAAGAGTCAAAGCGCCAAGAGACCCTTTGGGTGACAGTTTAGCGCTATACAAATACGCGATACATACATACATACTATCCAGCAGACTTAAACCAATGTCTGACATTATGCTCTACTGCATGTTTGCGAAGGAAATTGTCCTGAAAGCTCTTTTTCATTGCTACACATTCACCACACTACCACTAATTCCAGGCAATACCTCATCCCATTTTACACATTGCAACCATTTATTTTAACTCATGGCACCATTAAAGACAGCTCTTATGCAACAAATACCAAATCCTCTTTCTCTGTTTGAACCTCATTAAATGCATGAGTCGCCAATAACTGCATGCTTGACAAGAAAATCAACTCTAATATTCCTGTTTCCAGAAACATACCCCATCTGATACATAAATAATTTGACTCTGTAATTCAACATTAATATAGTTTGGGTTATTTTTTCTGTCCCTTTTGTGGTAAGCAAATTCACCAGGGGCATCTGAAATGTTCAAACAACCATTTTCGTTTCAATAAGTTAAGGCGGAGCGTGGTGTTAAGCACAAAAAGCTAATGCCACGCTCCGCCATTCCAAAAAAGCAGGGATTAGCCGTATTTACAACGATACAGCACATCATTGTGTTTTCCCTAGCGCTGGCAGTAAATTAAGCTGCCTAGTGTCAATGCAAGTACCCCTGCACCAAAGTGCAAGGTGCCTGCATTGAGGGAATGTGTGTTGATATATAAACAATCACAAATGGTGATTTGAAATTTCTATGTCTGCTGCTTTCTGCAGCACACATAGAAGTTGCAAATCCCCATTTTTTTAATGATTGTTTATGTGCAGTAAGGTGCATCTTCCTGCACATAAACAAATATTCATGGTGTTTTGCTGATTCTATGTGTGCTGCACGATGCATATAAACAGCAAACAAGGGGTGAAATTGGGTTAAGATCAGGTTTTTCCTGGTCTTAAATTTGTTGCAGCCTCTTATTTACGCCACCCTTGTAAATAGGTGGCAGCGTGAATAAGCAACGGGTGTTGCAGCAGAACGCCCACCCCAACACCCATTGCCCAACCCATTCATGCTAAGTATAGCGTGAAAGGGTGGCTTATTTACAAGGCAGCATTAAGCCACGTTAAGTGGCATAACGCTGCCTTGTAAATAAGGCTAAGTCCGTATCGCCACAGGGACGTTGTTTAAAGTGACGTTCCTTTGGCAATAGGGGCTTGTAAATATGCTCTGAAAACTTTCTTTATTGGTTCTTTTCAGTTATGAAATAAATTGCCTCAGATACGCTCAATGTTACATTTCCTCTCTAGCTGGCGTCAATAACAATCAGTTCTCACCTTCACAAAATTCGGCTCAGATTCTCCACTCCACACAAACATTAATTTTTGCACCATTTACTCTTGCCTTGTTGGGAAAATGGGGAACACATTTGGCATATCAGCACCCAAGAACAAACATTTCAGTTGTTCTGTGTTGCTTGGGAAATGCAGTTACTTTGTATCCTTCAGCAAACCATTTTGGTTCTATGCCTTCCTTCAAACTTTAAATTTGATCAATTAGAAAATGTAAGTCATCTTGACACAACATTTTTTTCTTTTCATAGTTGACCTATTTTTCTTAAGGATATCGAAAATAATGTGCAAAACAACTGGGTCATGCTGTACTTCACTGCTACTGTAAACAAGGGTACAGACCTGGAAGTATGTAATTTAAAGCTCATCCATGAAATAGGCATTACTTCTGATCTAAAGTTACAGAACTCCTAATATTGTCCATTACAGCAGCCTTATATACTCTCCGCTGGTTATCATTGAGTTATTCCCTGACACTGAAACATTACACTTTATACACTGTCCTGTTATAATTGGCTGTAATCGATTATCACATAGAAAACCCTACTATCGACAATATCTGCTGTTCAGTAGAAATATAAAAACACTGAATACTACTGCATTAAGTCACCCTCTGGTGTCTTTGCAGGTTACGGTTAGCCACAACAGCAATAACAGCCATTTCCTAAAACAATATTGCACTTACATCACAGTGATCCGAATATGTGGGACTGAAGCAAACCCTGACTCACAATAAATACCAACAGTGTTGCAATATGTTTGTGGCAAATCAGAAAAACAGTACCATTATCACATTTAAGTGAGTGCTGCCGGCTGCTGTAATTTTCTGTCCTCTAGAGGAAGAGAATTGTGGGATAAAAATAGGAATAAACAGGTTACATCTTTCCACGCTGAAGCATACAACTGGCCCTTGTAAGAAACTGGGGGGCATATTACCAAACAATAGTGATAATTATCGCTATTGCTTGGTTAGAGACAAAAATTTACCGCTGAGCTGCGGCGATTTTTACCGCAAATAAACCTTGGTATTACCAAGGTTTATCGCAAATGCGATAAAAATCGCCTCAATGCATGAATATCGCTGAAAAGTCTGCGATATTCATGCATTACCGAGCTAATGCTCTTAGCCATGTTATCCACCTCCCATTGGATAACATGACTAAGAACTGCTCAGGGCAGGTGTTAGCTTTTGGAGATATTTGCGCTTAGCGCGAATATCTCCAAAAGTTGGTAATAGGAGATAGCGGTGTTAGCGACTGTTTTCAGTCGTTAACATCTTGGCACGCCCACTTTGCATGTCATTAGTGATAAATATCACTGACATGCAAAGTGGGGCCCAAGATGGTCGCTATCTCCTACTAGCTGTCGCTAACTGGTGTTAGCGACAGCTAGGTAATAGGGAGATAATTTTATCTCCGCTTTCTTGGCTTTTAAAGCCAAAAAAGCGGAGATAAACCCCCTTGATAATATGCCCCTGGATTATTTGTTGGGGCGGGCGACTGCCCACCTCAATAAATGATCATAACTCTTGTCAAGGTGAACCCTTAAAGTCTCTACATTAAACCTGAGCTCATTAAACCTGAGCTCAACCCCCTGGTAACTATGGGGCATATTGCCAAGGCAAGCGAAAAGAAATTATCGCCGCTTTTGCAGCCGTATTCGGCCGCAAAGCGGCGATAAATTCATCGCCCTATTAGCAAGCTGTCGCTAACATCAATTAGCGACAGCTTTTCGGTGATAGCGAACGGTTTGGGGCCCGCTTTGCAGTGGGTGTACCCAACCTGTTAGCGACTGAAAGCAGTTGCTAACATCACGATCGCCTATTATTAACGCAGGCGTAGCAACAAAATAAATTGCGCTAAGCGTGAATATCGCTGAAAACTAACGCCTGCTCAGACCAGTTCTTAGCCTGTATATCCAATGGGAGGTGGATATTCAGGCTAAGTCCCTATTAGCGATAATGCCTGAGTATCGCTGGATTTCCAGCGATATTCACGCATTTCGCCCTATCACCGGACATTTTATCGCTTTGGAGATAAACGTTTCTAATAGCACGTTATCTCTGCGATAAAATCCGGCGATGTGCGGCGAACCAATTTATAGAAATTAAGTAAAATGTAATGATCAAAATAACAAAAATCCAATAAGGTAAAACAGAGATATGAGTTTATAAAGATCTACGAGAACAAATAGCTCCAAAAAGCACAAAGCATCAATGATATTCTAGGGACGCCGTACACCAGGACCTAGGGCACAATTTCATGCTGACTGCAATGGAGCATGAGTCAGATACACCAAACAGGTTCATCCCTGTCAAGATTTTAACTTCTAACTTAGTATTTTTAGTCCCAACACACTACAGGAGTACACTTCTAAAGCCCGCTAGGATCTCGGGGTTGGATGCCAGGCAGATGCGAACAGCAGTGTCCAGTCCAGGTCCAGTTGCACTGGTCAGCTGGGTACTTCCAGGAAAATGTCTTTCTCTGTCCTGGGTACAAGATGGAGGTCATTTGTTCAGAGCTCCTCTCAGATCACAGAAAACAGGCCCAGTCATTTTCTGGTCTTTCGCATGTCCAAAAGTGTTCTGAAAGGGTTTTGTAGAGGATCCACATTTATGCCTGGATCCAACTAAGGGGTGTGGTGACTTCTATGCACACCCTAACCAGTAGGGTTAACATTGTCTAGCCAAACCCTACCCACATTTTCAATAGGTCCTGTTTTCCTTACTGCAAACAGGCCCAAAATGCCATGTGTTAGTGTATTTTCAATTGGGTGAAGGCTTTCAGCCACACTCAACCTGGGCTCAGGGGTGTAGGTGTGTGTGGGGGGGTAGAGTACTATGGTAATCCTAGTGTCCTCACACATCTAACACTAAAATCCAGTTTGAGACATGTACTATGCCCACAACAAACCTAGAGACAGAAGTCTGGCAGGACAAAGGCAGGTTCCAAGCAGTGTATACATAGGAATTGTCTTGGCATCCTGTTCTCTCCCTTTGAAGTGTTCCTAAAGTACATGTGACTCAAAAGATCTGTCAAGCAGGATTTGACACTGTAATGTCAAAAGGGATACCCACAGTTCCCTCCCTGCATAGTTGGGTTTCAGAGGACTCATCGCTGCCCATTCAGGTCAGCCTATTGTTTGCTCCTGGGAAGCATTTCAACCATTTTTCACACCTAATCAAGGCTGAGCAAAGGGTAAAGTATAACTTCCCAGAAGTTACTTTTCCTTCTTGTTTGCAAAAACTCCAACTTCACTTTTGAATTTGATTTTTAATAACTAATAAAATACTTGTTTAATCATTTTTCTAGCTGATCCCATTTCCAAGATACAGTATTACTAAAGTATTCCTTACACTGTGTTTCTACATAGGACAACTAGTCCTGCCACAGGGAAAAAGGAAATCAGTTGAGTCACTGAAGGGACGTGGTAATATTACTTTTCTACATGTCCCACTTTTAATTACCATGCACCCTACCTGGTGGCCACAAGGCTTACATAGGGGTGACTTACTAATATTTAAAAGGGAGGTTTTTACCTCTCAAAAGGGGTTTATTTTGACAGGTCGTAGTGCATATTTTCCACTCTTGCAGTCAGGTTGCAGTGGTAACCATGAAGCATGTTTGTACAGCCACTATAGTGGATGGCACAATAGGTGTTGCAGCCCACTAGTGAGATTCTCCTTCCAGGTCCTTGGGTGCATTTTGTAACATATATTAGGATCTTACAGGCAAATTAAATATCCAATTAGGAGTATGCCAATTCGACCATGTTTAAAGGGGAAGCACCAATGCTTAATTTGAGCCTGTGGTTTTTGGTGCTCGGCACCAGCACTTAGTTGCCAAAACTGGCACTTTTAACAGTCTACCACATGGTGGCCCTGTTTGTATAATTTAAAGATGAGCATAACAACATAAGCTGACTAAATACATTTACATTAAAATGATTAGTACCTGCTGCTCAAGCCATTTTAATATCTTTGGGGGCCTGGAAGAGTCTGAATTGTCACACTTGCAGGAGTGTGATGGTTAGAAGTTGTGTTGGTACTGTCAATGGGTTGAACAGGCCGAAGTCGCCTCCTGATGAGGGCCCTGGCACTTGTACTTTTTACAAATGAAGCACAAGCTTACTACTGGGTAGCAGAGAAAAAGTGCACAAAGATCTAAAACCTACAAAAATATATGGTGCAGAAAATGGTACAGCAAAAGGCGAAAAATAATGAAAATTCAGATTTCCTACAGCCCTAAATATTAATTGAGCTTCTCATTAATTCAAAAATAATTCTAGCTCATGTTGGTTGTTATTGTATTTGTGTGTTGCATGCAAAAGAACCATAGCATTGCTACTGCTGAATGGTGTTTGACATTATCTGCAAAGAGTAGCGTGAGCCTTTGTTGTGCTATGTCACACCGTTTCCTAATGCTCTATCATTCTGTTAGCCATTTTACACACTGTTTCAGACCTAACATAATTGATGCAGATATTTATTTTTCAACTGTTCATAGACAAAGGCATTGCAATAGAATGAAGAGCAAGGGTGCATGCAAAAACTGAAAAAAAGAGACAAGACAAAGCATATATGTGGAAGCAAAAACAAGGCTACATCTATGAAATTATCTGGAGTGGGTGTTTGATTGGAGGCCTTCAGTAGAGGGATTGGTATGGGGTTATGGAAAAATGGATGAGTGAATGAAGGAATAGAGTAATTAAGGAAGAGAATGGCAGGATAGCATTGATAGGTTAAACAAAGGAAGTGGTCGGGTTAGGATTGTAAAAAGTAAAAAGAACAAATTATGGACAGAATGCTGAACAAATCAAACATTCCTCCCCAGTCACAGGTATGGGTTTAATCCATAGTATTTTTTGCTGCCCACGCCACCCCAGTTTGGACTCAACCATATGCAAATCATTCTTGACCCTGCTCCCCATGGGAACAGTCGAGCCCAAACTGCCAGGCCAGTTCCTCCCTGAACAAGAAGCAAGCATCCTGGGACCGGTTTCTTGGTATCATCCTTCATTAGCAAGGCTGGTCTGAATCCAGTGGCACAGTGAGCACTGGACCCACGTCTGGGCATACCTTCCCTATTAGGGCGAAAAAAGCAAAAAGAATAAAGGATGGGCGGAATGCTGAATGAATGAAACATTCTCCCCCAGTCACAGACCTGGGTTTAATCCATCAAGTTTTTTTGCTCACCACGTCACCCTAGTTTAGACCCAGCCATATGCAAATCAGTCTTGACTCTGCTCCCTATTGTATCAGTCTATCCTGATATGCCAGACAAGGTCCTCCCTAGACCAAAAACAAGCATCCTAGGATGAGTTTTTATGGTATCACCCGTCATCAGCCAGGCGAGCTTGAATACAGTGGCAGAATGAGCACGGGACACATGCATGGGCATACCCTTCCCACTTAGAGAAACAAAAGCAAAAAGAACAATTGATGGATGGAATGCTGAACAAATCAAACATTCAACCCCAGCCACAGA
Organism: Lissotriton vulgaris; assembly: GCF_964263255.1. Taxonomy (NCBI): domain Eukaryota; kingdom Metazoa; phylum Chordata; class Amphibia; order Caudata; family Salamandridae; genus Lissotriton; species Lissotriton vulgaris. The sequence continues at coordinate 1,527,184,661 of NC_141687.1, read as the reverse complement.
TCTGGGTGTAATCCATCATTTTTTACTGACCACACAACCTCAGTTTGGACCCAGCGTTCTGCAGATCTGTCTTGACGTTGCCTCCCATGGGAACAGTCCAGCCCGAACTGCCAGGCCAGGTCCTCCCTTAACCAAAAACATGCATCCAAGTGACCGGTTTCGGAGTATCATCCCTCATCAACCAGGCTTGCTTAAATCCAGTTGCACAGTGAGCAAGGGACCCATGTCTGGGTATACCCTTCCCACTTAGGGCAACAAAAGCAACAAGAACTAATGATGGGCAGAATGTTGAACATTAATCCCCAGTCACAGATCTGGGTTCAATCCATTGTTTTATTTCTCACCACGCCACCCCAGTTTGGACCCAGCCATATGCAAATCCGTCTTGATCAGATGTGGGTCCTGTGCCCACTGTGCCACTGGATTCAAGCTAGCCTGGCTGATGAGGGGTGATACCCCGGAACCAGTGGCAGAACAAAACTTGAGGGGGGTCCCCCATACTCCGGACTCAGTCAGGAACTTTAAGGCCAGGGACCTCACAGCCTCTGCACAGTGCTGGAGGGGTCTACCTGGAGCTTGGGGCCCCACCTTGCACCACGGAGCCTGCCGGTGCTATTGTTATGCCGATGCCTGAAACGGGTCCAAGTATGCTTATTTCCAGTCCAGGGAGGACCTGCTTTGGCAGTTCAGGCTGGACTGTTCCCATCAGGAGCCCAGTCAGGACTAATTTACATATGGCTGGGTCCAAACATGGATGGCGTGGTGAGCAAAAGAACAATGGATGAAAAGGGTGAAGGTTTCCATTGTTCAGCATTCCAATCCTCATCTGTTCTTTTTGATTATACGCTCTTCTGCCAGCGCCCCGGTCCACCATGGGTTTTCACGATTGCTGTGGAAGGCGTTGGCATACAGTTGTTGTCTCTGCCTTTGCGGGTCACGTGGGGCGCCACACTCAAGCCCAACCCTATTTAGAACTCTATGGCTTTCTCCGCGCTCCACGGACGCGCGCAGCAGGCGCGCGCCAAAGTCTAGCCCGTCTGCGCCCGTCCGCGCTGAGTACGCGCCAGGGGCCAGGCGGGCTGGTCCCCGGTTTCGTATACCTCAAGTAAGCAATCTTTACTCTACCCATACTCTTTTATCACTTAAACCTCCTAGGAGATCCAGTCAGCACACTGTACTCCCTGACGCCCTTCCCTATCTACATTGTGGTATTTGTCATCTTGCCCATTGTAGTAAAGGGATTGCCAGGACGATATCCCCAGATACTGGGGCGCCTAAATCCGCTCCCTCAAAGATGGAACTAGGCTTTGCTATCAATGCAAGATCACTGATTAAAAATAACATTGCCTTTAGGGACTTTGTGTCCTTGAGGAAGCCCTCCTGGGTATTTATTACCGAAACCTGGATCTCAAAATCTTCCGGTCCCGACCTTGTAGAGGCAATTCCAACGGGGTATGCCTTGACCAGATTGGATAAAACTGGACGAAGGGGAGGCGGGGTGGGTATACTCCGCAAAGGTTCCTTCACCTGCAGAATTGAACACCTCTCTTCCCCAGCTGATTCTTTTGAGGCCATGTATTTTTCCATCAATTCTACTCCTACTGCTTCATTCTCAGGCATTTTATTTTATAGACCCCCTGGCCCTAGATCCTCCTTTAGTCAAGACCTGATGAGGCTCTTGGAACCCCTCATTGATAGATCTAATCTCACTCTCTTGGGGGATTTCAATTTTCCCTTAGAGGACTTAACCTCTAGTGACACTCGGTCTTTGATCGAAACTCTGCGTGCTTGTGGCTTGACCCAACTCGTGGATAGCCTGAAACACTTAGCGGGTCATACATTGGACGGTGTTTTCTCTAGCGATCCCAGGGTAAAGACTGGCACCCCTATTCCTTTGGCTTGGTCAGACCATCTGGCAGTGCCTTTTGAGCTTAAATTCCAGCACAATGCTCCTTCTTGTTCGAACCCCAAGAAATGGGAATTCAGAAGAAACCTTAGGGACATTGACAATGAAGCACTTGCGCCGTTCATGAAAAGCATCAGCCCCTCTGCTAATAGGAACACTAACTTAGCTGCAGCAGATCTCTTTAACTCTATCACTGAGGCTGTAGATATCCTAGCCCCTGCTAAGCAACACTATTCTGCTAGGAAGAGCCCTTCCGCACCCTGGTTCTCTGATAGACTGCGACGACTGAGACAGGGTTGTAGAAAACAGGAGAGGGTTTGGCGTGCCCACCTGGACTCCACTGAAAACAAACAACGACATAAATCTCTCCTAAAGGAATATAAATCAGCCGTTATTGAGGAAAAAAAGGCCTATTTTCTTAATCTGACCACCTCTTTGAACTCCTCTAGGGATCTCTTTAAGATCATTGACACCCTCTCTGTTCCTCAGAGGGTGGATACCATTGTTGAATCTCAGGAGTTATGTCATAAAATCTCTTCTTTTTTCCACACCAAAATTGCTGATATTTACAGTTCATTGGAACTCCTTAACCGGGAATTAGACTCCTCTCCTCCCCCTCCACTGGCCACTATAGCGCATGAGTTTGTTCAACCCAGATCTGGCTTTCTTTCTTTTCCTCCTCTCTCCCTAGAGGAGACAAACCGTATCCTCGATAATATAAAATCTGGTTCCCTGTTGGACCCCTGTCCGTTGAAAATCTTGAAGTCTTGCAGGGAAGTGATTCTGCCTCCCTTTCTGGAGGTGCTTAACCTTGCCATCACTGAGGGTGTTTTTCCCCTCTCCTGGAAACTGGCAGTGGTTAAGCCACTCTTGAAGAGAGCTTCTTTGGACCCCGGAGTCTTGAAACATTTCCGACCTATTTCTCTGCTACCGGCCCCTGCAAAAATATTGGAAGTCCATCTCAGTCATCATCTTACCACCTTTCTTGATGACTCGAACTTGCTTGACAGTTCGCAGCATGGCTTCTGACGAGCCCACAGCATGGAATCCGCCCTTACTGTAGTGGCCAATAACATCCGCTCGAAGGTCGATAGGGGCCATATAACTCTTTTGGTCCTACTCGACCTGACGGCTGCCTTCGACACCCTGTCACCCTCTGTCCTGGTTTCCAGGCTTAGGGAGATAGGTGTCGATGGCCTCGCACTCAGTCTTCTAGCCTCCTTTCTCCATCAAAGGGAGCAGAGGGTGAAACTGGGAGATTATATGTCCCCTTCCATCCCTGTGCAGTGTGGGGTCCCCCAGGGATCTTCTTTAAGTCCCAGTCTCTTCAATATCTACGTGGCCCCACTTGCCAGGGTAGTGAGATCATATGGGTTTGAGGTGTTGTCGTATGCCGACGACACACAAATCATGGTCTCTCTGACACAGTCGGTGAATGACTCTGCCCTCAACTTTAGATCGTGCATGGAGGCCGTTTCCCGCTGGATGGTCCAAAACTTCCTAAAACTGAATGGAGAAAAGACCGAGGTCCTGATCTTCGGGGGTGGCCAGGATATCTGGTCTAAAGACTGGTGGCCGGATTGCCTTGGGAACTGTCCTCTCCCTTCCCACTTTGCCAGGAACCTGGGGGTCCTGATTGACACCGCACTTTCCTTTGACCGTCAGGTCAGTAGGACAGTGTCCACCTGCTGCGGTATCATCAGGGCCCTCAGAAAGATCGGATCTTATCTCTCTCTTGAGGCAAGGAAGCAAGCCACGGTTGCTCTGGCCTCCTCAAGACTCGATTATTGTAATGCACTGTATGCAGGCATGAACAAGAGTCTTGTTTACCGTTTGCAGATTGTCCAGAACGCCGCGGCCAGGCTGGTCCTTAATCTTCCTAGGCTCTCCTCAGTCTCCCTGGCCAGGAAAGATCTTCAATGGCTGCCAGTTTAGTCCAGGATCTCTTTCAAGCTTCTTTGCCGGGCATTAGGTCTCTCTTAGTTCCTTACCTACCCAGCAGAGCCCTTCGGTCTTCCACCAAAAATCTTCTTGTAGTCCCTAGATTTGCCAAGGCAAAATGGGGAGGCAGGGCCTTTTCCACACTGGTTCCTAGGCTCTGGAACTCCCTCCCCTCTCATTTGTTAGGACAACCATCTCCTGCACTCTTCCGAAGGGATCTGAAAACCTGGCTTTTCCGAGAGGCTTATTCTTAACCATGGACCCCGTGTTTTGAGACCTGACGCGTTCATATTTGTTTTTACGCGCCTTGATGCCCTTGGGCTAAGTTGCGCGCTACAAAAAACCCCATTCATTCATTCATTATTGGGGCAGAAAAGACTAATAAATGTTCTATTAGGACAAAGAAGAGATATGAAATGAGAAGAGACAAGACATGTAGGTCGCGTTCTGCAGATTACAAGCAAAATAAGCAAACCAGTGTGTTCCTGGGGAACTAGGCAGATGTATATGGGCTAAAACTTGTATAGGTTACAGGCAAATTCTAAAACATGTATCCACACTGAGTACCCCATTGTTAAAGTCCCTGGTTGGCCAATCTGACATAGTTCAAGCATAAGCATCATACTTTTGTCTTCCACCGTGACACCAGTCTCCGGACAAGTTAACTGGCTTCAAACTTGAGGTTAAGAATCTGGTTTGCATATTAATAAAATGACACAAAATACTTCCATAGTTTTATCCTTTTTAATTTGTCATTATTGCTTGTTCATTGTTTTCTTGAATTTTAAAATGACCGTGCCCGCATATGAAATCAATGCGGATATGTGATCGAAATGTATGTATTCACTTTCATATGAACAAAATTCCCTTATATCACACTTCATTTTGCTGTGGTAGCTACTGAAGATGTTCCTCATAATTAAGTCCAGCACAGCCAGAACACATTTTCACGTCACATCAGTTTCAGCTCTCTTTTGTTTTAATCAACAAGTCTTGTATATATTATGAAAAGTCCAAAAGTGCATGTTATACACACAACACTCCAATAATAATGATAATGATAATATTAATAATAGTAATAATTATAATAATGATACAATCTTTATTCAGCATATAAAAATACCATAAGAGATACAATGTATAAAAATAGAGAAGGTTACAGGTAGAAGCATTATAAAAAGGTTCAGCGTTCTAAATTCTACATAGCACAGCTTCAACAAATAAATGAGGAGTTTGCTCATCACATATTTCATTTCCCTCGTCCATCTGGTTAATCTTCAAACCTGATTTGGGCCTATGGCACGCCATAGTAAGAGTAGCTAAAAATTTAAAACTGTATAAAAAAGTGGCAAGCAGGAGATCTATGGGCTTCCGTCGCCCCTTGTAATCCTTAATCTAAATGCAGCCCTTAAGAAATTAATAATACAAAAAAGTGTAAAAGCATCTGATGTCAATTTTAAAAATAACAGCCACACGCACTTGTCTGAATCTGGCTTTCTTTAGGAGGCCCTTCAAGAAAAGGCTTCTGGGATGAGAATAAAATGGGCATAGTAAAATGAAATGAAGGGTGTCCTGTGGAGACCTGTGGTCGCAGCCACAGGGCCCCTTAATTTCTATGGACGCTGTAAACCCTGCCGGATCCGCTGGACCATGATGCAAAAGGGTTAACCTAATCTGGTCATTAAGAATCTATTGTGAGCACTGCTTAAACAGGACAAGTATGGTTCAATGCCCTCGGTAGACTTAGCTACTAGATGTTCTCTCACCGACGGCTTTGCAAACTCTCTATTCTCACGGAGAGTCAAAGAATACTTAAAAAACCCATCCTCGACCAAGGCCTTATCCTGCATACTCATATTAGAAGGATTAAAGAATAAATCTGCACATCCCATTTTCTCAAGGGACTCCTTCACATATCTTAGCCAAGCGATTTTGAGCCCATGATCAAGGAAAAGATAGTCTTGTATAACCAGCCTGTTTAATGTCGCCTCCTCATTTGCCCAGATCTTTACCCAACAGGCTAGGGGTTTAATTGCCATCATGTCAGTAATATATCTGACACCCAATTCTTCATCAATATTATGCCTGGCGTGCTGGCGTGCTTTGGGGGACTTTTAACAGGTGTATAGAATACATGTTGTCTTCAACTTCCAGTTTCTTAGCCTCAATAAATCCCCATACCTCACTTCCACATAGCACTTTAGCACAGCACATGGAGCTAAATAATTTCAAAATCTGCTCTAGGGTCCAACATCCTAGCCTGTGTGCAAAATTCGTTATTGACCCAGTACACCTAGTCATGGCTCGGCACTTCTCTTCCAATAAATATTTTAAATGTAATCGGCCATCAAATAAAATCCCCAAATATGAAAAGAACTGTACCTTGCTTAGGCATTGAGAACCAATTTTGTAGTTATAGGATCTACCTGGCTTCTTCCCCACCTCCATAACATAGGATTTTGCAAGATTGGGTGACAAGTCCAGATTCTCCATAAATGACAACAAACCCGTCTATTAGGAGCTGTGGACGCTTAGGGGTTCAGGGGAGGAGAACTGTACCGTCTGCATAAAGGAGAACGAGAATTCCGTGGGTACCTATCCTGGGGGTATCTTCCTGTTTGGTACTCAGTGCATGATCAAGACCATTTATATTTAGGGTGAACAGAAAGGGTGCTAATATGCAACCCTGTCTGACCCCATTAGAACACTTAAAGAATTCTGTTACCTTTGCCTCCTGGTTATATTTGGCCGCAGCCGTGGTGTTAAGAAGTAAGGGCTTTAAGATGTTAATGAGCCCCGGATCCATCTAGAGCCCGCCCATAATTGCCCATAGTTTCCCACAGTTTACTCTGTCAAAAGCCGCAGTCAGGTCCATAAATGCCAAATACATCATCCCTGGGTTGACTACTGTGTATTTGGTTGTAAGAGATATAAATTGAGGCATTGATCAGTGGTGGATTTCCCTGGTCTGAAACCAAATTGGATATCAGTTATAACTTGATGTTCCTCTGCCCAATCTGTCAGCCGACTTAAAACCACCTGCCCTAAAACCTTCGCCGACACATCAATAAGAGAAATTGGACGATAACATTGTGGGCTGTCCTACCTTTCTTAAAAATAGGGACGTTCGTAGCAGTGGACCATGATGCCGGCATTACTGTGTCCACTGCTGCATTTATGACCCTTGTTAGGAGGGGCGCCCATAAATCCACATTACTTATGAGAAGGTCCGGTGGAATCCCATCTGGCCTGGGGTCTTATTCCTAGTTAAGCCCTCGATTCCTGTTTTCACCTCGCCCAGTGAAAACGTAGGTGGGGGTATGTTCTGCTCCAAGTTCTGCTCCTGTGTCTTGTCCAAACTTGGATTATAATTATAAAGCCCTTGGAGTGATCATGCCATTGCGTTGGAAGAATGTTATTACTTAACCCAGGTTTGCTTGCATCATGAAAAGAGGGCTTATTTATGACTCTCCAAAAAGCAGTAGAGTCCTTTAATGACATTGCCTCTGTCAGGTGTTACCAGGCCTGCTGTTGCAATTGGCCCTTGCGTCCCTTTACATCTTGCCTATATTTTTTACGGCACGAAGTCACTGGGTCCCTGTCTCTTGGTGAGATCTTTAAGGCGGCTTTCAACTCTCTTTAGGTCCGTGAGCATTGTGGGTCAAACCATCTTGGGGTGTCCATTTTGACCATATGAGCTGGAGCTCTTAGTAAGCTAGCAACTGTGTGCCCAACACTCCTGAAAGCCTCAACTAATTCTGCCCCTTCCACTTCAAAATCTAAGCACTTCAAGATAACCTGCTCGCCTTCTTTAAACAGAGAGCTATAAAAGGCATCGCCTGTGTCAATCGCAGCCTCCTAGATACACAGTTTTTAAGTGAGACAGAAACAAAGATGTAGTCCATAAATGAGACACATTCTCTTCCCTTAAAGGTGGGGTGAATCGTTTTACCCTGTTTGACAACAATTAGGTCTATCGTATGTGTTAGTGCATGCATATCTAATAGACCACTGAGTTCCCTTCCTTCCTTTGTGTGCTCCATGTGTGGACCGTCGTGGAGCGTACAAGATGACCAGTCCCCATGAGATACCCTCAAATTTGTACACAAGTGGCAATTAAAGTCGCCCACTAAAACCAACTGTCGCGCCATCTGACCTCGCTACTGTGTCTGTGTGAGTTGGGTATTCAGTTCATACAGGCTGGCGGATCCCTGTGCATGTGACGTAGCATTATAAAAGTTTGTAAGAAATAACCTATAACCTTTATTAAAAAATGTGAGCCCCTGAGCAACCTCTGAGTCCCAAGCCAAATATGACCATCTTCCCTGTAATGTAAGGTCTAAACATATAGTCAACTCTCCCCTCACTTTCCCTGAAGCTGCCTTGTGCGCAGTGCAAAAGAAGGTTTCATATCCCTCTAGGAAGAAATTGTTGTTTTCTGGTTTCCATGTTTCCTGCAAACATGTTATCTGAAATTCCCTTATATATACGAGCTTTTGCTCATTCTTAAATTTGGTGGATAGGCCTGCTATGTTACCGAAGACTATTTTTATTTCTCTCTAATTAAGTCCTTTCTGCGTTGGCTATTAACTGGGAGCTACAGGTCTTAGTAATTGTCTTGCTTGTACAATCTTCAATGAGAACATTTGAATCCTTATGCTCACATGTGATTTGAGCTACAGCTATCCCCGAGTTGATCTCATCTCCCCTCCCCTTGTATCTATTTTGGTCAGGAGAGTATCACAGCCTCTATCTGCTTCCTCCGTCAGATGTAGTCAAACAATGTCATTTAGGTCTCTTAATGAGGCGAATACGTTATTTGTCGGCACTTAGTTAACCCACCAAGTTACACCCTCCTATTCACCCACATGACAATATCGTTGACTGGAGTTGGACAGTGGTCTATAAAAGAAACCCAGCAGGAGCGGTGTAATCCCTGATTCCACTTCAGCTGTATAGAACCCCCTACTCTGGGAAAGAATCTTGTGCACAAGGTCAGGGTGTCTAAGCGTAACAATCAATCAGTCCCCTGTAAAGGCTTTCCTGGTTCTACCAATCCAGGACACCCTTGCCATCAAAATGTGTTGGTGCTCCTTGATGTTAAACCCTGTGTGCCTACACATTCAATGTGCCACCTTATTAATCAGTTGTGTCGTGGATTGCTCTTTAAGACTTATAGGTGCTGGAACACAGGTCAAAACAACTGTGTACGGGCAGCTAGCTGGGGGCAAATCTAAAACTGGAAGACCTGGGGTGCTCTGCGTAATAAACGGGGACCTCTCTTTTGATAGCTGTTGCGCGTTGTCTCCCCTTTCTGTCCTTTCGTCATCTGTCTTCTGTATTATGGGATTTCACTGTGGTCCCTGTCCTAGGTTCCCTCAGCCCCGTGTTATTAATGCTCCCATCAGGTCTAGTTGCTTCAAGATGTATGTGAGGTACCCTATTAACCCATAACATCTTTTCCTATTGTATGATCCCCTTCCCCATTCTTTCTCCCCACACGCTCATTCACTGCAGGTCTGGCCGGAACCTTGGAAACTTCAGCTGCCCCATGAACTACACATGTGCTCCTACATGGCCCTTGATTAGCTGATGCGCTACTAAAATTCAAGAGTTGCGACAGTTTTCCTTCAATTAACCCTAATTTACATAGAAGAGGCCCCAAGAGAGCAGTCATGAGAGTCTCCATTCTTTTCCATTGATCAGAGTCGTCTCCAAGGTCCACCGGGATATGATCACCACTATTGGGAACTTGGTTCGGGCCAGTCCTCTGTCAGGTTCCGAAACCAGTTTCTCGAGATGCCTATTTACCTGCTGCTTGGATCTGAATTTTCGCTTTTGCCTTTGTAAGACACTGCTCAGAAATGACCCCACGACCCCCCCTGCCAGTAAACTTGTGATCTTACGTTTGCTCATTCTGTCTGGTGACTGATGTTTGATTGCTGTCTGATCCTCAGAATATGCAAAATCAAAATGAATACATTATTTAACGACTGATGTCCAACTTGATGCACGGGATCACAGGGGGTGGCCCAGCCCAGCCTCCTCCAGCCTCTGACAGGCTCGGACGGGCCCGCCCTTGGCCCGGACAAGCCCTCAAGCTTCCCGTGCTGCGGGAGCTCGTCTGCGCTTAAGAGCGCTGCTGCTGGTGACATCAGCACCTCCTGCCGCGTTGCAGTGTGGACCTCAGAGTCCCTATTGCCTCTTCTTTGCTGCCAAAACGCTGCTACAAACAGCCAGAGTATCCCCCAACACTACAATAGAAACTGTTTGCAATTGGGTCTCTGGTTGGCAGAGGAATGACCCTGCCCAAGCAGGAACCATAATCCTTGTCAGGGTAGGTCAGATAAATGCCATAAATTAATCGGTATTCCCCCTCCAGTAGCTTGGCACAGAGCAGGCAGGCTTATCTTAAGAAGCAATGTGTAAAGTATTTGGTTAACACTCCAAAAAAGTAACAGTGAAAACACCACAAAAAGACTCCCCACCAGTTTAGAAACATGGCTTATATTTCTATGAACATAAAAAGACCAAATTCACAAAAATCCAATAAGTATAACTGGAGAATAAATACAATTGTAGTGCTAAAAATCTTAAGCGCCAACTGAGATGTGTGGGACTAAGGTAAATACAAAAGTTCAGCCCGGCCGCGATGGAGCACGGGCCAGATACAGGAACCCGCCTTGGCCTGCTGAAAATTACCTGGGATGCGTCGTCGACGGAGCTGAGATGTGAGAAATAAAGAGGTGATACGTCAGCATCAAACCGCTGGATCTAAGGCAATGCATTGCTGTCAAACCACTTAATCCAAGGTGATGTGTCAGCGCTGAGCTGCAGAAATTTGGAGATGCGTCTGAAACTGGAGACAAGGTCCGCGGTCCGTCCAGCAGCAGTCATGTGTCGGCGTCGAGGGTGATGCACCAGTTCCAATCAGGGCAACATTGTCAATGTTTCGATTTTAGTAGTTGCAAAACTTTATAACCACTTCCAAGGGCCCAGGACAGGGTTGGCAGCCCTTGGTAGGGCAAGACTAACAGGAAACAAATTCCAGGTGTTGTTGCAGGGTGATGAGAGGTCTTTGAAGTCCTTGGATGTTAGAATAGGGAGCAAGCCAGTATGCCCTTGGAGTCACTCTGGAATCAAGTGAGATGGGTATAGTCCTTCCTCAGCAGGGCAGAGGGTAGCAGGACGGTACAACAGAAGAGCAGCAGTCCTGCAGTGTGGCAGTCCTTGTAGCAGCAAAGCAGTCCTTCCTCCTGGCAGAACTCTTCAAAGGTCCAGTAGTGTCTGATTTTGTGGGGTCAGAGACCTATTACTTCTACACAGTTGTGCCTTTGAATCGAAGTGATTTCAAAGAGGGGCTTTGAAGTACACAGAGGTCCTACATCCTAGCTCTGGCTCCAGACTCACCCCAGGGGAGTATGAAGCCCTCTGGGAGAGGACACAGCCTATTCAGGTATGTGTCAGCACCTCCCTCCCATCCTTCCCAGGATGGCCCATCATGATGTGGATGGCCACTCAATCACATCTAGACTCCCTTTGCGTGTGGCTGTCTAGAGGAAATGCAAAATGTCTAGCTGACACCCAACCCAGACGAGTATTGGATACAGACTGCAGGCTGAAAAATGCCATCTGTCTAAAAGTAGCATTTTTAAAATGGTTCTGATAAATTCATATTTACCAGTAAAGAGGACTTATCATTACCATTCCAGTGATGAGAAACATGACAGATCTACTCCCTCTCAATCAGGAAATACAGTTTATAAGTGTAATAAAGAATTCCAATCCTAATCTATGAGAGGGATTGGCCTCATAGTAGGGAAAAACAAATGTGGGTGTTTTTACTAACAGGACATGCAAAACCTAAAACTGCATGTCCTTCCTTTTGATTACAAAGTTCTCTGCCCTATGGGCTACCTGGGGCCTACCATAGGGGTGACTCATATGCAATGAAAGGGGAGTTTATGGTTTGGCAAGGAGCTTTATTGCCAAGTCAATATGGCAGGGTAAACTGCACACACAGGTTCTCCAGTGCCCGGCCTGAGACATTTCTAAAGTGCTACTTGTGTGGGTGACACAATCAGTGCTGCAGACCCCCTAGTGGTATTTAAATTACAGACCGTGGGCAGATGTAGTGTACTCTACCAGGGACTTATATGGGAATTAAGTATGCCAATTGTGGATAAGTCAAGGAAACCATGTTTTAGAGGAGAAGCAACTGCACTTGAGCATGTATTGGCAGTGGTAAAGTACTCAGAAGGCCAAGAAACAGAATTCAGCATAATTGGAGGCAAGCAGTTACAATGTTTTGGGAGAAGACCACTCTAAGGCTGTCAGGTCTAACAAAAACATTCAAAATAAGCTCTGGAAAAACACTGCCCGATGATTTTTATGGTGGAAAAATATATAAATACTGAATAACGTTGGTGTTTAAATTTCTTGTATATAGTGCAAAAACTCCACCGAATTCACACAAAGAATAACTGAATACAGGAATGTAAATTGATACTTGTATAGCGCACTACTCACCTGTAAGGGTCTCAAGGTGCTTGTACGAATACCGCTGTGGAACCCATCCTGACTTTCCCTGTGAGGCGTCCACTCCTGGGCACCCCCAAGGTGGAGGCCAGGCATCTTTAGCATTGTGGGGGCCGTTGTGGAGATTAAGCAAGCTATTGCCCAGAGTTGCAGAGGAGGACTCCATGATTGGAATAGGCACCGAGGCAAGAATTATTAGGTCCATGGAATTTTTGAGCCCAAGACCCACCGAGGCGGGGAATTGAACCCTAGTCCCGGGCTAGACCTCTGCATCAGGGTCTGCCACTCTAACCATTGAGCCACACTTCTCCGTAGCTATGATGCTATCTCCGCTTTACAACAGAACGTTCTGTTCTCTGTGTACCTCTTCAACTCACTGAGTCCATCCCTAAATGCTTCAATATATATTTTATCCTGGGCATCTCTCTCTCTCTAATCTATTCTATTCTAATGGGATTTATAGGGCACTTGTCTACCAAAAGGCTTCCCAACGCTAGCATCCACAATCCTACTGACACTGATACTTATCAGGGGAACCCTATCAGTTAAATATTAAGGCCTCATTTAGACCTTGGTGTGAAGGAAATACCATCTGAAGTATTACAAGTGCCATTTGATATAATGCACTTGTAATACGGCACACGGGGTATCCGTCACATTTGTGACAGAATATTCCATCGGCCAAGATCTAAATCAGACCCTTAGCTACATAGAGCCAGGCTTTTAGGTGCTTCCTAAATGTAAGTTAATTCTCCATCAGACGCAGGCAAATGGGCATAGAATTCCAGAGCTTGGACACGACATAAGAGAAAGAACGCTCATCCCATTGCATGCTGCGTACTTGAGGAATTTTCATGAGTCATGCATTGGTTGACCTCAGGGCCCTGCTTGGGGTTATAAAGCAACATAACGGCCTGTAACAGAGGAGGACCTTTTGCATTAAACTTCACCCGCTGATCAATGGGAAGCCAGTGAAGAGTAGCCAGGGCATTCTTAGCCGAATGATGTTTTTGAATATTAAGCAGAAGCCACGCTTCAGCATTTTGGACAACTTGTAACCTTCTGGTGACATATCAATGATTTCCCAGGTATAAGGCACACCCATAGTACAGGATTAAGGGCCATATGTATCAAGGCTTTTGCGATTCATTAAGGCCCAAATTTGCAGAATATCGGCCTTAGCGTATCGCAAAGGGCCTTTTTACCAATTTTGAAATGTAAGCATAATAAGGAATCGCAAATAATTGCGATTCCTTATTTTGCTTAAGCATTTAAGGAATCGCAATTTTGCGATTCCTTAAATGCTATGTATGAAGCATTTTAAAATTGTGAATTCAGGTTTAGAAATCGCAAATTACCACCAACTTGTAGTTGGTGGTAATTTGCGATTTCTTGTAAATATGCAAAATTGTGCATTTGCGAGGGTGGCATATGACGCACATACATGCCCCTTGGGCATGTATATGCGCCATATGCACACACATGTAATTTACAGGGGTGAAGCAGGGTGTCGTTGAGACACCCCTGCACCCTTGGAATCAATCTCATTTTGCGATTAGCAAATTGCAAATCGCTAAATGAAAGGCATTTCACAATCATTCCTATGGGTCTCCTGGCCCATAGGAATGAATTGGAAATTATTCCTTATTTGCGAATTTGCAACTTTCGAATTCGCAAATAAGGAAGATTAAAGAATCGCAAAAAATATGAGATTTTTTTCATACATACCGTTTTGCGATTTCTAAATAGCGATTCCTTAAAAATTGCTATTTAGAATTTGCAAAACCGAACTATGATACATATGGCCCTAAAAGTATTTAAGCCTGTACAATAAACCTTCTAGAAAGGAGAGGGAGCAGATCTAAAATGTACCAAAGTGTTCTAAGAAGACCATAGCAGCTGGTGGCAATTCGCCATGCTTGTGCTCCACTTGAAAGGGATTTTTCTAGCCACAACCCCAAGCTTTTAATGGGGATAATAGGTATCTGTCTCTCTTTCATAAAACACTTAGCCATCCTGCTAACCAAACACTTGGACCCTCATTTACAGGGACTTGGCGTAGGGCAGCGCCACAAAACTTCTTGCTGCGCGGCCCTACACCAATGGGAAAGGGCAGGAATGCACTGTATTTCGGAAATACGGTGCATTTCTGTCCTTTCCCCCTGCGCTGGCACACAATTTGCATTTTCCTCTTTCTCTGGAATGAGGAAAAAACAAGGAGAAATACAAATATTTCTCCTTGTTACGCCTGCTCTGGGAGGCGTAAGGTTTTGGCACTGCTCCAGTTTTATGTGATTAAGTAAATCTGGGGCAGCACCAAAATCTATGGGTGTTGCCTGGGAAGACCCACCCCAACACTCATGGAGAACCTACCTGACTCAGAGTAAGGCAATGCAAAGACTTGCGCCGCTTTGTCTTACTCCAAAATCTATGAGGCCATGAAATGGCACGCAAATCAGCTTTGCATGGCTTCATAGGTATGATTGAGAGGCTTGCGCCCACTGAGCTTTAAAAAAAAAGTGACGCTCCGGCAGCGCAAGTCTCTCGTAACAACCCTTCTTTCGGGTAATTTGTGTCCATTATAACATTGAGGTCATTTTGCTCACGCAGCGCAACAGACATGAACCTCGGGCCTTATTTATGAAGGTCTTGCGCCACTTTTGCGTCACTTTTAAAATGGGAAAAAGTGACGCACCGGTGGCGCAAGGCCTTCATAAATAAGGCCCCTTGTTTTTACCATATTTATCCCAGGATATGTTCTCTCCCACTATAACCAAGAAAAGCTTCTGAAATATCCAAATAATTAGGGCATAAAGCAGTAAGTGTACAATTAACATCTGCTTAGGTGCTTGATGTTCTGCCACATTGAACACTTATCACCATTTCTGAATTGTTGTTTTCCATTTTCCAGAACCTTATTTACACGTTTTTTTTTTACAAATTTCGTCCTAGAATGAAATCTTAATGTGCTTAAAAAGCGTCCTTTGATCACTGAACGTATAGTAGGAGAATTTACACTTGAAATTACTGTATGGCCACAGGTAGACATGAAGTTGCTTCCCCAAGCAAGAGAAAAATGAAATTTCAGATATAGATTTATTTATTAATTAGATGCATTTGCTAACAGAAGAACGTGCATAAATGCCATGTAGGTGTGCCAACATTGGCACAAGAGAAGCGTATCTGTGCAACATTTTCAAGCTATCCGCATGAGATACATTTTTAAAAGATTAATAAAACATTTAATCAATGATATTTTGAAAGATTACCTTTAAACCGCGACATGGTTGCCGCCCTCTTGGCCAATCAATGATAATCCAGATGTTAGGAATCTCTGAAGCTATGAATCATAGTTAAAACTAAAGCCATTGTTGAATCATGGTTCTGGATTAAAAGATTTGTATAACATGCCCTTTTGTTTGAGCGTGCTGCTATTTTTAGCCCATTAACAGTGGGGTATTGACATTTGTATTGAAATTCATCTCTGCACTCCCCCACAGTAGACTGTGTGCCTATAAGTAAGAAAGGCTGAAAATAACAAATACATTCTATTTTGCTTTTCACAGGGCGACAAAGTGTCTCGATGACTTGTTATCCCATCAGCCATTCCTGGTTTTTCAACCAACAGCATGTTGCATTCTGGGGCTGTCTGCTTAAATGTAATGCTGTTATTATGGGCTCAAAAACCCAAACAAGCAAAGTGATGTAGGAGAAAAAGACAGTTTGGGCGGAACATGCAACATATGACATGGACTCGAGCCAGTTGTCAAATATGTTTTAAAATTTTACAAGGCAGTCTCATCCATTTCGAAACCTGCTTGCTTCGCCCACAAAGCCAAACGTAAGCTTAGCACACATATTTTGTGAAGATTCACTCTCTCGTTTACATTGTGCATTCATAACGCCAATCATTTTACAAAGAATGCTACTTTCCACGGATATATGACGTTACCACGCGTACTTTTAGCACGCATACCTTTACCACGCATTTTTTACAATGCAGGTCATGTTACAACGAAAACATTTACAACGCAAAACACTACAACGCAGATACTATTACAACGGATACCATTACAACGTAAGTATAGGTAAGTATATAATAATTATATGTAATGTAAATAATTGTTTTATAATTATTTAATTAATTATTTATTATTTAATTATTGAATAATTTAATTATTAAAAATAATTTACATTTTATTATTTGTAAATATATGTTAAAAATACCCCTAAACCCCAAAACCCAATCCCAACCCTAAAACCTAAAAATACCCCTGTACCCCAACACCCAAACCCAGCCCTAAAACCTAAAAATACCCCTGTACCCCAAAACCCAAACCCAGCCCTAAAACCTAAAAATACCCCCTGTACCCCAAAACACAAACCTAACCCTAAAACCAAAAAATACCCCTGTACCCCAAAACCCAAACCCAGCCCTAAAACCTAAAAATACCCTTGTACCCCAAAACACAAACCCAGCCCTAAAACCTAAAAATACCCCTGTACCCCAAAACCCAAACCCAACCCTAAAACTTAAAAATACCCCTGTATCCCAAAACCCAAACCCAGCCCTAAAACCTAAAAATACCCCTGTACCCCAAAACCCAAACCCAGCCCTAAAACCTAAAAATACCCTTGTACCCCAAAACACAAACCCAGCCCTAAAACCTAAAAATACCCCTGTACCCCAAAACCCAAACCCAGCCCTAAAACCTAAAAATACCCCTGTACCCCAAAACCCAGCCCTAAAACCTAAAAATACCCCTGTACCCCAAAACCCAAACCCAGCCCTAAAACCTAAAAATACCCCTGTACCCCAAAACCCAAACCCAACCCTAAAACCTAAAAATACCCCTGTACCCCAAAACCCAAACCCAGCCCTGAAATCCTAAAAATACCCCTGTACCCCAAAACCCAAACCCAGCCCTAAAACCTAAAAATACCCCTGTACCCCAAAACCCAAACCCAGCCCTAAAACCTAAAAATACCCCTGTACCCCAAAACCCAAACCTAGCCCTAAAACCTAAAAATACCCCAGTACCCCAAAACCCAAACCCAGCCCTAAAACCTAAAAATACCCCTGTACCCCAAAACCCAAACCCAGCCCTAAAACCTAAAAATACCCCTGTACCCCAAAACCCAAACCCAGCCCTAAAACCTATATATACAATTAAATGATATACTTACCTATACTTACGTTGTAATGGTATGCGTTGTAATAGTATGTGCGTTGTAGTGTAATGCGTGGTAAAGGTATGCGTGGTGAAGGGTTCTGCGTTGTAATGGTATGCGTGGTAATGGTATGCGTGGTAAAAAATGCGTGGTAAGAGTTGCATACCACTTTCCACAAGCTTCAATGATACAACAGAGGGCAGTGTATATTGAGTGCCTGCTCTACAGTTGTTGGAAAGATCTATAATCGCAGGGGTGTTTGTAGAAATTACCCGGGAGACGGGTCCTTGTTAGTATGTTTGGGACGTGACATCTCAGGTTCAACAAAGAGGTCAGTCAGTTTGAAGGAGGGAAGTTGAGTACCAGACAAAGCATATGGACTTTTGTGCTGTTCTGCGCTTTGGATCATGTTGATCTGGTAGCAGTGGTCCACACTGGGATCTATGTCAGGCGAGCTGGCCCCAGTACTCGGTCCCCACCAACGTGTATGATCCAGGTGGCATCAACAGTACTTACCTCTGTGATCAACACAGGAGCAAACCTATGGGCAAACAAAAAAAAGATTTTGTCACCTGAGGGACAATTCACTGCTATGGTCACCCATGAACAACCCACATATATGTCACTCTCAAAGGAAATGGCACACTCCTGAGCTGTCGTACCGCAGAAGACCGTCGCCTGTTTCACTTTGCCTTCAGAGTACACACCAGTCAACTAGGAGACATACTCGCAGAGTTCACAACTATATTTGAAGACATTAGTTTCCTCAAAAACAAATTTGTGCCCCTACACATTGACTGCACAGTCCAACCAGTTGCGCATTCTATCTCTGCCCAAAACTGGAAGCAGAACTGAGGAAACTAGAAGATTCAGACATAATCAAAAAGGTAGATGTTCCCACACAATGGGGGTCACCCACATTGGTAACATGAAAAACCAAACAGCCTGATGTGGTGTTTGTGTAGTCATGAGGCTTCCGAATGTGGCCATAAAGCGAGAATGGCACCTCACACCCACAGTCAACAACATCGTAGGGGACCTAAGCAGAGCGGCATAGTTTTCGGAAGGAGACCTTCAATCTGGCTGTTACCAACAGGCTCCCTCACCCTGCCTCTCACTACATAACACCCTTTTTGATCCATGTGGGGCTCCAAAGGTACAAGAGACTCAATTTCGCATTTCAAGTGCTGTTTAAGTTGTTCAAAATATGATTAAGGAAGTATTGGCAGGGCTCCCAGGGGTCATCAATGTAAACAATGATGTACTTGTGTACGCCATCTCCAATGAAGAGCCAATGAGGGGTTAAGGAACGTGCTGCAAAGGCTACAAGACAGAGAGCTGACAGTGAACAGACCAAAATGCAAGTTCCTCAGGACCAGCATCAGTTGTTTTGAGATACGTCTTCTTTCCCAAGGGAGTTGCCCGAGACTCAGACAAAGTTTGGGATGTCAAGTTGGCCGCCAACTCTTACTGGGTGTCCGAGGTCCAAAGTTTCCTCCGTATTGTGAACTACTGTGGGTGGTTTATCAAAGACCTCACAATGCTCACCCTGCCTCTGCAAGAACTCACAAAGACCAACACCATTTTGACTTTGAGCCCACAGCAGAAAGAGACTTTGCAAAAGAATAAAGATGCCCTATCCGCAGACACAACACTAGCCTATGTCGATCCAAAAAGGCCACCTTGCTGTCTATTGACAGCAACCTCACTGGCCTGTGGTTGGTCCTTGCCCAAGAACAGGTGTGTGGAGAGTGGGCCATACCTCTGTAGAGCACTGACCACAACAGAGCAATGCTATTCGCAGTTCGAGCACAAAAACGTTGCGATCCACTAGGGGTGCCATCACGTTCCCACCTATGTCTCCGCTAATCCATTTGTAGTTCATAGGGACCAAAATCCCTTAATACCATTATTTTACGGCTCAGTGTCCAAGCCACCAGCCCAAAGTGAGAAATAGGTGCTTCAGCTCCATGAATACTCCGTTTAGGTGAAGGATAAGCCGGGTTACCACAATACTGCTGTTTACTTGTCCTTGCATCCCAGGGCAACAACACCACAAGAAGAGTGTGAAGCTCGGGAAACAGAATAATATGTCAGGTATGTCATGAGCAATCCCGTCCCAGGCCAATGACGCTGGAAGAAATCACAGCTGCCACTCGACAGGATTATTGCCTAGAGCTAGTCATCAGTGCACTTACCTCAGGGCAGTGGGAATGACTCAAGGATCACTGCACACAGAGAACATTGGAACTCTAGGAAACTCTGAGGCTCTGATTAATGTACATCATAAGCTATTGAAAGATAAACAATGGGTGCTCATGAAGATGCCACAGGATTGCTGTACCACAAACTCTGCTTACTAAAACCATCTAGTTGGCACATGCAGGTCTCCAAGGCATGGTGAAGACCAAGATCTCAGACAGACAGAAGATATGGTTCCCACTTCTAGACAAGCTAGTTTAGAATGTGGTGTGAAGCTGTATCAAATGCCAGGCCACTGGCAAGGCTGACCCATATGCACCCATTGTTACAGGAGAATGACCCTGACACCCATGGGTGTGGGCCAGTCTAGATTTTGGGAGCCTACCAGATGACCAGTACATGACAGTCATCGGGGACGACTACTCAAACTACTCCGAAGGCGAATTGATATCCCACTGCTGCCAGTGAAGTTATACAGAAGGTTTCGAAAGTAATTGTCACCCATTGCCTTGTCCAAGAAGTAAAACACAACAATGGGCTCTTGTTTCAAAGCCAAGATCTTGCAGATTACTTTCAGTCATACAGCATAAGACACAAGAAAGTTACTCCTTGCTGGCCTTAGGTGAACAGGGAATTTGAGCACTTTTTGCGCACTGTGAATAACATAATAAGGATTGTGCATCTTGATTGCACTCCACTAGATTGGGTCATATACTAATTCTTGCGAGAGTGCCGTCAAATACTACATCACCCAAAGTAGTGTTTGTATGAGATGAGTAGTGTTGGAAGGCTCTCTCCATCTTCCCAGCTGGGAACCCAAGACAATGGGTGATCACAAAGGTTTTGACAGATGGGAAACATCCAAGAAGTGGTGCAGCATCAGGCAAGGGGCATGGGAATCGAGTGTCCAACTTAGGTATGTGCCCAACGAAGAAATACAATAGGCAAGGGGCTTTTTCGAATGTTTGTCAGGACTGCTACATTTGAGACTACTGTTGGTCTTGTGATTTGGGGAGCAACGCAATGTTGTGGGCCTGCTCTACAGTTGGAGAAATGGTACATTAGGGAAGTGGTGTTCCTTATGAGTATGTTAGGGATGTGACATTCCAAGTTCAATAAAGAGTCTGGCCAATTCCGGGGCGGGCAGTTGAGTACCTGTCAAAGTGTTTTGAGTGCCATGCTGTTGCTCACTGTGCTGCGCGCACACCTCAAGCACATCCACACCACAGCAGGCAGCAGTAGTGCAACTTTCCCCAGCACATTGAATAGGTAAAAAGCAGATGGTAGCAGAAGGAGGAGCAGCACAACATTAGTCACACAAATAGATTAAGTACAACACAGATACTAACAGTGCAAGCTTCCATTCCTCAGACAATGGGTGCAACTGGAGCACAAATAGAACAACAGCAGTGGAAATATCCCATTGGCATGGAACAGGTACAGAGGAGCAGCAGCAGTGGACGCTTCCCTCTCTTACAGAATCAATACAGCTCGGCAGGATCAGGGCAAGCTTCTCTTCCTAACAAAGCACGCACAGCTGAGATGGCAGCAGTGCAAGCTTCCTTCCTCATTGGAAGAGGACAGAACGGGCAGCAGCAATGCAATCTTTGCTTTCTCACAAAATAAGTACATAATGGCACCAGCAACACATGCATCCCCCTCATGCAGAAGGCAGCCACTGAGTAAGCATCCCTTTCCCACACAACATATTCATCGCAGCTGCAGTAGTAGTGCAAGCTTCCATCACTCACAGAGCATGCGATGCTCATGACGAGCCCAGCTCGTCATGAGTCACAGTGGAGCTGTGCTCATGATGGGCTGGGCTCGTCAAAATGGCTCCATGCCGGCCACGCGTGATTGATTCCCCGCCTGTGCATGCAAATTAATCGGTGGGCGGGGTTGTGTCGAGCCCAGCTCCACTGTGACTCATGACGAGCTGGGCTCGTCACGAGCACCGCAGCATCATGCTCACCCCCCGCAACCTGGGGGAATTACCCCCGCAGCCAAGGAGTTAAAGTGTAAGGGGATTGAGGTGACACAGTGATATCTGCAGAAGGTGCCCAATTCATTGAGAAGAGTGTATGGGTGGATGAGTGAGGGAATATGTGAGTTTTGCTTTTGCGTTCTCCTTCCTCCACTGTCCCTTCTGGTATCCATACTTCTCCTCTCTCTATTAGATATTTTCCCCGTCCAACTATCTCTGTCTATCCGTTCTTCATCTTTATCCATTCTATCATTTTGTCCATTTTCTCTATCATTCTCTTTCTTACTCCCTTGTTCTTTGTCCTGCTTTCCCTCACTTCCACTCTCCTGGTCTTCTTTACGGCTTTATTTTCTCTCTCTTATGAATCTCCTCTAATTTTTTTTCCTATTTCACCTTTATGAGGCTTCCCCTTTTTCTTGTACCCTAATCTCCCTCACACTTTTCCTTTAGCCCTGCCCCTCTTTCCCTCTTCTATCTCGACATACTTACTACACATCCTGTCTCAAACCCTCCATTCCCTTACAAATCCCTTTTGCTTGCCCTTCTCATACACCTGGACCTCCCTTACACGCTGCATTCTCTCATTCACGCCCCACTCTTTCTCACCTCCTCTTTCTCATACATTTTACTTTCTTTCTCTTTGGCAGGTACACATAACTGATGATAGCTGTGTTCCCTACAACCCTCATCATCAGTAAAAATGTTGAACGTTAATTTTCAAACTCACATTGCTGGAATCAAATCTGTTCCACAATTTGGCAACCTCGACGTACAGACAGGGCTGATATGGTCAGAAGAGAAAATTAATTGCCGAACTTACAAAGAGGCAGTGTTGATTTCATGGTGAAACACTTGTACATATTTACAGGCCCCTATCACCACAGAATTGTCACTTTTTGCAATGTTCCTGTGTCGATAAGGGCTTCGTCTTATTTACAAGGTGGTGTAAAGCTACTTAATGTGGCTTTACGCTGCCTTGTAGGTAAGGCCCCCTTTCACGCTAGACTTATCGTGAAAGGGGCAGACAATGGGTGTTGCAGTGGGCGTTTCACCACAACACCCATTCACCTTGTCCTACCCTGGCGAAACAAAAAGAAATGCTTTATTTCTCTTTGTTTTTGCTAAAACACCATTGATTGTTTATGTGCAGGAAGGCCCTTCCTGCATATAAACAATCTTTTTTTTAAATGACACGTTGCAACTTCTATGTGTGTTGCATTCTGCAGCATACATAGAAGTTACAAAATGCCATTGGTGCAATGCAGGCACCCTTGCACAATGGTGCAAGAGTGCCTGCGTTGACGCAAGGCAGCAGCAATTAGCGCCAGCACAGGGTGAAACACAGGGCTGCACAGTATTCTTGTAAATACGGTGCAGCCCTGCGTTTCTGAAGTGGCTTAGCGCGGCATTACACAAACAAGGCTAATGCTGTGCTCCGTCTCTTCATTGTGTATATGCTGCATAGAAACAGCAAATTGCCATGAATTATTGTTTATGTTCAGGAAGGTGTGCCTTCCTGCACATAAACAATAATTTAAAAAATGACGATTTGCAACTTCTATGTGTGCTGACCAATGCAGCACATATAGGAGTTGCAAATCAGCATTCTGGATTGTTTATGCGCAGGAAGGGGGCACCTTCCTGGACATAAACAATCATTCCCTCAACGCAGGCACCATTGCACCATGTTGCAAGGGTGCCTGCGTTGGCGTTAGGGAGATGAATTTAGGGCCAAGACAGGGAGAAACAGAGGGAAGTGCCATATTATTGTTCCCAAAGTGACTGAGTGCGGAGTTAGCAATTTTGGAGCCAAACCGCACTCCGCCACTTTCTTGTAAATATACCCCGCTGACATTTACTTGTGAAAGAAATACAACGGAAAGGTTTTGGGCCATTTACAATCTGATAGTCTTTGTATTAATTCTTCAGTTTTCAGGATATTAAAAGGTACTTTAACCTCTTTTATTAGTTGTATTCAAAGTATCACTGCTACTCCCTAAGTAACTTCGCTAAAGTTAGCCACACACCCTCTGACTGCTTGAAAAAGTTTTTGAATATCAGATGCTGTTTGATCCCACCTGTTCCAAATGTTGAAGGAGCCAGCATCAAGGAGTCTCACAGGCAGACACATGCAGGCGCTTTCCAAATGTGGAAGGAGCCAGTATCAAGGAGTCTCACAGGCAAACATATGCAGGCGCTTTACTTAGCCGTGAAAGGCTTTGTTGCTAGAGAGGTGAAGCTCCCAAACAGCAATACATTTGGCTCTAAAAATATTTGCATCAGCACAGAAAGTGGCACTGCCTGTCCAGGTTAAAATATGTTTGATATCTTTATATTTAGGGTAATATATTTATATAAGGGTGAAAGGGGGGGGAGCAGGGCTGTATTCCACTAGGAACCATATTATTAAATGTAAACACAGTCTTGAACAAGCATTGGCATAGCCAATAGGTCTCGCCTTTGGGACCTCATAAGTGTTTAGCCATGCAGCAACTGATGTTGTTGCACCGAGGATATTGTGCTGGATAACTAAACTCTTATAAGGTCCCAAAGGCGTGACCTATTGGCTACGCCAAGGCTTGTTTTTGCTTGCCTGGTACCCTTGGCACGCCATGCAAGTAAGGGAAATATAATGATGTGCCAGTGACTGGCACGGATCCAAGCAATTGTTGAGAAGGAAAAGTGAAAGAAATATAAACATGTATCCAAAAAGAAATGCTTTTGAAAAGAAACTCCTTCTCTGACAAGACTACATTTTGGCGTATTGTATTTAGTGCAAGCCTTTTCGCGCACGCCCTCACGTGCACTGGCCGGCAGGGGTTGCAAGTGTCACATATGTCAAGGAGCCGGAATCCGAGTTTGAATAAATGCAGAGGGCTGCCAGGGCTGCGGTCATGCGGCGTATGCCTAGCTAACTCATGGCGGCCATGACAAATCAAAACAGACCTCGGGGTCATAATGGAATATCAGTGTTGACTGACGCCAAAACAAACTGTGTCAGATCAGTTTTTAGAGAACGGTTTGCCAGCTTTTGGCAAATGCAAAATGCATTAACCCATAAGTAAATATAAATAGAAAACACAGATGGGTTAAACAGCATTAATTTTACAATGAAGTGGTATTCCAAAACGGATAGCATTACATGTTATATGCAATAAAAGTTTTTCTCCAGTGCGGCTGAAAGGCATGAATGGCTACTACTAGTAACAAGCATTGGCCGCGTAGCCGTGAAAGTGACGCAGCCGCGCGGCCGTGAAAGTTAAAATGATTGCGCTAATAAGCAGCCGCTGTTTTCAAGCACACTCGTGCTTGTGGCACCATCTGCCTTGCGGGACTGAGCAACAGCCAATTAGCAAGCGCCGCTGCTCGCACCCGCAAGGTGGATGCCACCACAAGCACGAGTGTGTGCTTCTAAAAAAAGCAGAGCTATGGCTAAAGGTTTTCCTAAGCAGCGCATGTGCGCTGCGTAGGCGATACCTAAAAAGGTTTGGGGGTATTTATTTTAAGGTTAAAGGAAGCTGAGGTCCCTGCTAGCTCCCCTACTTGGTAGATAAAGAACTGCGCACTGAAATATCCTGTGATGTTACTACTGGAAGCCATTTTGGGAATGCCAAACTGCCCACAGGGAGCCCAGAGTAGCTGCATAGGAAAGGAAAATAAAAAGGTATGCGCGGAACAGAAGTGTATCCAGTCTGTTACAGAGCACGAGCCACTGAACGTGAAGGCTGCTCTCCTCCGCCTTAAAGAGAGAGGCGCTAATACACATCACGTCTCCCAGTATTTCTTTTATCAAGCCTCTAGTTTCTGAATCGGCGTTCCCAAGTTCATTCTTCTGTGCGGCACACTCCTCCATTTCGCCAATGAATGGCATGTCTGCAAAGGGAAATAATTGCTTTGAATACATGTACTACTTTGTGACTTGACTAAATTGACTCCCATTTTGAATGCCAATAACATCAGTACTGTGTAAACAATATGAGTTACTGTTACTAAACATAAAGGTATTTATTCACCTCAGACGGAAGGGGTATTTGTGGTTGATGGGATCCAAACCTGGGAGCTTTTAGATAGTATGGGGTTGTCTTTAGTAGGTGTTACCACACTAACCTATTGTAAGAGATATTGGTGTATTTTGTCAAAGCAGGTGCACTAAGAATGTAACAGCCCCTATGCGCCAGGTCAACCATTAGAAGAACTTGAGGCCATATTTATTAATATTGTGGCGCCGGACAGCGCAGCAAGTCACCCTGTGGCGCTGCCCTGCATCACAGGGAAAGGCCAGGAATGTGCCATATTTATCCATTACAGCGCAGTCCTGTCTTTTTTCCTTGCGCTGGTGCCGTTTTGGCAGCTCAGCGCCAATGCGGGCACCCTTGCACCGGGATGCAAGGTGCCTATGTTGTAAGGAGGATTGTTTTTGTGGAAGAAGGGGCACCTTTCTGCGCAAAACAATTTTGAGAGGCTTGTTCCTCTTTCGATGTGTGTTGCAGAATGCAGCCAACATAGAAAGAGAAATTAACAAGGAGAAATAAAGATATTTCTCCTCGTTATGCCTCTGCTGGGGAGGTGTATATTTTTGACGAATTCCCAGGTTTGGTAAATCTGGGATTGTGTTAAAAAACAGGGGATTTGCGTTGGAACACCCACCCCAACACACGTGGTACGCCTTCCTTGCACAGAGTAATGCAACGTAGCGGTTTGCGCTGCATTGCATTAATCATATTTATGAAGCCACTCAAAGACACACAAATTGGCTTTATGTGGCTTCATAAATTTGACATGGAGCTTTGTGTCGTGCATGTCCCACCATGGTGCAAGCCTGACACAAGGCCCTCGTAAATATGTCCCTTTATTTGTACCCTAAGGGATCATTTTTAGTAGCCTCAGGATAACAACATATTGAGAACAACACTGTAAGGTGCTACACTTATGGATTGCAATTTGCATGCATCTCTGTGATACCTGTCCATATCTCACTACGCTATAATGCAGGTAACATAATGATGTATGCTTTAAAAGGAGCAAACCCATTGAATTGTCTACATGAAATTAAAGTCTGTGGCCTGCATGTACACAGTGTGTTGTGTAGCAGACACATTAGCCCTCTATGCCTTTTTTTGATGAGTGAAACCTGTGAGTACACCACACACAGATTTCTACTGCAAGTGCATTAACCACTAGAGTCATTTTACAGTTATTATGCCAAGGGAAATCGCAATGAGTTCTGCAGCTGGTGCCCTAACTCGTGAGATATTTTAAAAGGCAGTCTGTTTGTGGCCAATTAAGTGAGACCAGATTTACTAACACAATTGTCCTTGTTGCCCCATTCTCGTGGACACAGTTTTTAACATATATTTGTTAAAGTTGACTCTCAGACTTTGAACCTCATGACTGATCTCCTCATGACACCATGCCACCCCTGACCCCGAATCTTTGGGATTCCAAAGCACATTTTGTCTCATTTGCAGCACTGGGAAGCTCATATTCCATTTACACACATATCTATGCAAGCCTCTTTCCCAAAGAATCTGGGGAAACGCCAGCGTGCACTGGAAGCAACTAATTAATGTTTTAATTAATTAGACAATGCATGCTCGCTCCACCATGAAAATAATCAGCTATGACAAGAGCATGTGTAGCCAACTACTGTTAGAGGAGTGCTTCACACAAGAATTAAGTAAAAAGTAGGTTGTATGAAATTAGGCAAAGAAACCTAAAGCAGGCCGATCTATCTATCTATCTATCTATCTATCTATCTATCTATCTATCTATCTATCTATCTATCTATCTATCTATCTATCTATCTATCTATCTATCTATCTATCTATCTATCTATCTATCTAGCTATCTCCATTCATCACAGTCACAGCCTCTCTTTCTGTCCATCTATCACTGTCTATCTACCCATCTGTCTACCTTTTGCTCTCTTGGTTACCCACCACATCCTTTTTAAAGTGGTTGTATGATTTGTTTTGGGGTTCATAATCTAATGCAGTGGTGTCCAACTTGGGCTCAGACAGGCTGACCCACTGCCAGATTTTCAGGATAACAGCTTTGTACATTAGTTCCATTTGGTTTATTTGTGTATCAACGTTTCTTAACAAGACTATCCCAATAATCTGACATGTATCTGATCTTCCTCAAACAACTTTGGTCACGCTTGGTCTGATGTGGATTTTGGCATTTTTAATCTAGATTTTTAATGCTGAAAGAAATTCTACAACAGTTTCGCTTAAAATCAAGTGTGTGGTCAGTTAACAATTCCAATCCCTGCTGCCACTACGCCCATTTTACAATTATATCCCAACTGGCTGGGGCTACTGTTTCCTCAGTTGTTCCTAAGTACTTATATGTTTCTCCTTCTCTCATAGTGGTGTTTGAGGTGGGAGTATATCAAAATAAGATTATTGATCTCTAGATATAGCTCTTCGATTTGTACTTTACCTGCAGAGAATTGGTTAATCAAATGGTTGCATAAAACATACAATAAGAAATGGTGAAATAATCTGTGTGGGGAGATTTTTTAAATAATGCAATCTAAAGGGCAGGGTAAAAATTTGTACAAATTCAAGAAATCAACAAAAGGTGTTCAAAGCTTACCTAGAGATTCAGTCCTCGAGTTCAGTGTTTTCATATCACTCTCTCGATCACCAATGTCTAATTCTCCGTTTGCCGGATGTCGACAAGATGTCAGGAGTAAATCCTTGCTCTCTTCCTCATCAGCACTGAAGAACTTAACAATCAGGATTGATTTAGCCAGACTTAAAACCAAGAGAGCCATACACACTGCGAAGAACACTCCTAGGATACAACAAAAGTACACCTTAACAATGGATGCCCTGAGCTGGATCTATTCAGCCTCAATGCCTAGCTGTTTGCAAGATGTTAGGATAGCAATATGACAAAGAAATATCATTGATCGTGGGATGATAGAGAGTAAACAAGTGCCACACTACAAAATCCCATAGTGGGGAATCAATTCTCCATCAAGATTTAAGCTATATCAGAATTTAGCCGTATGATCTTAGAATATATGTGTTCTAAATGTATAGGTGAATGTCAGTCAATTTAATTCTGGTAGCAAATGACTAGATTTACATCAAATCCACAGAAATACTCAATTTTTAGAGTGCCAGAAGACCCTTTCTGTGAAATGGAAGTCCTTGAGGTGATTCTCAAATGGCACATTCGTGAGAGTAGTTCTCATGTTTGGCAAATGTTCACGTGAGGCATGAAACTTTCAGGAAAAAGAAGAATGTAGATAGTGTACTAATGCTCTGCATTTGTGTCCTACTCCTGGGGTGGAGAAGTTAAATGGGAGGAGGATGGTTTATCAAACCTTCTGGTTGACCCATTATATTGAATTGGGTGAAAACTGTGTTTAATTTAGTCAAATATAATTGATGTAAAACATAAATGTGTGTTGCTCCATTTTTTGTTTTGAGGACCAAACTCTTCGAGTTGATATGGTGATATCCTGTTTAGGAGTTCTTCAGTAACTGATTGCTAAACAATGATGATAACATTTAGTACCCCACTAAAGAATTGATTACGAGTTGCAAGGTACTGTAGGGGTGGTAAATCTGCACCCAAAATGTATGTTACTGTGTAGTAACACCATACCAGTTCAATGCAATCACTTTTTTTTTTACAGAGTTTTATATAGCACAAACTTGACCAGAATCGGGTATCAGAGTGCTTTACATTGCACCAGTTGCGTTACATGAGGACACATTCATTTTTTTGTTACGCATGGGGAGATTAAGTGATTTGCTCAGAATCACAGCATGTTCAGCGTCATTGCCGAGACTCGAACCCAGTTTCCCAGATTCGAGGTCGACCCTAGCCGTTAGGCCAACTCCTCTCCCCTTATGAGCTGAATCCCATTGAATGAAGAATTACAGTGTGGAACTTGACTTACCGGTCATAACCCCACATGGAATTTCCAGGTCTGGGGGGTTTAACACATAAATTAATTAAGCACTGATTTCTGCACAGGAGGTGTTCGTACCTATCAATGGGGTTTTCATAGCAGTTACTGGGAGCTCGTCCGTAATGTTCACTCTGAAGACAGTATAGCCGACCAGGATGTTGGTTTTGAACATGATCCTGGTCCCACTGTTTGCAGGTAGGTAAAAGCTCATCAAGTCAGCAAGCATGAGGAAGACACTGGGTATCAGCAGGCTTACGATGTACAGCATGGGGCGCCTTCGGATCACAATCTGGAATATGCAAGACAATTGGCATCAACTCCTGATCAGACACTGGAACAGGTGAAATTATCTAGCGCATAGAATATTCTTATGCAGTAGTGGCTGACTGACCAGCCCACTAAACTGTACATCCCGTCAATTTTTTTTACATTGTGATGTAGTAATTTTTAGAGAGCTGTGTGTTTCTTTGTTATTCGGAAAACGCAACTTATTTTATTTTGTATTTAATGGTTGAACAAACTCAGCTCTAATGCACCAGTGGGGACTCTTACAGGTCACAACTAGAGTTGTGAAACATGTGCGTAATTTGCTTTTACGCAGTTGTCTGAAAATTAGGCAAAATTACGCTTGGTTAAGTAAAATGCAAACCTATCATTTTGTGCAAAATTTTACTACAAAAAGCAGCCTCTAGTCAATTTGTAAAACGAGGACCCATTTTGCAGTAAAAAATAGTGGAAGAAATACAAGTAGCAGGAGCAACAGCTGCACAAGTTCTGGCTGTTTGCATGTTTCCCCTGCACTCGTGGTAAAATGTTACAGTGAATGGAACGTAACTATGCGACATGGCGTAAGGGTGTAATTTCGGGAATTTTGAGTAAAAAGTGTAATGTAAAGTCACTGAAATCAAGCAAATTATGCTGCCATTATTTAAATTTCACCTTGGCCTAATCACAACAAGAAACAGAAGAAATGCTTGCGTTATGAATTTTTCCGAAAGGAAGATAACTGCTAGAGTATACCATGGGGACAACCAACCTGTAAAAAATGAGGGGGTATATTTACAAGAAAGGGCCGAGCTGCGGCACATTGAAAACTAATCCCTGTGGGTTCCCCTGCGCTTGCACACAATGTACACCACACATTCACCCATGCAGCATGGTGTACAGCTGCCTGCATTGAGGGGAGATTGTTTCTGTTTAGGAAGGGGTGCCTCAAGGCACAAAAACAATAACAAAATAAATAAAAAGAGGTAATTTCCTCTTCCTATGTGTGCTGAAGAATGCAGCACCCCTAGAAAGAGGGACAAGCATTTGCAATGCAATCAGTCTCACATTTGTTAAAGTTAGAGCTGTTGGTGTTGAAAATAACAATGGGGCATATTACCAAGCAATAGCGATAATTATCGCTATTGCTTGGTTAGAGACAAATATTTACCGCTGAGCTGCGGCGATGTTTACCGCAAATAAACCTTGGTATTACCAAGGTTTGTCGCAAATGCGATAAAAATCGCCGCAATGCATGAATATCGCTGAAAAGTCAGCGATATTCATGCATTACCGAGCTAATGCTCTTAGCCATGTTATCCACCTCCCATTGGATAACATGGCTAAGAACTGCTCAGGGCAGGTGTTAGCTTTTGGAGATATTCGCGCTTAGCGCGAATATCTCCAAAAGTTGGTAATAGGAGATAGCGATGTTAGCGACTGTTTTCAGTCGCTAACATCTTGGCACGCCCACTTTGCATGTCATTAGTGATAAATATCAATGACATGCAAAGTGGGGCCCAAGATGGTCGCTATCTCCTACTAGCTGTCGCTAACTGGTGTTAGCGACAGCTAGGTAATAGGGAGATAATTTTATCTCCGCTTTCTTGGCTTTTAAAGCCAAAAAAGCAGAGATAAACCCCCTTGATAATATGCCCCAATGTTTTTTACTCTTGCTTTTTTATTTGCAGTGGAGTTATTATATTTGCATAGCACTATTGCCAATTGTATAAAAAAGCAGAAGTAAAAATCATTGTCATTTTCAATGCCAACAGCTCTAACTTTAACAAATGAGAGACGTATTGCATTGGAAATGCAATCGGTCTCGCATTTGTTGGAGTTGGATTTATTGGCATTACATATGCCATTTTTTTTTACCTACCCATGTTGGAGGGTGCAGTACCCTATGTGGCCCAAAGAGGTCCCAGGTCCGCTTTTGGTCACATATGCTACTCACCCTGCAAAAGATATGGTAAATCCAACCTACCCATAATGCATTGCATGCAAGACAGTACCACAAGTACATTCAAATAGCTATGCCCATAGATACAATTAATACATTTGAAATGTGACAAAATAATTATTATATTAATTCCAGATTAGGTTGTATTCTGTGTGGAGCTGATAAAGGAAAATGAATAGAAGGTCTCACATAAATGTGAGACGTGCTAGTGAGTGAAGTAACCACTGCCAAGAGACCAAGTCTGTGTCCTGGCTAAAGCCCTTTAAGAAAAGATTGCTCTGATGCTGTAATTAAAACTGAGGGAGTTGCAACATATGTAACAGAGGGTGTTCTCATGGGAAGTTACAAGAAGAGACAAGGCAGTACTAAAGAGAGACTACTAAGCCTATTTAACAAATAAAAAGCAACTATTTCCAAATGACAGGGACAGGAGCCAATTAAAAAGATGGTTGGAAAGTGAGTGGAGCTTTATGCCCATATCCTGAATATAGTGTGTCTGGAAGAGACAGCTCAAGCGCTGCCTAGACAAGACCTAAAAAATTAGGAGAAATCTAAAACTTTCTCCTCGATGCACCTCACTATGCCACCCTTCTGGTGGTGTAGCATTCTGACGCACTTCCAGATTTACGAATTCTTGTAAATCTGGATATGTGGTAGAATACATGGGTGTTGCACGGGAACACCCACAGCAACACCCATTTCAAGACCCTTTCACGCAAAGCGTTGCATGGGAAGGGGCCATACTTACAAGGACAGAAAAAGCCAGTCAGGGTGGCTTTACGTGTCCTTGTAAATATGGGGCAGGAGGTTGCGCCAGCAGTGCATCACAAAAAGTGATGCACCAGTGGGGCAAGGGGCTTGTTAATAAGCCGCGAAATTTAGGGAGGTTGCATATACCTAGAAGTTATATATTATATTCTTGTTTGTCTGAATATAGAAAAGGCACACCAATATGCAATACAATGATAATATTAGTAATAATCAAGACAATAATCCCCATGAAAATATTGGTGGTGCAATTACCCAGTTTTATTGTACTCATTTTATGGATCATATTTTCTACCTGACGTAAATATACCTGCTAGATTTTGATATTTTATACGCCCTTTTAAATTCACGAAATGTCACCCAAAGGTTGTAAGAGTTGGCATTTTAGTTATTTGACATTCTATTTAGTGTAAAAGACAAAACAACACCGATTTGGATATTTAATAGCTTCAGCACCAGTACCTCAAGGGCAGGCACAGGATTGAGAAAATAGTATTCAAGAAAGAGATTTTATTTTGTATGTGACAATAAGGACGTCTGCCATGGAACTATAGGTTTATTAGCTATGTCCTATTTAATTACATATAGTAAATGAAATATTTGGCTGCATTTCTTATGGCAGATCATGGTCAGTTTTATTTTGAATATAAAATTCAATAAACAGTGCAAGAGGCTTTTACTTATAGGAGCTAAAAATGCAAGATACCTAAACATGAATTTCAGCCACATATTGCATAAAATGCACTTTGGCACAGAAAACATTCCCTGGTCCAAATATTTATCGAAATTTAGCTGAAAATAGCAAATTATACAGTACAAAAATAAAACAGAGAAGTAAGTCAAATGTAAACTAAGTTACCTCAAAAACATAAACCTTACAAATTATCATAGGTATATATTGGTATTCAAGAAGAAATGTGTGCATAGAGAAAAGTAAGTATATCGATGTTTTAATCTTCTAATCTTGCATACCCTCACAGGAAAACGTGGCCATGTGGAATGAAGAATTACTAGCAAAACCTATTTACTCAACCCGATTCAGCATTTCTGGCTGAAAATTAATTTTTGAAATAAGAAAGGACCATATTACAGAGCTATTTTACCATTATCAGGCTTAAGCCAGAAATGACCTTCATGGGGGATTCGTCAGTACATTGATAAAGATTTTTCACTTACATTGAATTGGACCTGGGCGAAATCTCCACCCGGCTCGGACACAATTTTGTAACGTGAGGGAACGTCGAGTAGCTCCCATTCGCCGTCGTTCATAAACAGTTTTTGGTCCTTTTTCTCATAGATCCTCCTGATGGCAAGATTCAGATCTTTCACTGAAAGGATAAACTCAATCTTGATTCAATGGTTCAATTATTCAGGAATATTGAACTAAGGGGCAGATTTACAAGCCCCTTGCGCCACTTTAGCGTCACTTTTAACATGGGAAAAGTGATGCAAAAGTGGCGCAAGAGTCTTGTAAATCTGCCCCACAATATTGCTCCGCCTGCATTTCCGCCACCTATTCTTCCAAGATGAAATACGCCATACCTGTGTGCAACCAGCTGCTGAAGGTCAAAGAGCAGTTCTGAATGTCAAAAGGGAAGGCGTACATTTCCAAGTTGCAGGCGGATATCACCTGCATGGGCTTTTTGTTCCAGATGATTCCAGAAGAGTTAACATAGACGTAGGGCAGACTTTGTGATCTTCCCTCCTCCACCCTACATGAAAGCAAATTAAGACGTGTTAACGAAACCTGCAAGTATGGGCGTTCAAAAGATGTTAACTTTTCTCATCAGCCAGTGTGTTACTAAGCAGAAATACACACAATATATACTTTACTTCACTCCCCGTGATACTTTTCTACAGCAAATTAATCAATCATGTCATACAATTGAGCCAAATATCTGTTCATCATAATACATGTGCGGTTGTCCATCATTAACCTGAGAAATGTATTAAAATAATTTTTTAGAAAAAGTAGCTTGACCATGTGCCTTAACATTTTCATGTAATATACAAGGAAGGGCAGCTTTGCAGTCTTGTGAGACTCATTACCCATAGTTTAAACTAACAGTCTAAGGGACATATCATCAAGGGCCTTATCTCCGCTTTTTGGCTTTAACGCCTTAACCGCAGCGGTTTTTCCGCCGCGGTGCCGGCATTCTATTGAGTGGGCGTGGCTCTGTCGGCCGTTGGCCGACGAAGCACCCGCGAGGTAGTGCTTCCGTCGGCCAACGGCTGACGGGAGCACGGAACGGGTTAAAAGCCAGAAATGATGAGATAATATTTTCCCCCTATCACCAAGAGGGTACTAACATGCATAATCGCATGTTAGCACCCTTTTTCCCTACGCCTCCCTTTGCATCTCTAAAGAGATGCAAAGTGGGCGTTCCTTCCCCAAATAACTGGAGGAATGTCGTTAAGCGACATTTCTCCAATTATCAATGGGCACGCTAACAAGCATAACGATAAGAAAAGTAGAGCTAACAGCGGTTAGCGCTACTTTCCTTATACCTGCTTTTAGCTTGACTTAGCCATGATATCCAATGGAAGGTGGATTTCATGGGCAAGTATGCCCTTCTCTATCAGCAACGTAGCGCAAACAATGTAAGATTATCGCTGGAATCCTAGCGATAATTGCACATTTGGCAGCTAACTCGGTTGTTTTTTTCGCTTTGGAGATAAGCGTCGCTGATAGCGTGCTATCTCCGTGAGAAAAACAAGCGATAGCCGGCGATAATTATCCTAGCGCTAAGTGCGCTTAGTGATAATTATCGCCGGTTGTTGCTGATATGCCCCTAAGTGAGGAAACTATTAGACAATCTGGGCCAGATGTACTGATACGCTGGTTTAGAAAACTAGTCACAATTTGTGATCAGTATATTTGTGACCAGAGTAGGAGTTTGCAAACTGACTTATGTAAATGGATGTCCTTTAGGGGTCGTCAAGAGTTGTGGCAGCGACCCCTGGCTTGCTCCTTGAGACCATTGGCATTGCCTTTCCAGCCCCTGGCCTTAGTGTTGGCAAAATCGGTGCCAAGAACACAGGTGCTCCTTGAATGCCTCATTTTCAGCATGATTTTCTTTATACTAATAGTCAAAAATATTCTATTATTCACTATTAGTGTAATAAGAAATGGAGCACACTTATCTGGAACTGGTGAGTAAAAATGATCTAAATTGTATGTTGTAAGCATGCATGCAGGTGAGATGTGTGTGGGTGAGAAAAGAGTGTGCATATGTGTCTGTATGTGAAAACATTTGTATATGAGTCACAGAGTAGGTGTCAGTGACAAGTAGTATGTGAGATTGTGTGAGAGTGAGGCCCAAATTTACAATTCTTTGATGCAAGGCAACACTGCACAAAAGATACTGCGCTGCCTTCCAATCAAGGGAGATAGAAAAATACATCATTTCTCCTAAAACAAGGTGCATTGTTTCTCTCCCTGCATGTCGGTGTACCGTTGGACGTCACAGCCAATGCACACATTCTTATGCCATAGTGAAAGGGTGTGTGCGTTCTATGAAGCATAGGTTTTTAGTACTGAACGGGGCACCTTCCAGTATACAAACTACGCTTTAAGACTTTTATCACATTTTATGTGCACTGAAAAATGCAGCACACATGCAATGTTGGAAAAATAAGAAGAAATGAAACATTTCTCCTCAATATGCCCGCCTCAAGGAGTCATAAGTCTTTGGCACAATCTCATGTCCATCAATGTTTCTAGATAGGGATTTGGGTCAAAACCCATGGGTGGTTCCATTAGAATTCCCATGCACCACCGATGAAAGGCCCACTTGAGGCAAAATACCACAAGGCAGTGTATAACTAAATGTTATGTAACTTTGGGATATTATCAAATGCAAATCAGGATTTGCGTTGAAAAGTAAATCACACCCAAACATTTTGCATCGGGTTTCCATCACAAATCATCAGTAAACCTGGGCCTGAGTGTCAGTAAGTATGCATGAGTATATTAAGAGCGCATGCAGGTGAGCAAGTAAAAATGAATAACAATGAGTGTAAGGGGGTATAAGAGAGTGTGAGTGCTATGTTAGGGTTAGGTCTGTGCTTAACTCATCCTTGGCCTACATCAGTTGGATGTAGAGTGATGACTCTTTGCTGGTTGTGTGTGTGTCTGGGAAGGGTACAGTACAGCAATAGAGCTGTGCTGTGCAGTACAACATGGTCGGTGCATGTACTGAGCATATCTGTGCCTGCTAGGAATATATTGCATGAGAGATGTAGTGCAGTGCGTGTGCAATGAAAACTTGTGCTGGATGCATGTGTACTTGCAAGAAGTATCACACATGAAGGGTGAAGTGTTGTGCAGCGAGCACATGATGAGTGTATGTGCTGGCAGTGTGTGTGTTTGCAAATAGCACTCCATAACACAATACAAAAAGTATACAGTAATGACCAGTCTTTAGATAGTAATTTTGTATTCCCAGTGTATGTGTGCCTGGGGTGGCACAATACATGGATGTGACAGTACTGGACAGTATGTGTGCTGCATATGTACACTGAGTGCAAATGTGCCTGCAATGGTACATTACATGGAGGAACCAGGGTTCTTTTTTTAGATGCCCAAGCCTGCCAGGTGAAGACATGAGAAGTAGAGGAAACAACCAAGTGGATTCCTGTTCCCAAGGTTTAGGAGATTGCTGTGCAGCGATTGGGTCATTGCCCATGTGTAAGAGCAATTTGGTGACCCCGCTATGGACTGAGACACGTATTTAGTGCCGTGTGAAGAGTGCCTTCAGAAAACAGGAGTCAAACCAGCTAGTCATTGGAGTCACTGTGGGTTCATGTGAGATGTGTCCAGTCCTTGTCCTCAGCAGGGCAGAGATCAGCATGCAGCAGGGCAGCTCAGAAAAGCAGCAAAGCAGTTCCTTAGAATAGTCAGGCACAGAAAAATGGTAATCCTTAAAGCACATCAGTCTTTACTCCAGCAGAGTTCTTACCAGGTCCAGGAATGTACTGATTGGTAGGGTCGGGCCCTGGTACTTATACCCAAAAGTGTCTTTGATGTAGGGGTGACTTCAAATGAGTTCTCTGAAGTGCAAAAGGATACCTTTCAACCCAGTCCTGTCTGCCAGGCTATCTGTGGGGAGTAATCAGCCCTTTGTGTGAGGACAGGGCACAGCCTATTGAGATGTAAGTGTGAACCACCTCTCCCCCTTCCTGCACTGAAAGGCTATCAGAATGCCGATGATTCCTGTGTCACACCTAGCCTTTCCTGTGTTTGTGACTGTCTATAGGGAATGCACAAAGTGTAGCAGTCACTCAGCCCAGATGTGTATTGGAGACAGGCTGCAGGCAAGCAGAGCAAAGTTAAGAGTAGAGAAATATCCACTTTCTAAAAGTGCCATTTCTAAAATGGTAATGTCAAATCGAACTTTACCCCTAAAGAGGATTTATCACCACCATTCCAAAGATATGAAACATGATGTAGCTACTCCTTTTGCATAAGGAATTAGAACTTAAAAAGTGTTTTAAGGTATCCCAAATGCTAGCCTATGAGAGGTGTAAGCCTTACAGCAATGAAAAATGAATTCAGCTGTTTGTCACTGCCAGGACATGTACAACTTAAAAGTACATGTCCTGGCTTTTAGTTACACAGCATCCTTAAGGGCACTCAGAGCCTACCTTAGGGGTGACCTATTTGTAATAAAAGGGGAGTTTAATGCTTGGCAAGTGGTTTTAAATGTCAAGTGGAGGTGAAAGTAAACTGCACACACAGTCCATGCAATGGCAGGCCTGAGACAGGTTTGAAAGGCTACTTGTGTGGGTAGCATAACCAGTCCTACAGGCCCACTAGTAGCATTTAGATTTCAGGCCCTGGGTATATGGTATACTCCTTTACAAGGGACTTACAAAAAAACTAATTATGCCAATGAGGTGTACACCAATTTTACCATGTTTGCTGGAGAAGCCCATGCTTTTTAGCACTGGTCAGCAGTGATATATTGCTCATAGTCCTAAAGCCAACAAAAAGATACAGAACAAAGCGAAGGGAAGCAAGCAAAAAGCTAGGGGAAGACCACCCTAAGGATAGCAGGTCTAACACTGCCTCATTGCAGTAACTCTGGGCCACCGTAGACGTGTCGCTGAACTAAGCACCAAGACTTGTCTGAAACTTACCAGTGTTATGGTAAGGACGCACTGTCATGCTATCTTTGATTGCTCAGAAGAAGTGTATGTCTTGCCAGCAGGTACTGCTGTGACCCTATTTGCCAGATGGTTGTGCCGGTACTGAGTTTTGCCAAGTTTAGGCCATCACCCGGGAACATTGAAACTGCGACCTGCAGGTTGAAATTGTGCATCAAGACCTGCCCCTGACCGACCCCAAGGTCTCCAGAGGAGGCCGAGAAGACTTTGCTCCTTTGCTGAGATCTGGTCAGGAGAATGATTATTACCCCCTTTGCCCGTGTGGGAAGAACTGAACTTATTGTGCCAACAGAAGCTTGGAGCACTTCTAAATGCTGTTAAGGTCGGCAGCCTGCTCAGGAGAAAGCCTGCACCTGCTGGGTGCCACAGCATTTACCGTGAGCACCCTGACTCCTCTAAACAGGACCAGAGCTTGCAAGTGCCTGCGGTGGGGCCACCCGCTGAAACACTGAATGCTTCCATGCTGCTCGAGCAGGTAAGACTTGAAACTGACATTTTGGGCTCAAGGGGACTCGCTGCTGAAAGTACTACAGCATCATAAACACTTTTGATTATTTTATAAGAATCAAATGGGACTGTTGAGTAGGGCCTAATAGTGCCCATTCATTGGATGCAGCTACCAGTGAAAGGGGAATAACCCCACGCACATTGCAAGGAAGAGAATGTATTGCCTGTACTGAGTACACTTTGAGCTATGAGTCGTGACCACTAAGCTGTATCTACACTTCCCCTCTGGGAGACTTTGACTGATAGTCCACAGCTAACACAGAGTAAAGTGCAGAAGTTGTACTTGGCCCAGTTTCTCAGGATCTATGGGCCAGGTCTCTGTTACGCCCCTGTTCTTTACCTCATTAAGTCCTTGCCACTACTAAACCTGCGTTCACTAATTAGGCCTCCTACATCACAATAAATAATAATTTTTTGGGGGTGGGAAATATTTTTATTGATTTTATTTTGTTTATAACAATACACATTTGCACGTATGATGGACAGTTTCACCTTGGTTACCACAATCTATCTACTGTACATGTACACTCAACAGTATCCCATGCATAGCATATCTCCTCCTACTGTGATCTTGGTCCATTGAGCCCCACCTCTTTCTCCGTTTTCAGGGTCATTCACTAGTCACAATAAATAGTTTTGTTTGGGGAGAAATAAAACCTGGAGAAACATCTACAGTTCTCTACCTCTCAACTACAAAAAGAAGACAGTCACTTCCCAATCTGTTGTACTACTTCTGGGCAACACGGTTGCGATACATGGAGGAGTGCGGGAAGGTCGCACTCTGGATAGATGGAGGAGTGCGGCAAGGTCGCACTCTGGATAGCACCTAATGCTATCAAGGAAATATAGAAGCTGAGCCAAATTAGAAGAGACAAAGAACTTCACTTCCTACCCAATACTTTCATGCCACTTTGTGGCAACAGCAACTTTTCACATGGCTTTTGAAAGGGAATGCTCAAGCCAAGGCTGGGCAAAACTCACCACACCCTTTTGTGCCGCTTTGTCCACCACTAGTTGGCAGGGTATGCTCAGACGTGAGTCCCTTGCTCACTTTGCCACTGGATTCAAGCAAGCCTGGCTGAAGGCGGCTGGAATGCCAGAAACCGGTCCTAGGAAGCTTGTTTCAGTCCAGGGAAGGCATTGCTTGGCAGTTCGGGCTGGACTGTTCCCATGAGGCACAGGGTCAGACTGATTTGCATATGGCCATGTCTGAACTGGGGTGGCAGAGTGGGCTAAAGAACGGTGATGGATTAAACCCAGATCTGTTGACTGGGTGTGAGTGTTTGATTGGTTCAGATGCTCCGTCCATCACCACACCCTTTTGTGCCGCCTTGTAAATGGGGCCCCCTTTCACACTATACTTAGCGTGAAAGGGGCAAGCAATGGCTGTTGTGGTGGGGGTTCCACCACAACACCCACTGATTTTGACACTGCCCCATTTTTACAAGGGCAGCGTAAATATGGGGCAGTGCCAAAATTAAGACCAGGGAAAACCTGGTCTTAAACAGGTGTAATGAGAAGAAATGTTTCTTTTCTCCCCATTTTTGCTGTTTCAACGTGCCCTGCATTGTGCAGCACACTTGGAAACAGCAGAAGGCCCTAGATTGTTTATGTGCAGGAAGGTTTCCCTTCCTGCACATATACAATCAATTTAAAACAAGCATTGGCATAGCCAATAGGTCTCGTCTTCGGGCCTTATAAGTGTTTAGTTATACAGCACTAATTGGTACATGCATCAACATAGGCTTTTGCGATTCCTAAACAGGGATTTTTAAGGAATCACTATTTAGGAATCGCAAAAGCCTATGCATGCAGAAATCGCTATAAAAATAGAGATTCCTAAACATTCCTTAATTGTTACCCGCAAATAGCTAGTCGCAATTAAGGAATGCTGTCCCATTCATTCCTATGGGCCTATAAGCCCATAGGAATGAATTGGAGATTGCATGAACAATTTGCAAATACCAGTAGGTACTCGCAGATTGCTCATGCAATTTCGAGGGTGCAAGGGTGTCAAAATGACACCCTGTTGCACCCCTGAAATTGATCTCTGCACATATGTTGCACACATGAAACTTTAAAAAATGCACAAAAGTGCTTTTTTCAAAGTTTTTGCAAATTACCATGCAGTTCAACTTCATGGTAATTTGCTACTCCTATTAGCGAAATCGCTAATTTCTTAACTTTCATGCATTGCATTTAAGGAATCTCAATTTGGGATTCCTTAAATGCAATTGCAATTTAAGGAATCGCAATTTAGAGATTCCTTAAATTGCGATTTTTGCATTTGAGATGATGCATCCCAAATGCAAAAATACCAGTGGCAAAGGGGCGGATTCTGAGAATCTGCCCGTTCGCGACCGGTTTTTGGTTTGATGCATAGGGCCCAATATCCTTGGTGCAACAACATCACGTGTTGCATGGCTAAACACTTATAAGGTCCCAGAGGCGATACCTATTGGCTATGCCAATGCTTGTTTTGAGTGAGAGGCTCATGCAGGTATGCCACTGTGAGGTAGAGATGCTGCGAGTGCT
Source organism: Lissotriton vulgaris (assembly GCF_964263255.1). Taxonomy (NCBI): domain Eukaryota; kingdom Metazoa; phylum Chordata; class Amphibia; order Caudata; family Salamandridae; genus Lissotriton; species Lissotriton vulgaris. The sequence goes on along the minus strand of NC_141687.1, from coordinate 1,527,142,780 downwards.
TTTACAGGAGCCCCTGTGACATTGCGCCTCTTCAGAATGTATCCTGGGTCCAGTGTAATACCTCTAGCCCCTATTCCCCATCTTCTTGCACCCAATGCATCCTTTATTGTCCCATGAACATCCAGGGTTGACACTCTTATTATCCCTGCCCTCCAGTGACACTTTACCCATCACTGGTGGTGGTGGCGGTGGTGGTGGTGGGTGTGGTGGTGGTGGGGTGGATGTGGTGGTGGTGGACATGGTGGTGGTGGTGGACATGGAGGTGGTGGTGGTGGTGGATGTGGTGGTGGTGATGGACATGGTGTTGGTGGACGTGGTGGTGGACATTGTGGTGGTGGTGGTGGATGTTGTGGTGGTGGAGGTGGTGGTTGTGGTGGACATGGTGGTGGATGTGGTGGACGTGGTGGTGGTGGACGTGGTGGTGGTGGACATGGTGGTGGTGGAGGTGGTGGACGTGGTGGTGGTGGACATGGTGGTGGTGGTGGTGGTGGATATGGTGGTGGTGGTGGATGTGGTGGTGGTGGACGTGGTAGTGGTGGTGGCGAGGTGGTGGTGGTGGACGTGGTTATGGTGCTGGTGGATGTGGTGGACGTGGTGGTGGTGGATGTGGTGGTGGATGTGGTGGTGGTGGTGGACAGTGGTGGTGGAGGTCGGGGTCGGTGGTGGTGGACATAGTGGTGGTGGTGGACATGGCGGACATGGTGGTGGTGGACATGGTGATGGTGGTGAATGTGGTGGTGGTGAACGTGGTGGTGGACATGGTGGTGGACATTTTGGGGGTGGTGGCAGACATGGTGGTGGCGCTGGATGTGGTGGGGGATGTGGTGTGGTGGTGGGCCTGGTGGTGGTGGATGTGGTGGTGGTGGTGGTGGACTTGGTGGTGGACATGGTGTTGTGGACGTGGTGGTGGTGGATGTGGAGGTTGTGGTGGTGGTGGTGGACATGGTGGTGGTGGTGGACGTGGTGGTGTTGGTGGACATGGTGGTGGATGTGGTGGTGGACATGGTGGTGGGGGTGGACGTGGTGGTGGTGGACATGGTGGTGGTGGTGGGCATGGTGGTTGTGGACATGGTGGTGGTGATGGTGGAGGATGTGTTAGTGGTGGACATGGTGGTGGTGGATGTGGTGGTGGTGGTGGTGGACTTGGTGGTGGACATGGTGTTGTGGACGTGGTGGTGGTGGATGTGGAGGTTGTGGTGGTGGTGGTGGACATGGTGGTGGTGGTGGACGTGGTGGTGTTGGTGGACATGGTGGTGGATGTGGTGGTGGACATGGTGGTGGGGGTGGACGTGGTGGTGGTGGACATGGTGGTGGTGGTGGGCATGGTGGTTGTGGACATGGTGGTGGTGATGGTGGAGGATGTGTTGGTGGTGGACATGGTGGTGGTGTTGGACTTGGTGGTGGTGGACGTGGTGGTGGATGTGGTGGTGGTTGATGTGGTGATGGTGGACATGGTGGTGGTGGTGGATGTGGAGGTGGTGGTGGATGTGGTGGAAGTGGTGGTGGTGGATATGGTGGTGGTGATGGACGTTCTGGTGGTGGTTGTGGTGGTGGTGGACGTAGTGGTGGTGGTGGGCATGGTGGTGGGGATGGATATGGTGGTGGTGATAGACGTGGTGGTGGTGAACGTGGTGGACGTGGACGTGGAGGTGGTGGTGGACCTGGTGGTGGACGTCTATTGGGTAGGAGGGTACTGGCAGAGTGCGGAAGGAGAGATGGATCTTGAAGGGGGCACATTGGAGAGCAGAAGGAGGCCAAATATTAGAAACAGCAAGCAGTCTTTGCATGGTAACAGGTACCAGACACATACAGCGTTTACTTTTGCTTAAACGCGTGCATGTTTTGCATTGGGTTGTTTTGCCACCCGGGCACTTTTCGCGTTTCCCTTGTGGGAGCGAGCAGCGGCACCATCTGTTTTGAAAGCGCGATCAAGATAATTATAAACAGATGGCGTCGCTGCTCACTCCCGCAAGGGAAACGCCAAACGTGCACGAGTTGAAATACAAACTAATGGAAAACATGCACGCATTTACACAAAAGTCCTGAGCGATGGCTAAACGTCCCCCTAAGCAATGCGAGACCTAAAAATTATGTTTTGCAAATTCTGTGTGTGCTGCATTAAGCAGCACATATAGAAGTTACAAAACACAATTTAAAGATTGTTTGTGTGCAGGAAGGGACCCCCTTCCTGCACATAAACAATCTTCCCCTACGACACACGCACCGTTGCACTATGGTGCAAGGGTGCCTGCGTTGGCACTAGGCAGCTAAAATTAGTGGCAGGGCATGGGGAAACGAAGGGCTGCACCGTATCCTTGTAAATACGGTGCAACCCTACATTTTTGAAGTGGCGGAGCGCGGCGTTAAGCCAAGGAAGCTCTGCCACTTCCTAGTAAATATGCCCCCCAGTGCTTGTGATGCCGACTGGTCTCTCTATTTAAAACAACTTGCTATTGAATGTAGGGAATTTACATGTGCAAACTATATTAAAGGTTCTAATGATAGCATTGATGGCTCTTTCTCAGATCAGGGTGACGAGCACAGTTCAGTACTTACCTCTGGAGGCAGTTGAAATGCAGGATTACCAATGTTGAGTTCCTCACCTGTCAACGGATGACAGCAATGGTCATGTGGCGAAAACAAACAAACAGGGTTTAGCCTAAAATATACGTGTGTAAAAGTTGCTTTTTACCCAACTCTGTTCCTTACACACCTCCAAATTTCAATTGTTTGTCGGCAATGGTGTACACTACAAAACAGAACATCTTACAGCTCATTGATGATAATATCCGGCACCCAGATTGCACTCAAGGGTATCGACACCTCTCGGATTCCATCATAAGTGCTAGCGTTCCAGGCCAGGAACTCATCAGTCCACATCTGTAAGGGAAAGATTTGCTTTCATCAGCTGGGACAGGCCAAGGATGGTGTCTTTGGTGACTTGCTTGCTGAAACTGTGCACTTAAGGAAGCAACCAAATGTTGGTTAATTAGTTGAAGCACACAACATTTTGTGGTAGGGCACCAGCAAGGATAAGTGGAAGAGACATTGATTATGAAGTGTGGTGAGGGGCATTTAGCATGCATGAAAGACATAAAATGCACAGTCCTACCTCTCGAAACCAAATGCTGGTCGTTAGTTTTTGATTCTGTCCATCCTGCCAAAAATAAAAATGTTATACAGAGGTATGACAAATGTTTACAATGATTTACGCAATGGCAGTCTTTCTTTTATGTTGTTTAGCATTCAGTTCCACCTCTATAACTCTAGTGTGATCACCCCATCCTCACTCTACAAGTTAAAATGTTGATTTTGTATTTGCCTAGAACCAGCACTGTAGATTTGAGTATTCCTCCGAACCATACACATACGCATTTGCTTCTAAGGCATGTGCACAGCAATCATGGTGATCGGAGCATTATAAAACGTGTCTAGCTAATCATGGTAATAAAATCAGAGAAAGTGCAAGTTTTTAAAAAAGTTTTCTAAATGTAAAATGATTTTCATTCTCACGTGTGTTGTTGAGAAACACATTCCAAAAATTGTAACACAAATGAGAAAGCTCTAATTTGTGTTGTGCTCTGATATTTCGATGAGCCAAGCTGAGATCAAAAATCAGGAGAGTCACAAATAAATGTATATAACTTTCTTAATGCAGTGTGATAAATGAATACCACCTTAAAATAAATTATCCAATACATATGGAACCAAAAGGGGGTTTATCTCCGCTTTTTTGGCTTTAAAAGCCAAGAAAGCGGAGATAAAATTATCTCCCTATTACCTAGCTGTCGCTAACACCAGTTAGCGACAGCTAGTAGGAGATAACGACCATCTTGGGCCCCGCTTTGCATGTCAGTGATATTTATCACTAATGACATGCAAAGTGGGCGTGCCAAGATGTTAGCGACTGGAAACAGTCGCTAACATCGCTATCTCCTATTACCCCAACTTTTGGAGATATTCGCGCTAAGCGCGAATATCTCCAAAAGCTAACACCTGCCCCTGAGCAGTTCTTAGCCATGTTATCCAATGGTAAGCAGATAACATGGCTAAGAGCATTAGCTCGGTAATGCATGAATATCGCTGAATTTTAAGCGATATTCATGCATTTCGGCCGATTTTTATCGCTTAGGAGATAAACCTTGATAATAGCAAGGCTCCTAAGCGATAAAAATCGCCGCAGCTCGGCGATAAACATATCGCCGCTAAACCAACATAGCGATAATTATCGCTTATTGCTGGTAATATGCCCCCAAATTTCCATTAGCATGACTTTTCAAGATTTGTGTTTTTCCTTTTTTTTCTTCTTTTTTTACATTACACAGCATTCCTTTAATCTGGAGTATAAGCTAACGGAAGATTAGTAAACAGCCTTAGAGGGGTTAATGCTATTTTTTATAAAACAATTACATATATACACCTGATTGATCTAATTGCTCACCCACTGCCCCCACCACTGGAAACGAAGAACTTCATGTAGATTATTTCAATCAAATATGACAATATTTATACATTTCTTCCCAAAACAAATTATTTCAGACTAACTGAATGGGACTTTTGGTTTCGAGTTTGTTCGGATAATATTTTTTACAAATAGAAATACTTCCGAGGTTTATATGAAATAATGATTTAAAAACAATCTAACATTATCTGTTTTTGTTTTCCCTGAGCTAGGATGCTACGAAGTTTCAAATTCATATATTGAAATATCCTGCGGAAAAGTGGAATTGCCATAAAAGTCTTCAGCTCTTGCAACCTCATTCATTATTCATGTCTGTCTGGACAATGGTAACTATTCCATCCTTGACAAAGCAGCGCTTTAGCTGCTCCTGACACTGAATGGATTGGCTGTCTTTCTCCCACTTTAATTAGTCTGCAAGGCATTAATCAGAATGTTCCACATCATGATATTTACTGCCATACTGTGGGCTTAAAGTGCAGGAGTTACTCATTCCAGATGAAACCTACTCCACTTTTGTGGCTGCTATATGGATCTTTTATCTACCATATCTCATGTAAATCTTTTCTTGGCCAAGTCTCACGCTACACTTCATTTTCTTTTTGGGGGGCATGTTATAATTACATTGCTGTACAATGTACAGTTTCTGCAGTAAGAAGAACAGTGGGCCATATTATCAAGGGGGTTTATCTCCGCTTTTTTGGCTTTAAAAGCCAAGAAAGCGGAGATAAAATTATCTCCCTGTTACCTAGCTGTCGCTAACACCAGTTAGCGACTGCTAGTAGGAGATAGCGACCAGCTTGGGCCCCGCTTTCCATGTCAGTGAAATTTATCACTAATGACATGCAAAGTGGGCGTGCCAAGATGTTAGCGACTTGAAACAGTCGCTAACATCGCTATCTCCTATTACTAACTTTTGGAGATATTCGCGCTAAGCGCGAATATCTCCAAAAGCTAACACCTGCCCTGAGCATTTCTTAGCCATGTTATCCAATGGGAGGTGGATAACATGGCTAAGAGCATTAGCTCGGTAATGCATGAATATCGCTGACTTTTCAGCAATATTCATGCATTTCGGTCGATTTTTATCGCTTAGGGGATAAAACTTGATAATAGCAAGGCTCCTAAGCGATAAAAATCGCCGCGGCACGGTGATAAAAATATTGCCGCTAAGCCAACATAGCGATAATTATCGCTAGTTGTTGGTAATATGCCCCAGTGTACCTTAGCAAAGAAAGTCTATGTAAAATAATGTGCACTCCAGCATGTTCTGCACCGGACCTTGAAGCTTGACTATAAAACATGTGTATAGAGTGGGGTGCACAAGTAGACTTCCTAAGCATACGTATGCTCCACAAAAATATCACAGAATGATGGTCTCTCACCACTCTCCTGGATGTCCCTATGAACCCTATGACTTAGTAACGGACCTCACTACACCATAGGGGGCTTATTCATAAGAGTGCTGCACTGCCGTTATGCCACTAATTTAGATGCAATGGCGGCACAGGCAGTATTCCATACTTACAATTAGATGCATTTGGCCAAATGTGTCAGTTTTGGTAGGCCTGCGTCAGAAAATGCCTGTGCCAGAACTGGCTGTGCCATGCAGAGATTTATATACTGTAAGGTAGGCGATCCCCCGTAAAATCCATCGTAAAATCCATGCAGTGATATTTATGGTTTTGACAATGTGTGACGCACCATGGGCAAGCTTGACACAGAGCCTGAAATCTGTCAAAATTCCTGCGCATCGGTTACCCAGGTGTAGGAAATGACGCATTGGCTGTGTTACATGAGGACAAGCCACACAAACCTGTTTAGCAAGCTATGCTATGGAGGTGCTAATCTTACCACCGGGAGTTGCAAGGAGGCCACCACAACCAGCCAGGAGAAGATGGCTGAACAGGTGCGAGTGGGGTTCGACCGCATGGCAGCCAAACTAGATGTCATACGTGGGTGTTTAAGTCCCATCAGGGACCACTCATAGTCCATAACAGACACCCACAGTTCACTCCATGCTTTCCAACGATCCATGGCTGACATTGCTGGAGTCCTGACTCAGAGACAAGAAACAACTGTCTAGTCAGAGTGGCTCCAGTGATGTCAACCGGGAATTGGGACACATGCGGAGGATCATGGAAAACATGGAGCGGATGCAGGAGGAAAGAGCGGCTGCCATGGCTGCACACCAGCGAGAGGTATCTGGGTTCTTCCATGCCCTGCAGACCCTCCTCATGGCATTGCTGCCACAAGGCCTGGCACGGATGAATGCTGCTGCATCCACATCTCAGCCCACTGAAATGTTAGTGCCACACAGTGCGGCAGACATTCCACCTCCGGCCCCTGATGTGTCACTGCCACACAAGTGCTGGAGACAGAATAAAACCACCCACATGTGAGGCACATGATACATCAGAGGATGAAAATGCAGAAGATTCTGCCTCAGTGGTAATAAGGACGCAGTAGCATTAATATCTGCCATATGGCCTGTTTCTGCTTGGTTCTGCCCTCTGCATCATCACCTTCCACTGTCCCCCGATACACTCTGTGACACTCACCTTGGACCCTGACATGGACTGCCATATTCTGTTTGGTTACCAATGCACAGCAATCAGACTGCGGACTGAACTCTTTCGATATACTTGTCATTCCCAACAATGTAAAGTGGGGGCTGCATGGTCCATAGTGCTCCAGCTGCAACACTCCACTGAATGTGCATTAAACATTCAAATTCACACAGATGTGACATGTCTATGATCATTCAAGTGTGTAAGTATGGAAGAATGTAAGGTCAATGATTCCCCGTTGCCTCCATGTTTCTCGTGTTGTGTGAGTTGAGTCACCGATTGCAGTCCGGGTGGCGCCGACACTACAACAGAGGCACACAGTTACTTCCTTGTCCAGCCCAGGACTGGACAACGCTCAAAGCCCTGTGGTCATTGTTCACACCCCTACGCTGGACTGGCACACGCCAGGCCAGCCCACTCCACTTACGCTTACAGGGGGGACAACAACGCTACATGTCTCAGGTCTTTCCTGTAGTGATCTGCTGCTCACTGGTCTAGTTGTCAGCATGCCACAGCCACTCCCTGAGGGCTGGTTTACATCCAGACCACTCCCATCCAGCACAGGCATCACAGGACACGTTACTCTGTCAATAAATAGGGCTGGGCGCACGTGTTTGACGACATTTGAACTGTCTATCTGGGTGTATCCGTGTCGTTATTATTATGCATGAGGACCTAGGGCCCGACCACATCACATTCCCCACTGCCGGAGGTGACATGATGGATTCCACACCAAGATATTCAATCATAAAGGGTCAATGACTTGCGTTGCACAGACTTGGTGGCACCGGATACACTGCGGCCGGCACGAACCTACCGTCACGGGACGGTGACTTTCGGTGCAATAAGGTAGGGGCACCTTAAGTGCTGAGCGGGTGTGCAGCCTGCGATGATGCGCCGTCCTGGTGGTCCGGACTGGTAAAGATTTGTGTGAACCCTGCTGGACCACAGTGTAGGCCTGAGCCAGCAGGCAGCGTGGGCCTACCGCCACGTGGCTTTTGCCTCGCGGTTCACAGAGTTAGTGGCACCTAAAGAGCTGAGCGGGTGTGCTGTCTGCGATGATACCGTGTGCACTGATATGATCTCTGCCATTGCAAAATAAAGACCCAGAATCATGTGTGTGACCTGGTGGCCCACGGTGCGGGGCTACATAATGTGGAGGCTGCCAAGGTCGCGGGCCCCGGGCTTGGAGCTTGCTCCGGCACGTGGTGAGCCCTCTTGGAGACACACCAGTGGTGGAAGGTGAGAGTTGAGGCATGGGTGCGCAGGGGTGGGCAATCACCATTAGACGGCGGGAGGGGCTGGGGTGCAGCAGCCTGTGTGTGCAGGGGTGGGCAAGCGATGATGCGTGTGCAATTAATTGAACCATGCCATTCATAAATCTGGACTCTGCTTCACATAAGGGACCTGGTGGACTGCAGTGTATACTGGCACGTGGTTGGAGACATACCAGTGGCAGCAGTTGAGCAGTGAGGCCTGGGTGGGCAGTGTCCGCACTCTCTCTCCCTCTTCCTCTCTTCCTTTCACTCTCTCTCTCTCTCCCTCTCTTTCTCTCTCTTTCTCTCTCTCTCTGTCTCTCTCCCTCTCTCTTCCTCTCTCTCCCTCTCTTAGTTTCACTGTCTCTCTCTCTCTCTCCCTTTCTTTCTCTCTCTCCCTCTCTTCCTTTCACTGTCTCTCTCCCTCTCGTTCTCTCTCTCTCTCTCCCTCTCTCTCTCTCTCTCTCTCTCTCTGTTTCACCCTCTCTCTCCCTCTCTCTCCCTCTCTTCTTTTCACTCTCTCTCTCTCTCCCTTCCTTTGTCTCTCTCTTTCTCTCTCTCTTTGTCCTTTGATGAGCGCATAAAACACCTTATCTTGAATTTTGTCTTGCAGGCTGTGACTTACAGATTGTCTAGAGAAGACCCGCCATGACTCTTCCAAATAGTTGTTTTGAGTTTAATTTGAATAAAAAAAATTGTTGGGAAATTCAAAGATGAATGAATGATTCTCCTTTTTCTGACCACACATGAATGTTAATTGTTGTAAATTGTGTGAGATCAGGCGAATTGTTTTGTTCATGATTTCATAAAGTTGATGCAAAACATCTTTGTGGGGGGTGGTCCTGGGGGTGGTGGCGGTGGGTGTGGTGGCCCTCTTGGGTGTCCGAGCTGCATCTGTTGTTCTTCAGGTGTGGCTCTGGGCTGAGCTCCCTTTTATGGTGCAGGTTGTTGTTCCTATTTTACACCAAGTAAGAGTAGGTGTTAAATCCCTCCTGCTAACGCTCATTATCGCATGTTTTGGGGTTTTATCGCCAATCTGACTGGTCGTTGACAATGTTGCAAAGTTGCGTTGTCACTGCTTTTTGCATGGGAACACCTACTCTGCATATCATTGGTATTAATTGCCGGTGTCATCTGTGGCGATGTATTTTGCGGCTGCTATCACAGGTAAACTGGTGATATCAAATGTTAGCACCAGCTTGTGAATAGGGCGATATACTTATTGCCACTTTGGCTGCGATAAAGTGCCGCTAACTCAGAGAACAGTTCATGAGAATATGCCCTAAAAAGTTTTCTTACTTTACAGGAAGCCTCTGTGTGCAGTTCTTGCTAACACTTATGTGCTCTTCACACCAATCTTACTGCCATTTTTGGGAGACTTCGAAGCATGGCAATGCATTACAACAATCAAGAAAAGACAGCACACAGGCCCCTACCTCTGAAGCAATATTATCACATGGTCGCTTGGGAGAAAAGGAAGAACATTCTTCCGCATCATCCAAGGATGGAAACCAACTGCCCTGCATTTGTTTATTTATTTATTTATTCTTTACTCAGCTTTCTATAGCGCCACTTCAGTTTGTATTATAGTGCTTTTCAAGTAACATAAACTGCTTACAAATGATAAGCTTACTAGATTTGTCATCTATGCTGCCGGAAAAGGAAACTTGCCAAGTTAAAAAAGCCCAAGACCCAACTAGCAGTGTCCGCTGCAAAAGGCAACGGCTCAGTCATTTCACCAATTAAAAAAAAAATGTTGAACATCCAGTGGTAAATACCCAGTACAGCAGACAACCTTCTGACTGTCTGATGAAATTGACCAACTGATTCTCAAATTTTGACCAGAAGCTGAGTGTCATCAGCAAAGGACAAAGTGCTGAAGCTATAGGAGTGAATAAGCGCGAATCAAGAGTCACCTGTTGTCCCAACAACCAAAACGAGCAGCTCTTTAAAAAAACTGTTCTCCCAACAAACCACTCTATTGCTCCTCAGACAACATCTCAACATTCACCTCTTCCCTCTTCCCACAAAAAACATGGGGCTTGATGTACGAAGATTAGGAATAACGATTTCCTACTTGTGGTTTTTTGCGAATCAAATTTAGGAAATTGCTATTCCTCATTGAGTTTCATTTAGAGATTCATAGTCGTTCGCAACTAGACCTATCTCGTGAATATTAATGAGGTAGGTCGCAATTTGTGAGCCACTACACAGACCACCATATCTAAGACTGCTTTTAAATAAAGCAATATATATTTTTTAAAAGCAGCCTGTTTTCCGTTAAGGAAAACAGGATGCATGTAAAAATTTAAAAAAATAAACGTTTATGTTTCTTTTTTAAGAGGTAGGCAGCGGTCCCTTGGTCTAATGCCTGCTCTTAAAAAATATGTTGCCAACCATTTTCAAACAGGAAGGGGTCTCTGGGGGACCCCTTCCAATTTGCGAAGGGGTTAGCACCATTTAAAAAGGTGGTATATTGTGAAAGTTTTGCGACCACATTTCAGTAGCAAAACATTTGTACACACCATTTCAATTCGGAATTAGTAAGGGACTTCCTCAACATGCCCATTCCAAATACCAAATCACAAAACCCAAATGGTGATTCAGTAACAAGTTCCTGAATCGCAATTGGGGCTTTCAACATCGAAAAGGCATTTTTGTTGTCACAAACAGCCCGATTCTGAGAATTGGGACGCTTGCCACCTCAAAAATGCTCCGCACATCTAGTTCATAGGGCCTCATTTACGGTTTGGCTGACTGAATACTCCATCAAAACGAGGCGTGTATCTCAACTTCAACCTCCCTTATCACAAAATGTCTGACATTGAGAAACGTGAGCTTGATATTGAAGCCAAATGGCATCACCTTATAAAACACGCTCCTTGGCACCAGATGGAAGGAGTAATTAGTTGTCTAGTGACAGCGACACTAGACTTGCCTGCCGCACTCTGCATTTTGGGAATCTTTCCATCTTGCTTGTTAAGAGCAAGGGGTATTTTGGAGAATTAGAATTCATTAGTCTTCCTAACAGAGGGAGCCTATTTACACTCCAATTGGTGGTTACAAAATGTACTGTCAAATCCCTGCTCGCGTAGTCTTTATCTCCAGACGTGAGAAAAGGCATGAACGCGAGCAGATGTTCTGAGCCTGGCTGGGGAGTTTTAGTCAATGGAGTGGAATATACTGAGACATCAGTCTCAGGGTAGGCAAAACCCAGCGCCAACGAGAGACTGTATAGCTCCTTAATGCAAGCACGATGGCGTGTTTCATCAGGTTTGGCCAAGGCGTTCAACCATGTGTCGCTGAGAGAGATCATGTGAAAGAAGCGAGTGACCAGATTGTGCAGTGGTGGACTCGGAGACCTATGGGACACAAGCAGTTTTAGTATTTTCGTCTGTTAAAAGCTTTGGCTCAACAAATACTCCCTCGTTAATGATAGGCGGTAACAGGACAGCTGTCAAAAATTGTGCTTGGCCATAGTCACGGGTTCCAATCCCAGCAAATCTACTCAGCCTTTCATCTTCCTGAGAATGATAAAATTTGTGGCACTGAGTTGTGCAACAACAATTAAATGATATTCAGTGGCAAGCTACCCCAAGGGGTGAATGTGTACTGTAAAAATATATATCAGGTTATATTTTCTAGGAATAAATCTAACTTACATTCGTGGACTGCTGTTTTAGGTTTTGTCTGCACAGCACTTGGGCCATGCTTACGAAATCGCCTGTATTAAAAAATAAATCTTAAAAGAGGCTTGAAACATTCCCATTACTTACATTTAGGCCCACATGCATCAAGCTATTTAGGAATCGCAAACGGTGTGATTCGGTAAAATCGGCCGTTTGCGATTCCTAAATAGGTTTCTGGGATGCATCAAGCATTTTTGGTGAAATTTATTTATTTATTTATTTAAAACACTTGTAGAGCGCAGCTGTCACCTGGCAGGTATCCTGGCGCTGAGAAGCTTACTCCTGGGTTAGAAGCGATGGGAAGTGATTATGGGGGAAGGAAGTGGAGGGAAAGCTAGGGGAAGAGCCATGTTTTTATTTGTTTCCTGAAAGGTAGGAGCTGTGGAATTTGGCGAATGTCGGCAGGCAGACTGTTCCAAAGCTTAGCAGCAGCTACTCTGAAAGATCTTCCCCCGATCCTGGCCTTCTTAAATCTGGGTACTGTCACAAGGCAGGCGGTTGCGGATCGTTGAGTTCTGGTTGGGATGTACCAAGAAAACATTTGTTGTAGGGATCTTGGTCCTGATCCGTGTAATGCCTTGAAGACCAAGCAGAGAGCCTTGAAGGCTATTCGTTGCTTCAAGGGAAGCCAATGAAGCTCGGCTAGGGCAGCAGTGGCCGAGGATCTCCTGGTCCATCCAAGGGCCAATTTGGCTGCTGCCGACTGGACTCGTTGGAGTCTGTCCAACAGTACCGTAGGAGATTCGAGCAGGAGGGCATTGCAATAGTCCAGGCGACTAAGAATAGTGCACCTGACTATCAATGCTCGGGCCTGAGGTGGTAGTAATGGCAGGATTTTACGTAATGAACGCATAAGGGCCGAGCAGGTGGCGACTGTTCTTGTTACCTGCGTTTCCATGCTAAGTTTATTATTTAGCATGACGCCCAGATTACGAACACTGGCGACAGGTAGCGGATTATCTGGGTTTTCCGGGGGCCAGAACTCCAGAGGCAGAAGGCGAGGGATTTGGCTCGCAGGACAGAACAAAACCTCGGTTTTCGAGGAGTTGAATTGGAGGGAATTAGGGTGTAACCAGCCTGCAGTGTCTCTTAGGCAGTCGTGGAAGGCTTCCATGGGGATGGAATCTTCCCCCTCCCAAGAGAAAATGAGTTGGGTGTCGTCCACGTAGTTTACTGTAGTCATATTATGGGTTTTGATTAAAGTGACCAGTGGCTTTAAGTAAACATTGAAAAGGATCGGACTGATAGAGGAACCCTGGGGTACACCGTGAGGGACTGGGGAGAAGGCAGATTGGAAAGGGGGGAGGGATACAGCCTGTTTCCTATCACTGAGATAAGAGTGAAACCAGAGCAGGGCAGTGCCGTCAACCCCAGCCTCTCTCAACCTCTCTAGCAGGATCACGTGGTTGACAGTATCGAATGCGGCAGACAGGTCCAATAGGATCAAGGCCACGGCTTGGCCCCTGTCTGCCCGTACTCGAAGTTCTTCCATGGCAGTAAGTACTGCTGTTTCGGTGTCATGGGCTGGACGAAATCCGAATTGGAAGTCGTCCAGAACGTGATTCTGCTCAAGGTATGTTGACAGGCAGGTGCTGACCCATCGTTCCACCACTTTCGCCGGAAAGGGCAGAAGTGATATGGGTCGAAAGTTGGAAAGGCATTCTGGATTCAGAGATGGTTTTTTCAGTAGCGGGGTGATGAGGGCTTGCTTCCAGGGGTTGGGAACGAGTCCACAGCAGAGAGATTGATTGCAGATCCTCCGAAGGGTGTGGAATAATTTGTTCCCGCATGCTTTCCAGATTTTAGGGGGCAATGGGTCAAGGGGGGACACGGAGGTGATGCCCAGTGCCAGTCTCTCAAATTCTGCTTCGGGGATCTGGGGAAAGGCCAGGAGACTTTCCCTAGGAGGGCATGCTAAACTTGGAGGATCAAGGTTGGCGGAAACAGCTCCGGGGGAGGTTAGAGTGTTTTGTGATGGGGGGGTTGCCAGGTTGTTAATGATGGTCTCGATTTTGTCCGTGAAAAACTGTGCGAGATTGTCACAGAGGGTCTGAGATGGGGGGATAGTTTTCTTGGCGCAGTCAGGGTGTATGAGGTTATCCAGGATCTGGAATATGCTTTTTGAACTGTTGGCTGCGTTCACTATAGTGGAGCAGTAGTAGGACGATTTGCTCTCTGCGATAGCAGATTTGTATTCACGGAGCTTGTTTTTCCAGAGGGTTTTATTGTTGTCACAATATCATAGTCTCCACTTCCTCTCAGCCTGTTTACAAGCTGATTTGAGAGTTTTCAGGGAGTCATTGTACCAAGGAGCAGGTGCTCTGCCTTTAGGTTTACAATGTTTCAGTGGGGCAATAGAGTCCGTGATGGATGTTATCCTCGTGCTGAAAGATCTGTAGTTGTTATCAACCGAGCTGGCAGGAGAGAAACTTTCTTCCACATTGAAGACTTTGGTGGTGGAGCTTAGTTTTTCTAGGGCTTTCCAATTTCGGTACATAAATTCTGGTAGAAAGCTTTTGTTGGGCTTTCTTGTTGTGGTGCTGGTGATGTAGAATTTGATAAGTGAGTGGTCCGTCCAGCTCATAGGCAAAATGTCGCCTACATGTGTTAGATCAGGACTCGAAAAAATAAGGTCGAGTCGATTGCCTGCACAATGGGTGGGTTGCTTAACCAATTGGTGGAGCCCCACGCTGTCACAGGACAGCAGGAGGTTGTCTAGCCCTGTATCGAGGCTGCCGTTTGGCCAGAGATTAAAATCCCCTAAAATAACTAGTTTGTTGTGGGAGGTTGCCAGGTTTGTAAAAATCGTGAGAAGTGCTTGCTGTTGCGGGATGGAAAATGCCCCTGGAGGTCGGTAGCAAATGATTGCCGTGAAGATATCTCCTAGGTGGCAATTTATGGCCAGACCAAAGAGCTCAATCCCGGGCACTGGGTCTATGTCTATGGTGTTTATTTGCCAGGAGGCTCGGAAGATAATGCCAACTCCGCCACCGCGGCCTTTGGGTCTGGGGAGATGCAGAATATTGAAGTTTAGAGGGCAGGCAGATGCTAAATCAATATCGCAGTCGGCATGTGTCCAAGTCTCAGTTAAGAAAAGGACATCTAGATGGTGGGATTCTATAAGGAGATTGATTTCAGTAGCATGCTTAGGTAGAGATCTGACGTTCAGTAGGCCTCCCAAGATCAAGCCCTTGTGGGTGAAGTCAGATAGAGGAAACGCTGTGTTTTCAAAGGTGAGCTTACCTCCGTGAGCTGACCCTCGTAGATTAAGCAGTGCATCCCGGGTGTAACGTGAGGGCAGCGGGCAGATTTGGGCATAGTTGGCGGCGCTGGTCGCGTCCTCGTCGCTATTTTTAGCGAATTCCAAACATGCGATAGCTTTTAAGGAATCGCAAAATTGCGATTCCTTAAAAGCAATGTATGATTAATTTTAGAATTGCGAATTTGCAAATCTGGGGTGCAAATTACCACGAGGTTGAACCTCGTGGTAATTTGCGAAAAAAGTGTTAAAATGCTCTAATTTGCATTTTAAAACACTGTCATGTTACAGACACACGTGTCCTTAGGACATGTGTGTTTGAAACATGCACTTCAAAATAAATTTCAGGGGTGCAGGAGGGGGGTCCACAGGACCCCCTTCTGCACCCATGGAATACATCAACATTTTGCGAATTCTAATTTGCGAATTCGCAATTCCCATTGATTCCTATGGGCTTTTGGCAATCGCAAATTGGAATACGCATAATATTTGCAATTCGGTAAAAATTGCGATTTTTACCGAATCGCAAATTTTATTCAATTTTAATCATGCATCCCGTTTTGCGATTCCTTATTTGCGATTCGGTAAAAATCGCAAATTAGGAATCGTAAAAACGGACTTTGATGCATGTGGCCGTATCTTACCATTTCTTGCTTCTCTGTGTCTCTCATGTCACTTTACTGACCATTGTCTGGCTCCCACGTGGCTCCTATGTCACTTTACTTACCATTGGCTGGCTCCTGTGTGGCTCCAGCTCCAACATCACTCTTGTTTCCTTGCTGGTCAGTGCCTCCTCCTCGCCTCTGTTGTAGTGCTGTGGAGCCTGGACTAAGTACTGCTTCCGGTGCGCCAGTGTCTTATCACTGGCTGCATGCTTCTGGAGGTACTTTTAAATAAAGGTTTTAATCACAGACAGCTGGAGCACTACCATGCTGTCCATTGTTGCGACATGAAGCTCCCCAACAGCTTTCTGCTGTGTGGTCACAAGTGTGCATGTGTGGTGTACTTACATGAAATGTTCTATCAGTTGCCCAATGACCCCCCCTTTACTCCCACACATACACATACACATACACACACACATCTTTTCGTGCAGGAGTGCACAACCCCTCAAGCACCGGTACACAGCCTCAAGCTTGAATACCGTATGCTGTCGACCAATTGATATACACACACTAAAGCCCGTGTGCAGCATCAGGCTTAGAGTGGTCCACCTTCTGCTGTTCATGTGATTGGACTCCAGCAGGAACATTTTCTGATTTTGCACAGGAGCACTAAATCTGACCTTTTATGTACAAATTAGCAAGCGTTGCTTTTTGCAGAAAACGCTTCAGTTTCCCGCTGTCACAAAGCACCGGAGAGGCAGCCAGAACTATAAAGATACAGGCTGGTCAGACTCTGCACGGCATCAGGGGCCATATGTATCAAGCTAATTAGCATTCGCAAAGGCCGAAATTCTGCGAATTTCGGCCTTTGCGAATGCTAATTAGCTAAATGGTATGTATGTAACATGTTTGATGCAAAATAAGGAATCGCAAAATTTGCTATTCCTTATTTTGCGATTGCACTTAAGGAATCGCAAATTTTGCGATTAATTAAATGCAATGTATCAAAGAAAAAATATTCAAAAAATGCCCATAAGGATTCGCAAATTAGCACCAACATCTAGTTGGTGGTAAGTTGCGAATTCTTTTAAAAAAGCTTTTTTCCAAACAGCCAAAGGTGCCATATGACGCTCATACATGCCCTTAAGGCATGTATGTGCGCCATATGCCCCCAAATGTTATTTTCAGGGGTGCAGCAGGGTGTTCTTGAGACACCCCTGCACCCTTGAAAGAATTCCTAATTTGCGATTAGCAAATTGCTAATCGCAAATTGCCCCTTCATTCCTATGGGTCTCCTGGCCCATAGAAATGAATAGGTAATTTGCGATTAGCAATTTGCTAATCGCAAATTAGGAATGGTAAGGAATCGCTATAAAAAAGCGATTTTGTTCATACATACCATTTTGCATTTCCTAAATAGCGATTCCTTAAAATTCGCTATTTAGGAAATGCAAAATGGTTTGATGATACATATGGCCCTAAATTCGGTTTTAAGTGCTATTAAAGGGATACAATTGAAAAGAGGTAACTAAACCAAAGAAGTATCATAAATCCCCTTCTGTGGGTCTCTCAGGTGAAATGTAAAACAAGCATGGTCAAAGCCAAAAGATTTCAACTCTGCGAAATCTATTGGATTTGTTAAAAAAAGAAAATTAAGCGCTTTGACGCGGCCAGCATTGACCACTTCATATCACTTTTTTTAACTTCAAGCCATGACACGCTGTGTAACATGTCTAAAAAAACTTAGCAAAACTAATAGACTTTGCAGAGGCGAAACCTATTGGCTTTGACAATACTTGTTTCTGCAAGTGTTCACTTCTGTGGAATATCAACGGTTTGCACTGGTCACAATAGTTTACACCAGTGTCTAGGTTTGTGTGTGAGAAATTCTATGAGAATTAGGAAATTCCATGAAATATGCCCAGTGGAATTGAGTTACTAACTAGTAGGGCCTGTGAGATGTCTAACGAATCGGCCCTTTGAGATGTCTTTATAAGTGGATTTTGACTTTTATTTAAGGTCTGTTTATTGAGAGCAAGTAAATAGTACATACGTGTCGCTTTAAAGAGAACAATGAGGTAGGATCGGATTTTGATTTTTGATATTAATATTTTCTAAACGCTAATTACTGTGCAGAGTAATAGTATGGTCTATGGGGAGGTGTAAAACTTTATCATGCAATAATAGTTTTATGTCAAACAAAGAAAAAGCTGTATTATGATAAAGTCTTGATTCTATCTAAAGGAGTTAAGAATTCTGTCTGAGAAAGAAAAAGAGGTTAGAAAATTGGAAGACTTGCCAGTCAACAACTTCTAGGTTGGGCCTGGCACGGGCGTAACAGGCTCCATGGATTGAATATTGAGTAAAAGAATATTGTGGCACACAAATATCATGAATACAATGTCAAGGGAAAAATAACAAAAGTGTATATGGATAGCACCTTAAAGATATATATCGTCAAGGCATATATATGTGGAGTTAATTATATGAGGCCCTATTTATGAAGGCCTTACGCAGCCGTTGCATCACTTTTCAGTGACGCTGCAGCAGTGTAATCATTGCGCCATACTGCGCCCTATTAACAAAGTGACTTATCTGGGCAGATGCGTCACTTTTTAAATGCCTGTGCTACATTATACATACGTCAGGTATAATGTATGCAGGGTGTGCGTTCCCCCCTAAAAAATCCTAACAGAAGTGGCGCAGTGAAATCTATGAGATTTCACAGCGCCACTTCTATGACTTGACTGCATCAAATCCTTCAAGCAGGCATGAGAAGTGAACCACTGCCCCTCGCAGGGAACTCGCCCATATGCAATGGCACCATTGCTGAAGTTGCATCAGTTGATTGACCCACTCCAGTGAAGCGGCATTATTGCGCCACTAGATACGTCAGGATTCCAAACATATCTGATCAATCCTTGCGACATAGAGCGCCATAGTGCAAATACAGCATATCCATGGTGTCGCAAGGAGGGTACAATAAAAAGTGTTGCATTGCTGTTTTACGCCTGCGATGCAAAACGTTACATTAATGAGAGCCCTGAAATCTACGCAGGTACTTATCTTTTAATATTGCATCCCTCAATATTCTGTCGAGTATGTTAATGTCCCTCACTGCTCTGTAGTCAATAGTCAGGATCCACACCTTCTCCAAGCATTAGGACGTTTTCAAACTGTGGTTCGGGTCCTTCTTGGGGCCTTAATTGGTCTGAGGTGGGGGTGCCAGACTCTGGCCAAGAGAAGAATTAATTATTCCCCTGAGAAACAGAGACAAACGGAATGCATGTAAGAGAGCTGCATTTTTATTGAAAAGAGTCACTCTGTAATCGGGCATCAGTAACGTCTTATTGCGTCCTGGCTTATAGTAGGTGTCTTATAGTAGGTTGGACGAGCTTAAGGGGAAGGCCGATTCTAACCTCCCCCAAGCCCTGGTCCTTCTCGATTTGTCCGCTGCGTTTGACACGGTTGACCACTCCATCCTTCTCGACCGTGTCAGCGCAGCGGGCATTCGGGGCGCGGCCCTTTCCTGGCTGGCGTCCTTCCTTCAGGATAGGTCCCAGGCAGTTCATCTCCCCGGTTTCTCTGCACCTCCCCGCCCAGTCACTTGTGGTGTTCCCCAAGGCTCCTCTCTTTCTCCTCTCATTTTCAATCTTTATATTCACCCCCTCATCACCTCTCTCCTTGAGCTGGGGGTCTCTGTGCATAACTACGCTGATGACCTTCAGCTCGTCTTTGATCTTTCTTCTACCCCTGATTCTCTTCCCAAGTTCTGCTCCACTTTAGTTTTCATTTCTGACTGGATGAGCGCTAACCAACTGAAGCTCAATCCAGACAAGACGGAACTTGTTCTCACTGGTGGCCCCTCCAACCCTTGGTCCCCTGCACATTGGCCCCTCTCTTTTGGCCCCCCCCTGTCCCCTCTTCCTCTGTCCGCACTCTCGGTATCAAAGTCAGTCATGACTTACCTATGCACAGTCAGATCAGCTCCGTTGTGTCCTCCTGCTTTCTCTCTCTTCGTTTAATTCGGAAAATCTCACGCTTTTTTTCTACCGATGCACTCAAATCCATAGTCATGGCCCTCATCCTCTCCCGCCTTGACTATGGGAATGGCCTGTACGTGGGCATACCTGCTTACGAATCCCGCCGCCTACAGGCCATTCAAAATCAAGCTGCTCGCCTTATCCTCTCCCTCCCTAAATCTTTTCACATCACCCCGGCTCTCAAATCTCTTCATTGGCTCCCTGTTCGTTTCAGATCCTTTTTCAAACTGGCCTGTCTAGCTTTTCTGGCTCACTCCCGCTCTGCGCCTTTGTTCATTACCTCTCTTGTCTCTTCTCACGCCCCTGTTCGCACCCTTCGCTCCTCCTCTCTCTCTCTCCTTCACATCCCTCGCTTCCGTAAATCCAGAACGGGGGGCACCCGTTTCTCAGTCCTGGCCCCCCAGTTATGGAACAGTCTTCCTCTCTCTATTCACTCCATCCCCATCTACACTCATTTCCGTAAAGCCCTTAAAACTTTCCTCTTTTCTCAGGCATTCCCTTCTTAATCTCCTTGGGTCCCCTCTGTTTGAGTTCTGATCAGGTCCCCAGCGCCAGGAAGCCGCTTCGGCCACCGTGCGCTCTATTAAATATTTTATTCATTCATTCATTCATTCAAACTGGGGTGCCAGGCAGTCCTCCAAATTTCTCTCAATTTCTTTCTCCCATTTCTCTGATAAAAGATCACACAGTGTATTTTTTTACTCTTTTGGGGGGATGTGGCTGCCAATAGAAAGAGTTGGCAATGATGCATTTACTTCTTTTAAAAAGGAGTAACTGGACATAATTGCAATTTTTTACTTGTTAAAAATGTTCAGAGCCACTAATTTCAGAGGATAATTGTGAGAAAAATGTTTGTCATTGGGGGGAGATTGTGTGAGGCCCAATCATTTCTTTTTAACATTGGAGCGTGGCATTAAAACGTTTGGAGACCATTGCATTAGATTAAGTATGCTTAAGGAATAATCTATATCTGTTATCTTTACTCAAATGACTCGAAAGTGCTTCTGTGGCATTGCCTCAGCCTTTGCAAACTCAAAACATTACGCTTAAAGATGTACCTCATGTATTTATAAATATACCACAATATTCCCGATTCCCAATTCACAAAAAAGTATATATATTTCTCCATGCAGAGGCATAAACCTTCATATAGCGGAGTTGTACAACCATTTGATGCAAAACACATGATGGAAATTTACGATCATTCTGCGATTCCTGTAGGGCTTGTGTTTTCCCTAATCTTGCTTGTGTGAAATACCCACATAGCAGAAAATCTGCATATTTAGGACCTGATTACGATGTCGCACAGACCTGAGTCCGCCCGACATCGAATTGTACTGGTACCGACTGACCTCCTGTTGGCGGTCCCAACCCAGCAATTAGGATGCGACCGAACACTGTTCAGTCGCACTCATATTCCTAACAATGGGAGCATGCATTCAGACCAGAATGCATGTTTACATTGTAAAGAGAAGAGGTGGAGTTCATCCGTGCACCATGTGGCAGGCACCTCAAGGTGCCTGCCACAGGGTGAAGGGATCTACACCATAGGTGCCCCCTTGGCCTCCAACTGGAGGCCATGTACGCATTGGGGCACTGCTGGGGGCCCCCAAAGTCGTCTTCCGACAGCCTTTCTGTGTCGGAGGTGCCCTTGGAATTACTGAAAGCTTTCCGAAGCCCGTCAGAAGCCATTCAGAAATCCAGTTAGGATTCCTTTCGGACCGACTCCATCTAAATGGGTCAGACAGAAACAAATCTGAACAGCTGATTACAATGCCGTAGGAAAGGTTCCGACCTAGGGTCGGAGCTAATCGGCCTCATAGACTCAATGGCTTAACATCACATTTCACTTCTAGCAGAAAAGCACCCTTTCAGATTTCATAATCGCCAGCCGTTGCTTATTTAGCATTTATTGTTCTGAAGCTGTATTAGAGTGAGAAACAGGAGGAACCATTGATGATGACATCGCTAGTCCAATGAGACAGGGGTAGCCCACAGTCAGGCATTTGGCCAGAGCAAGACTTGTGCCTTGGTTGGCTCGCCCACTATTTCAATTTTGAGGCAAATACTGCACAGTTTTCTATATCATACATGTCTACTGAGCACATTGATTAACTTATGTAAAGTGGTTCAGTCTCTGTGGAGAGCAAAAATTACATGCTTTTTATTTAAGCATTCCTACAGAGCGATTTTACCATTTACTTATAATAAAGTTAGTTCCCTGGCTGTCACAATGTGTGACCTTGGTTCACTTGCATCAAGGGTGCTGTAGCTGTCAGATACTTGATTTATCCATTTCCCTCTACATGATCTTAGACACTGGGGCCGTATTAGTTATACGGTGCACTTACCCTGTTTTCGTCACAGCGCACCTTTAAATAGGTGTGCTGTGCGAAACAGGGAAATTACGCTGATTATCATGAATGTGATGCCCCCAGGGCAGCGGGAAACTCGTGCTGTTCTGGGGGGAGCGCATTCAGGTGAAATACGGATCAGCTGCTTCAAAGCCACTCGGTGTTTCACGGTGCTGTTGGCGATCCGCCTGCACTTTAAAGACGCAAGAGAGATCCCCTTGCAGGCAGGTGAGATGAGTGACTGCACCCACCTCCAAATGGACGTCTGAGGGTTCCATGGGGCCCCTTATGTCCCTTCCAAAGTGCTGCACTTGCGCCACCCTTTTGTGGTATAGGCATGTTTGCCTCTGTGCCCGCTTCCATAATACAGCGCAGGTACATAGGCAAAGTGATTACCTCATTTGCATCGGACCACGCACCAATGAAAATGAGGGAATGCAATCTAAAGATAGTGCTGGCGCTACGTGTGCACTAGCAAGATCTATATTACAGAAGGGGTCGCACAAGCGTCTACGGCCCCTACTGTAATAGTAAAGTGCCCAGAAGTGCACAAAGCAGGCACACAAAGCGGGTGCACATGCCTGTTGCGCTATGAGGGCACTTTCTATGATACGGCCCGGATCAGATAAACGTCACAACTGCTGGGTAATTCAGCATCATCAGTCAATTTTTCACAACAGCGATCAATTCAGCAATTAAATTTGAACTAGGGAAGGGCAATATTTGTGTACTTTTTTTAGTGTCATTTCTTGAAACATCAGAAAAATGCAGGGAAATTATAGGAATTTACATGGAATATAAATTTGGGATTTGGTATTATATTTTATTGTAAAATGTGCATTTTTGATGTATGGTTGTTTTTTTGCAAAAAAAGCTTTGAAAAACGTTACAAATACAAGCAGCTCACTGTTTGCGTTCTTTCGGTGCTCCTGCAACAGGATTTTTACCTAAACAGGATTAAAATATACACCATAATGTAATGGAACAGTTTTGTGAATTTCTCAGAACAGAAATAAGGTGCAAGATAGCACCACACAAGTGCAAAATTACCTTGCATTGGTTGATTTTACCTGTTCTGGCCTTTAGGACACTACTAGCATTCACGCATTTTACTGTTTCTAAATCTTCGAGGGGCCCAGCTCTCCGAACAATACCTGGCTTCACCGAAATAATTTCCTACGGGCTCCAGCATCATAGTCATGACTATGACTATTTCTTTAAATATCTAAAAGGTATTTCAAATCACGTGG
Organism: Lissotriton vulgaris; assembly: GCF_964263255.1. Lineage (NCBI taxonomy): Eukaryota > Metazoa > Chordata > Amphibia > Caudata > Salamandridae > Lissotriton > Lissotriton vulgaris. Next base: position 1,527,119,295 of record NC_141687.1, on the reverse strand, counting down.
AATAAACTTAACGGTGCAGCCGAGTATATTTTTTACTGTCCGAGTAGATTCTCAAGCTTTAAGTAACGTTTATCTAGGATAATTATTAAATATTATTTAATTATGAGTTCTTTGGCATGTTATTATTCTTAATATCATTATTGCTATCGTTCTTACTATTAATACTTTTGTTGTTTTGGTTGTTGAAGCCAGTGTTAGTTTTATTTTTAGCTAATTGTTATAGTGCAGGCCATACACCAGGAGTAGCATAGCACATTAGAAAGGTTTTCAGGTATAAGGTGATGTAGATGATATTTTACTGCATTATCCACGTTGCATTTTAGTATTTTATTGTTGTTACGAATATTAATATTGATATATTTGATATAGTGCCGATCTGACTCCAGGTGGCAGCAGAGCGCCTCACAGAGACCATTTTACTGCAGAAAAACTTTCATAAAAGAATCCATCAGCAACTGGTCTTTCAAATCCGCTGTCAAGTAGTTCATTGTTGTTTCTGTTGTTTTCATTACATTTGTCGATATTTGATACAGAAGCAAACCTAGGGACAAAGAGCAGCAGAGCACTCGCCATGAACATGTTAGTGTGGCATCTCAAACATGGTGTTTTACAGGCAGAACCCTTTGGGAGAGGAAGGGGAGTCACTTTTAACAAAGCTGTGTCAGTGATTCGCTTTCCTTATGTTCGAGCTATTTGCAAATTGGGAATAGTCGCAAAATTATGATTTTGGGCCATATGTATCATCAAACTATTTTGCATTTCCTAAGAAGCGAATTTTAAGGAATCGCTATTTAGGAAATGAAAAATGGTATGTATGAACAAATTTGCTTTTTTTTGCGATTTCTTAAGCTTCCTTATTTGCGAATTCGCATTTTGCTAATTCGCAATTAAGGAATAATTTCCAATGCATTCCTATGGGCCAGGAGGCCCATAGGAATGAATGCAAAATAATTCTCAAATTGCGAATTCGCAATTTGCTAATCGCAATTTGAGAATTATTGCAAGGGTACAGGGGTGTCTCAAAGACACCCTGCTGCACCCCTGAAAAGAACATGTGTGTGCATATGGCGCACATACATGCCCTATGGGCATGTGTGTGCATCATATGCCACCTTTAAAAATGCCAATTTGTGCATTTTTGGAAGAATTCGCAAGTTACCATCAACTGAATGTTGGTGGTAATTTGCGAATTCTGAAACAAAATTTGCAAGCTAAAATTGCTACATACATAGCATTTAAGGAATCGCAAATTTGCGATTCCCTAAATGCTATGGAAAAATAAGGAATCGCACAAGTTTGCAATTCCTTATTTTGGGAATGTTTCATACATTCCAAAACGTGCAAAACGGCCGTTTGCGAGTCGCAAAGGCCGAAATTCTGCGAATTTCGGCATTTGCGATTCAAAAACGGCTTCATACATATGGCCCGATGGTCCCTATATTTTACCACCAACTCAGAACTGGTGGTAATTACATGCAAACTATAAAAACAGCCCCATAATGCATCTGCAGCTTCAACAATGGCAGCTTTATATGCGATGGCAAGAAGAATGGGTATACTGGCTGGTTTGCAGAGGAGGAGCAGGAGATAGGAGATGACGTTTAGAATCGGAATGATTATTTTCCAACACACTGAGGAAGAACTATATGGAAAATACAGGCTAAGGAGTGCCTCAAGTTTGGAACTCATGGCTCATTTAAAGCCACTGCTTGAGAGTAATACTCTGAGAAGTAATTCAAATCCCACCCATGAGCAGGTTTTATGTTCTTTGCTCCACCTAGCCTCTGGTAGTTACCAAGGTGTTTTAGCTGCAGCTGGTGGGCATTCACAGAGTGCCCTATCAAGAGTGTTTTTGTGCATTCCTGGATGCAATGCTAATGCAAATAAATACTAATATTTATTTTCCTCACTATGCACAAGATTCACAAAAATACAAAATTAGGGTTTTATACGATTGCAAATTTTCCCACATGTGATTGGCTGTATAGATAGTACACGTGTGTCTATCTGCACACCATTTGATATTGAGTATTTATGCAATTGTAAAAATATGCATTCACTAAATATACAAGTGGTGTATGATGTAAAAAATGTGATTTGCGATATTGTATCCCAATGTCCAGATAGCACCCACGATTCTTTCATATTTAGTCATAGTGGCATGTACACAAGTCCACGAAGAGGGGATTTTGAAGAAGGATATTTATTGGGTATTTTTTTAAGCAATTGTAACTATTAACAACTTATTATTTGAGTATTGTTTCTTACTTTGCTATTAGATGTATGTAGTTGACAGTGTTTATGCCCTAGTCTCCTGGATAATGACTTTATATCTGTCCCCTCTACAAAAAGTGAGTGTTGTTACATTGTTGACCACAGACGAACAAGAGGCGCAATTGAACATTCTTTTGGAACTCTAAACAATATGAGATTGGTGGTGCCCAGCAATTCTGCACAATAATGCTATTAGAAAAGGATTAGAATTAAAGACGTCAGAGTCTGATAAGGAGGACGAAGAGCTGCTAGCACCTCAGGTACACGAGTCAAGGCCAGCAGAACGACGAGTAGATGTGCCAATCTAACAAATCATTAATTTTCAGGGTAAGTTTTAATATTAAATATTAGTTATGAACAAATTAAGAAAACACTTTGCAGTTTGTAAAATCAAAATATTCCCTATTTTCAGGTATGGTAATGTATGCAAGGAAAGTAATAATTCGCATTTCTTAATGCTTCAAAGGTAAAACAAAAGGTACATCAATTGTCCTTTACTAAGGCTCGTGTTTGCCCCGACCAGATGTCGTAGGTCATGCATTCCCCCAAATACACTGTTATTCCTGCTTCTCTGCAGATTCAGACTTTCTCTTGCAAAAATTCCTCTGACCCTGGACTGATCCTCACTTTTACCTGCTCCTACTTATGAGCCATTAGCAATTTGTGATGTTTGTTTGTACCTTGAATGAGGCCTCAAGCTACATCTCCATCGTAGTGCCCCATTTCAGTTTCTAAGTTCATGGTGAGGTGTGACACTGTGGATACGGTATATGTATGGGATTTATTGACATACATGCTGAGCAATGATGTTCTCTGCGTCTCCGACTCATGCTATCCTGATGTAATTCTAAGAAAAAACTATTCATTACTTCGGTCAAACTGTTGCGGGGAATGAGATTTTTATACCTTTTCTGATCACCTAGATACCTATCTCATTCTTCCAATTTTGGATCGATTATTTTCTGTCATTGAGTAAAAGGCAAACCCCACATAGGTTAAACCAACCCCATAGACTGACGCAACTCTGAAGAACCACTTATGACTGATAAAGTTTAAGAAGTTTAATATAAAATCAGAATTAAGTGCATATACAATCCTCTCAGGATAAGATTCAACAAATACACGGGAACTAAAAGGAACATAAATTCCCTAAAGAACCTAAGTCTACAAAAGAAAACGATTAAAGTCAATTCAAGAATCAGCAGATTAAAAAGCATAAATACAAAGTGGTTCCGTTGCGTCATCTAAAGAAAAAAATAAACAAGTTAAATCTGTCCCTACTCTATGCTAGATGTCATCCCTACTTCGCAAGTTCCTATTACCCTAAAAAAGGTGTCAGCAGTTTGACTTCCTAAGAAGTTCAAACTCTCTTAGCCTCTAATGGTAACTTATGTCGAGAAGCAGTACCCTTTCTCTGCCTACCCATCCGCTCTCTAAGGGTCCTCGGCCTACTGCTCTCTTGCGCTCTGCTCTTTCTCTCTCTATGACTCCTCAGGCCATCTGCGCTCTGATCTTCTGTTCTGCGCTCTGACCTCTTGTGCTGCTCTTCTCCCCTGGGTGCTGTCCCTAAATACACAATCACCGTATGGATGGAACGCCCCTTCGACGCCCACTACATACACATTCTCATGAGCTCATTTTCTAGGTCTTTCCATAGCTTCGTCTCTTCGCGTCGTCCGTTAAGTTGACCTTTCTTCTTAGACGCCATCTTCGTCTTCTTGCTGGTGACTTCATTGACATTCCAGTTGACACTTTCAGAGCAAAATCTATCACTTCATCAGAACTCTATTCTTTACGACTGTATTCGTAACCTCATTTGGTCCTGTGAACGGTCATTTCTAAACAAGACCCAAATTCCAAGCGTCTCTTATCTCACTTAGGCCATAAACTTCGTCTAGCATTGTCACCTTAAATTTAACAAGACCTTTAACTCTTGGCTCGCACGTACAGATCAAGGCTATCCACGATTCCTGTGAGCCCACTAAATTACATACAGCGGACTACACTCCTGCGAACCCTTGGTCAGTCAGGTTAAAATCACACATGACCAAACTCTTCTAACATTCCTACAAACTCTTCTACACAGTATAACCTTTAACACACATTTATATATAATCGAATTTAGCAAATCACTTGATTATAAGCGAATGCATCTTACATAAAATACATCTTACATAGAATAAAATGTTGTATTCTCATCCTTATACTTACACCGTGCTATATATGCTCTGCACATTTCTTCACTTTACACTTCGTAACGTTTCTCCTCTTTATAATTACATACGTACATCTATTCTGATTTGCACGTTCTACTGTTCTTAAGCATTTCTATACACTTCTATATTAGCCCACTACGTATACGGGCCTTCTAATCTAAAGTGAATACAAATACATTTCCTACTACATTGGTTACATCGGCTAATTTTACTCTACAAGTGCTACTCCACGTTACAACTTCTACGTTTATGCGATATGCTTATAAATATGGTATAGATATACTTTTTATTCAAATTGCGCTCTCTCAGTTCCCCCCTTTGATGACCTCTAGGGGTCATCACTAATTGCAATTTGAATGACACCTTACACAGAACTAGTTACAAGATTCCCTCTTTTTATCGTTTCGAGAGCTCTTAAACTTTTATACTGTTGATCTTGTAAAGCAGCTAATCTCCTTTCTTGCTCTCTCATGGACCTTTGTAACCGGTTCGACCTATACCATCTGTACAGTTTCACTAACCCTAACAATGTGATTATACAAATCAATATTATCAAGACAGGTTTCAATATATACCACACAATGCTTTTGCCAAAATTGGCAAACCAATCTCCAACTTTTCCCATTCCATGACCTACTTTTTCCCAAACATTTATTTTTGTTAAATCTTCGATTTCTTGGTGTATCTCTGTAATGTTATGTATGACTTTCTCAAGTGGTTTTGAATTATCTGGAATGTAAGTACAACATTCTTGAACCTTCAGAGCCTTGCAGACTCCGCCCTCTTTTGCTAGCAGAACATCTAAAGCAAGACGGTTCTGAAGAACCATTGCTCTAATCGACTGCATCTCTCCTTCTACTAGCATCAATGACCTTGCAGTACTTGCAGATAATCTATCTACAACTGTAGCTAGTCTCCTGATCTTAACATCGTTAAGTATTAAACCTAACATAGGAAACATTGCTCCAAATATGTCTCCAACTACTTCAGCATCTCCTACTTCTCTTTTCGTTCTTGTCGAAGCCTTTCCTTCTATGATCTCTAAATCCTTTGCATGATATATTTTGGGGAAGACAATTGCCAAGTAACACAAACCATACCAATTGTCAGGCAGTTTTACATAGGCATTTCTTCCACATACAAAATATACATTAGGAATCACTTGCATCTCTTTCAGGAAATCCTTCGTATAGTACTCTAACCTAAAAGCATGTTCGCAATTTACTTCACCTACAAATACACTCTCATAATATGTCTTGCTTCGAGTTAAACATAACTTTCCTTTCTGCGTTCTATCCAAAGCTATTGGACCATTGCTACCCTTCTTTTTATGTGCTTTTTCTTCTTCGGTCCAATCAGTTTTCCACTGTCCTGACATTTTTAGAATCTTCTGCCTCCTGTATCTGTCATCTACTTGTCCTATGAACTTCTTCTCTATCTCTGACACTTTGCAAGTCAGATTATTTCTGCGTGCATATGAAGTATCTAGTGTATCCCAAGGAAGAAAGAATTTTGCCAATCTATCTTCCTTTTTATAGTAGTCCCACTTATTCATTTGTTTATAATTCGGGACTTCAGGCAGTACCGAATCATAATTTGAAAAGTAGTACTCAAACCCTTCTCTACCATAAAATATACTGAGCAATAAACTACATGTTATCCCATAAGTCAGTGGGAGATGATGATATCTGATGCCTTCATCTACGGAAGCCGGCAATTGCATACAGACATAACAATCTTTGGCCTCCATGGCATCGATATACTCATACAATAGTTTGGCATATGCATTTGATCTAAAATTTCCCTGTGACTCATCTACGTGTAATCTACGAGCTTCATTTGCCAGTAACGCCTTTTCACGAATGACATTGCTCTCCTCCTTCTTCCCAACAAGAGCAGGTTTCAAAGTCGTTACAGGCTTTACATCTGTTGTCTCCTTTATGCTTGTATGTCCTACTATGTATGATATGGTAACTACTGTAATAATAAGAAAAATTACTACTGCTATTAGTGTACCTATTATGCATTTGGCTTTTCGGTTTGGGTTGTCGTTCTCCATGTCATCAAACAGCGTAGTTCCTTCCTTCTCGCGGAAAAGTTTTCTTTTCAAGTCTTTATTTCTTTATTCGAAGCGCTCTTTTAATCAACAAAAAGTCTCTTTTTCACAACAATGTCTCTTTATCTTTAGCAACAGACAACCCTAACCCTTCTCCGTCCTCTAAATGTAATCCCTAATTTTATTCTTCTTTCCACTCGGCGCTAGGTTATCTTCTTCTTTATAGCTTAAACACAAAAGTCTTTATGCATCTACAATTATTCTCGTACCTGCAGCTTTAATAACATATTCCAATAGTTCCAAACGAATAACTTTTTCTTCCTGTGCTGGTATTTGATGTCCAAAAGTCGGAAACTCTAATCGATTTAGCACTAGGTCTTTGATCCGACTTAGGTAAAGGGGAATGGGAAGTGTGAAAGTCAGTAACCCCTCAGTCTCGATTCCAGGCGTCAACATCCATATCTCCACTGCCACAAATGGATCGAGATTGATCACCTTCACGTCTCTCACTCTCCCAGATCTCTGTCCCCAAGACATCTGCTAGATAAGTCCACTCAGGGGTGGCGTACCTTCTGCAGGGCACATGTACCCTTCTTGAGCTTCTCGGACTCTCAGAACCTGAATCCGTAGCTTCTTCGTCTTGATCTGAATCTTCAGCGATCGGGACAAGGGTGCTCTCTGGATTTGCTCTCAAGGTTGACCTTCTCCTTCTTTCCAGCCAACTAGCTTCTCCATTCTTTGTCCTCCTGCTCCTTGTTCTTGGACTCGTCTCTTGATCACTTATAGCTTGTTCGATGTCTGAGTCGAACTCCCAGCTACTTTCTTCTTCTGAGACAGCTTCGGTCTCACTGGTGTCTTGACCGTCATCAGCCTGCTCCGACACAGGCTCAGCCTCTTCAATCACCTCTACAGCTTGGCTTTCCCTCTCTGTGGCTTCTCCGTTTTCTGCTGGATTTTCATCCGAGAGAGGAGCTGTTTCTTCCAGAGGTGTTGGCACTCTTCGGGTGTGTGAGGCGTGTATCCAGTTGGGCAAGCCTCCACACTTTACTGCAGTGTTCGTAACTAGTATGACTTGAAATGGTCCTCGCCAGCGCACGTCTAGACAGCTCTTCCTGACATGCTTCTTCACCAGGACCCAGTCCCCTGGACACAGGTCATGGCACAGGTCTTGAGCTGATGGAACCTCTGCAGCCTGGACCTGGAGGGACACAGAATGAATGGCATCAGATAGTCCCTTGCAGTAGTCCAAGATCAAATCGTCTGTGATGTTCAACAATGCTGCAGTCGGAACCGATGGCAATCTCATAGCTCTCCCCATTAGCACCTCGTGTGGAGAGAGACCTGTCCTTCTATCTGGTGTGCTACGTATGCTTATAAGAACCAATGGAAGTGCATCAGGCCAACTCAGGGATGTCGATGAACAAACTTTGGCAAGTCTGGATTTAATTGTGCTGTTGATTTGCTCTACGATCCCTGAAGCTTCTGGTCGATAACTGCAATGGAGCTTCTGATCGATACTCAAAGCTGAACATAGCATCTTCACTATTTCGCTGTTGAAATGAGTTCCTCTGTCCGATTCCAAAGAGGATGGCACCCCAAACCTCGGTATCAACTCTCTAAGCAACAATTTTGCTACTGTGAGTGTATCGCACCTACGTGTAGGGTAAGCTTCAACCCATCTAGAAAATATACAGACAATCACTAAAACGTATCTGAGTCGATTGCACTTGGGCATTTCAATAAAATCCAGCTGCATTCTATTGAAAGGCCCTCCAGACCTCCCTATGTGACTCAACGTGACTGGTGTTCTCTTTCCTACGTTTAGTTGCTGACAGATCGCACAACGCTGACATACAGCTTCTGCCGCTACTCTAAACTTCGGA